>NC_071091.1:52966923-53606923 GCF_027358695.1 Spea bombifrons
TAACAGAAAAGTATATTCTAAATGTTTAGCCATGAAGACATTACTCACAAAGAATAGGAAGCACAGCATCATAGACCCATGGGCTATTTCTTTGTACAATCCCACAGTATTTCTAGGGCTAGCAAACATCACTTAACATACAAATCCATTTGTTAACAATAATTAAATGATTGACTATTAGTTTTGTTGAACGCACTTGGACTTGTCTTGTGTTTGAGTCAGTCATTGTTTTTTTGGGAATTAATTGGTCCCTTGCTGTACTGTAATAAAACAGCCGAACTGTGTGCAAATCGTTTTGTTAAAGTGAACTGTGACAATATACAGTCTGTATGCGCTGATTCGAGGGGTTGCTTTGAGAGAGAACAGTCAAAAAGAATGTGCAATGGGGGCTCTAGCCCACACAGGTCTTGACCATTAATGAAAGCCACTTACACATTGTAGGCGCAAAGCATTAGGTATATTCATGTTTTCAATTACATAAAACATAGAACACAGATACCGTGAGCCATAATTTAGCTACCTAGAATAAGAATTTAAATGAAATCATTTTGATGGTTTAGTTTTGGGTTTACTTCAAAGCATGATTGGTTATGAAGCATCACCCAGAGTCCCACAAACCACAAGGCGTGGCCTCCCCTTTAACCCCTTAACGCCCCCGTTCACCCAAACTCGTTTATAGTATGTTCACTATAAGTGCTGGAAAAGTATGGAAAATCTATATAAATTAGGTATTTCTGAAATCAGGGCACCTGAATTGATAAACATGGAGGGGATTTTCCATCACTTTTTTCCGTTCAGAGGAAAAATTAGGTGTTTTTTTTCTAATTTTCGCTAGTTTTTACTAAATTTCTCGTTCTAAATCTTCAGCTAATCATTTAACTATGGTATCAAAAGAAAGCTCTCTCTCTCCTTGAAAAAATAATATATAGTTTACATGGGTACACTATTCACAGGAAAAGAGAATAATCGCTGAACCGACATAGGGCAAAAATGCTCCGGGACTTGAGGTACCAAAAACCCTTGGGATTGAAGGGGTTAAGGGGTTAAAATGCCTGGCTGGACTTGAACTCACTGATTTGTTATCACCTCTTTTTGTTATGGGCTTAACCCCGCCACCCTTACCTTGCCTCATCAGAAAACTTTAAAGGTCAGCCTCACCTCCAGCCCAGTATCTGGTTGTGTGTTTTTTTCTGCTGGATGTGTGCTAATTCTATGACTGATTTCCTGCACTTTGACATCTGCTTTGATACACCATTTGTGAACCCTGTCTGCTGGCCCAGACCTCTGCATTAAGTTTGACTCTGTTTTTGGATACTGTAACCGGTTCATCAAGAGAGCTGTAGTAACTCCCAGAGATCACCCAGTATCCTCCTGTTGTCCCTGGAATAACTTCCTGCACCAGTCAACATGCACACCTTAGAACCTTGCTATGTGTACCCAATAAGTAGACACAACTACCTTGGGGCCTTGTATGACAGGTCATTCTGTCACAGATACCCTTGTCTGGACTGCGTACCTGTGTTGCCCCCATGAACACTCTCACTGCTCAAATGATTTTTCCATACTGTCACTCTGAGCAGTGTTATTTTACAAGGGTGTGCGCCATCTCTTGCAACTGGGCCCCAACTCCGGGTAAGTCTTTACATTGGTTCAGTTATAATAAGGGTTCTGCACCCTGTTTCTCTTTCAACAGGCCACCACCAGTTTTAATAAAGAGAAGAAATGTAGGCTCAGATGACGGGAAGGCAACTGATAACAAAACATGATGACAGGGGGTTCAAGGAATCAGGCATAGATGATCATAATAATGCACATATTAGTAAACCCCAAAAGATTTACTACAGCTGTAAAGAAAGGAAGTATTCCCTCAAGATTCCCTGTAAGCTTGCGAGCAGGGCCCTCTCTACCTAATGTATCGGTTTGTCTTAATCTGCCAATTTTTGTCTTGTCATACCTCATTGAATTTATGTATTGTATTAAGCACTGCGTAAATTGTTGGCGCTATATAAATAAAAGACAATAATAATAATAATAATATAGAAAACACAATGGCTGCCATAGAACTGACATTTTAAAACATTAAATTAAAAATGATTTACCTGGCTGAACAGAAAAGGATAAAATCATGTTAGTACCAGCTTTAAATATTTATTATTTTTAATAAATATTTTTATTTCTTTAGTTGTTTATTTAGACTTATAATGCTGTACACACACAAAACTTATGCAATTTCACTGCATCGTTAATTAGTGGTTAGTATTTTTTTTATATTATATCATGATAGAACATCAAATATATATACATTTATTATGCAGAAAAGTAAAAAATGTACATTATTTTTTTAACCCTATCTCTTTTTTTTATTTTTTTCATTGTGTTTAACAGTGATTATGATTACAATTTAGATTAGAACTAAGCACAAACGGTCTATAGTGTACTCCAATTGTATAAGTTATGTTGTGTTCATTAGAAAATACTTAATTACAGTAATTCTAAAACAGCCTCATAACTACATTGCAGTATTTTCAGGTTGGATGCAAATTCTTGCATATTTAGACATGTGCAAATGGGCCAAAAACGATTTCGACAAATTGTTTGGTTCGTTTTTGGCCCACTAATGTTCGGCCAACGATTTGGCATTTTTGATTTGGTAACAAAATTTGTTGCCCAGTGCCCACATTCACTCTCTGACACTCTCATTCCTGTTCACTCTCTTTCTCATGCTCTCTAAATCTTTCCCTACCTTCTCTGCCGACCACTTCCGCTTCAGCTCACCACTTCGGCATCTTCTTCATCTTCCCCCTTACCATCTCTATTCAATCTTCAATCCTTAATCTTCTTTCGCATGTCCACGAGGAGAGGATGTCACCACAAGTGCCATCATTTTCTCTTTACTTGAACTGAGGGCGGCGCTTGCAGAGACATCCTGTGCCCTAATTGGAGGATCACAAGAGGGAGTTGCTGCAAAGCCGACATTTTGGCGGAAGCTGCGGGGTTATGTCGATGGAAGTTGCCGGGTTATGTCTGCCGAGATGTAGACGAAAAAAGAAGATTAAGGATTGAAGATAAAAGAGAGAAGAGAAGGAAAAAGATAGAAGAAGATGCAAAAGTGGAAGTGGTCAGCAGAAGCGGAACATGTTGGCAGAGAAGGTAGGGAAACATTTAAAGAGCATGAGAGATTGAGTGAGAATGAGAGTTTGAGAGAGTGAGTGTGAGCAAATGTGGACCCACGAATGTCGGAGGAAAATTCTAAGCTTTTTGCTTTGTTTTTTGTTCGATTCAGTAAATTGGCAAATCGTATGAATCTGAATGTACAAGTCTAGTATATAATAACCAAGTGATATGCAATGATATGATAATATAAGTAAATATATGCAATAATAATATGAGAGTGACTTGTTAGAATTGGTAACTTTATAATTAATTAGAAGTTAAAATAATCATTACTAATCTTTTATTAACGTTTATACAGAAGGCCCAAGCAATCCATATTCTAATCCAAATCTGTTTAGGGGTCAGAGTGAATGTTTGGATTTAACTTGTAGCCACATACATTAAAATGAGAAATTGTTACAGAAAATAAATGTACAAAAAAGAGAAGGATGGTGAGTCACAGTGAGAAAGAGATTGTGTATAATACACACATAACTTTACATTCAATTTTTAGGAAAAAAAGTACTTGTATATAATACGCACCCACCAGATTAGGTCCCTGGCTGATGATCAAGAAGGCTGATCAATGATCAGTGACCTAAAGAGTCATTAATCATTGAGCAGATAACAATTTATTAGCCTAAAAGCTGCTAAAATAAATATTTTTTAAATTAAATTTAAATTAAAATTAAATCTGTGATCACTATAAGCACTGTAATCTGATGACACTGTAATTAGTAAAAGTTTAGGTGTCACGTTTAGGCCACTGACATTGATGAATCCGATCAATTATCAGTGACCTAGAATCACTAATCAGTGATCAGATAGTAGACAGTTATGTAAAAAAAAAAAAAAAAAAATAAAAAAAAAATGTGTGTCTAGGTTTAACTTGTGCATTCGGATATGTACGAATTTAATACACATTTGAAAATGTCATCAATTCCTACAAATCTCTGGAAATGAGGCCAGACACTATATGAGAATGAAGAAAACAAAGCTAAAGCTCACAATTTTAATTCCCACTCTCTTACACTCTTGTTCACATTCACTCTCTCTCTGCAAGGACTGGGAAAACCAGAGTGGCAGGGCACACGGCTTGGTAGCCCTCAGGCAGGGCACACGGCTTGAAAGCCCTCTGGCAGGGCACATGGCAGGACAGGTAGGAAAGTCAGGGACACAACGGGTCTGGTGCACAAATCTGGTACACAAAGGTAATTAGAAAGGGGTGCTGCTGAGAGGGAAGGGTGGCCACTAGTGGCTGCAGGTACACATGACAATGTTATGGTTTTCACATAGTCCAGTCTGGTAGGGTGGAACCCTGACACTCTCTCACGCTCTGTGAATGTCTCTTCTCTGCCGACCACTTTTGCTTCTGTGTCTCAGAGCTCTGCTTCTGAGTCTCGCCTCTTTTGTTCTTCATCTTCTTGTTCTCTCTTCTCTTTTCTGTTTTTTCTTCTTTCTTTTTTGATAGCTCCACGGACGTGACCTGTAAGCAAACTTCTGCCAAAATGTAGGGTTGTGGGTAGAGGACGTCACCGGAGTCATTTTATCCAAGGATAACCCTGTGTGAACTTTGGCCGAAATGCTGGAGAGTGGTGATGTCTTCTTCCTTGATTGGCGGATGGGAGGAGAAGATGTCACTGAAAGCTCTTTTCATGGAAGTTTGCCAGGAGATGTGGACAAAGAACGATAGAAAGGAGGATAACAAAATGATGCGAGATGCTGAAGCAGAGCTGCAAGACACTGAAGTGGAAGTAGTCGCAGAGAATGTAGGGAGACATTCAGAGAGCATGAACAAAAATGAGAGTCTGAAAGAGTGAGAGTAAAGTTGGACAATGAATTTCAAACTATTACATGTGGTAGGGGCCAACTGCTTCAGCTAGAAGCACCATGCTGTTAAAGAATTTCATAACATTATTTTTATTTATTAATTTTTTTATTTTAACTTTTTTTTCTTCTAATGCTAATGTACCATAGAAGTACAAAATTGATTTGGACTGGGTTCCCACAATTCTGAGGAGACTGCATATGCAAATGTTAATTCTTTCAATGCAATGCCTTAAGCATTGACCTATTGGATGATACCTATTCCAAAAGAAAAAAGTTTTGGTGGCTGCGGATTTACCATGTTCAATAATATTTAAAAGGACAGTGATAATGTTGCGAGTGTGCACCAAAAGTTTCTATAGCATTTACATTTAATTTAATTTAAGTTTTATTAAATGTTGGGTGTATCAACAAATGATTGACAATCAGATCTATACACTAAGGTACTAGTGTATAGATCTAGTGCCCAACTGACAATTTTACCATTTTGTTAGCTAGGAACAGGTCCTGCTATGAAACTAATAATTCGGAAATAATTAAGTTGAATCTTCCATTACAGAAAAAACAAAATGTAAGCATACGAAAACAAAATCACAAAAGCTAGCAGTTTTTCTATACAAGTTACTACTTAAATTAAGCAGATGTTATAGAAGGTAAAATTCTAGATCTTGTTAGCCTCATATTCCTTTCATTGTGGAAGGTGTATAAAACACTTGAAGGTTAAATTCTCCAATGTCAATGAAGAGTAGTCATTTGTTATTTTTAAGCAGCTTGTCATTTAGCCATTATGAAGATGAATAAGATTTGTTATTACTTAATCATATACATGTTATAAATGAAAGAGACACTGCCACATGCACAAGATTTGAAAATTATTAATTAATTTTATTGTAGTTTGTAAACAAAAATGATTAGATGTTTTTTTTTTTATTGTGCATAAGCCAAGAAGATGAAAGGTGATTTTACTTTCATCCATATTTGTTTTGTGGTATATGATTTACTTAATGGTCTTGTTCAGTGTGCAAAAACAAACAAAGTTCATTTGTTAATATGAAACAGATTGCCAATGGATCATATGCTGATCTATTAAGGTTATTCTTTGGATGCCAGCCTTTTTTAAACTATGCAATAAAGCTATAAGTTACCTGAGTGGCTTAATTTGGAACCAAGCCTAATTATCTGGATCTTAGCCACATTCTGAAGTGTCCGAGTCTTATTTCTAAAGCAGATGAAGTCATTCGGGAATAACTTTATTTGTACTAATTTGTGATACCTTATTAACAAATTATCACAAAACATTTCCTATTCTGTTAATATATAAAAAAAGATAAGTGCTGAATATCTATTACAACATGTCCTTACATTCTCTAAGTATGTCCTTAAGTTTATAAAAACAAACAAGAAAATTGGGGAAAGGTAGACAATCGTAGACAATAAAACAAAACATTGATGGTTAATATAAACAATTATGACATTGATTGGACATTTTTATGTAATCTATCTTTAAAATACAGTATGATAGTTTTATATTTATTCATTTTCAAACAATTCTCACTTTTGTTGAATGAGTTCAGATAACATTAAATAATTAGATGTCAAAAACATATATGGTATGTCAATCCATATCAAAAGTAGAGGAAAGATTGTGTTAAAAAAAGTCTGAAATGTACCGAGATGCATATAGAATTAGGCACCAGTGGATTTTTAGCATAGCAGTGGTACCTTATTATCACTCAGTATCATTCATTAAACATAGTTGTTGAAATAGCAGATCTGGATTACAATGACACTAAATGACTTTAACATCACATTAAGTGCTGTAACAAACCTCATCCCTGGGTTATATTGTCATTCATAGACATGGTGTTCCTAATTCACAGCTGATTTATTGATATAGATTTCCCATCTCATTGACACACTGACATTCCTGTTCTACAATTTCTATTTTGTTAACTACAAATTATGTGAATGACACTTAATGTCTTATCACAAACCAATTACAGAGGACTCAAAACGTTCCGTATCCAGAGTCAGGTACACAATGACCAGACTTTACCTAAATGAATACATGTGTTTCATTTATCTACATTTATTTTGTTTTGTAGGTTCATGAAAAATGATATAGTTCAACACAATTAAATTTGTGTATTTCATATATTTTGTTTATTGGAAACAAATTCTATGAGGAAGAGGAGTGAGGGCCATTCTCAGCCTCTTTTATCTGTAGGTTGAATCGTTCATCTCAAAGCCACACCTGGGAACTTTCTAAATGAGCTGACCCTGAGACTCTTTAAATATTCTTGATTCTAGATTGTAAAATCATTTGAGCAGGGACTAGAGGACTTGCGGGCGCGGGCGGTCTTGCTGGTGCTGCGGGCGGTCAGGCACTGTACCTGTGGGTCCCGGTAATCCCGTGCAGTCCCGCAAGGCTGCCTTCTCGCTGCTCCCTTACAGTGTCTATTCTCTTTCTCCGCCCAGGAACAAAACGGAGTCATGTGATGTGACGTCACTTCCCTCGGAGAGTGAGGGGCGCCGAGACTTCGGCGCCCCTGCCCGGGACTTAAATGAAAACACCGTTTTTTTTGGTTTAACTTTATTTAACATCCTCCATGTTAAATAAAGTTACAAAAAAAACAAACAATGTTATAATTTAAGTCCCTGACGGCGCCCCTTTTGCCATGGCGCCCTGTGCGGCCACAGAGGTCGCACACCCCTAAGGCCGGCCCTGAACATAGCTATCATATGTATTAAAGTGTATATGATGGCTGATATGTCCCTTTAAGAAAACACCCTGTTTTTGGTAATGCACACATAGTTACTGCATTACATAGCTCTGCATGCAGACATTGGCAGATTACATTTAAATTATCCTTTCACCAAACAGTAAAGGGTTTATTACATATTTTTATAAACACATATACATTTACACTTATGTAAGAAAATATTACATTATCTTTTGAAAAGTAATTATTATATGCACATAACACATTTTAAAATACATTATGGTTATATATAAAAAAAATGTTGGGGCAAAGCAAAAACAGTTGATGGAAAATACAATTAAGAACCATTTTGTGCTTTGGCTGCCGATCCATATGCTTTTGTGGATTCTAGAAAGACTACACATCAATCTTTAAGCTGGTGCTATGGTCTCCAGAAATGTAAATGTCTGTTTAATTAATGAGGATGATATCGGTGACATTGAAGTTCAAGTTGAATGCACTATGAACTGGTCACAGGACAATAGGCTGTGCTTTCTTTTCATTATTTTTTTGCAAAATTAAAGTTTGCACTTTTTTAGGTGCTTAGTGTAATGGATATGTTCTGGGTTGCCCTGCAGTTCTATTTTTTTATGTAAAGGAGAAAGTTGTTTCTGGTATACACCGTAACCTAAAACATCCTTCAAAGCGGCTATCATTCAAATCAACTACTGAGTAGCTGTGATTTTAGCAAGGCAAATTAGATCCAGTATACTGTTTGAATTTAAATGACTGTAATGATTATAGAAAGACATGTATACAGATATGCTGAGGTTCCGTTATTGCGAGGGTAAAATGTTTTGAGTTGGTAATTAGATCTAAAGTAGTGCATCACAAATATTTTCATATTTTTTTACTCTGAAAAATCAGTCAAGTTCTGTTTATCTATACTTTTATCTATTGTTTGTAGGTTTATGAAAAGCGTATAGTGCATTGGAACTAAGTTTGTGAATGTTACATATGTTGTTCATTGGAAACAAATCATGCATTAATTTACATGCTTTACATTTAGCATTATTTCACTTTATACACTTTAGATACTATATATATGTGTGTAAAAAAGAAAGTGCACCCTCTTTGAATTATTGTCTCATATCAAGACATAATAACAGTAATTTGTTCCTTAGCAGGTCTAAACAAATTTTGAAATACAACCTCAGATGAACAACAACACATGACATATTACACCGTATTCAACAAAAATAAAGCGAAAATTGAAAAGACAAGTGTGAAAAACTAAGTACACCCTTACTGCTTCCATAGGAATTAAGTTGCTAAGTAGCAGACATGTGCTGCTAGTCAAATGCACTTGATTAATTGATTATTAGCAAATGTAACCGCCTCTATAAAAGTTTACAGGTCTGGAACATTTAGGTGTGTGTTCAGACAATACCAAGGAGGAAAGACATCAGCAATGATCTTAGAGAAGCAATTGTTGCTGCCCATCAATCTGGGATGGGTTCTGTCTTCTAGTTTTGTAAACTAAGATGTATGTTTGGTCAGATAACAGACTTTTGGGATGTGAACATAAGACCAAGTGGGATGTGAATAGCGTTTTCTAAACTGTGTTTGCCTTTGTGTTGGCAAAAAATAGTTTGAATACGAGACCTTGCATGTGTTGGACTAAAGTCCAATTAAATCAATATATCTAGCAATAAATGATGGAATAAGCAAACATATATATGAGAATATGCTGCAACACTCCAACCTGTGCCCACCAGGTATAGGTAAATGAATGAAATATATTACTATAGAAGTGCACTCTAATTAAATAAAGAGGAAAGGAAACACTTATTTCCACAATAAGCAATAATACTTTATTAAGCCATTATATATATATATATATATATATATATATAGATATATATATATATATATATCTATATATATATATATATATATATATTTTTTTATTATTATTATTTTATTATTATTATTATTTTACCTTATCATGCCACAATCATTACACAATCTCCTCCAACCAGGGTATTTTCATTATTTTGCCCCCCCATTCCATTTGAAATGGCATGGGTGTCGATGAGGAGGAACATAATTGGACCCCCTAAATCACACATAGAAATAGGTCCAAATGGATAAAGCATCATACCTACCAGTTCTCCAAATGATACCAAAGTGAACCTCAAATGGAAAGAAATTGGAGTAAGCATATACGCAGCACACTGACTTGACTGTATTGTATTGTAAATCACATCCCCATGAGTGCAATATGGAACAAAATGTCAATCATAAGCATACAAGGGGATCAGGGTCTTGCACGTTTCGAGCAGCTTAATGATAGACAAACACACATAACCTAAAGTTTGCATTTTTAAAACCACAAGGAACCACAAAACTGAAGATATTCAATCAGGGCTTTAATACCCAATTATCATATTAAGTGAAAAGTATACATAAAAGCGATGATTTATTGGTTTACTTATGGTTTATTCACAAATATTGATTGATACATAAATTGAAATAAATGATTTATACATTTAGAAAACATTCAAATAATAAGCCTTTCATAGTTTAAGCGACACGATTAACACTGGTGCATATCATATTATTTGAATAATTTAAATGACAGAGCCCATTAAACACAGTATTATATATTATATATATATATGATCTCAACAACAACAGGTGCACAAATATCACATACTCAAGGGACTCATAGATATATATATAGCCAGTCAATTAATCATCATATAAAAACACAACACATAATTTATCACTATATACTCAAAAAACAATCTCACAAAAATGTTCATCTGTGTGATATGAGATATATCATCAATATTAGGAAACATGATTATAATAAATATCAAAATTCAAAAACCTTATACAAATATAAACGTATGTAAAAATATAAATATAAGTTAGGCTCCGCAGGAAACCTGGCAATTTTAAGATCTTGATTACAGACATGTATATTATATGTAATCTACATCTGTAAGTTATAATCATGATTAAGTGAACTGATGTTCATAAATACAAATTACTACCAATTTAATCAAGGAGCTAAGGATGAAAGATCCACAAAACAGTTCATCACCCATTCACGGTTAATGCCAAGAGGGGCTATGGTTCCCATTTTGCATATCCCATATCCCTCTCTTTTGTTTGAAAGTTCTGTAATATTTCCACCTTCTTACTCTTAATTTGCGACAATGTATAGCCATGAGTGAAACAAAAAAAGTAGTTTTTTACATATATATTACACACACACACACACACACACACACACACACACATATATATATATATATATATATATATATATATATATATATATAATGTTTCCAATACATATGGAAATATCTACTTACAGGGGATTTATTGTCATTTCGATTTATGGCAGAAATACAGTATGTTCCTTAATTCTTTCTCATAACGGTCTACTAGTACTGCCTACATATTTTTTCTGGCAATGTTTGCAAGTGATTTAATAAATCACGTTTGTCACCTAGCTGAGTACACCTGCCAACTGACTGGCTGCTGCCAGGCAACAATGGGGTCCCACACAAGTACTTACCTGTTCTCGATCTGCTGCATTTTCCAGGTGGCTTGGGAAGACTGAAGGCGGGCCTTCGACACTCTGCAGGATGTGCTCCCGTGACACATATCAGGAGGTGGGGCTTCCTCTGCGCCTGGTTTAAAAATCTGTAAGTTACACAAGACCACAACAGGGTACCTGTATCTGTAGATCTCTGATATTGTACCCTTGGCATGTCTGATCACTCTTCACTTGACTACATGCACTGTGTACTGACTTTGGCTTGTACGACTACCCGCTTTGTGTGCCGAACCCTGGTTGAGCCTGACTATCCCTGCAGCATTAACCTTTGGCATCCTGAACCTTTCTCCTGTGATTCATTTACTTGATCCTGCTGTGCCTGTCAAAGTTCCAATAATACCGCTTGTTACTTGTCCACTTGCAGCCCCCGGAGGTCACTCTAACAGGTTTTGAAAATCTGGCTAGGTGGTATCAGCTGGACCTTGTTCACCTAATTATCTGGTGCAGCCCTGCCCTGTTTACATCATTCAGGGCCTTTGAATTGTTTGTAGTTGCAGCTTTCAGTTGTGACTCTGTCACATACATCATGTTATAATCATATTCAAAATTAGTGAAAAACATATTAAAGTGCATACATTGTTATGATGTAATACCGTATTTGCTCGATTATAAGACGAGGTTTTTTCAGAGCAAATGCTCTGAAAAATACCCCTCGTCTTATAATCGGGGTCGTCTTATAATCAGTCCTCAAATAGGTCTGACTATGAGACGACTAAGATCCAGATCCCCCGCAGCCGCAGGGGACCTGGATCCTCCTGTCTCCAACCCCCCCGCCCCACTTACCGGTATTTCTGAGTCCCCGGTGTGTAGCTGGGGCAGCGTGTAGATGCCTACGCGATTCGTGTAGACAACTTCCGCTGCAGCAGGAAGGAGGTGTGGCTAGCAGCGGGGGTTGTCTGCGTCCATCGTGGAGACCTTCCCCAGCTGTCAGAGATCAGAGTTCCCCGCACCGGTGCCGGTGCCGCACCGGTGCGGGGAACTCTGATCTCTGACAGTCGGGGAAGGTCTGCGCAATGGACGCAGACGACCCCCGCTGCTAGCCACGCCTCCTTCCGGCTGCAGCGTAAGCCAGGGAAGTCAGAAGCACCGGTAAGTTTGGGGGGGGCGGGGGAGTGTTAAATGGGGGGCATAAGTCATTTCTGGAGGCCGAGTGCTCTGTGAAATGCCTTTTAACCCCCTTAATGCCACTCTGCCTCCAGAAATGCCTTTTTAACCCTCTATACGCCACTCTGCCCCCTGAATGCCTTAAACCTCCCTATATGCCACTCTTCCCCATAATATGCCTTTTAACCCTCTAAATGCCAGAGTGGCATATAGGGGTATAAGGCATTTCTGGAGGCAGAGTGGCACATAGGGGGTCAAAAGGCATATCATGGGGCACAGTGACATATAGGGTTAAAAAGCATATCATGGGGCACAGTGGCATTTAGAGGGTTAAAAGGCATATCATGGGGCACAGTGGCATATAGGGGGTATAAGTCATTTCTGGGGCAGATGTGCATAACTGGGGGGGCAGGTTGGAAAATAGAAGGGAATAAAACCAAAATATTTTTCTCAATCATAGCTTTTATTAAAAAAAAATAGTTTACATGAATTAATATTTACTGGTAAAACTTTTTTCCTATAGGGTCGTTCTTATATTTTTCTTTTTTTCCTAAATTAATATTCAGATTTGGGGTGTCGTCTTATAATCGAGCAAATACGGTAATATCCTAATATTTTTACTTTTCACCATTAGTAATAAACAGAAAAAAGACCATGTATAATTTTATAATAATTTTGTTTTCTTGGGGCAATTTAAATACAAAATATTCCAGAATCAAATTTGGATTGTTGCTGGATCTTTAAAATGACAGGACCCTTCATTATAGGAAACTATGATGGGCGTTGGAAATGTCCATGTGTATTTAATCCCCGAGTTCCTTAAAATGAGCGACTGCATTTTTTTCAAGCGTGACATATCAGGAAATAATCTAATATCTTTAAAACATTTATTTTTTTATATATATTTTCCAGAATCTCCTTCATGTGTTATCATGTGCCAGACAAGTTAGAGGTTTGTAACACCTTAAGATTTTTTTGTTCCGTCGTCAAAGATCTTCTATGAATATCCTGTACAGCCTTGTGTTTTTGGAGAATAGAATGTATTAATAGATTTTTTTTTTTATCATGATTAAGATTTTTAGCTTTAGCTATTTTGGAGCCATCATGAATTAATTGAACTGTTCAACTACAAGACATTGAATGTCCAGTTTACATCAGTTTCTTCATATTAATATAAAAATAGATGTATCAAAACTACCGAATAAGTAGGAATAATAGTAGAATAAAAATATAATTAGAAAGTTGCTCATGTGGCCAGGAAACAGAAGACAAGTATGTTGTGGATATGTAGACAATAGATTTTGATCAAGACTCTTAATTAAGACTCAACTGATCAACCAGTCCAATTAGAATTGAGGACTGTGGTTAAAATGTAACCCCTAATGATGAAAAAAATAATGATACGGCATATTAGTAGGCCCTTTTCTAGAGATGGTATCTGTTTTTAGAAGAATAGTTGACTGCTACCAGACAGATGTTGAGTACCCAATATTGTGCAAGCACCAGTCAACACAAATAAAGCACTAAATCAAATATTACAGAAGGACAGAAGGAAATTCACAGGTTAGCAAACAAAATCCCATTTGAAAAGCTCCAGAGCAACTATAAAAAAAACTCTGGAGGAAAGTAATACAAGCATAGCAAAGAGCAGGAAGGCAGGAACACTACATTGGTTGCTATATGATTCACATCAGAATTTATTTTTAGGCATAACCCCATAGTCATGACATCACAATTAAGAAATTATGCACTATTCTGGGTGTAGGCTAAGTGTCAGTATGTGGACACTGTGACATGGCTAATGGACATGCATAGTGTATATGAGGCATTTTTTTCGAATGTCCATCACAAAGTCTGTTTACATAACTACCTTTTTTTTTTACATCCATAAGTAAATTCCAAGACCCCATATCTTTTGGTATTATTTTGCTTATTATAACTTTGATATACAATGATGCACCCCCAACATACCACATTTAGATATCAAATGTAGTATTTACTAAAACAAAACAATTTACTCAATACACCTATTATATGGGTACATCCCTATTTTTAGTTATACAATGAACAGATATTCTGCTTGTGTAAAAACATTTCTCAATGTTGGTGTTTTAGGATAGTGGTGTCCCCAAAGAAATACCACAGACAGAGAAAATCCTTCCTACTGCAATCCTTCACCAACCCTCTCTTATAGCAGAAAGAGGAGGAAAACTACCCATGGAGTAAAATAATTATTTATTGTGTTCTTCTGTCACCACCCGGAGCGGTTTGCAGCTGCTGTTGAGCTATTCCCTCAACTTGTAGATTGCTATTGATGCTCTTAATAGTCTGTAAGGTGTTTGTGTCACAATACAACATTTAAAGTGAATTAGGAAGTAGAAGGACAATTGCAGTGGTGTTATACAATCAATGCTACATAAAATATCCTGAATAACTACATGATACATCCTTTGAACCAGTTATCCTTGTACTTGGCTTGATTTTCAGCATAGTTAAAATGCTTACAAAAAGATTGAGTATATTATGAATGCATTTTCTCAGCATATCTTTGATGATAGTTTATTATCCAGATTACAAAATCTAATCCTGGTGACAGAATATAATTACTGTTGTGTACTATTCATTAAATCAAACTTTTGGCTATTTTAATTATTTTTATGTTGTCCATACCGGAAGTATAAACCTATTACCTTTGGTAACTGTTTAATGAAAAACAGCAATCTACGTTACAGCTAAACAAATGACTCCTCCGTGGCTAAGGATTTTACACAATAACATTTTATACCTACAATGCTATGTTATTGCTTCTGTTGTTCCAAAATATAACTATTTATGGTTTGGTTGGGTCACTTCTTAATGATCCAGAATATCTATTGTATGTTATTGCAGCTAGATTCCTAAAATGTACCATTTCCCTGGATACAGTTTTAAAAAGCTACTTCCAACATCAGCGTGGTATATAGAATTGCATCTTCCTTGTTTTGATTACATGAATATGACAACACAAAATCCTCCAATAGCTTACAGCTAAATTAGTGTTTATATGATCCATTAAACTGCATACTTTTATCTACTGCGAAATCTCTAATACTCTACAATAAAAGTTTTTTTATGCTTTAGGATACTTTAGCTCAAAATGATGCAGTAATATTACATAGTATTACAGAGAGTGCATTATATTTGAGATTTAATTATTTTTTTTTTGTAAAGATTTGTGTTAAGTGAGATTTATTAACATTGCTGTCATTTTATATCCAGGTGTGATTCTTCTGTTATTATTTTTTCAGAATAATGAGACAACATTTCCACACATTAGGTTCACTTACAAGTAAAGGGAATAGAAAAATACCTGAAAAAAATAACTGTACATTTTTCTGGAATTGCAATTTTTAAAAAATGAATTATGCTGGTTTAACCTGTTCTGATAGTTATGTAATCTCATATATGACTACTAAAGACTTCAAGTGTTTGTGAGGTTACAAAATGTGAGTTTACAGCAGAATACTAGGATGAACTGGACAAAAAGTATTACTTGCAAATTCACAAAAATGAACTTGCTTTAGCTAACCACAATGTGGCTGCAAAGTAGGGTTGACAAAATAAATGATGAATTACTGCGGTCCTTTCAACCCTTTAGTGGAGGTGATGATTGGCCCCTCTTTCCCTACCCAGTGCATGGTAGGGAGGTGGGGTATATGATAAATCTTGGGGGTATATTGCTATATCTATCACCCTCTCCTCCACCCCCTTTGGGAGGCATGGAACTAAAGTCCCCAGTGTTTGGAAGCTACAGTGCATCTTCCATTGACTTGAATTGGACCCTTTCAAGTCTAGGGACACCACTGAAGTTTACAGTCAATGGAAGATGCAATGCAGCTTCTGGGGGCTGCTGGTGCACTGGTGCAAGTCAATTGAAGATGCACTGTAGCTTCCAAACACTGGGGACTTTAGTTCCATGCCTCCCAAAGGGGGTGGAGGAGAGGGTGATAAATATAGCCATATATACAAGCTCGTGTAGTCAGCATCAGTCGAGAAAGGGGTCCTATGGCTTTGCTGATCTCCTCTGGTGCCAAGGGGTGGGAGTTTTACCATCCACCTTCATGGCACTCAAACGTCGCTTGGATGGACCTCTCTCCTCTACAAAGGATACTTAGGGTAGGAGTCGATAGGTAGGGAATTTTATTTGTTTATTTGTATTTATTTATTTTTTAACTAATCCCCTCCACTCCAAAGATCTGGGGAGTTTATTGAGTTTTAGGTGAGGATGTGCAACTTTCCATTGAAGTTGCATGCCTTTACCTGAAACTTGCTAAATTTTAAAGTTGCATGCCTTCACAAACCATTTGCAGATTATTGTGAGTGTTAATATGCAAGGACAAGCAACCTCTGAGTCTGGGAAGTCAAGTTAACCCCTAACTCGATTAACCACTCCACTTTAGTGAATAAACTTCTTACTTACACTACCTGATGCATTAATAGAGTAGAGAGTGATTTGTCTGATATTGAGCAGTGATGATTTTGCAATGGATCACATTGCAAAGAATGTATAAAGTGATCATTAAAATATGCATTTTAAAAAATGCCTGTATCTAAAGCTTTGCATAACCATGCATCTTTCCTCAAGAAGCTGTCTTCTATCAAATTATATATATAAAAAAAACAGTTTTGGAATAGGTAGTAATATTTTAATGAGATGTCAGATTTGCTTTTTCAAATGAGAGTCCTTGAGTGATACCATTGACACAAAATGGACCCTTATATCTCTGGGCATATTCAACATCATAGTAATACATAAACAGCATCATTTATTTATAAAGTGATATATAAGAAATACACAGAGAGAGAGATGGAGAGTACTTACTGCAATATGATTCTGGATTTATATAGAATCCCAAAGTAGTAAAGCAAGAAAAAAATATATTAAGGTTTCACAGCAGAGTAAATTACTGGATGAAAATGACTGTTGTCTATAACATTCAGTTCCATTTACAAATCCCAATTACAAAATGGTAATAACAAAAAAAAGACTAGTGCTGAAGACTTACAAATGCCACATATTTATTGCAGTACAATAAGCTCACCTATTACCAGGAATGTAGCCACCATAGGTAGATAAGAAATTATGTAATCACTGGTCTCAGGGTTACCTTACAGGATGAATGTCAGGATTCAGCCTCAGCCCTGCAAACTGCCAGACTTGGCTGTCCCTTTAAGAGGTCTGCCTGGAGTTAAACTCCTCGCCACTATCCTCTATTTTATGTACCTTTGCCCTCTTTGCCTTATACACCTGAGGATCTCAGCTCCTCACTCCATCCCCTGTGTTCCTTGACTTGTTGCCTGTCCTTTGTGGCATCCTGTACCATGTATGCCTTGTCTGGCTATGTATATAATCCATGTTCTGTGTATTTATGTTCAGCTGTGTTTGGTTATGCTATATCTATGACTCCCTCACCTGAAGCCTATGTCATTCACACCTGACCTAATGAACAGTCTTTATATCCCTGCCTCCCAGTAACAGAGTTGTGAGTTCATTAAGTTACTTTGGACCTATAGTTCATGCCTGACTCTGGATCTGTCCCTTGGATTTCCCCTTTTGCTTGCTGCCCGTCCCAGACCCTTTTGGATTCTTACCTGGACTATTCTACCTTCATACTCCCCAGCAGTCTGTATACATGATATGCCTCCTACTCTGCTACTTATGGTGAGATGTATCTGCTTTGTTTAATATACCGATATCCAAACATTCAGCTTTTGTGTCATTTGTAAAGCGTGTGTCTATCACTGTGTGCATTCTTACACTCCTGCGCTCTGGACTCCAACATCCAGTAAGGGCTGAGATGATGAGCCTGACAACGAAGGGAAGACACTTATAGACACTTTTTTTTATCATTTGTGATAAAGACAGGGCTCAACTAATTTTCGACCAAGGATCCCTAGAAACTTAAAGCTAAAAATTTGCCAAAATATGTTCCATTTTGAATACCTTTTCTTATATGTCTTTCTAAATGTGTAGATTTTTAGATTCAGTGTAAATCAAAATAAATCAGCAACTTAATAGGAAGGAATAATCATATAGACCTGAGACCAGGAAGTTCATTTGGTAGATGCATAGGGTAAAATTTAAAATGCTTAAACTGCCATTAAATTGATTCTTTTGGTTTAAGAATAGTTATTTAAAATTTTTGTAAGGGGTTGTAAAGCGCTGCATAGTTACAATACAGTCATTCTATTTATTTCATTTGCTCCCTGTTTCCATTCAATAAAACAATTTCTTGTATTTTTTCCAAGCAAACCTGCAAAATAAAGACAACCGTATATTTCCTATTTTTAATATAAATACCCTATAGCCTACAAATTGATTTCCCCTCCTAAGAAGCAGAATGTCAGTAGCTACAGGTTTCCAAACTCAAGCTGGCACATATCACTGTAAATAACTATTTGATGGCAAAAATCAATGATTTTCCTTTAAAAAGAATGAAGAGACTCAATAACTAATTAGTCTATTTCTCTCTCTCCCTCTCATTCTGTAATTGCAAACTGTAGTCTGAATTTGTCATCCACTAACGTGCTAGTCCTGTGAGTTTCTACAATAATATGTATGTGCTGAACAATATTTGTTTTGTATTACTGAACAATTTTCACAACTGGTTTCATCAAGTTAACCAAGAATAATAGAAATGAGAGAAATGAGAGATACCATTTTGTTATCATATCGTCTATTTACCCGTAAAAATTGAATCAAATATAGTGGAAACATTTCCACATTTTCTCACTTTTAATTGAAAAATCATTTACTCATCTACAAAAGCTAATGAAATAACATGATAAATAGATTCTACTATTTCCTGAGTTTAGAAGTTACAGGACACTAAGTAGAAGTAAGATTTTGCTATTTGAAAACCAATTTTTCCAAATCTGGTAATCCTGTCCCCATGTCCTATTTGGCATATCGTTAACGCCAGCCAGTTCCATGTGCCCCATCAAACCATATATTTTTGAAAACTAGACACTTCAGGGTGTTTCAGATGAAGGCATTTTTAACTCTTTCCATGCAATAATTCTACCACCAGCTTCTGTCAAACTTTGTGGTTGTTATGTTTTTTTTTTTTGTAACACATTGTACTTCAGGTATGAATTTATAGATCCTGGTATATGTCACTGTCAGTGATGCATAGATTTGTTTGGTTGTTTTTGGGGAGGTGCACATTTCTTTCTATTCATTGACATCTAGACAGTCTGGGTCCATGTCCTATTTGGGACATCTTTGAACCCATTCAATTCAATTTACCCCAACAAACCATATATTTTTTCAAACTAGGCATGTCAAGGGTATTTTAAATGGTGGTACTTTAACTCTTTCAATGCCAGGATGTTTGGAAAGATACAACACTAATTTTAGCACTTGCTCATAAAAAAAGTTGTAATTTTTATATTTTTGATATTTGTTTTTTATTAATGTGAGACATCATCTTAGGAGAGGCAACTCTCCTAACTCTTCCTCGAGGGGTTCTTAAGGGGCCTTGAATGGCTGAAGACATCATAGATCAGTAGCTTCACTGAACAGGTGTTTTTCTTCTGCTTTTAGGAAGCATTTACGAACAACAGATTGTATTGTTTGTAGTCCATCAGGCAGGAGGCCTACGGCAGGCCATGCAAGAGGGGAGAATGGGCCACATGGCGGTGGCCTTATTGCTGTGTTTGGGGCACAACCTGAGACAGCCTCAGCTTACTCCACTGAGGTTATCCCCAGCGAGTCAGGCGGTGGGAAGCAAGAAATGTTCGTCTGCAATGGTACTGTTTGAATTAGATGTAAGAGCAGTCTGACAAAGTCTGCCAAAAATATATATTATATATATAAAAGGTAATACAAAATTAAATGTCAGGTTAATAACTTTAACTTTGGTGTTTTATATTTGTCTGTTTTCTTTTTTAATATCCCTGGGTCAATGGGAATGTGTCATTTGGATCCTGCATTATTCTTATGTGTTTTGGGTGGTATGTCAAGCACAGTGCAACCTACAGGAAGGTTGTTAGGTTTTGATCCCTGATCGAGGTTAGGTGGTTGGGGCTTCACTGGGCAGAGCCTCTCATAATGCTGCTATGGACAGAACACAACAGATATTATGGATACGCGCGAGAGGCACAGAACGTGCCAGTATTAAAGTTGGTAAAAGATGTTTTTATTATTAACACACATTTATTATATCCTTTCCTTTTTCTAAATTTTAATAATGTACTGTTATTAGGTAGGTCATATTTCCTCTTGTAATAAAAAGGAAAGATCTTTTACTGAACTCTAATGATTCTAATGAAACCTTCTAACAGTCTTGGTTTTCATGAGACAGTTCTGTTTTTGGGGCACTGTTCCATTGTGAGCTCATGGGCTGGTTAGGGAGATCCTCTGATCTCCACTGACTTATCCATTGAGCTTTAAAATCAGGTGGCTATGTAGGTATGGCACATCCCACCCTGATGACTACTAGAGCCTGCCACATCCTTTCCAAACTCTTGCCATAACCCCAGCCCAAGTGTCCCCATTTTTACTGAAATATTTGGGATTATGCAAATTGACCTATATTCACTCGTAGACTTCATTTCTCATTACACTAATAGCGATGACTGCTTCTGTTGACTAAGGAACTGTTTCAACTAGTACAAAATACTTTCACACAGGGTATAATAGTACATCCCAAGAGCATACTCCAAGTATATTTCAAATGGTTTACTCCAAATGGTTATTAAGGCTGGTTAATACACAGTCCAGATGGTCAAGGTAGGCAGCACTGGTGCACAATGGGTTAAGAAGCCAAGGTCTTAGGACAGGATACAAACGGGATCATCCAGGAAGCAAGCCAAAGGTCACTCTGCCCCTCCCTGATATGCCTTATACCCCCTATATGCCACTCGGACCCCTAGATATGCTTATTCTCCCCTATTTGCCAAACTTCCCCCTAATATGCCTTATACCCCCCCTATATGCCACTCTGCCCCCCATATGTATCCACAGGCTTTCCTCCGTGCGCCAGACTCCCTGGTGTCTAGTGGGGGCAGCTGGTGGACATCTGCTACCTGGGATTTCTATGACTGAGCACCGTAGGATCACGTCACGCCGGTGCTCCATCATAGAAGCCTGGGTGGAAGTGTCCGTTAGCAATGGAGGTTGTCTTCGCGCACCACCCTGATGTTCACCAGCTGCCAGAGAGGAGGATCGAGGTCTCCTGAAGCCCTGCGGGTATCCTCCTCTCTGGCAACCTCCGCTGCTGCCAGTACTTCTGCCGGAGCTTCTATGGTGGAGCACCGGAAGGTCATGTGACACCGTCCACTGCCTGCCAGAGAGGAATCCAAGTCCCCTTTGTTTTATAATCCAGAAAATACGGTATAAGATAAAGGGTTTATATAGAGAAGTAGGTATAAGACTCTTTCCATTAGCATCAGGAACACAACCTCCTACTGATCAGGACTGCCAGGAATACCCCTTCTGCAGCATTACCAGTGTCCCCACCAATGTGGATCGGGCGGTAGGACATGCTCCCACCAGCTGCAGCTCAATCACACTGTGGCCAACAACTAGTAGGTACACACACTGCTCCTTTATGAATATTTAACAATCTAATTTACCAGTCTTAGGGTTTGGCAGATTGGTTGAAATATAAAAAAAACATTAAATGTACAGGCCAGGTAAACCAAACAATGATTATGAATATTGCTGTAGCATCTGGTGTATTGTATGGTAAATGAATCCTTACTTGCATACAAACTATGTTAACCACAAAAACAAACAAAAGTATGTAGTATATTACTAGCTATAGAAGATACACTAACACCTACAGAAGAGCAAATATTGGATATCTGAACAAGGGCACATTCCTGATTTAGCTATTTAAGACATTTTTGAGAATTGTCAAAAATGCATGTTTGCAACAGTGAACTCACATGAGTTGGAAAAAAAACCTTGCAAATTCATAAAAGCCAAATCACATTAGCACTTGGCAAAAAATAACTTGCACACATTTACCTACAGGAGAGTTCACTGTTTGTAGTAGTATATAAAAAAAACAACCAACAAATCCTACCCAAAAACTGGGCAGCTCACAGGTGAACTTTCGAGCCCCCCTACATAAACATGTACAAAAATCTTAAATGTGTGTTGGGGCAGGGGTAATTAAATGAACCTGGGGGTATATTGTCCAAATATAGGTGAATTTTATTATTATAAGAGCCCTATCCTGCTGAGCCAGGAATGGAAGGTGAGAGGGTATATTTGGGCAATATACAATTAACTAATATATTAATTCTGACCAAACCCTAACTCCATTTGAAAATTCACCATGCTTCATTGTTGCCTACAAACACTCATTCTTGTATTGCTCTCCAGCCCTTTCAGTAAACAAACTGCCTTCTGCTATAGCAAAATATTTCACATTTTGACATTTTTCTGCACCCCAGTTCCTGTGTTTTTGTGAATAGACAAGTCAGTTGGCTTTGTTTCCAAATCAGAGCTTCTGAGCAGACTTCTCTGGACAGTAAATGGGTGTACCAGTCTCCCACTGTTTTTTGCCAATGCTGATCTGCTATTGCAAAGAGAAGTAAGCATTGATGTGTTATTCATCTGCTGCACTAAGTTTCCTTGGCTGACCACTGCGTCAATGGTCCTCAACATTGCACGTTACTTTTCTTTCTTCAAAAGAGTTTAGACAGAACATCTGGAGACACCTGTCTGCCTTGAAATTTTTTGTTGGGAGAAACCTTGCTGATGCAATGATGTGAGCTGTTCCTAACCCAGTTTAATTACTCCTACACTGCTATCTCCGTTACAGATTATGATTGTGTTTCAACCTACATAATTAATTGATGATCATTACCGCCTGTTTGGTATAACTGTTTAATCATATACCTCACTATATGCCTACGAAATCCCTGACTTTGTGCCAGTTCTATCTAGAAGAATTGATGCTGTTTTGAAGGTTAAGGGTGGTAACACTAAAATTTATTTGATTTAGATTTTTCTTCTGTTCACTCACTTTGTTTTTTGTTAAATGATAAAAAAACTATTGACGTTCTATTTTTGAAAGAATTCGTACTTTGTAAAATGTTTTCACTCTTGCCTCACACTTTTGCACAGTACTGTGTATGATGCTGCGCAGCTGTACTTTACAGCACTAGCACTTTAAATGTAGCATCTGTACTAAATGTTCCATTCTATATAGTACACATAGTCTGCTCACTTACCTCTTTCGGTACCCTGCCCTGTATCAGTATGGAAAACAAAGTTAAACATTTGATTTTCTTAAATAATTTTAGGAAAAAGTCTACCAGGTAGGTCACATGTTATCTAATATGTAAATTAGCACTACATTAAGCAGCCAATGTTTCATTCATTTTATATCCACTATTTGGGAAAAAACAAATATGTCTTTAAACGCTATACCAAGTAGAGCCCTGCGCGGGACTGTTTTCTTAATCCCACTCCCATGGAATTTCTGGCCATTAGTGCCTGCTCCCGCAACGTGTGTGTTCCGCTCCCACAACATATGTGTCCAATCCTGCCCGCTCCCGCAACATATGTGTCCAATCCCACCCGCTCCGGCAAACATCATTCAAAAACATTAATTCCCTCATTCACAGATACTCATTCATTCCCTCATTCACAGATACTCATTCATTCCCTCTATCACGCATACTAGTTTATACAAACTCCCCCACCTCCTTACCTGAACTGCAGATTTCCCGCGCACTCCTGCAAGGCTGCCTTCACGTTGCTCGCACACAGCGTCTCTTCTCTTGTCAGAGTCATGTGACGTAAATTCACGCGACTCTGCTCGGTTCCTGGGCGGAACAAGAGAAGAGACGCTGTGTGTAAGCAACGCAAAGGCAGCCTTGCGGGAGTGTGCGGGATTACTGGGACCCACAGGTAGATTGTCTGACCGCCCGCTCCTGCCCGAAACACCCGAAAAACCGCCCGCACCCGCAAGTTTTTTGATGGGTCCCCTGGGACCTGCATCCCAATGCAGTCCTCTACTACCAAGTATAAACCAACTTAACATTAACATGTCTACTAATGGTAAAAGATAATTTAATCTAAAGGCTCATGTCATGCACAGCGCAGTAAAGAAGACACTGGTGTGCAGAGTAGGATGATGCATCCCCACGGAAGAAAGCCCATGGGTCTTGGAAGAGTTATTCACCCTCCAACCGGTTCTCCCTCTGGTTGAGCCTCTTGGGTTTGAGTGCCTTAAGGTCTTAAGCAGGGAGACAATATCCACAAAAGCTGTATAAGCAGTGGTCAAGGAGCCAGAGCCAAAATAATCAAGTAAAAAAACAAGGTCAGGAAGCCGGAAGGCAGGTCGGACAGGAGCAAAGCAGCAATAGAACACACTAAATTGTAAAAGGCGCTGGCACTCCTTCAAAAAAGAGACAAACAAGTGATAGATCATTAAAAGTTGTAGCTGATTTTTTTGGGGGGTCCATAGTCCCGTAGTGCTATGGGATAAATAAACATAAATACCACAGCAAAGGAAACCTGCTTAAGGCGTTTTGCACCAAAATTGTTGTATCAACTTTTAATGATATATCACTTGTTTGTCTCTTCTTTGAAGGAGTGCTAGCACCTTTTTATAATTTCATCTTGTTGTTGGAGTGGGGTGCTCCTTATGTCACGCTTGAGCAACCTGAGAGAGACTTGTCCGTCATCTGTTTACAATTCAGCAATTATATGGTTGGAGAGCGCATTTCATCGTATGGTAAGACCATGAGAGGTAAAGCGTAGCAGTTCTCTGATGGTAGTAGAAAAGGCGACAATTTCGGAATTGGCACCAGATTAAAAAAAAGAGCGGCATTACTTCGTTCATGTCTGTCTATTGTGGGCTGCAGTCCGCCACTATAGTCAGTGGGAGCTGGAAGAGGATCTACCGGACATTGTGGGACTCTGCCTGGAGTACTTCTTCTTCGCGGCAGAGGGGCCACATGGAACCGGCAGAGGGTTTTCCCTGTCGGTGCTGGTAGGTAACAGCTCACATATATCTTATGGAGGACATTTCTAATGAAAAATAATACATCTGGAGCGATCTGCAGGAGTACTCTGTTACTATGGTAATTGGTCAGAATAAATCACTTTGCCCCAAAACTACTATTGTTTTACCTTAAAAAATATAGGTCATACTCGTATGTTGTTCCTGAAGATAGAAAATAATGTAGCAGTTTATAATAATGGGTGATGCATTAACATAATTACAGCCTGCTATTGCTGGCATTCAAATAATGCAGCCACTGCTAGTAAAGTTAGAACTTATGGTAGACTATAATAAATCTTGTCAAATCACACACTAAGGCAAATCAAAATGACATGCTGTTTTTCTGCCACTGGCTATTTGACTATGTTGCAGAAATTGTGCCCGAAGCCTGTATTTAGGCAGATCAAAGTCGTATCTTCTTCCGTCATTGGCGGTACAGTCTGACAAGCTCATTTAAGAAAACTACAATTAGATTTCCTTCTACAATTTTCTCTTTTGCCTGCATTTTGGGAATTATGTCTGAATCAGGCATTTAGATAAATTAAATTATAACTTGTTTGATTTTATGCCACCTTTCTCTTTTTGTTTCCCGCTGTTTCTCTAGCTCTGCTGGAATGCATCATTCACTGCCTTCATATTATTAATTATTATTGACAAAGCAAGAACAATTAGTCTAGAGGAGTATGCACAATAGGGGTACAAACAAGTTAACACAGAGCGAATGGCATGGATTTAATGCCAGGAATAAACCTATCACAATTAATTAGATAGCAATCCTTGTATAGGTTGGAAATGGAAAACTATAAGATAAAAAGACATTATTGTTCTGGATTCACTAGATGAGAAAAAAAATTCATTTGTGTTTTTATCACATTTTTCAATTGCCTGTGATGGGTATATCTCTGGCATTGAGTCCAACCATAAACTCCAAAGTGCTAAGTAGCATTATATTACATTTATATATGTAGTGCCATCACATTCCATATGACTGTATGTATTTAATTACATTCAATGTCAATCAATCCATAACTGTATTGACTGACATTGAATCACAGTCATATATTAGGTATATTAATATTTGGGGCTGTTATATAAAATAATAATTAATTAAAATTAAACAAGAGGTAGATCATTAATCTTCTCTTACATGACTGGAATTAGGTGCAGGAAAACAGTCTAGAACTGGGTACTATAGTTTTTTTTGTGCTACGTAAAAGAGAGAATTTTCATGCATTTAGTATAAACGCATAAAAACATGGGCCCAATTCAAGCCACGTTGTAACTCCCTACCATCTATACACACAAACTATATACATATCATGTTTGGGATCTAAATGTCTAAATAGGTGATCTTATTAAAAGCACCTTGAGCATGCTTAGAAATATATATATCTGTGGTCCCCCTTCACCACAGGGACCTCTTTTGACAACACTTACCCTTCACTAGATATAAAACAACTTTTTATACAGGTCTAAACTTTGATTCATACTGTTTCTAAAATCCTAACAATTAATATTTTATATATAGGTAATAACAAGAAATAGAGCACCCCATCAGCAGAATCATGTTCACAAAAACCTATAGAAACCCATAGAAACCCAAAAAAATAACACCTGGCATCAGGTAAAACTTTCTGGAAGAAATGGTAACAACCGGAATGGCAACTGGATATTAGATTTTGCAAGGAGTCACCCTACCCGCCCATTGAAGCAAATCCACGGTCTTGTCAAATGAACCCTACTCCCTTCTTTGTCAAGGCCATTATTAACAGAGAAACCTGCAGAAATTACAAGTGATGGATCAATGCATAAGACCCTGAATAAGACTCTTTCTTATTACCAGCCCTAATGGTGAAACCCTACGGTGTTTTATGCGAGGCTCCAAAAGAAGGGTCCATCATTTGCAAGCTTCTCCAAGACTAAACCTGGGTTCTCCCTAACAGACTTCAAATTATCAACCACTGACAGTGGCACCCTAGACTTATAAATGGAATCCAAAAACCAAAATGAAAACCACGATAGATATATATATGGTTATAGTTATATAGGTTTAGGTAAGTGTTTAGTGTTAAAGATAGTTTTTGAGTTTTATTATTATTATACATTTTGTTTATTACCACTGCTGTGTATTGATTTTGGTTGCCATGGTTTCTCCATGGGGGGGTACTGTACACTTTTGGGTAAGGTCAAATTTCCCCAAGCTACTCTGCTGGTTGGGGTTGATGATCTTACCTCCTTCACAGGGTTAGAATCTTTTCTGCTTAAATACTGTTTCTATTGTGTTGGTTCTCGTAAACAAGTCCCCTGCCTGGGACTGTAACTTCCAGTTTTCTATGTAACCCATTATGTAACATTAAATTTGCCTCGTATAAAAGTCTTGGTGTGCACTCATTATTTAGACAATAATGTCTTGAATGGTGGACACCATTGGATTATTTTAACAAACGTTACATATTTAATTAATGTGTGTTTTATGCTTTTCAGTATCATGTTGCTTGCCCAAGGTTTGCTTGCATTCTCTGCCAAAAACACCAGCTACATACTTTTGAAGTGATAAATTATATGTATCTATGTACATATTTTATCTTTAAACAAGGCGATAAAGCTATACTCATTCATAATTTACATTATTTCATTCCACTTAATAAAAGATTATTCTAATACAGTGGAATAGCTGTATATTTTGGTAGAAAATATCAATACATAAACATAGATGAATATAGAGGTCCATCATTGGTTCGCCATTCTAACGTCCTACAACTCTCTACAGATTCCCCTTTGTACCAACATCTCAGTATTTTATCTAACCATTTATCCTTTTTTGTAGCTAGCTAATTTTGAATACTTACACATATCTTACAGTGTTCTGCATTATGTGTACTATTCCGAATTATCATTTTGTACAAATAAATGTCCATTACAGCAGCTATCATATGTTTTTATTTATTTATTTATATTGTTTTTAAGCATATACATTTATAGCCAACCTATTGTCTCTCCTAAGTAAATTTTCCACAATGATGAGAGGCTTCACATCTGGCACGTCATGGCATTAAATCGGTGTTGCTGTAATGCCTCGATGTTAAGGCATGTTGAAGCTTAGGATTGTTGATCGTTTAAAAAGTTTAAAAAATGTATGGTTTAATGGGACAAAATTAACTAGCCAGGTTTAAAGATGCCTCAAATAGGTCATTGGCACATGCTGACCAGATGTCAAAATGAAAAAAAACACACCTCCCAAATGTGGCCTTTCAGCCCAAGTTTTTGGGGACCCCAGTTTCATTTGTTTCCAATGAATTATATTAATTTTATTTTTTTTCCAGCTTTATTTAATGAGATTATTTACATTCAACTTGCATGATCTCAGCTAAAACTTGAAGTTGTAGTCACTCGCATATAAGAGAATATGCAAGTTATTTTGTAAATGTTAGTTTGCAAAGACATGCTACCTCTGTCATGTCACTTGAGTTATCTCTTAACTCGACTTAGTGTTAAAGGTAGTTTTTGAATAGTGAATTTGACTTCATAGTGAATAGAACCAAATATGTCAATAAAATTAGACACATGAGTGTCTGGGAGGAGGGCAAGAAGAGGCACTTGCCCCACCCCGAGAAATTAAAAGAGGCCCACTGGAGTAGCAGTAGGCGAGGGAGAAACAGTAGGCAGTTACACCTGGTAGTAAGGGGAGTGCAGCAAGAAAGCTTTTATTTAATTCTGTACATCATTTGCTGTCAGAGTGGTTGGTCTCCTCTCTTCTCCTCCATCTAGCTGGTTCTCTTCCCCTTTACAGTCTCCGCCTGGGCAGAGACACAGTTTGCATGCTGCAGACACAAAGTAGTTTATTTCAAACGAGTATTGCAGCTAGGATTACCGTATTTGCTTGATTATAAGACAACTTTTTTCTAGGGCAAATGCTCTGAAAAATGCCCCTTGTCTTATAATCGGGGTCGTCTTATAATCAGACCTCAAATAGGTCTGACTATAAGACTAAGATCCAGATCCCCCGCAGCGCTGCAGGGGACCTGGATCCTCCTGTCTCCCCCCCAACTTACCGGTCCCCGGCGTTTAGCCGGGGCAGCGATTCGCGTAGACAACTTCTGCTGCAGCCGGAAGGAGGTGCGGTTAGCAGCGGGGGTTGTCCGGACAGGGTGTATGCGTGATGGATGCAGACAACCCCCGCTGCTAACCGCACCTCCTTCCGGCTGCAGCGGAAGTTGCCTCCCCGGGAGTCAGAAGCACCGGTATTTTTTTGGGGGGGGTTAAATGGGGGGCATAAGGCATTTTGGTAGGCAGAGTGCTCTATGAAATGCCTTTTAACCCCCTTAATGCCACTCTGCCTCCTGAAATGCATTATACCTCACTATATGCCACTCCGCCCCATAGTATGCCTTTTAACCCCCTAAAGGCTAGAGTGACATATAGGGGTATAAGGCATTTCTGGAGGCACAGTGGCATTTATAGGGTTAAAAGGCATATCATGGGGCAAAGTGGCATTTAGAGGGTTAAAAGGCATATCATGGGGCACAGTGGCATATAGGGGGTATAAGGCATTTCTGGGGCAGAGTGGCAAGCCTGGGGGCAGATGTGCACAACTGGGGGGGCATGTTGGAAAATAAAAGGAAATTAAAACAAAATATTTTTCTCATAGCTTTTATAAAAAAAAATAGTTTACATGAATTAACATTTACTGGTAAAACTTTTTCCCATAGGGTCGTCTTATATTCAGGGTTTTTCTTTTTTCCCTAAATTAATATTCAGATTTTGGGGGGTCGTCTTATAATCGGGCAAATACGGTAATTAATACTCCAGATGTTGAGACTACATCCCCTACATTGACTGCAATTTATATGATGTTGAACAGCGTCATTGCTAGTTGATTTCTATGGGAACGGTAACTGGTAACTGTAGATTGGGCTTTGGAGGAGCTACAAGTCAACAGTACAAACACTAACTTTTGTTAACTGCATCTACAATAATCTTAAGACTTCATGAGAATTGTAGTTAAAGACCAGCATTGTGGTGGCCTACACTACACTGACTTTTTTGGTTGTTCCATGCAGCTCTCATAATATACAGTTAGCCATTACTGGCTAAACATCATAGAAATTGTAGACTGGGGTAGTTGTGGCTAATCTTTACCAGCCGAATTACTAGTAAAGTTCTCATGTTGTGCAGGTACATGTTACTTCTACCACAGCCATATATTTTTTCTTAACAATAAGTAACTTACATTTGCCTCCCACCATTAAGTCGCTCTTCTGAGTCAACAAAGGCAGGCAAAGGGGAGGAGGTAAGGAGATATTGGGCTTAGAAGGATGGAAAGGTGGGGAGGATATTTTGCCAACCCTGAAAAAAATCCTGCAGACGCCCATGGTTCAGGTATCCAATCTAAATATTTAATACTATATTAATAGCATGAAAACAATTTCCTCATATAGCAAACATTTCCAAATGATGTGTCCTCTGATATTCTTTGTTTGATGTATCTTGGATTGTTCTAGTTTTATACCAGGAGTGGTTCCTACATGTAAAGATCTCTGCATTGCTGTGCTGTTTTATGAACTAAAATTTATTGTGAACTTTTTATGTGTAAATCAATTGTCAAAGAACTTTGCAAACTTTATGAAATGTGTGATCATATACTTAACTGCATATCAATTATAAAATTTAAATTACTATGGAATTAAATGTTTTTTGGAGAAGCGACAATGCCAGTAAAATTAAGTGACCATCAAAGTCACTGTGCAATCTTCAGTTACAAAGGCTCATAACATAAAGGTTAACGGCCTTAAATGATGAAAAAGTTTGCAACATTATTGAAATCACTTCTTTTACCTAAAAACACAAACATGTATATTTCTGAGTTTCTGACTTTCAACTTATATGTACACAAGTATTTCATATTATATATTAATTGACATATTATACCATACATATACAAAGTTGATAAATATAATATCATGTGGAAGGGATTCAAATCGGAAGATAATTGCACAAATAATGTACAGTATGCATGCAAGAGTTGAAGTTTATTGCTGTGTGCTGATTGAACACTATTTGCACCATAAAACAAGATAACAGTTGTTAAGATTGGGAATGAATACAAAGTGATTATCACATTAACATTAAAAAGTAAGTGCATTATACAAAATAGATAAACAGGAACAAAGCATTCTTGCATCTAAGAGTTGTAATGGCAATTCCACATATAGTCAGTACAGTGTCTAGGATAGAGGTGTGAAAATGTATGTCATACACATAACATTCTCCATAACCCTACTGCTGGAATAGAGCAGTGTATGATGGGTGCAGAACATGGCAGATAAAAGGAGATGGTGTTTATTGTAACATGAAGGTTATTATAATATGTCACGAATATCTCATGACTCATACTACAATTTATTTATGTTAAATATTTGTTATTTTATTGTATTATGGATCACACTATAGACTATATCCACCAAAAAGTTTATTGATTAGTTGAGTTAAGGGTTAACTTGACTGGGGTTGCATGCTAACACTCCCAGAACAACTCATAGGTTCACTGAGAAGGTCATGTGAACTCCAGGTGCCAGTGTATGTAAGCTCTTTAACAGTGTACGTTCTAATGAAGCAAACAAGGAAATAGTGACAGTGTGAGGGACCCATGTTGGTCTGAAAGGCACTGGGTTCGAGCCAGTTCTATTGCTGGTTAGACCTTGGAAGGCATGACGAGTATGGAGGATAAGGTCAGAGGGGAGATCCATCTGACATATTTCAGGAGTACATGGGATATAGTGGCAGTGGATAGCAGCTGGTATTGTTACAAACTGGCTGTTCAGAATTGTGCAAGTGAGGAGGAGAGGGGCACAGTCTCACAATAGGTTTGTCCCACTTCCATTTATCAAGCTTGACTGCTGACTTAATTGGGGTACAAAGATCTGGATGTCCAGAGATTTAGTTGGTGCAGTTTCTGAGGATCATATGGGGGGGGGATGAACTGTTGACTCCTTGGCCAGCTGTGCCACTCTGATGAGCACACCATGGAAGGTCTTGAGAATTGGACCAGTAGGAAGTCCCCAAACACAAGGACTAGTAGGCTTGAGGTTGTCTGCAGCAAAAAAGACAGCTGCAAAGTCACAACCACTGAAGATGGAGGTGCAGCGAGTTTGACTGTAGTTGGTGTCAGCAAGCAGGGCTCAAATAAAAATAATAAACTGAACTGAAAATAAAGAAAATGACCACTCTCCCCAAGGAGCACTTGTTGTGATAGTCCATTTGACAGACCCTACTCCTCAATATCCATTGCAGTAACCTCACACTTTCATATATGAAATATGAAAACTATGACAAGTAAAATATTATGCACCTATTGTAGGGTAATCAAATTGTGCCCCAGTTTTATCCTAAGCACACACTTTTGTAACATTGTGTAGTGTTCCATTTTTGTGCACTTTGTATTTTTGTTATTTCATACGTTTTTAGGTACTCTCGTAAAACGTAAACGTGTTAGGTGTTTTCTGTGCTTGTCCTCTCATACCTTCTTGGTATTTCACTAAGGTCATATGTAATTAATTTTACAATTTAATTAAATTCTATGTGTATGTAACCAGTACAATGGACTTTTTTTTTCTTATTCAGTGTCATATCATGTTATTAATCCCCATATTATACCAATTAAAAAGTTATTATTGTACATAACTTTAACAACATGAAAACAATTGCAGCCCGACAATTTAAGAAAGATATCATCAATAATGTTTTAAATGTTTTTCAATTACATGGAAAAAATGTCGCAGTGCCTGCAACTTTCCCATGAAATCTGCTCCAACATTATAGAATATTTTCTTGTTACAGTGTTATTTAGAGAGGATTATACAACTTAACTCATTTTCAGTAATTTTATATTAAGCTCAGTTTGCAAGTAAAGGCAGCAAACTATTGTGCAGAATGTCTCGCATGCAGTGAAGGCAAATAAGTACCATACATTTTAGTTATAATTTGCTTGAGTCTACCAGTTCAACAACCTGCACCCATTTATAAATAAATCCCTTGCTACTGTGTTAAGTACTTTTAACATGTCAAAAGAGCAAGAATTACTGCTTCCTAAAACATGTATAATAACAGTTATCGACTTGGTACAAAAGACGTTAAGTGCTCATTAAAATTAATGTTTAAGGTAACCTTGTTTTCACATTTTCGGCCATTTCATTTACAGGTCTGGTGGAATGGTGGTGCATGCTTTAGTCATCACAGAATCTGTACATAAAACAATCAAATTTAACATTAAACACAAAAAAGTATTGCAAAAGTGCAATGATATTTTAAAACATCCAAAGGGAACTAATGATTTAACTCATAAGAAAAAAAGATTTAGGTCATAAGCAATGCTAACTCGACTATATGCTTGAGAACAACTAATCTAAATGGAGAATGCTACTTCATCATAGATAGAGAAGTAAGTAGGGATGCTTTTGGGAATTGAATACCTGTTTAATGAAATAGAATGACCATACAATAAAATGTTTATTAGCAAAGAAAGAGAACAAAACTACTAACCACTATGTTTAATTTAGATCCTAAACAAATGATATATTGATTTTTCAAGGGAAAAAAAGTTATTTGCCGTTTTAGACTTCCATGGGTTAAATGTTGAAAACATTCTCACGTTACACATGCAATAAAACCCATTTTTTGCATGTTTTGCAAAAAACACGGAGAATGCCCATCAGTCTCAGAAGTTTTTGCCCTCCAACCAGATCCCTTCTCGGGTTAGTCCTTTTGGGTTGGAGCTGCCATGCGACTTTCTGATGATCTGATGATCCTCCAAGACCAGGGACAAACTCTTAGGGTGCACACACAGGATAGGGTAAAACTCCAAATGGCCCAGCAAAATGCTACCAATCAGGCTTAATCAAGGTGCTTGCATATATAAAATACATATAAGCTTACATGTAAGATACTTACAAGTAGCAAATGAGTGTCCCATTTAAATCTTTGAGCCCCATTCAAGTCAAGGAAAGCAAGAGAGGAAACCTACATTTTACCTCTCAGCTTGCCTATGTTAGCAACGTACAAGTAGCTTATAGCTCAATGAATCATCAAGTACCCCCTCCAGGTTTTTATCCTATTTTCTTTTTCCCCACCACATGGTTAGTTATGTTTTTTAAATTTTATTTTAAGAGTTGCAGGTAAAGTTATGCCCTCCCTACAACTTGAAAAATCCTTAGTACATAGACGAGGGGTATCCAAGTTTTTTCTGCTGTGGGCCACTTTATCAGAAAGTGAAGTGGGCCGCACTCCTTTTTTTAAGGAAAGAAAATATGACCTTTTAGCTTTATAATGCATATTAATACAGTGTTAATTTGGCAATTATGAAAAAAACAGTGGACAGTTTTTTGATCAACTTTTATATGTCATTTTATCAGTAGTAAATTACTTAAACAGTAAAACAAAGTCAGCCCACAAACCATTTAAAACAAGTTTAGCCAAATAAAACTGCACAAGGCTGAAGCACACTGTGGGCAGAAGCTGGATTTAAGATGGCTGACGCAAACTGGAGGCAGGGCCGGATTAAGAGCATCATGGGCCTGGTGTACTGGATAAAGATGACATCAGTGCTCTGCAGATAATACAAGATAGAATCGTATGTGATGGGATTGGGAGTAATCAGTAAACTAAGTCATCATACACGGGACCCCTGAAGCCACAATTTAGAACAACTGATCCTTTTTAATAAAATATGCAGAGTGAAACAGAGTAAATAACACAAAACATTTACTTTTCCTCTCACTGTTTCTGGGCCTAGAAAGTTTTGTCCTCTGAAGTGACTAATTCAGGAGGGCATTTAATCTCCGGATAAGTAAAATGAAATAGTTCAATTTATTCCTACAGAAAGTAAAGTGCCAGGAAACAGATGACCAAATACACACCAGGACAGGCTCTGCCACAACGACACCCAAACACACACAACAGGACAGGCTCTGCCACATCGACACCCAAACACACCAGGACAAGAATTGCCACACCAACACCCAAACACACACACATCAGGACAAGCTCTGCCACACCGACCCCCAAACACACACACCAGGACAGGCTCTGCCACACCAACACCCAAACACAAACACCAGGACAGGCTCTGCCACATGGACACCCAAACACACACACCACGACAGGCTCTGCCACACCGACCCCCAAAAACACACACACAAACACCAGGACAGGCTCTGCCACCTCCGACACCCAAACACGCACACCAGGACAGGCTCTGCTACACCAACACCACCTTTACTATTGATTAATGCCCCCCACAACCTTGTGTATTACCCCCCTTTGTTACCCCCCTTTGTGCAATTATGCCCCCACATCCTTGTGTATTGACTTGATGTGTACTGGATAAAGAGGGGTGAGACGGTTAAGAGGTACCAGCTAAGACAGAGTAATCAAGACGGGAGATAATCAGGGCATGGAAAAGAGCCTTAGTGGCATGCTGTGTTAGGAAGGGACGGATGCGGGCAATATTTTTAAGATGGAGACAACAGTTTTTAGAGACAGACTGAATATGGGTTGTGAACGAAAGGTCGGAGTCAAGGGTGACACCAAGACAGCGTGCATGAGTAGACGGGGAGATGATTGCACCATTAACATTGAGATGGGGGGAATCTTAGCACTGGAGGGAGGAAAGATGGGGAGTTCAGTTTTGGAGAGGTTAAGTTTCAAGAAATCTGCAGACTTCCAGGTAGAGACAGGATGTCTGCACGTTTCTTGAAACTTAACATCTCCAAAAGTCTATCCATTTACTACATTTTCTATCTTTCCTATATATTTTTTCAACAGTTCACCTTTTTTGCCACAAGAACCAAACATTGATGTTCTTAATTCAACATCAGCTTGAACAGATTTTAACATTGTTTATTTAAGGTCTTTTATTTCAATTTAATAATATTTCAGTTATGACTTTGTGTGTGCTTCAATATAAATCTTATTTCCTATTTTAGTTTGTAGTTGTTCTGGCCAGAACAGTAAAAAAAAATATCCATTATTACATCTATAGTATATTTTCTCTATATTTTTCATAACTTCCAAGGCTTGATTTTATTATTTATTAATGTATATGTAAAATAGTTTCTGATCTGCTTTACTTTTTCTATAGCTGTGTAGCAAATCACAAAGCTAATTTTAAATAGCATCCATCCTTTCAAAGTTTTGAGATGTATTTCCAGTGAATGCATTGGCAGTTTTTTTTGCAATTTAAATTGCAATTAAATGTGATGTGTGTTCATTGATCTACTGTAAATGCACCTAGTAAGCTCAATTCATCAGTTAAAAACAGAGCAGAACATGCAATATGAACATCAATAAATGGCTACAAATACCACTTCAAATTATATTTAGAGCAATTTTTCATGAAATATACATTACCGTAATGATCAGCATATCAAAATTAGCCAAATGGTGCAGAGAAAGGTTATAAAACATGGTCATCTCACTAGTATTAAAATTTGTTTTAATCACAGAACAAGTCAGCAAAGGAACCATGCAAGTAATAAAGCTATGTTTAAAATTGTACTATATGGCCAAAGGTACGTGGACAGCCCTTCTAATTATTGATTGCAGGTGTTTCAGCCACACCCATTGCTAACAGGTATATAAAAATCCAGCACATAGGCATGCAAACACCATAGATAAACACAGACAGTAAAATAGCTCATACTGAAGAGCTTGGTGACTTTTAATGTCGTCATATGATACCACAGGTCAGTTTGTGAAATGTCTGCCCTGCTAGAGCGGCCCTGGTCCACTCTAAGTGATATTACTGTGATGTGGAAGCATCTTTGAGAAACCACAGCTTAGCCATGAAGCGGCTCACAAACTGCTAACTGATGAAGTGTGTAACTCCCTACAGAGTTCAAACTGCCTCTGGAAGCAACATTAGCACAAAGCACTGTGTGTTGGGAGCTTCATAAATGGGTTCCATGGACGAGCAGCCACACATAAGCCGAACGTCATTTATTGCAATGCCAATCGTCTTCTGCACTTGTGTATAGCACACTGCCGCTGGACTCTGGAATGGAGGAAACATGTTCTCTGGAGTAACAGATCAGACTTCACTATTTGGAAGTCTGATGAACATATCTGGGTTTGGCAGATACCAAGAGAATGCTATCTACCAGAATGCATATCTTCTACTATACATTTTGGAGAAGGAAAGATAATGGTCTGAGGCTGTTTTTCAGAGTTTGGGCTAGGGGCATTAGTTCCAGTGAAGGTTAATATCATCCTGACTGATGGCAGCCCATTCTTGAATAATCAATGCTTGGAGTTTTTCTGAATTTGTGGGTTTTTGTTTGTCCACCAGCCTCTTGAGGATTCACCACAAGTACTCAATGGGATTACGGTCTGGGGAGTTTCCTGGCCATGGACCCGCAATTTAGATGTTTTGTTCCCTGAGCCACTTAGTTATCACTTTTGCCTTATGGTAAGGTGCTCCATCATGCTGGAAAGGCATTGTTCATCAACAAACTGTTCTTGGATGGTTGGGAGAAGTTGCTCTTGAAGGATGTTTGGTACCATTCTTTATTCATGGCTGTGTTCTTGTGAGTGAGCCCACTCCCTTGGCTGAGAAGCAACCGCACACATGAATGTTCTCAGGGTGCTTTGCTGTTGGCATGATACAGGACTGATGGTAGTGCTCACCTTGTCTTCTCCAGATAAGGAGATTCATTTACCCCATTGACTTTACCCCAGTCCTCGGCAGTCCAATACTTGTGCTTTTTGCAGAATATCAGTCTGTCCATGATGTTTTTCCTGGAGAGAAGTGGCTTATTTTCTGCCCTTCTTGATACCAGGCCATCTTCGCCTCACTGTGTGTGCAGATGCACTCACACCTGCCTGCTGCCATTTCTGAGTAAGCTCTCCACTGCTGGCACATACACAGTGAATATCATTCAAAAATACACCAATCTTAGGCATAAGGGGAATTCTGTTACACTATATAGCCATATATTGCTTAGCCCACCACTATGTCAATGGCTGGTGAGTCCTATCTAATTTCCATGACTATAGTGCTTACCTAGAAGCTGAATCAGTGGGACTGCTAAGTGCCGGGCTAAGCAATACATGGCCATATAATGGGATGGAATGCCCAATATTTATGCCTTAGATGTTGAGTACAGTATTCACTGGGTATGCGCTTCTTGCTTTTTTAAGGATAATATTAATGCGACAGCATACAAGGACATTTTAGACAATTATATGCCTTCAACTTTGTGGCATCAGTTTGGGGAAAGACCTTTTCTGTTCCAGTTTCTCCGGTTCCCAGTTACAAAAACAGAAGAAATATCTAATATATGTTTCCGCAGAGTACCTTATACAGTATCTTCTGTGATGAGTTCTTAACGGTGAAGGCAAATGTGACAGATATATATACACCCATCTCTGGTAAGTTAAGTATTATATCTACCTGGGGGCATTCTATATTTGGCACCCCCCACACACTTAAAAATATAAAAACACCCACACTTTCACTCTTACCGATGTTATGTCACTCTTACTCACACTCCCTCACTATCTCTCTCTCTCTGTCTTTCTCAATGTCTCCCTACCTTCACCGCCATTCACTTCCATGTCCTTGTCTCCTTTCCCACAGCTCAGTTTCTTATCTTGTGCCGCACCCCCCTGATGAGGCACCTGGGGCGGACCACCATCTCTCTAATTACACCACTGGTCTGTAGACTTCTGTACCATACCTTCAATATTTTAATGTGTTCAAACAGGATGTGGGGCCAGTGATAAGAGCGGTTGGGCCAGAAGCTGGAGCCAGGACTACCCTTCTACCCAAAGAGCCATCTCAGCTTCAGAGTGTTGCAAGGTGGCCAGGTGGGAGTTGCAATGGAGGTGCATCAGATGATCTCTTCAACTGGCCTATTATCCCCGCAAATGCAGGATAATGGGGCCAGCCCCACTCAAAATGGGACAATTTGGAGGTATGCTCGTCTTGTTGCACGATTGCATTTATTGTACTTCCCTTTTATTACACTGTAATTTTAAAAGCACTAAGTACATAAGTGCTTAACAGATAACTATATTTACCAAGCCTGTGAATGAAATGTTTATAGTTGTAAGCTCATTTATAGGCTCTTTACGAAATGTAAATAAATTAGAATATTTTCCAGTCGTTACAATAAAGTGGACTTTTCTCTCTCTCTTATTCTTTGTTCTTCTCATTCTGTTCTCTCCTCCTCTCGCTCTCTCTACCTTTTTTTTATCTCCATCTCTATATGTTTTTCTCTCTCTTCTCTCCATGTTTCTTTCTTTCTTGCCTCTCCCTTTTCTTGTCTGCTCTTGTTTTATTTCACTCTATCGTCCTCTTTCATCTACGCTTGATGCTCTTAGTCAACCCCCCCCCACCACTGCACACAAGACTATCTGGAAGTCTCTCACCTCTGGGACAGAACACTATCTTCTTCTCCCTTGTAAACACTATATGGCAGTCGACTCTTCATGGTGCACTTTACGGTAAGAGTAGGCAGGGCACATAGTTAAGTGCACTTTGGTTTACTTTATATGTTGATAAGGCTGCTATATGTATAGAAATTCAGAGTTTATTTAAACTTTCCAAGTATTAGCTCCACCTCTGAATAAAACTTTAGTCCAACCTGGACTCTAAAATTTTTTTTTTTCTTTTTTTAAGTAAAATTAGTAGGATGTTCTTAATATTTTTGGCACAAACATAGCTAGGACACTATAAAATGGGTTAACTGCCACAGTTCACAATGAAGTACTTCCTGGATTAACTCCACAGCAATTTTAGACTAACAGCCTTTACATTGATGTGTCCTAAAAAATTATAGCACTGACAAACGTCTAATTTTCATGCTTTTTAGCTGTTGTCCATTTTGGCTTAACTACAGTTTTTAACAGAAAATTGAGAAGGGAGTACAAAAATATTTGAATGAAAAGTTTTTGAAAAGCGAACATTTTCTCTTAATATTTTGTTTGACACATTTCAACTTTTACATTTCTGTACAGTAAAAAAATACAAATAATTCCTTGCAAACTTGCTATATCTTAAACAATATAAGAATTGCCCCAGTATAAAATATGTGGATTCCGACAGACGTGAAATAGGATTGGACTGAGTGGAAGCTGAACAGGAACCAGGTGGATGAGGCTGACACAGGATATATTATTGCATTGATTAAATTATGATGGAATTATAACAATTGGTCAACCAGAATATCCTAAAAAGTCATTAAATCAATGTTTAAACACAACTTGGTGCATGTAAACTTTTGAAAACTGGAATTCTTATATATTCAATTAAAACTGAAAGAATTCTGTCTGTAATTGATTGTTTTAAAATTACTTCTGATGTAGAGATGTCTTAATTGCCAAAAGAAATGTATGGTAACATGAAATGTTTAGATTTGTGGAAACCTGCTTGTTAGCCCAATTTATCTGTAGCTTTTCCATAGAACCTTCTGAAGCCTCATTTTTTTCCCAATGAGGTAGAGTGGTACTCTATGCGCTCTTGAGTATTGTTTTTTCAAAAATACACCCTCAGAAGCAAACCTTCCACCCAATATGTGTGAATTTGACATAATTCACCAGAACTGAGTTCCTGCTGTTTTCCTCATTAAACGAGGCACTTACTATGCTTAAAATGTATGGGTGAGGGCTATATTGTTAAATGAAGCCAGTCAGAATTAATGTGTTATTAACATCACTCAAGAGAACTGCCACCTTATTATTATTATTATTTATTGTTTTATATAGCGCCATCAAATTCCGTAGCGCTGTACAATAGTTTAGCAATCTCAATTTCAAAGTGGTATATTAGTAAGGTTGAAAAGCTAACATGTTTTAGATTGTTGATGTTGACTTCTTATGATATAAACAATCCAAAAAAGTAGAAAGTACCCATGCCTTCATTTACATGATGAAGTGAAAGTTTATAAAGGTTAAACTGTTCTCTGGGGAAAACTAAAAGGTATATAATTAGCACAGCAGGCCCTGAGTTAATTAAACTAAAGATGGCTTAGAATTGAGCTAATATATACTGCAGCAAGTTCCAAAATGCTGAACTTGCATATTCATAGAGGTTAACCCTTTACAAACTGGAGGTGTGAAAAACACCATCTGCCTGTCTGTTTATCTATCTATCTAATGTTAAAGAATAACGATTTATTGGCTTGTTCATTCTGTTTTTGTTGCCAAAGATTATGGTGGAGGATGACTCATAAAGAGGCATTATTAGTCTTTATTTGGGCAGTACACACTAGTGATGTCCGGATCATGAACGAATCGTTCATTTTAACCGGTTCTTTTTAGTGATCCGGATGAATCGGTTCAGTAGACTGAACGATTCATTTGTAGCGGTTCAGTCTGTGAATCATGCAGCTGTAACCTGATCCTAGAGCTGTGAGTCATCTGCAGAGCACTCAGACACAGACTCTGGGGTCAGGTTACAGCTCATTAATTCACACAGGAACGATGACTCATAGAGTCAGAGACTCGTTCAAAGAGTCGAATGATCCGAAGAGTCGAATGATCCGAAGATTCAAACGATTCAAATGATTCGAATCTTACAGGGATCCGGATCGTACAAGGATACGAATCTTACAGAGATTCGAATCATTCAGAGAATATTACTGATACCATACTTTTATAAATAAATACATTAATAATGTTCACACTGCCCCCAGGATTTAGATTCCCCTGAGTTTGCCCCCCTTTACCTATAACTGCACCTACAGTTAACTTTATTAAATTAATTAAATTAACCCTCAATCATCAGCATAAAATTAACCCTTATACCCCATCAACCATAACTGCCCCTGAAATTAACCGTAAAGATCCCATTAACCATAACGGCCCCTGAAATTAACCCTAAAGACCCCATTAACCATAACGGCCCCTGAAATTAACCCTAAATACTCCATTAACCATAACTGCCCCTAAATTAATTGCATGTACTCCAGATAAATTACCTAATAAATTGGTATGGTTGATGGGGTCTTTAGTGTTAATTTAGGGGCAGTTATGCTTAATGGGGTGTTTAGGGACTATTTAGGGGCAGTTATGCTTAATGGGGTCTTTAGTGTTGATTTAGGGGCAGTTATGCTTAATGAGGTGTTTAGGGTTAATTTGGGGGCAGTTATGCTTAATGGGGTCTTTAGTGTTAATTTAGGGGCAGTTATGCTTAATGAGGTGTTTAGGGTTAATTTGGGGGCAGTTATGCTTAATGGGGTCTTTAGTGTTAATTTAGGGGCATTTATGCTTAATGAGGTGTTTAGGGTTAATTTGGGGGCAGATATGCTTAATGGGGTGTTTAGGGTTAATTTGGGGGCAGTTATGCTTAATGGGGTCTTTAGTGTTAATTTGGGGGCAGTTATGCTTAATGTGGTGTTTAGGGTTAATTTGGGGCAGTTATGCTTAATGGGGTGTTAAGGGTTAATTTTAGGGGCAGTCATGGTTGATGGGGTGTTAAGGGTTAATTCTAGGGGCAGACATGGTTGATGGGGTGTTTAGGGTTAATTTAATGGTGAGGGTTAATTTAATTAATTTAATAAAGTTAGCTTAAGGTGCAGTTGCAGGTAAAGGGGAATGTAAATCCTGGGGGCAGTGATTATTAATGTATGATTTATAACAGTATGGTGATATTATCTGATTGATTCGAATCCCAATGAAGGCAGAGAGTCATTCAAAGATCCGGATCTTACAAAGATCCGAATCTTTGAACGACTCTCTGCCTTAATTGACATCACTGGAGGCAGGGGGGAGGATTCATAATGAAAGGGGCGGGGCCAATCGTTAGTGTGCCTGCACAGAGTTACTGGAAAACAGTAACTCCTGTGAGTCACACTGAGTGATCCGAAGATTCGGATCATGAATCGGATCATTTCAGTGAACGAATCGAAATGATCCGATTCACTTTAATGATCCGAACTTCCCATCACTAGTACACACTAGCTTTTTCTTGTTGGACGTTCACATGAATGAAATGGGCTCTTCATTACTATCTTAACCCTTTGAATACTTGTGATCAGAGCATATTTTCTCCTGGCAGAGGCCAGTTTTGCAACAGTTTCATTTAGGTGAATAGTCCCTTCAATAGCAGTGGATTCTGAAATGGCTGATCATTGTGCGGGAGTGACAAGTATACTTATGTGTGCTAGTGGTTCAGGGTGGTTGGAGGATACTGTGCTCCTTCATTGACTTTAGTGGAACATATAGATTTTATTACTAAATGTCGTTATTTTAATATTTTGTAAGCTACAGGGGAGGACATGTACGTAGTAATTCAACTCACATGTAATTGCTTGCAATTCACAAAATGCAAACTTTAATACAAACAAAATTAATTTAATGCCCTAATGACAAAGCCTGTACATGTAAGGGCTCAAAATGCATTGTTTTCAATGGGTTTAGGGACCGCCCATTGTCCTTAAGGGGATATAGTATCTTAGTGACCACATAAGTTGCTTTGCAAGTGTTAGCATGCAACTTTAAGGGACAGTATACTGTCCCAAAATAAACGAATAAAACAGTTAACTGAGGTTTAAGCAGCAGCTCTGCAACTACCCATCTACTCCGTGGTCTGATGATTGTTGCCACTGATTGCCAGCTTAAAGCAGCCAATCAGTGGAAGGAAACCAGTCCCATTGAAGTGAAAAGGAAGCACTTCCCATGCATGCACACAGACCCCTACCAGTAGCATTCGCAATGCTACTGCTGGAGCCAACTAGTAGTAAGTATGTCAGGCAAACATATCTCCTGCACAGAAGTGGCAAATACACATGAGGATTCTGTAGAATCCTCCATTTAAGCATCCATTTAAAGATGCAAACTTGTTTGGATGCAAGTTAACCCTTTACTCAAATGACCATTTGACTTTAGTAAATAAACACCAGTTTTGCTAAGGCTGTCATGTCCCTTTAAAGCCAAAGGCTCTGATCATAGTTATCACTACAGGGGGCATTTGCTCTCCCAAGGTTATTACTTGCCCCCCAAATTTGGAACCCCCCTCCAAATTTCGGAATGGACACCAGGGGTAGACTGACCAGGGCTAAAGGGAGTGCTCCTAATCTCAGTTTGTTACCTGTCCGCTGAAGCAATCGATCAGATTCCAAACGCTCCACCATGGCCAAGACCAAAGAGCTGTCGAAGCATGTCAGGGACAAGATAGTAGACCTACACAAGGCTGGAATGGGCTACAAGACCATCGCCAAGCAGCTTGGTGAGAAGGTGACAACAGTTGCTGCGATTATTCGCAAATGGAAAAACCACAAAATTCATTGTTTTTTTAGTGGCATGATTTAGTGGTGGAAATTATAACCACCCCCCCCCAGTTTTGATTGTGGTATCTTATGTGCCCCCCCCCCCAAATATTGTTCCTAGAGTCACCACTGTCTCTAAGAATATTGTTTGGAGAGTTTTTTTTTTTTCAATGCATTTTTTTTTCTTTTCAACAGCATAAGAAACAACGATGAATACCAATCATGGAAGGTTGGATATTATCTACAGAAAATGTAAGAAAAACAGGTTGTAGGTAAAATGGAATTACAAATCTAAATCCCTAATGAAAATGTAAATGTGCTCAATGTAGAAAAGATAATTATTCTGTTAAGTTGTTAGAAGCAACGTGAACCTAAATTCAAGGGCAGCGGAAGAAAATTATTCAAAGTCAATGTTCAGTTGCATTCATTGCAGCACCCCCTGCAAAGTCAATAACTAAGGGAAGTGTCAGCAGGAGGCCATGTGTTTATTTTTAAACTGATCATCCCTCTACCCCTGCTGAGCTGCACATAGCCTGTCACAGAAATGTGTATGCCTACGTGAAGGGAGAGATACAAGGAACCACATTTCTTTGCCCATTTTTGAACTAGGAAGACTAATAGGATTATTTCAGCAGTAACATGTACAAACTATGTAATTTAAAGTGTCCATTATTTGTAAAATGTCCTGTATTGGTCCAGTTTTAAGGATGTTTAAGAATTAAAGAATGAATATGGTACAAGATGGACAGTGTTATGTGGAATGAACATTGCAATTGCAGTTTTTTTTCTATGCATGTCAGGCTTACAGTACAAATTCTTAATCATTTTCTTACAAATACTTTTCAAAAATATATGTGATGTGACTAGACCATATTTCGTTATACGAAAGGTTATAAGAAGGCATGGTTAAATGCGACCTGGAAGATAACAAGCTACCTTGGGGGCCTGGTAGTTAACCCTTACCGTTCTTTAATAGTAGCACTCTAGTACTTAAATCCTGACTTGCTCCCAATGGGTTGGGTTGATTCTTAAAGCTCATGAGCTGGTATAACAAAGAAGAAAGAGCAATGACCTAAATAGACTTTCTTTTAGAAACAGGGTTAGTTGTTCAAAGCTGTTCATTTCAGGCTGAATAACATTCTTATGTAATGCATAGACATACAATATACACCGATCGGTCATTAAGACCATACCTGGGAATCCTCCGAGTTGTGGGATCGGAGTCTTGACACGCCCCACTCCCTGCCCATTTTCCATTTTAATGGGGAACGCCCCCCAACATCAGCCGGAACGCCCCCATTGTCAGCGGAAATGCCCACTGACATCAGCTGGACCTCCCACTGACGTCAGCGGGACCTACAAATGTAGGTACTGTAGTTTAATCTAGAACGTATACAGTCAAAAAGTGCCTTAACAAAAAAGGGTCAGGATCAAAATCCTGGTAATTTGTTCTATAGTGTACAAGAAATATTGATAGCAGCAGCTCATCTGAATTGATGAGTTCATTCAGATGAGTTACAAGAGTATGTAATAAAAACCATGACTGCAACAGCTTTATAATGAATGCTTCCCGCTACCTGAAAAGAAATGTGCTTAATAAGCTTTGTATGTGCTTTAAGCCAGAGATAAGTATAATTAGACTCAAACTATATATCGTCACAAATACAATGTAATGTCTAATTAGTTTATTATCATATTAAAACAATTGCACAATCCTGAAAATATGCATCATATTGCATACTTTTTTATTTGTTAATAAATAATATTATGTTTCAAGGCTAAAATTTATATATCCTTCTATTTGCAGCCTTGAAAATACCTGCAAATACAAATCACACAGGATAATCAAACACTGTATATTGAAATTATACGGAACCTCTCAAATCACACACTTTACAGTTTAGCACACTAAATTATCTATGATAATGTTTACAGATTAAATAAAATGTGTATTTATGTATTTCAATAAGACTTCACCTTTTATGTTATGAGACAGGCACCTTTATTTCTTGTAATCTGTTATAATAATTATTTATAACAATTTTTTTGTCTCAGGATCTGCATGATCATTTCTCCACATTAGTGTATCATTGTCTTTTTGATACATTGCTGATTGTTCTTGAGATGAGAACTTCAGGGCAGGAAATTGATTAGGTAATGCAGGATTTGCCACAGGCTGCTACCAGTCTCAATGCAGATAATTACCAAAGTAATATAGTAAATTTTAATCGATACATTGAATTACAGTAAAAGATATTCATAAGTCCTCGTCGAGTGCTAGCATGCCTAAAACACAGATATTTTTATTTAAATACAATAAAGTAGCAAAGTACAGTATATAAGTATATTTATAGTACCATTCTAATCTAGTCATCTTGGGGAGAAATTATATCCTCTCTAGTAGTATCATGTACTCTTTCTCATCTTGGCCCATGGCCAACATTTTTATTCTTAGATATTTAAAAACAAACTTGAATTATTTCCATAAAAAAAATGATTATTATTCCTGTTTGTAAGATTTAAATATTGTTTTTGTGTATTTATTCTAAATAAAAAAAAATAACAATATTAAAGTAAAACTTTAAAAATGTAAAAGTGATAAAAAATAAGATACTACAAGAGTAAATCATAGTTAATATCCCACATACTGTATACTTTACTATATGTAAGATGTAAATATGAATGAATACAAAAAAAGTGACAATAGCAATTTCAACAACAATATCAAAACAGTTAGCTCTAATTTTAGTATAAATGCAGCTAATGCTTAATCTCATAATTACAATCAATTATATTTATTTGTATTTAATAATACTGACAAATTGGCAATGTTTCAAAAGAAATTGCCTAGTTGTAATCATGAAGAAATGTAATTATAGAAGTCAGGTCAGTAATCAATTAAAACCTGCAGTAACTCACATGGAATAGGTATTTCATGTAGACATATGTGTCCCAACATGTAACGTGTTTAAGCAAAAATGAGGATATCAGGAACAAATATGAAGTGGAGCATGAATATGCTTGCATGGTAATATTTTGCAAAGCAACTAAAATATTGTGTTAGAAATAATGTTGCATGTGATGATCTGAAACGCTAGACTTTAATCAATGAACGTTTACATCTCTGGAGACTGAGATGAGTTCTGTTAAGGTAAAAATGTCTATTGAAAGATACAAATACATGATCTTAGGAAGACATATCGTGAGAGAAGAAACATACGACCCAAACTAAATCAATATACCTAAATGAAAAGTCAAGTGAAGAAATGTGTTTTATTCAGCTGGAGCTGACAAAGACCACCTCATTTTCCACTGAAAAATGAGGTTCATGTAAAGTTGGCGTTGAGACACAGAAGGGAATATTGAAACAGGCAGTTTTAGGAGCGTTTTTCCTTGTCTCATTTCTACCTCTATTTCCCCTTTACTTCAACTCTTTATATCTGCTGCATTTTTACCCTTACCTTTCAATCTCTTCCTTGTCACTCTGTCCCTGAAAACATTTTTCTCTGCTGCTCAAACCTTCACCCTTACTCCCTTTTCCTGTTACTCTTCCTCATAATTCTGATTCTGCCTTGTCTTCCCTAGCTATCTTACCTAATCAGTTAACTTACTCTGCCTTTCTGTACCTTCCACCATTTCCTTCTTTGTCTCATAAAGTATTTTTAGTTTACAATGAACCATTCCCCTACCTTCCCATTGTAGTTAATTAACCTCCTTAATTCTTCTCCACTTAAATTCCCAGTTGTCATCTCACTTCTAATTATATTCCTTGTACTCTTTCATATTAACCCTCCTTTGTTTGGGACAGATCCTTCTGAGCCTGCCCTTACATGGGTCTTGGTGGGTCCATACGACCTAGGGGGCACTTTGACAAGCTTTTTGCACCTCTATTTCTCCATGAATCTATTTGCATTATTGGCCCCTCTGAGCACTTCCACAAAATTGCAGGGCCATGAGGACAGCCTCTCCCCAGTTCGTCCAATCGGAGGAGAGGGTGTGTGAGAAACCCCACCCTTTTGGGGAAGTGCACCAGGAGCATTGGCATACTTGAGGAGGGGGCAGCCTGCCCTGCATGCCACTCATCGGGGGGGTATCGCACCAGCACACAGTGAACAATTTTGGACTGCCCCATGTGCAGCTCCCCCTGATGAGTGGCATCCAGGCAGACCACCACCCAAAAATAACCTTGAGACTGCTCATAACTGGAGGGAAAGCTGTGGTTGAGGTAAAAGGGTAAGTGAGTGAGTGAAGAAGGGAGGGGCTAAAGGAGGAAGCATGCATGTATGACTGTACATTATAATGAGTGTATAAGTGTTGTATGTATGTATGTATGTAAGCATGTATGTATGTAAGTGTGTCAGCATGGATGTGTGAATGTTGATATATGAGCATGGATGTGTGTATGTGTGCAAGCATGGCTGTGGGTGTGTTTATGTGTGAGCATTAATGTCTGTGTAAGCATGGATTTATATAGGTATACGTTTGAATGAGTATGTATGTGTAAATACTGGGTGTGAGCATTGATGTGTATGCGTGAGCATAGATGTGCATGTGTATGTTTAAGTGTGTGAGGGAGGGAGTATGTGTTAACATGAGTGTGTATGTTGTGAATCTGTGTTAGTGAGTATATGTGTTGGCGTGAGTATGTCTGTGCAAATGTGAGAATGTGTGCCAGTACGCTTGTGAGTTATGGGGGGTGGCAAGGGGCCGTTTCTGCCAAGCATAGGATCAGCTCCAGGTGCCAAATACTCACCTGACCAGGAGGCCAGGTTCATGGAGGAGCGGACAAAGAAAAAGGACAAAAAAACATGAAGAGGCAAGAGAAGAAGCGGATCTGGGGGAAGGGAGACAGGGACATGGAAGCAGTTGACTGAGAAGGTGAGAAAGTATGTGTGAATAAGAGTTTGAGAGGGTGTCATTGATAGTGTGAGACCATGAGAAGGGGAATTTATTCATCATGAAATAACATAATGGAAGTGGACAATGTCTTGGTCCAGCCCTGAGTCCCTTGCACCTGCAATCCTGCCACCAGCCACAATATACTGTGTTCTAATAAAACCTTTACTGTACCTTCTGAGATAATAGGTCTGCCAAGCAGGTGCAAAGGATCAAATGATGAATGGGCGGGGGGATGACTGTGGGTAGGCTGTGAACAGTCTTAGCATTGACCCAGGGATCTGTCCCAACGACTAATATTCCAAAGATCCCCAAGATTTGTAAATGTTTGATCATATGGTTTTATACCACCTTGATATTTTCTATAATTATAAGTAGTTACTTTTCAAGTTAAATCAGTATACCGCAGATGTATTTAATTGTTCATCCATAAATTGGTACTGGTACTCAAAAGGCAAAAATCCAATTAAAACAATGAATTTCAACTTGTCAGATTATTTACAGTCATTATTTCCTGCATTTCATTCCAATGGATCTGCATGCAACATTACTATAGCAGGAGGTAATGCAGCGCCTAGAGAGTACTACATAATCAGAGAGTACTACATAATCATATGGCATGCTGCCAAGTTTGATTCCTCCACACTATATTTAAACCAGTTTAATAGTGAGACTCTATATAGATTGTTTTGCATAGCTATATTTTTTAAAATTAAACTTCAAGCCAAGTACAATTTCACAAGATGAGCAAATGTGCATTTTCCCGTAAGAACGCACAATTTTGCATTAAGCTATATGATATCTCAAATAATTTAAAGAGGATGATATTGACTTCCAGTTTTTTTTTTTAAATCCAGTATCATGGACAAGACAAAATAATTAACAAAAAAAAACATTAAAGAATAAATTAGTACTTGTAATGCCATTTACTTGTAAATATTCAACATACAAAATAATATATTGCAGCAATGCATCTGACTAATGGGTATCATCAACTGTAAGTGTATGGTGTTCTTAAAAAGGAATTTGCATTATATTTTAAGAATGAGTCAATTTATGCCTTGGGTTTTTTTTTTCTTTACTGATTTAAGAGATGCAGTACTTCCCAGCACTTCATTATAAACAAAGGTTTAGCATGAATTCATTGTCCTCTGTGAATCTTCTTAAATATGGTTACGGGAAGGTTCAAGATCATTATGCAGAGAAGCGTGTTTGATGATTTAGGCAATGCTGAAATGAAACAGGAATTTTTCTTCAAACATTTTTTCAAACAGAAACATAGCAAGCAACTTCATCATTCCAGTACCACTAGGCAGACTGGGAAGTGTTCTGTATAAAAGCAATTACTATTGTAGACTTCTTTGATAAACTTTGTAATTTAATCTTTTTACTTATCTTATAATTCATTACATTTGCATATTCTGTTAAAGGAGCACTCCAGCTATTATATGCACTTTAATGCATATGATAGCTGCATGGTCCCTTTAATGTTTGCAAATCTATAGGGTGGGGGGTTCTTCAGGATGCCCATATGCATTTGACCATCTCATTTTCCAGCAGAACATATCCATGCATGTGTTGACACATGCTGCTAGTCAGATGCAATGCTGGCTTGACGAACGCTGAGGGGTCTGTTTAGACCACTGTGTGCATGCTCATAAAGCGCTGCCATTGATTTGAATGAGAAAGCTTTCAGGCCACTGAGTAGCATGAATCATCAAGGAGGACAGCTGCGGGTCTGCAGTTTTTAGCACCATTTATTTGTTTATTTTTTTTGTGGGACAGCTGGGGACAATTTTTGTTTGTAGACTAAAATGATGGTTTGAAATGTATGTCCAAATCTTTCCACTAGATCTGAGCAAACTCATTGAAGACAACGTACAAGAAACAATAAACCACACTGCACATGCGAAGTCAATAGCATTTAACCCTATGAATGCTGACACTCTATCTGTTTCAAGTTCTGTGAATATTAACTTAAATAAATAGTAACATCACAACAATCGCATGGCTTTTGAGATCAGTAAGAGCAGAATATCTTTGGGATCTGAAGGAGAAAGTGAGACAGTATGATGTATTGTGTTCCCTTTGTACAAACACAAAAACCACATATAGTTAACATAATTAAATCCTGTTTTTTCTTTCCCAAAACACCTTAAATCCCCTTGATCCTTTTCAGTACCACAAATTTTTATTTTGCCGCATTGTGTTTTACGCCATTTGGATTTTTTTTTTAAATGTGAATTGTTTTGGTTTGTTCATTTGTTGAGTGGTAAGGAGGAATTGGAAAGTTAGGGGATTTTAGTTTTAAGGGAGGGGGAAAGACATAAAAATCACGTGTAAAATATCCTTAACAAATACACAGAAACAGGTTTGGCTCAAGCCCTCATAGATTACATAAATCAGATTACATAGATCACGTTCCTAGCACAGGATCTTAATTCTGGTGGGACTAGTTAAATAAACTATATCAGTACCAGTGTTCACCTCTGAGAGTTTTCTGTAAACAGAAACCATACATCGTCCATCAATGAACATTCTTTATATATCAAGCCTTTATTTGTGAGTAACTGATGCCAGATTCACACCCTGCTCCCTGTAAGATTGTATTTTATTTATTTATCTGAGTGCCGTGTAAGGCTCACCCTTACATGCACATCCATGATGAGAATCTCCTGTTCCACCACAGGTGCTCTATTTGATTGAGATATGGTGACCGTGGAGGCCATTGGAACACATTGCCATGTTCAAGAAACCAGTTTGAGATGATTTGAGCTTTATGACATGGTGCATTATCCTGCTGAAAGTCGCCATCAGTAGATGACTACACTGTGGTCATAAAGGGATGGACATGGTCAGCAACAATTCTCAGTTAGGTTGCTCAATTGGTGCTAAGAAGCCCAAGAAAATGTCCCCCACACTGTTACACCTCCACCACCCTGAACCGTTAATACAAGGCAGGATGGACCCATGCTTTCATGTTGTTTACGCCAAAGTATGACCCTGCCTTCTGAATGTCATAACTGGAATCAAGACTCATCAGACCAGGCAATGTTCTTCCAGTCTTCCATTGTCAAATTTTGATAAGCCTGTGAGAATTGTAGCCTCAGTGTCCTGTTTTTAGGTGACAGGAGCGGCACCCAGTGTGGTCTTATGCTGCTGTAGCCCATCTGATTCAAGGTTCATGCAAACGTCTATGTGGCCCGATAGCCACCTAAAGCGGGCCTGCAGCTTACTGCTGTGGGGCCTGAGCACTGTGTGCGTAAACTCTTTTCCTGCCCAGGGGGAGCAGGAACCTGGGCGTGAAAAGAGTTTCTCTGCACGGTGTGTGAGCTCCGCAGCGGTAAGCTGTGTGCCCCCCATTTAGGCACGCTACTGCAGTCATCAATAAAGGTAGCAAGTAAAGTATTAAACTAAACTTACCTTACCATGGCTTCAAAGGAATGAAATTATTTACTTAATGTGTTGACCAGAGGGAAACAACCAACGATACGCATCTTTGACAATTTTGCTACCTTAGTCAGTATTTCTCACAGGAACCATTGTCAACATATATAAAAACCCTATAGTTTTGTTAAGCTTAGAATTGCATAAATATCATCTTCAGATTGCAGTCGTTACATAAAGCTCTGACTGTATTTTATATTTAAACACACTTGCGATTAAAAGAAGTTGCTTTTGTTGGTATGGATCATGGGACCTGAATATTATGGCTAAACGTTCACAAAAGACAACAACTCACTAGATGTGGAAATCAATTGGTTGATTTACATAGAGGTTCTGTGGTCTTTGAAAATATACCCTTCTAGAAAACATTTTATTTCCGTAATTTAAAGTGATTAGATCCACTAATGATTTATTGTAAATAGTTATTGAATTTCACTAATGATTTATTGTAAATACAACTATAAAATTACTTTTCATATCATACTTTTTTTTTACCATAAACACCTTGTCTACGAAATATGTGATTTTTTTTTTGTATGTTCTATAAAACTTTGATATAGTATCACATTTCATTAATTGAATTCTAATTAAATGTGAATACTAACAATTAGTTATGCTTTACACTAAGTAATGGTTTTTAAGTAGTCAGTCTACATTGACATTCTAGGATTTTCCTATCTTTCGACTCATATTTCTGAGAAAAAAAACAAGATATAAAGAGCAACGCTGAGTATTTGGCTATAGACCATCTGTGCTTAGCTTCCTAAATTGCTATTCTGAAGCTCATGATCAGATAAAGGATTAAACATACTAGTTGCATTGACCCCTGCACCAGCAAAAAGTCACAGTGTTCTTAATTTGTTTTCTTATGATTTATCTAGAGCAGTGCTATGGTAGATAGAATCTTGGAGAAAATAGAACACCTTCAAAGCTGCATTGTGTAATTCACTATGTAAGTACGGTTTACCGTTATGCCAACTTATAAGGTCATGGATTCACTTGATCGGCCAGATAAAATGTGAATTATAACTGCTATGCAATTCTGAAGTGCTGTTTCCCTGCCAACAATTTGGTATGGCTTGAATGGTGTTTGAAACTATTTAAAATGATAATAGTGCATTCTAAGTGAACATTTATTAAATATAAAAATCCACGGACATTAATAGGCAGCGTTTTAATATAAAACAGGTCACAATATCAGTGCATCTGAAAGGGTACATACATTAAGCAGCATCTATCAGATTACAATTTTTCAATACTATATGGCATAGCACATCAGAATAATGTCATATTTAATGAAGCTGAGAGGGTTCTTCAAGCTTATATTATTATTTATATAATTACGTAGCTGTAGTGCACTTGTTAGGTATGTAGTATAGCTTCTACAATTCAAAAAGTTATATTTCATTTTATTTTTAATGTTGCTGAAGATCTATCACTTAGTTTTAACCCCTTAAGGACCAGGCTGTGTTTTGCCTTTTGTACCCTTTTAACCCTTTTGCGGTGCTCGTGTTTAGATGTAATTTTCTCCTCACTCGTTTAGTCTACCCACACAAGCTATATATTGGTTTTTTTTCAGGACAAAAAGGAATCATATTATATAATTTCCTATAAAAAAAATATGATGAAAAAACACATTTTCTTTTACCTCAAAAATCTTTTACTCCAAAAATCTTTTACTCATCCAAAAAAGCTAATGAAAAAAAATCTGCTAAATAGATTCTACTATTTGTCCTGATTTCAGAAATACCCAATGTTTTTCATGTTTTTTCGCCTTTTTCTCTATTGGGCAATTAGTACAAGTAGCGTTTTGCTATTTTAAAACCATTTTTTTCCAAAGGTGGTCATTCTGCCACATGTGCTATTGCTATATTCTTTGAAGCTGACCAATGCAATTTACCCCATAAAACCATATATTATTGAAAACTAGACTGCTCCAGGTATTTCAAATGCTGGTATTTTAACCCTTTCCTTGCCCTAATTCTACTACCACCCTTTGTCAAACTTTGTGGTAGTAATTTATTTTGTGCTTCAGGTAAGGATTTACAGCTCCTGGTGTATGTCACTTTAAAACAAGACCCCAATATGTGTTCAGCCACATCTCCCGAGTACAGTGATACCCCCATGCATGGGTTTGTTGGGTTGTTTGGGAGGTAAAACGCCACATTTAGGAAGTTCACATTTTTAATTTGGAACTTTTACATCTGGACCTACTGCCCTCCTAATAGGGCCATTTTTGAAGCCGGCTAATTCAATTTACTGCCTCCAATTTACTGCCTCCAGAAATGCCTTTTAATCCTCTATATAATCAAGCAAATACGGTAATATATGCTTATTGCAAAGTCCGGAAATAACGGTCTATTCTAATCCAATCATTTTACATAAAATAGCAGTATGCCCATATTTATCAAATGTAAGGAGGAGAGGGTGGGCAACAGATACTTGCTGTAGCTTCCAAAATGACCTTGTACCTGGTTTCAGCCAAAACCAGTTTTATAAGCCTGGGGGCAGATGTGCATAACTGGGGGGCAGGTTGGAAAATAAAAGGAAATAAATACAAAAAAAATATTTTTCTCAATCATAGCTTTTATTTAAAAAAAAAATAGTTTACATAGTTTACATGAATTAACATGTACCAGTAAAACTTTTTTCCTATAGGGTCGTCTTATATTCAGGCTTTTTCTTTTTTCCTAAATTAATATTCAGATTTTGGGGGGTCGTCTTATAATCGAGCAAATACGGTAATCTAGGCGTGCATGAATAGAAAATGCAACATTGAACGCATTAAAGACCCTGCCCTTAAAGCTACTCAAGGAGGTGTGCAGTGTGTCATGATCATTATCTTTCATATAACCTCCACTAGACCTGATTAAACTAAATATAAAAAAAAACCTTAACAAGAGTATTTAACCATTTCAGTGCTCACACATGCTATGTATCATAGAATATATCTCATTTTAACACATTCCCCATATTCAATATATTTGATATATTTTGCTAAAACAATATTGATATAAGTGTGTTGTACATTACATGTACTGTATATTACAAACTTTTCTGTATAAGGCTTGGTTTCCATTTGGGTTTTTTTTGCTAAAAACGCCCATAAAAATGCCAATAGCGCCACCTGGCGGTTTTTTGTGAAAAACGGCTGCAGCCAGATGTTAGCTGTAATTCAATAGGAAATCGCAAAATGCCATTTCCACTTGGCGTTTTTCTGTTTGGCGTTTTTTCAGTCCTCTTTGGCGTTTTTCTGCTTTTTTGGGCTCTGTGGCAGTTTTTCAAAACTGCAGCATGTTGACACTCTGGCGTTTTTTGCAAGAAATCTTGGCTTTTTTTCTCCAATAGAAGTCTATGGGAGAGAAAAAACGCCATGAAAAAGCCATGTGGGTTTATTGCCTTGGCGTTTTTTATGGCGTTTTTTCCACAGTTACAATGCAGAGGATGGACCCAGTATCTGTGTGTCCTACGAGAAATAGGCTGAAAACAAACAGTTTCACACAAAACAAAGTCCTGGACTGGTTCATATTGAATTTTACACCATTTGGAACAAACATGCCATTACAAACAAACATACGCGACCGGATCCTGCGTGCCAAAAGCAACAGCAAACAATTTGCACCATCATTTGGGGCCAATCTTCCCAGAGGAGCAGACATTCGAAATAAAGCATGCCTTACAAACCACAGAAAAGAGACAAAAGGGTCTACCAAGTAAATGACATCAGGAGAGGGCAGATACTTGCCATTTATCCTAATCCCTTTTAGCTGGGTGAAACTTCTAACTTGTAAAGGCTGGAAAAACTGCCTAAGGTCAAAAAAAGCAATTTCCACAGAAAGGCTAAAACGCCAGAAAAAACAGCAGAAAAAACGCCAAAACGCAGGTAAATGCAGTGGCAGTTTTCTTGGCAGTTTTCCTGGCGTTTTTCATCAAGAAAAAAACGCCGGACAAAAACCCAAGTGGAAACCTAGCCTAAAGCTAATTTGGAAAATTGATTTATGAATTAATTCCAGAAGAGTTAGGCAAGGTTTCCATTTGGTTTTTTTTTGCTGAAAACGCCTATAAAAACGCCAATAGCGCCACCTGGCGTTTTTTTGTGAAAAACGGCTGCAGCCAGATGTTAGCTGTTCTTCAATAGGAAATCGCAAAATGCAATTTCCACTTGGCGTTTTTCTGTTTGGCGTTTTTTCAGTCCTCTTTGGCGTTTTTCTGCTTTTTTGGGCTCTGTGGCAGTTTTTCAAAACTGCAGCATGTTGACACTCTGGCGTTTTTTGCAAGAAATCTTGGCTTTTTTTCTCCAATAGAAGTCTATGGGAGAGAAAAAACGCCATGAAAAAGCCATGTGGGTTTATTGCCTTGGCATTTTTTATGGCGTTTTTTCCACAGTTACAATGCAGAGGATGGACCCAGTATCTGTGTGTCCTACGGGAAATAGGCTGAAAACAAACAGTTTCACACAAAACAAAGTCCTGGACTGGTTCATATTGAATTTTACACCATTTGGAACAAACATGCCATTACAAACAAACATACGCGACCGGATCCAGCGTGCCAAAAGCAACAGCAAACAATTTGCACCATCATTTGGGGCCAATCTTCCCAGAGGAGCAGACATTCGAAATAAAGCATGCCTTACAAACCACAGAAAAGAGACAAAAGGGTCTACCAAGTAAATGACATCAGGAGAGGGCAGATACTTGCCATTTATCCTAATCCCTTTTAGCTGGGTGAAACTTCTAACTTGTAAAGGCTGGAAAAACTGCCTAAGGTCAAAAAAAGCAATTTCCACAGAAAGGCTAAAACGCCAGAAAAAACTGCAGAAAAAACGCCAAAACGCAGGTAAATGCAGTGGCAGTTTTCTTGGCAGTTTTCCTGGCGTTTTTCATCAAGAAAAAAACGCCGGACAAAAACCCAAGTGGAAACCTAGCCTAAGGCTAGGTTTCCACTTGGGTTTTTTATGCTAAAAACGCCTATAAAAACGCCAATAGCGCCACCTGGCGTTTTTTTGTGAAAAACGCATGCAGCCAGATGTTAGCTGTAATTCAATGGGAAATCGCAAAATGCCATTTCCACTTGGCGTTTTTCTGTTTGGCGTTTTTTCAGTCCTCTTTGGCGTTTTTCTGCTTTTTTGGGCTCTGTGGCAGTTTTTCAAAACTGCAGCATGTTGACACTCTGGCGTTTTTTGCAAGAAATCTTGGCTTTTTTTCTCCAATAGAAGTCTATGGGAGAGAAAAAACGCCATGAAAAAGCCATGTGGGTTTATTGCCTTGGCGTTTTTTATGGCGTTTTTTCCACAGTTACAATGCAGAGGATGGACCCAGTATCTGTGTGTCCTACGAGAAATAGGCTGAAAACAAACAGTTTCACACAAAACAAAGTCCTGGACTGGTTCATATTGAATTTTACACCATTTGGAACCAACATGCCATTACAAACAAACATTCGCGACCGGATCCTGCGTGCCAAAAGCAACAGCAAACAATTTGCACCATCATTTGGGGCCAATCTTCCCAGAGGAGCAGACATTCGGAATAAAGCATGCCTTACAAACCACAGAAAAGAGACAAAAGGGTCTACCAAGTAAATGACATCAGGAGAGGGCAGATACTTGCCATTTATCCTAATCCCTTTTAGCTGGGTGAAACTTCTAACTTGTAAAGGCTGGAAAAACTGCCTAAGGTCAAAAAAAGCAATTTCCACAGAAAGGCTAAAACGCCAGAAAAAACTGCAGAAAAAACGCCAAAACGCAGCTAAATGCAGTGGCAGTTTTCTTGGCAGTTTTCCTGGCGTTTTTCATCAAGAAAAAAACGCCGGACAAAAACCCAAGTGGAAACCTAGCCTAATGGAGATGTTTTCTCGTGATATGTCAAATATTCAGGGCTGGACTTTTATTTCTTGATTAATTAATGTAAACTATTTTTTCAAATTTAATAAAAGCTGTGATTGAGAAAAATATTTTGTTTTTGTTTTCTTTTATTTATTTTTCTAGAAACATTCTTCTTACTAAGTGAATATATGCAATGCCTAAGTTCATCAAATTTGTCAATTATCTGTGTTATTTGCTAAAATCAAATTTCAAAGGAGAACTATTCACACTGCAGTGGTTTAAACATGAACATTACAGGAAAATAGTTTACTAAAATACAAATAATGATTTCTAGTGACATTCACATGAGGGATCTATCATTTCTCTTAGAAGCTGACTTTTCTTTATTTGGGGTTTCCAGTTTGTGCTAGCAATCATTCAATTTTTAGGCGGCAGTTCCACATTGTGAAATTAAGAATAATTTAATGAATGCTTCAAAAGACTTGCCTAAGGTATATTCATATAATAACAATTAATTAGGAAAAAAAAAAGGTTTTCAATCTAGGTGCTATACGAGTTTTATATTAAAATGGGACTATGTTAATTGTTCTTAATAGGCTACTGGTGGTGTTCCGATTATTTTAATTATCATACTGTGTTACTACAATCACTTTTGATGACTGAAGGGTATTATAATGATTAAAAAATTAATTTAAAAATAATCACATTTTCATTTAAATTGTAAATATAACACATCTTTTTTAAAAATCAATATTTACAATTTACAGAGCTTGGATTAATTAGAAAAACACACCTTGGGCAAATATGAATGAATACCATACCTCCCAACAATGTCAGTTTTCAAAGGACAGTCATGACTTTGGGTCTGGTCCCATGTTGTACTATATGCCACTCTGGCATATAGGGGGTTAAAAGGCATATCATGGGGAGAGTGGTATATAGGGGGTTAAAATGCATTTGTGGAGATATATATATATATATATATAATTGCGAACAGCAATCACACTCCTATCAAGACCAGGCAGCCAGTACATGCTGGAACCTGGGGACAATGGGAGTGTGATTACAGCCTCCCTATGCCATGCTACAACCCCCCTTACACATCCATGCTATCACACACACACACTCATTCACAAACATTTAAATGCTCATTAATTCCCTTAATCACTCATACTTGCCATCCCTTACCTGAACTGCAGATCTCTCACTTGCAGACTTCTGCAGGGTCCCGGCTTCTAGTTCTTCCCTCTGCAACTTCTCTTGTCCCACCCCCAGAGGAAAAAGGAGGGGGGCAGAGTCATGTGATGACTCTGCTGGCTTCTTGTTCTCCTGCTGCTAGTACAAGAGACGCTGCATGCGACCAAAGCACTGGTAAGCAGCCTGGCCCCAGCTGACATTTTTTTCAGCTATTTGAGGTTTGATTAGAAGACGACCTCAATTATAAGACGAGGTTTATTTTGTTTTTGTTTCCTTTTATTTGCCATTCTGCCCCCAGAAATGCCTTATAACCTCCTATATGCCACTCTGCCCCATGATATGCCTTTTAACCCCCTATAGCATTTGCTCTGAAAAAAACCTTGTCTTATAATCGAGCAAATACGGTAGTTGTTGCACTATCCCTCTTTTGTGGGCAGTAGGGTACATGGGATGGTTAGGTAGATCCTCTGACCTCCCATTACTGGTCCAGGGAGCTGCAACACCAATAGATATATATATATATATATATATATATATATATATATATATATATATATATTTTTTTTTACTTTCTTTTATTTGCATAAATTTTGTTCATCATATTACATTCACGGGTAAACCATACATGTAAATTCCATACTTTAAGAGCATCTAGATTATACAAAATGTGCAACACCAATATATTGTTGCAATTCGGACCACTGTTATGTGGGTATGGAATACTATAATCATTACATTGCAGAAACAACCACCTCTCTAACTTTCATCACAGTCAGGAATCTCAATTTATATAGACAAAAACATATTTATGTTAAGTTAATTCACAAATGCAATTACTGCTGTATTTTCAATTTTTCCATATTAGTGCAGGAACTAGTTTATACTGATATTTTCAGAAAAGTTATTGGGTTTATTTCATTTTTCATTTTTTTCTCGCCTGTTTCCTACCCTTTTAAAATAACCAGTAGCTTTAGATGTAACTAGCGGCTACTCAGTTTGTCAGTTGAGCACTCCCCCTCAACAAACTTTATGCGTCCCTGAACGGAGACGGCGGGGAACGCGTACACTGAACGCTCAGTTATTGTGCCGAGTACCGCTGTTTAGACTTTCCTGATATCCTGATTTCTTGTGTACCAAACCCGGCTGAGCCAGTATGGAGCCAGTATGGAGCTCGCAGGACTAACCAACACCATCACTACACTTACCCAGCAGATGGCCGCCATGAACCAGTCCCTTCAAGAGCTACAGGCGAGTCAGAACCAGCTGAGACAACAGATACATCTGCTTCAGTTACAACAAAATGCACCAGATGAGCCAGCGCAGCCCCTCAGGCTCCTACCCTGGAAGGCGCCTCAGCCCTCAAACCACAGATCCCCTTACCGGAAAAATTCCCCGGCGAGAAAAAATGTCGTGCCTTTATCACATTGTGCCAGATACTGTTTAACTTGAGGCCTAGGACCTATACCTCAGACTACATAAAGGTCCACACAGTGATCTCCCTCCTGTCAGACGAACCCTAAATGTGGGCACAACACCTCCTCCACTGCCGTAGCCCTCTCCTGGTCTTCTTTCCATCAGTCGCTCGACACTCTCTACGATGACCCCTACATCCTCAGCTACCGCTACCTTAAGGTTTCTCAATCAAGGAAGATGGTCGGTAGAGGACTATATAACGCACCTGGCCCTCAAATCTACTTGGAACGAGTCGGCCCTCCATGACCAATTCAGTCGGGGCTTATCTGAGATGGTCAAGGATGAGATTGCTCACACATCTATTCCTGTCGGGTTAGACTTCATCAAGCTCGCCACCCAAATTGACTAGATCCAACAATCCGGAAGAGCCAATGCAAATAGACATCATCCGAGGACCCTTGTCTCCACATGAAAAAGAGCAACGCAGAACCTTGGGACTTTGCCTGTACTGTGGTAGAGCAGGCCACACATTAAAGGACTGCAGAACTTGTGCATGTTTTTCTAAGGGCAAGAAACCCATCACTCACCTGCATGTCACTACTGCCAAATTGTCTAGTTTCTTGTCTCATCTCTCTCTCCCCATGTGCCTGCAGTGGAGTAAGAGGTCTGCCAATCTCCCGGAGATGGTGGACTCTGGAGCTAGTGGCAATTTCCTGGACTATGATCTTGTGCAGTCACTCTCCATTCCGACTCGTCGTAAGAAACACCTTATCTCTATTCAGCTTGTTGATGGCAGCCCTCTGCGAACTGGTCCTATTATCCATGAGGCCACCGCCTTGCTACTCAAGATTGGAGATAGGCATTCAGAGACCCTCCGGTTTGATGTCTAACATTCTGCCATATCTCCTGTAATTCTTGGTCTTCCATGAGTGCCCATAACCCCTCTATCAACTGGGAAACAGGGGTTTTCTGTTTCACTTCTACCTACTGTAACCAAACTTGTCTGAAGAAGACAGCTGTATACCTTATAGACGCTTTAAGGATGTCTTTAAGGACTGCCTCAATAAATGGACTGCCTCAATGAATATTTCTGTTCATTTTTTACAAATGAAAATGAGGGAATGGGACCTCAGCTGGGAAAAAAGACTGAATCATTTGAAAAATGTGAGTTTATCGAGGAGGTTCTATTTCAGTTGTCTATTTCCTGTTTTACTTTCCAGGTAAGCCACATTGGTTTTGATTTGTTTCTGTTGTATTTGTTTCTCTTAGGTATATATTGGGATGTGTAACTTTGCAATGTGTGCTTAAAGGTATTCCATTTGTCCTCTTTGGTTAACCCAGAGAGCAATCCATCCCAGTCTATACATTCCATGGTTGACCTTAGCCTGTCAAAGTTTACCCTTCTGAAACATGTACTATGACCGCTGGATCATCTCCAGCCCCTCCCAACAATCTTTCTACCAGGTCCACAATATGTCGAACCCGAGCACCCGGGAGACAGCATACTGTTCGGCATTCGGTGTCCTGACGACAGATTACCCTATCAACCTTCCTTATAATTGAATCCCCTACCACCAGCACCTGTCTAGCCTTCCTAGCCTTCTGGCTCCCCACTATGCTGAAGAGGCTACTCTCCTGGCTGCAGAAATGCTTCCCCCAGCATCTTCGCACAAACTGGCAAATATGTTGGTGTGGTCTAGCCAAGAACAAACCTCCCTAGCTCTCCGGCCCCTGCTGCCCCTTACACAACTAACCCAGCTCTCGGCCCTCGAGACCTCTTCTTCCCCATCTTCACCCCCTCTGCACTGGCCCCAGTCAATGCCTGCTCTGTAAGCAGTACGCTCCTCTCCATGCTGTCTATGTCCCTCAGTGTTGCCAGTTGCCTCTTTAGATCTAGTACAGTACATTCCAAAGAAGCAACCTGCTTATACTTGCAACAGCGGTATGGCCCCTGGGGAACTCGCTCCAAGAGCACATACATTTTGCAAGACATGCACTGAGTAGCATTATCCAACATGCCTACTAATGTAAGATGCAAAATATATATACATATATATGGAATTACAAGGATTTATACTTTACCCTCCTTTGCATTTTAACTCCTTCTTTGCTTGTAACTCCTCACTTAGAGTTGTCACTTAGGAAATGGCAGTAAGATTCACCCCAGCTCAGGATTTGCTTGTTTGTCCAACTGCAAAAGCCAAGCAGAACTCACAGAGAAGGTTACTTAATTAGCAACACACATGTATTATCAATGCATCTTCACCATATACAATTTTTGCTTCCATCACATGAGATGAACTTATTTTTATAGTACGAGCTCTCATAGGACTTCGGAACACTCCTGGTGGGATATGATCTTAAAAGTCTTTAGGTTCACATTACCTCTGTATTCTTTTCATAGTGTTTCTGATTTTGCATAAAATTTACATTAAAACTGATTTTTTCAAGCACATTTCTCTGATAAATGTAGTTCATTCCATGCTGTATTTTAATGAATGATTTAGTATGCAAAGCAGTGAAGTAAAGAATGAAATGATGAATCCTATCTAAGTGAAACAGGACATGTGCTTCAATTCTGGTTTACAGTACAGCATTTACATTGGTCAATTCAACATTGCTGATTAGAAATGATTTCATATGCAATAAAATGTCTACATGAATGTTAATTGTGAATCAAAACTATTGCAACATTATTCTTCTGTTGAGAATCCATGTATGTCTACCAGTGACTGACAAAAATGTTCCATGCTAGGGATCACAATTTTTTGGATAAAAGCAATATTTTGTTTTTATGCAACTCAACACATTAGAAGGCATAATGCCAGGGAAGTAGAAAACACATTAAAATTAGAAATTATGTAATTGATATTAAATTATACAATGTTCATTCTGTCTTGTAGAGATCTATATTCAGGGGATATGAATCTTGAATCCCTAGGATTCTAGGATTTGTCTGCTGCCAAACATTACTCGGTACAACATGAACCTGCTGAAGATGATTGGCTGTTTCTTTTTGGTTCTAGTGCCAATATTCTTATTCATTGGAATAAGTAACCTTAGCTTTTTTTATTATTAAACCTCACCTTTTCAAAGTATATCAAATAGATTACACTGTTCCAAAAAAGCTCCCTTGCACATAACCAAGAAGTCAACTTGGAAATTCTTCTTTTGCATGACAAGTAATGGTATTCATAGGTAAATCTTATACAACATATTTTTGTTTATTTAGAAGTCAAATGGTTAGTCGACTTAACTCACATGCTTACACATGCAGAACAGCTTGCATGTTTACTTTTTTGGAAGCATGCATCTTTAACTTTTGTGAGTTTTAGGTGAGTTAAAGGCATACTCTGCAGATAGGATCTTGAAAGAGTGTTTATGGGTATTAGTGAGGTTTATTCACTAAAATAGTTTGCTAGAACACTGTTTGCTGGAGAGATTTGGAGATAGGACACAAACCTACCCAGGTAGGAGCGTGGATCTGTCTAGGGATGTTAGTGGGATGTCTTCACTAAAAGAGTTTGCTCGAGAGATGTTCAATCCCTTGACTTCAATATGTATATATGCATAGTAGCAAGGATCAGGCTTTATTTATGACATGCAAGCCAGCTGATCTCATAGTAGAACATTTTTATTCATTTTAGAGAAGCTGCTTATATGCCACAGACCGATCAGCAAATGTTTTTCTCTCTAGAAGGAGCCTTGTAAAAGTAAATGTGAAGCATCTTGCTTTAATGAAAATCTTCTTTGTCCTCTTAAACATACTGGGAGAGGAAGTCCCGGTAGAGGGGTGTCCTGTCTGGAATCCCCGTAGAGGGGTGTCCTGTATCCCTGTTGGAGGGGTGTCATGTCTTGAATCCCCGGTAGAGGGGTATCCTGTATCCCCGGTAGAGGGGTATCCTGTATCCCCGGTAGAGGGCTGTCCTGTCCTGTTCATGTCGGATCTTGAGTATTCCTTGTCTTGTTCCCTGTTGTGCCCTGTATCATGTATATCTTGTCTGTTATGTTTCTTGGCGCACCGACATCTTTTCTTTTCCCTGTTATGTTTCTTGCCTGGTCTCCCTATCCCTTGCTCGCTATGTTTCAGCTATTACTCTGCTTAGCTTCCACACTCCCAGCCTGCAGCATCCCGCACATGAGTCTTGTGCTATGTCTCATGCCTGTTCCAGGGTGCTTGCAGGATTTATCTTTGCTTCGTTCTGGACTACATCCGCTGCTATATCAGGGCGCTGGAATGTGGCTGCACAACCCTAGATGCTCATCACCCGGGTGAGTGCAGTCGCCCTGCACCATTCCCTGTCCTGTGACTCCGCTACTGCATACTGAACTCCTGAACTCCATCTTTGGGCGCCCTGGGTCATTACAGTCATCTGTATGGAACCAGTTCCTGACACCTCCTCATGTTCCTGTATATGAAGATTCAGAGACTTCTCTGAAGAAGAGTTCTAATTGTCTGATTCTGGGTACAGGGCCGGCCTTTGGGGTGTGCGACCTGTGCGACCAGGGCCACACTCCAGGGGGCGCCGCCGCGGGGTCCGGCGCCACCGCACCACGGGGGGGGGGCGGTCCGCACCGGGTGCCGCTCATCAGGGGGGCACCCGGCACCCCTCCAGAGACGGACAGCAATGTCCGCCGCTGGAGGAGCAGGCTTGCAAGGGAGCGGTATCGGAGGTCTTTAACAGACCTCCGGCTCCCTTGAGTGATTTTAAGCTGGTTCAAGGAACCCTTGAACCCGGGTTAAAATCACTCAAGGGAGCCGGAGGTCTGTTAAAGACCTCCGATACCGCTCCCTTGTGATCCGCGCGGCAACAGCTGCTGTGCGCCGGGGTTTGTTGTCAGATCGCAGCGCACAACACTGAAGCCGCGCCCACCGCTGTCCGTGCCCTCTGACCCGGAAGAGGACAGAAGAACTAAAGAAGAGGAGCGAAGAGAAGGAAAAGGAGCTGTAAGGAGAAAAGAGGAAAGGTAGGAAAGCATTCAGTGAGAGTGGATTGGTGTATGTGTGGATTGGTGTATGTGTGGATTGGTGTGTGTGTGTGGATTGGTATGTGTGTGGATTGTTAGGTGTGTGGATTGGTAAATGTGAATTGGTATATATGTGTGGATTAGTGTATATGTGTGGATTGGTATATATGTGTGGATTGGTATATATGTGTGGATTGGTGTATACGTGTGGATTGGTGTATACGTGTGGATTGGTGTATACGTGTGGATTGGTATACATGTGGATTGGTATGTGTGTGAGAGTGATGGGTGTTATGCTGTACCATTTCCAATTTTTCATGATCTAATTATGCTCTAAAAGTACATCATAACTCCCATCATTCTATACTGTTCCATACAGTGGCAGAGCTGGGAGGCAGAGGCCTTGCACCCCTACCGCAGGACTCCTGAAAGGTAAGTGAACTTCAAAGAGGGAAAGGGTAGATAGTTAGGAGGGGGTAGATAGGGAGAAGGGAGTGAGACAGGGGAAAGGGGGTAGATAGGGAGAAGGGAGTGAGAAGGGGTAGATAGGGCAGAAGAGAGTGAGAAGGGGTAGATAGGGCAATCATACTCCTATCATGCCAAGTCTGCGAGTACATCCTGGAATCTGGGTATGCCTGGGCATGATAGGAATGTGATTGCTGTTAATTATATATATATATATATATATATATATATATATAATATTGTTATTTAATTGTTTTGTCCTATTTTGGTGTGTTACTTACTTTAAATACAAGTGTTAGATTTTTTTTATGGTGTGTGTGGGGGGGTCATATTCGGTTTTGGCCAGGTAAATGCTGCACTTTCGGTTTCAGTCCAGAATTTGTTTCGGTGCATCCCTACTACTAAGCCAGACAATGAAGTGGTAGGCCTACACCACATCAATGTTTGGCGTAGTATATAGTGATTGGGGTTTTGTTACAAGTTTTGTTACAAGTTTTTATTCCTTTCTTTTTTTTTGGGATGGGGGGGCGCCAGAGGAGTAGTCCGCACAGGGCGCCAGAACACCTAAGGCCGGCTCTGTCTGGGTATAGTGAGGTAACCGACAATCTGTAAGTGTGGACGTGTATGTGTGTGAGTTTAAATGTGTAAGTATGTACAAATGTGAGATAAAAATGCATAAAAATGTGAGGCCAGTACGTGTGAGTTACCAGGGGTAACAAGGGACCAACTGGGAGATTTAGGATTGGCTCTGAGGGCCAAGTTCTCTAAATACATCCCTGCCTACAACTACATTGTAGGTAGTTACTTTAACATTATTCATTGGCAGCAAACCCAGTGTCTGTTGTTTTAGTGTTGTAGATATCAACAGGTTATTTTAAATGCAACAGGTAAAGTTTTATATTACCTATCTATCTCGGAATCATTCTTATTTTCAAAAGTACCGGTCTTTAGAATTTCTAATTTAAAACCTAGAGGTATATTATTTACTAGTTATGAAAAGAAATACTAAACCACTGTGCATGATATACACTCCATGCAGCTTTAATTTAAAGCTTTTTCTATTCTTGTTCACTGATTTAATCTGTATTATCTATGCAGGAGTCCTGATCTTCTATATAGCATGATTTATAAAGATTATGGGATTATGTCTCTTAACCATGGCAAAATTCCATCGACAAATAAGTGCAGCCAATAAAAGGCAGTGTGCATATTTGATTGCCGAGAGAATGAAACAAAAATATAAATACTAGATTAGGTTACAAAGTGTTTATTCCAATCTTTGTAATTTAGTGTTAGTGTTCTTTTTTTCTGAATACTTGCTACAGAACCGATGACAGATTAAAAAATGAGATTAAAATTAGTATTTAACATGCAGAAATAAAGTGAGGAGGGGTTATTAGAGGTTACAAGAGGTAAAAGTGCCATTGTTAGGGATGGACCAGCCACACTAGTATAAGTAACTGCAGGACAAGGACTAGGAAAGGCAAACAAAAGGAATAAGAGAGGAAGAGTGTAAAGGTGTAAATTCATAGGCATCCTTAAAAAAAATGGGTCTTAAAGGATTTTTTGAAGGGGCGAAGGCAGAAGAAAAGATGGATTGGCTGAGAGAGGACATCCCAGAGGATAAGGGAAGTCCTCTAAGAATGCATGCAAACTAGAAAGCAGGGGAGAGGACAGATGTGGATAACTGGATGAGTGGAGAGACTGGTTAGGAGTGTATTTAGAGATGAGAGAGGAAATGTATGAAGAGCTTTGAAAGTAAGAGTCAAGATTTTGAAAGAAATCCTGAAGTGCACAGGCAGTTAGCGTAGAGACTAACAGAGTGAAGAGGTATTGGTAAACCGAAGGAAAGAAAGATAAGTCTGGCAGCAGCGTTCATGGTGGATTCTAGAGAGGTGAGACAGGTATGAGGCAGGAGACAATGAGGGCATGGACAGGGGCTTTGGAGCTAAGGTTTTCAAGATAAAGGTGGCAGTTTTTGGAGACAAACTGAAAATAGGGAGTGAACGATAGGCCAGAGACAAGGAAGACATCAAGGCAATGTGGGGATGGAGAGATGATTGCACCATTGACATTGAGGGAAACCGATGAGTGAACGTTAGCATTACAGGAAGGGAATATGAGGAGTTTGTTTTTTTAAAGCTTGCGTTATAGGAAACGTGCAGACATTCAGTTAGAAACAGATGCAAGGCAGTTAGTTAAACAGTTAAAGACAGAGGACGAGAGATCAGGAGAGGATATGTAGATTGAATGCCAAAGGATGAAATTAGGGGTCCTAGAACTGAGCCATGGGGTACCCTGACTGAGAGGGAAAGGGGAGGGGAAGTGTTACTGGACAGGGAGACGATTAAGGTATGATCAGAAATGTGGGATATGAACCAGGGTAGAGCTGTGTCACGGAGACCAAGATCATCAAGCGATTGAAGGAGAAGAAGGTGTTCCACTGTGTCAGAAACAACAGAAAGGTCAAATAGGACTGGCATAGAGAAGCAGCCCGTGGATTTAGCAGTGAGTAGGTAAAAAGTAACTTTAGTAAAGGTGGACAGATATGAGCTGTTGTAGGGACAAAGGTAGATGAGAGAGACTGGGTAAGGTGAGAAGGGATTGGATCAAGGAGACGTGGCTGGAAAACAAAGAAAAGCATGAACCTCATATTCTGTTACATGAGAAAATTGGTTAAATGTAGAGAAGGAAAATGAGTTCAGATATTTCACAGCTGAGAGTTTCAATTTTATTATTGGCCTATGTGGCAAAGTCAGAGGCAGTAAAGTTAGTGGCAGGGGTAGTTTGAAAGGGAGAAGAAGGAAATTGAAATTGAAGGAAATTGAAATTGAAACTGATGACATTTAGGGTTTAGAGCAGAATAGTAGGAGCATAGTATTAATTTTTAGTGCAGGAAATCAGACATAGTAAGAGAAGTGTCGGATTACTGTTGTGTGCCAGGGTTGGAAATGTGTTAGTCATGATGAATAGTAGTTGGGGCTACATTGTCAAACCCAGAGGTGAGTAGAAATGTAGAGAGAGGAAGCACAGTTAGGGCATGATATGTTGGAGATGTGAAAGAGGAAAGGGAGTAAATCAGTTGAAAATTTCTGACGACTAAAAGTTGAGGTATCTGGTTAGGCAAGGTTTTTGAGGAGACAGGGAGAGGGGCAAATGGAAATTAGAGAAGTTAAAAAAGAGAAGACATGCTAGAGAAAATGAGGTACAGGGTGTGACCATCATAAAGATTAGGGGAGTTAATATGCTGTGTGAGGTCAAAAGAGGAGGTACTGGAAAGACATTTACAAGCAACGGAACTCAAATAGGTATCTACTGGGATGCTGAAGTCTCAAAAGATGACAGAAGGGACATCAGAGAAGAGGAACTGGGCAAGCAAGGAGAAGTGGTCAAGAAAAATGTTATACAGCAGCAGGAGATGGAATTAAATCATCAGACAGTATGGACCACACATTAATAGAAAGAGAGTGATGGACCAGTAAGTAAGTAATGCGCTGGAAGGAGAGATTAGGAAGCCAATACCACCACGCTTTCTGTCATCAGGTCTGGGAGAGTGAGGTGGAGGCTACCATACGAGAGAGCAGCGAAAGAGGCAGTGTTACAAGATTGGGATCTATGATCTGTAGTTATAATAACACCATGAATCAATTATCTATCGAGTAATTGCTCTGAACTATGAAATTAACTAAAATCATTTACAATGTATCCTCATTCCTCTGTGTCTCCGGAAGATCCAAATTATTGATTTATTTAATACTTTTTTCTCAACCAGTATTTTTTTACCAGTATGCACTTTATATTGTAGTAAGGTGTTGTGTCTATTAGTAGCATCATGTAGTCTTCCTATACATGAAAAAAAACAATATGCAATACTTTTACTTTGTATATATCAGCCATTTTGATATAAACTTAGATATCCAAGGACAACTTACAATATCTCCTCTGAATACCCTGAGTAATTAGGAGGAGACTTTGAATTCCATATATATATCTATCTATATCAAGCAGTGTATTTTGGAAAAGTGGCTATCAATATTGTGCTGAGATCATGCTACAAACGAGCTGACATCAATCAATGGAAATTTTGGATTGTGCCAGAAGTTCAGAAAAGCATTAGTCTCTCTAAAGCTGGCACCTGCTTTCACTGGAGCACAGTGTCTACACTCTTCAAAGATTGATGGGCACCCAGTGTCCTTTGTTGCTCAAACTGATGGAAGCTGCTTTGGAAATCTTCCAGTGTAAAGCAGGGAAGAAATGAAAAGTACTTCTTACAGCTTCGGTCTAGCTATCTCACTGCTATGGTTACAGTTAAAAGGTAGTAATTAAACCACTTTGTTGATTACCAGCATTAACTACAATGGAGGGCTATAGGCAAACACAGTATCCAGTGCTGTATATTATGATGATAATATGAATACAAAGATGAATTGCTGGTTTAGTAACATTATTATATTTAGTATTCTTTTTTTTGTGATGACAGAATCAATTCACATTCCCTGTAGCAGAATAAACTGCATAAAGTGAACATTAACATACACTTATTTCAGGAAATAAGCTAATATGTCCTTGTTTATTGTTTAACAAGACAGTTGTCCAACAAAATTGGATTAAATGAAAAGGACAAGAAGCTGTTGCAATGGAAAAAGATCACTTTTAATCAATGCATTCACTTGCTATGTCATTAGAAAGACAACTTGCTTTGATGGGAAACAATCTCCATAATTTTTTGAAGCCATATTGTGCTATGAGAATTAAAATGATCCCATGTCATAAAATCGCATTATGCAATTTGTATTTATGGCATTTAAAATTACATGTTTCCAGATATGTGTTACCTTTTATTTAATATCAGATATCAACTGTTATTTTTTGGTGTTCACATTTTCTATATTATTTTATAATGGAAAAATCAATGCCCAATCCCTATTTAGTCTGCATTAGTTACAGATTAAATATATTTGGAAGGAATTATGTTATATAAACATACAATTTGGCCATAAAAGAAAACAATAGCCAATTTTATTAGTAAACATTACCCTTCCAATGCAATAAATAAGCATCAAAATGTGTTTATCTGATAATCAAAGTATCTTACCAGTTTTAATTAATTTAAACTGGACTTTTGATCCATCGCTCAATTTTTCCTTTTGAAGTTACAATACATCTGGTAGTGAGTCATATAAGGGGTTATTGTATCTCCATTTTGTAAGGTAAAATGACAAAAATAAACACGTCTATTACATATTACCAAGCATAGATTTATCTCAACTTTATGTATTGCATTAGGTAAAATAGAATAATATTTATATTAAATGTAATATTTTCTGAGTTCAAAAAAGCTGTTATATCTGAAACACAACCCTACACTAAAGTCACACTCAAAGATCACTCACTTATGTTACTAATATGTATATCTAGCCTTCGATTTTAAGCAATTGTGATTATTTTCCATCATGTTTACACATGATGTTGACCAAAAACTAAATACAAAATTTGTCTGAATCATTTTTAACCATTTGCACAAGTCTAATGTATAATATATATATATATATATATATATATATATATATATATATTTGATGTAAATATAAAATATTTATATATAATTTATCATATTAACTTGTTTTCCACATGTAATTATGATGAATGATGCTATACAGGGACCTCATATTATGCAATAGATTATTTATTTGGACACTAGGAATGCTACATGTTGCCATCTATTTTATCATCCTTGTTACCTCTAAAACAAACATGTATGTCCAACTAATTATCTTCTAATTAGTCATTATTCAATTCACAAAAGGCATTAGTCAATTTCCATTACTTTTATTACTGAGCACAGCAGATTTAAAGCTACCTTGTCATTGATTAACGTCTCAATGGACATCAGAATTAATGGTGCTAATGATGGAGAGCTGCATTCTGCATGCTAAAAAAACATCCCTGCCACTGTACAAACAAGCCTGGGGATTAACTATTTAGCATAATTGATTGCTGTTCATTGGCTGAATAAGATTAGAAAAAAAAAAAAAACTCTATGCCTTAACTTGAATAAGAATAACTAACCAGTGTGTAACAAAATATTATTTTATGTTCAGCTTAGATTATAAAAGATAAACAGATCTTGAATGTATTTTTTATCTTTACCATTTATGGGAATGCCCAATAAATCAACATGACAATGCCACCATTGTAGAAGGCTTGATTGATGTTAGGCTGGAAATTAATTAATTTCGCTTTTATTAAATGCACATTTCAAATAAAAAACTAGCGACAATAATGAATGTAATATTGATATCACTGAATAGTCTATGTTTGCTCCTGTATGGCAGTGGATTCACTTGAACCTGCAACCACATGTCTTACAGGAGCAAGATAATGATATTGAAGGCCATGTCCTATTGGACACCACAGATACGTTTATACCTAAGCAAAATGGTTGGGAAACTAAACCACTAAAAGTTAGTATCTCAAAAGCCTGGACAGCAGAAAACATCCTGTCTTCAAATAGGAAGAGGCAAGAAACTTTGTGCTGATATCTTCAGAAGAGAACCCCTGTTCAGCAAGTCCACATAATAACACCTTATTTAAGCAACTTAGAAGATCTTCTTCAAACTTACTGATATTTTTAGAAATCAAAACTCTTATTCTATCATAGAAATGGCAGACAAGAATCATTCAGCCCATTTAGTCTATTTTCCTGATATGAAGACTCAGACATTAATCAGTCCTCAGTCTACTATATTCAAAATATACTATATGACCAAAAGTATGTGGACATCCTCCTAATTATTGAGTTTAGATGTTTCAGCCACATACCAGCTAACAAGTGTATAAAATCAAGCAATTGGGCATGTCATCTTCATGAGCCAACATTGCCAGTAGAATGGGTCCAACCGATGAGCTTGGTGGCATTAAATGTGCCACTGTCATGGGATGCTACCTTTGCCACAAGTAAGTTTGCAAATTTTCTGCACTTTTAGATCTGTCCCGCTCCAATGTAAGTGCTATTATTGTGAAGTGGACGTGTCTAGGAGTGACAACAGCTCAGCCACAAAGTGGTAGACCACAGTCTGTGTGATAAACATACCATAGGACAGCCATCGGGATAAGTCTGTAGTAGGATCATATTGAAATACGCTGGTGGTAAACTCCTTAACTAAAACTGGAGTCAAGCTATCAGACACTTTCAAATCAGTGGTCATGCCATCAGATGCTTTTTATTTAGATTAGCAAAAGGTGCATTAGACCTGGAAATGTGATAATAATCATATAATGTTACAATTTTTAGTGGATTTTGCAGAGTTCTCACACAAATATATCTCCCTGCAAAATTAGATATGTTTATTAAACAAATTAAAGGAAAATATCCGCTCATATCTAGCAAATTACCTTCTATAACAGTTCTGCATATATTACAAAATTCCACCGTTGGACCAACACATTTACACTGCACATATCTCACACACACCCCCTATATAATATCTCACAATATGGTGCAATTTTACTGTGGAAATTTAAAGATATAGCACCCTAAATAGCAGCGCAGTACTTGATAAATGTCATATTTCAACATTCTACATGGGGTTAAAAAAAAATCCCCCATTGGACCAATACAGTTACACTGCACATATCTCAAACACAACCCCCTCTATTATTTCTGAGAATATGGTGCATTTTTACTGCGGAATTTTAAAGCTATAGCGCCCCAAATATTAGCCCAATACATAGCAAATGGGATATTTCAAAAATCTACAGGGGTTAAAAAAAATCCTCCCATTGGACCAATACAGTTACACTGCAGATTTCTAAAAGGCATGCCCCTCTATTATTTCTGAGAATATGGTGCATTTTTACTGTGGAAATTTAAAGCTATAGCACCCCAAATACCAGCCCAGTAGACAGCAACTGGCATTTTTCAACATTCTACAGAGGGTTAAAAAAAATTCCCACATTGGACCAATATATTTACACTGCACATATCTCAAGCACACCCCTTCTATTATTTCTGAGAATATGGTGCATTTTTACTGTGAAAATTTAAAGCTATAGCGCCCCAAATATCAGCCCAGTAGACAGCAACCGTCATTTTTCAACATTCTACAGGGGGTTGAAAAAAATTCCCCCATTGGAGCAATACAGTTACACTGCAGATATCTCAAACACATGCCCCTCTATTATTTCTGAGAATATGGTGCATTTTTACTGTGGAAATTTAAAGCTATAGCGCCCCAAATATCAGCCCAGTAGACAGCAACTGACATTTTTCAACATTCTACAGAGGGTTAAAAAAAATTCCCCCATTGGACCAATACAGTTGCACTGCAAATATCTCAAACACCCCCCCCCTCTATTATTTCTGAGAATATGGTGCATTTTTACTGTGGAAATTTAAAGCTATAGTGCCCCAAATATCAGCCCAATACATAGCAAATGGGATTTTTCAACATTCTACATGGGGTTTAAACAAATTCACCCATTGGAGCAATACAGTTACACTGCAGATATCTCAAACACATGCCCCTCTATTATTTCCGAGAATATGGTGCATTTTTACTGTGGAAATTTAAAGCTATAGTGCATTTACAGGATGTTTCAGCATGTTGTGATAAAAATTTACTATAAAAAATGATAAAATATGGTGATTTTCTGTTAAAAAATGACCTCATCTGCAAAAACTAATACGCAATATTTTTATGGTTTTTTTTGCTTTTTTCTGCACCTTATGGGGCAATAAGTACCAGTAGCATTTTGCTATTTCAAAACCAATTTTTCCCCAAAGCTGGTCATTCTGCCCCATGTGCTATTTGGATATCTGTGAAGCCGGCCAATGCAATTTACCCCATCAAACCATATATTTAAAAAAAAAAAAATAGACACCCCTAGGTATTTCAAATGCTAGTATTTTACCTATTCTCATGCACTAGTTCTATCATCAGCCTTTGTCAAACTTTATGGTAGTAAAAAATCTTTTTATTTTTTTTCACACACGTTTTAATCCAGGTGATACCTCACATGCATGGGTTTATTAGGTTGTTCGGGGACTAAAAGGCCCTTTTTGAGAGGTGTGCATTTTTCAAATTGGAATTTTGACTTGTCAAAAAGTCTGCCCACATATCCTATTTCGGGTATCTTTGAAGCCGGCCAATATTATTTACCCCATCAAACCAAATATTTTTGAAAACAAATGCTGGTATTTTAACTATTCCCATGCACTAGTTCTACCATCAGCCTTTGTCAAACTTTATGGTGGTAAATTTTTTTTTGTATTTTTTTCCACACACATTGTACAGGTATGAATTTACTGCTCCTGGTATATGCCCGTGTCAAACAACACTAATATGTGTTCAGCAACACCTCCTGAGCGATACCCCACATGCATGGGTTTGTTGGGTTATTTGGGAGGTAAAGGCCACCTTGTGAGGTGTGTATTTTTTGCCATTTAGACATCTGGTCACACCCATATTTGGACAAAAAACAAAATACTGTCTGCGCTTCTTACCCTAATAAAGTTGGCAACAAATATATAAACATAATATAAATGAGAGGTTTTGGTTATATGAATTGGCCAAAGCATAATTAAGCTCACCCGCCACATCAAGGCACACTCTCAATAGGGTGAGAACCTACTCTCACCTCCTACATAGTGGGCACACAAAGCAGTTTATACTGCTACCAAAACCTTATTAATGTGTTGGGGGAGGTGAAATTAAACCTCCTCCCATTTAACCCCTGGGCAGCAAGCTGCAACCAGACTGATGAGGAGCCAACAACCTCAAATATGTGCAAACAGGGAAAAGAAAAATGTCGGTGCGCTAAGCTAGTCTCAGGCTCAAATAATACAAATGTATAATATGAGGCCTACCATATATATATATATATATTTTCTTTTCCCACACCCATATTTGGGACATCTTTGAAACGGGCCAATTCAATTTACCCCATCAAATCATAAATTTTTTAAAACTAGGCACCCTATGGGCATTTATAATGCCAATATTTTAACTCTTTCCATGCGGGAATTTTTGTAAAGATATAGAATTGTAGGACTTGCTTATAAAAAAACGTATTTTTGTTTATTTTTTTGATGACAGTGGGGAATTTTTACATGTTACCACCATTTTTTTTTTTTACTAATCACACTGATTAGTGGGCTGGGCTCCATTGACCTTGCATGGTTAAATGCAGTACCTGCATTCAACCTGCAGGAGGAGCTCAAGAGTTCTCAAGAGGGTCTGGATAGACCCTTGTGGGTGCTCTTCAGATCACAAGGCTATCGGGGTAGGGGGGTTGTGTTGCTACATGCCTCGATATCAAGGCATGTCAGCAACACCATTCCGATCGCTTCCTAAGCTGTTTTAGCCTGGTGGCGCCGCGATCTTTGATGATCGGTGAGGCAGCGGCCATTTTTCTTGTGGGGAGAGCTTTCCTCCCCTGATCCACAGTCAGCCTCTCTTATGAGGCTTCCATGAATGCTGCAAAGCTGCCGATCGCGGCGAAATGCAGCCCGTATATGTACGGGCTTTGTCGTTATCACGTTGCACTGCAAGCCTGTACATGTCGTTAAGGGGTTAATGATGAATGATTCGATTATCTTACTTTTAGTTTTATTTGTTTAGATTATTTTAAGGAGTGTTGCAGATTTTAAAAGAATATATTAAAGCAGTTCTTTTTATGAGCTTGCTATACACTTCATATTTGTGAGTGCGATTAATCTAAAATCGTTTGGTTTTTTGTTTGTACAGTATTGCACCATTATATATTTTTTTTCTCCCCATGTATATTCGCCCCATGCTGTATTGATTAATCAGTTCTTGGTCCTGTATATATTTCCTCACTGTATTATAGCCTTTACCACTTATGCTGGGACGCTGTTTTTTCTTTTGCTCTATGTAACTTCTTGCACCCTGACCTTGATTGTTTCTAGGGGAGTAGGTATTTGCTAGTATAATGTTTCTGGGAACATTGCCAAATGCCAATCACAACTCCTATTACACTTGTATGATGCCAACAAAAGTAAAATCTTCTCATTAACTGGCAACCGCCCAGAAATTTGCTTGCTACTGCAAGCAAACAAATTAATCTTAATCTTAAAAATAATTTATTTCATTTGTTTCATTGGGGGCCCTGCTCCTTAAAGAATATTTTTATGAACAGGCAAAATTGGCTAAATTCTTAATAACATTTTTTTTTTAAAAAAACACACGTTTAATCTACATCCTATGCATTGGCTATCAATCTTATATATACCGGTAGGTTTTATAACAAGGAAGACTCTGTACTGCCAACACTTAAAGTAAACTATATTTTACATAATCCTCTAAAAGAAATGTGGAGTTTCACCCCAAGAGTTGCTTTGTCTCCAAGAGACACAGAAATTTGAAGATGGTTTGACAAACTGAAGCATCAGACTAATAAGATATTACAAATATTGATAGTAGTACCTTAAATGAGACTACTTTTCTGTAAAATAGAAGTATTGTTTCTGTTGCTTGTTTTCTGTTTTTTTTTTATAAAATTGATCATGTCTTGCTCGACACAATGAATAAGTGAAGACTGTGCTCAGAATACTTATAAAGTTCTGTGTATCCATGAAATGTGATTGGTTTCTTTTTTTTTTTCCTTCATTGTTGTGCTGCTTCTTAAAAAACTGCTAAAAAATAAGACATGGACTATTTACAGGTCTGCAGCTTGCAGTGTCATTTATAAAGAAACTGAAAGTAAATTTAGTAAAGTATGTCCCAGTCTGAATTTTGCAACACTCCCCCTACAATAAATGCATCTCTAAAAATAAAAATAATCACAATACCTCACTGATTGATTGCACAATGTGTGATCAGGCAGTGTGCATGCAGGGCTACAAACAGTAACCAGAAGGCTACCAATAGGATTCGGATACCCTGCCATACAGGGGAATCCTATAAGGAAACCCCCTCATTGCTGCGCAAAGGAACCCTACTAGTAATCTCATCAGTAACAGGAGTTACGCTGTGCTAATAAAAACAAAAGACTCCAAAGGGATCTACATACATTATGCACAAAAAGCTTAAAACATTTAAATATATATATATATTGAGAAATGTTTTAGACTTGAGAAAGGGAGAAGAGCTCCCGAAAGCTTGTCCTTCCAAAATTCTGTTAGTCCAATAAAAAAGGTATTATCATAAGATACTTATTCCATCTGTTATTTGATAATATATATATATATATATGTATATATATATATATATATATATATATATATATATATATATATATATATGTATATATATATTGTGACGGTGTAAACCCCAGGGAGATGCTTATTTTGGCATTTGGGTACAGGTGCTATCAAGAATGTAAATATGGGTCCCTGGGGTGGAGCAATTGGAGAGCAGGGTGGGCCAATGCTCCATTCCCCCATTCTGTGGAAATTCCATGCCAGGTTTTCCAGAAGGCAAGAAATCTGCAGGATCCGGTCCGGGATTCCTATGGCGCCGGCATCAGGCACAGGTGCTGGACATTAAAAACCCCTGGAGCCTGATACTCAGGGAGACTGTTGGGGAAGAGGAAGTTTCCCTGTGCTCCCAGGGCAAGGAGAGGCCCTGAAGAAGACAATCCCTGAGCCAAGTGAGGCAATACCTGCCTGGACATTTTGTGTTTTGTCTGGGGGAGGTTTTCCAGAGCCTAGCGTAGCTGTGTCTGGCTGGGAGGTTGAGGTAGTGAGTGATTAGGCTGGTCAGTCTGGACCAGCATAGTTCAGTTAGAGAGGGCTCCAATTGGGAGCTAGGTTTTATTTTTATGATTTGGTTTTTGGGGTTTAAGCGGTTAAAATAAAGCGCTGTTTTGTTCAAAGCTGCTGTTCCTGACTCTGATTGCCCTAGAGGAGTGTGCTTAGGACCCCTAAAAGTGACATGTATGGCCCTCATGCTATAGGCTTTGTCACAATATATATATATATATATATATATATATATATATATATATATATATATATATATATATATACACACACATACACCATATTGACAAATATGGTGTATGTATATATATTTTTGCCCATGTATCCATTAGAGCATTTGTGAGGTCGTGTGATGTTGAACAGGAAGGCATAGCTCACAATCTGTTTTCCAGTTGATAACAGAGATGTTTGATGGGGTTGAGATCAGGGCTCTGATTGGGCTAATGAGCTTCTTTTACACCAAACTCATCCAGTCACATTTTTATAGACCTTGCTTTGCGCACTGGGGCACAGTAATGTTGAAATAGAAAAGTGGCTACCCCAAACTGTTCCCACAAAGTTGGAAACAAAGCATTGTCCAAAATGTCTTGTTATGCTGAAGCATTAAGATTTCCCTTCACTAGAAGTAAGGAGCCCAACCCCTGAAAAACAGCCCCATAACATCCCTCCTCCATCAAACTTTACAGTTGGCACAATGCAGTCAGGCAGGTAACATTCTCCACCAAACCCAAGCAGGCATAATGCAAAGTGTTCCATTTTATACACCTGTGGCCATGGCTCTGATTGAAATTCAATATTTAAGAGGTTTGTCCCTATACTTGTCCAAATAGCTAACGAATGTGGTTCCATGGCATCACCAGTGTTAAGTGGTTATAGAAGATATCATTCAAACTTACACGAGTTAATAAAGACAATGCAGGTGTAAAATGAAAATGTTCATAGCATCATTAAACATGAATAAGCCAATACTGATTCAGTACATTTGTTGAGCATATCTGCTCATACCTGCCCTACAATTACATTGTATTATGTAGTTTTGTGTTGTATAATTGGCAGATAAAGCCAATTCTAACGTACCTTTTCATAAAATGATCATTAAAGGAAGCATGTACCTCACATAAAAATAACATCAACTTTATAAGTTATTTGTAGACTTGGGCACCGGCAAACTTCGTTTGTCTTCGTGAGGGAAAAAATCTTCCTATTCCACGAATATTCGCCCGTTCTTCGTGTTCATTTTATTTCTTAGTTTTTTGCAGTTTTTTGTAGAAGGGGTTAATACGGGTTTAACGCGGTAAGCACTATGCAGCAGCTTTGGCACCAGGATTTTAAATGTCCATACAAGCAACTCTATTGGTCGTCTGCAGGGGCATTCTCTGCCACCTGTACTTCATTGGTTGATGGCAGACGAGCCCCCTGCTGGCAACCAATAGAGTCGCTCGTACAGACTTTTACAATTCTGGTCCTGCAACTTGGCTCCAAGAGTTAAAGGTCCGTACGAACGACCAATAGAGTCGCTCGTATGGACCTTTAACTCTTGGAGCGGGGAGACCAAGTTGCGCCGTCAGGAGTTAAAGGGTCGTGTGAGCGAGCCTGTTGGTCGCCTGCAGGAGCCTCCTCTGGCATCTACCAATTGGTGCCAGATGCCAGAGGAGGCCCCTGCAGGCGACCAATAGAGTTTAACTCCTGACGGCGAACCTACTGATTTCCGCTCCCTTTATCTACGCATTGCAGGAGCAGAAATCCCTAGGTTCGTCGTCAGGAATTAAAGGGTCGTGCAAGTGAGCCTATTGGTAAGGGGCCTCCTCTTGTATCAACCAATTGGAGGAGGTCCCTGCAGGCGGCCAATAGAGTCGTTCGCACGGCCCTTTAACTCCTGGCGGCGAACCTACGGATTTCCGCGTCCATTAACCCCTGCAATGCTGCGTAGATAAGGTAGGCTAGATAGGGAAGGGAGCAGGGAGATTAGTAGACGAAGACGAACACAAAGATTCTTCGTGTTGTGTGTCTTCGTCTTAGTCTACGTTTTGCTGCCGTCATGTTCGTATGTTTGGTATTCGGGCTGAACAACGAAAACGCACCCTTCGTGTTCGGTTTCATGTTTGCCCGAATACGAATGCACAAGCCTAGTTATTTGCTTATAGCACAACACAGATGAAACTGTTTAAAGCACACATTTTGATAAAATATTAAAGATGACATGTAGATGTTTCTTCCTATTTTACAAAATGCTTATTTGTAAATTAATAACAAGTCCTATAGTAAAAAAAAAAAAATAGTGTCATGATCAATTTCAGATGTTGGATATTTTTAAGAGCCACGGGGCATTTGCATTGATGTTGGGGAATATGCTTTATAACTAAGACATACAGGACAAAGGCTAGTCCCAAAGTGTGCTGACTGTCTGCTTTAATATTTTAAAGGAACGCATTTTCTAAAGAAAAACAAACAACTTTAACAGCAGGTGGCTGAAGCAGAGGCATCAGAGAACTGTTAAGAAGCATTCTTTTTTTGTCAGTGAAATAAAACTTGGATCTGAGCTATGTTATTTGCACTTATTGATTCAGTTAAAGAAGTCACATTATGTTTCAATAAAATTACAGAGCTAGTATGAACAAAGTTAGAACAGTGATGTTTTACAAATCTATTTAAGTTATTCTGATTTTGTCTGCTCATGCTGTGCCTTATTTTGTTTTTTGGATTGTTGTTCCTAACAATGTTTTTTTTATTATAAAAAATAAGATGTAAGTGAATGTACATAAGGTCTTTGAACACAATGATTTCGGAAATCTTACCCAAAAGAAAAAACAATACGTGGCATTCTGCAAGCTGTAATTTGTGGCAGAATGGATTACAACAAACAATACATTCTATGAAAAGAAATATTTATGTAAAAGCTCAAAGGGTAATTCCAGTCTTTAACTGTAAAATATTTTTTATTGCAAGTGGTTCATTTTAAATCTCTAATTTATGCAAGTAATGCATTTATTTTTATTGAAGTTGGAAAATGAAATGTATGTCTCATTTTCATCCTCCCTAGCATAATTCTTAAGTATGCTGCTTGCCCACTAGCACAATCAGCTGCAATTTAAGCCCCAATTGAAATCAATAAAAATAAACTCATTCCCGTGCACGTTAGTAAAGGATGGACCATTCCTTTAAGTACTGGTGATGTTGTAGTTAAACTGTATATCCATGTCAGTGCACTCAATGTCACAATTTATTCCCTTATGTAAATATGTGATTACAGACTGTAAATGAAAAGTTAAAGTTTCAACACTTGCTCAGTGACACCATCCAAAATGTCACTAGGCGATACATAAACGATAAAAGTAATAATAATAATGACATTTAAAAGTTCCTTTCCGGAAGACAGTGGGACAAATAATCCAAAACCATAATCGCTTACGCTCTTGGAGAAGTGTAAATACCATCTTGGCAACATTCCCTGTTTCATCCCACAATAACACTAAATGTTCAGAACTCTCATGACCTTTGAGGAACTCTGTAAACCAGAAGCCATGCCCACATAATGGCATATCACTCCTCTATGGGCTCCTTCTATGTTTGGAATATTTATGTGATATAGGCAAAACCAATATTATATTAAATATACAAAATTCTGGTGGTATCTGCAAAGTACCTACACTCACTGGCCATTTTATTAGGCACACCTGTTCAATTGCGTGTTTACACAAATAGCATGTCACGGAAGCCTCCCTGCCATGGGCTCCTGGAGGGGACCGAGTGCCAGCCTCCTTCCTATAGACTATGGGCCCTGGTAAATCATAAGAGGCTCTAAAGACTCTGGAGCTCTTTGGGGTCCCTGCATTTTGGGACTGTGACGGTTCCTAGAGTCACCCTAGAGTCAGTTAATGTTATCCTTTTGTGTGTTATTAATAAAAATTTATTTTATTATTGCCTTATTTCCTAACCGTTTACACACAGCACACTAAGGTCTAGTACAGGGGTGTCCAAGTTTTTTCTGCAGTGGGCCACTTCATCATTGTATACGTGCGCGGGCCGCACTCATTTTTCACTGTGAGAAAATATGGCCTTTAATAAAATATGCAGATTAAAATAAAGTAAATTACACAAAACCTTTACTTTTCCACTGATTTCTGGGCCTAGAAAGTTTTGTGTCTACAAATTCAGGATAATTAAAAATAAAATAGTTCTATTTATTCTAGGGATGCACCAAAAGGAAAATTGTGGACCAAAACATTCACGGTTCACTTAGCCAAAACCGAAAATGACCCCCCACCTTTAAAAATAATAATAAAAACTCACATTTTTTATAAAAGTAGGTAACACACCACAATTGGACAAAAAAAATAGCAATATGACTTGGCATGATAGGAGTGTGATTGCTAAAAGCAATCACACTCCTATCATACCCAGGCAACCAGTAAATGCAGGTACCTAGGCATGACGGGACTGTGCTTGCTGTTGGTAATCACACTCCTATCATGCCAAGTCAGCCAGTACATGCTGGTAAAGGGTGGCTGTAAGTGATGTGCAGACCCCATATTGCTGGCAGCATCAATACACAAGGGGGGCAGCTAGCCAGGTTTCAGCATGTACTGGCTGACTTGGCATGATAGGAGTGTGATAGCTAACAGCAATCACAGTCCCATCATGCCTAGATTCCAGCACTTACACATCCATCCAGTAAATACTGGAACCTAGGCATGATGGGACTGTGATTGCTGTTAGCAATCACACTCCTATCATGCTGCAAGTCAGGCAGTACATGCTGGTACAGGTTGGCTGTAAGTGATGTGCAGACCCCATACTGCTGGCAGCATCAATACACAAGGGGGGCAGCTAGCCAGGTTTCAGCATGTACTGGCTGACTTGGCATGATAGGAGCCCCATCATGCCTAGGTTCCAGCACTTACACATCCATGCTATCATGCACACACTCATTCATTCATATACTCATTCATTCACAGATTCATTCCCTCAATCACGCATACTCATTCAAACAAAAAAAGATAACAATGTCAAAGTTCAGAAGAATATACTAAAATTACAGGTAAAAATGCTTTTTTTTGCATAATTGCCATATTTTTGGGTTATAAACTGAAGCCTCATAAACCATAATGTAATAAAGAAATATACTATTTCCCCAAAGAAGAGGAATTCACTTATATTCAGAATAATAAAACACTATTATTTTTAGCATTATATATTTTGCCTATATAATTAGAAACTTCATAGCATATTTACTTCCATTGATTACAGATAAGAGACACCCTGGTCCAAGTGTTAGTGTGTTAGTTTAACACTATTATAATTGGGAAAGCAAGGGTTGCAACCCGAACGGAACAAAACCAAATAGTTATTTAGAAGTGTAACTTTTACTTAAGAATCATTTCTGCTGTAACCTTTAAAAAAACAGAATTCTGAATTAACAGACTTCTGTATTTCACTTTCAAGAGCTTCTTGGAAATGGTGTACTGAGGAAAAAGGGATCTATTCATTCAAATATCTAATTTCTTTCAGATAAGAAAAAAGTAGAACCACTTCTAAAAAAAAAAAAGCCCCACAAATGTCACAATGCCCTGTGTTTAGTTCTAATGCACTGAACACCTCTCTGGCATGGACAGGGCTAAGCATTTGTTACATAATACATTATAAAGACAGCATCAGTCTTTTTATATAATGCAAGGCACAATAATAATTATAATTATATACCTTACAATAAGTAGACAAAACTGGAAACACTTGTGCTAATCATGGACCAGGGTGGTCTTTTGTGAGCACATCATTAAAATCTGTACTGATAGGGGCATTGAGTTAGGAATCATATATTAGACATCCTTTCAAGCCTTGGGTCTTGAAAGCCAAAGCATTGGAATCGATGTGTAAGATAATTAAGTACATAAACATGGTTTATTTCTGAACAATACCATGGAAACCTGAGCTACTCCAATTGTCAGATTTCCAGCAGTATATTATTATGCAGGCAAATGTAGACATTTTGATACATATATAAGATTATGAAGGGTTCTCACTAAATTATGCTCTAATTTTACCTGCATGCATGAGTATACAGAAAATGTATCTGATTGGGCACCTGTAAGCCGATGTAAATTTCTGCTAGAGTAGAAAGAATATATTTCTTGATTATAAAAGAACCTTGAGAACATGTTTAATTTTATATCTTTTATTAAACTTAAAGGGATACTCCAACCACTATATTCACTTGAATGCATATGATAGCTGAGTGTTCCCATTAAATTAACGTGGCGTTACCTTGCAAAAGCATGGGTGGATTCTGCAGAACTGTACTTACAAATAATTTTACATTTTTTAGCCTTTAACATTCTCACAAATTGAGGTTTAAAATATTTTTTTTTATTACAATCTATCCAGAATTTCTGAATGTATTATTATTTGGAAAGGGATGCTAATGATGAGAAATGAAGGACACTGATTAACACAGTTAAAGGTGAGTGAAGGGTGATATGTATACCTTTTGGTAACAGGGGATGAGCTTTTTTAACTGTCTAGTCTATGGCATCCATTACTTGTACATTAGAGCCTCTGAAGTAATGAGGTAGGGAGTATATAATTAATTTTAGTAGGACTGAGCCACTTTAGAACCATTTTGGACATTGTTATCCAGAGGACCCAAGACCACTTTGTTCTATTATCTATTCAATTGTTTTTATAAGAGCCAGAGGATCTGGGGGATCCCCAGCATTGTGTGTTTATAAAATTGAGCCAGGAGAATGCCACCCACTGTCTCAAATTTACCTAGTCCTCCCACCATATGATGCTGCAGTTTAAGGGCTTGGGACAGAAAGGAGGACAATTGACATCTCCAAAGCTCAGTTAATAGATACAATTCAACTTGCAACTTATTTTTACACTTAAGAAAATTATTAAGCAGGCTTTACTCATATTAAAAGTAAGGTGTGCTCAATTGTTCCCTGAAGAGTTTAGGAGAAACCCCAACACACACACGCCTTCTCCCTTCTGTTCACTTCAGAGCTTGTCCTGACATTACAGGAGATAGCTGTACAAAAAAACAATAGAAAACAGGTGACCAATGGGGTAAAAAAAAGGCTGCCATACAACCATCTGATTCAGTTCCGTTTAGGGGCGCTCATGTAAGATTAAAGAAAAAAAACAACAATAATAGTGTAAGTGTTTACAAATATAGTTAAGTAATAGGGTGTCAGGTTTTTTTTACATGAGCGCCCCTAAACGGAACTGAATCTTTAATTTATAACACCTGGAGAGAGGTGGCAGCTGTAAGAAAACGAAGGGAAAGTATTTTTGATTTTTTATTTATGACACATTATTACATTCTGAGTACACCAGGTCTCTTCACAGTCACTTTTAAATAAAACCATCTGATAAAGGCACACACTAATGACACTTCGGTACAAATTAATAAAATAAGATCCTGTCTTCATAAAAAGAAAGCAGGAGAAGACAGAAATAAAGAATCAGCTAAGAAAATATATGTTTAAGTACTCTGTTATATTGCTACTTTTAGTTTTAGCCTTTATCTACAGTTTTAGCTTCAGATATTTTCATTTATCACCTGATTACTGGACTTGGGAAAGTTAATATTTCCAAAATGTATGTGATTCACCAAAAGCACTGAAACAGTTTATTCAAATAAATACAAAGTTCAAAAATCAATTTCACTTTCTCGCTTTGTTCCTCTTCTTTAAATTGGGTTCATGTAAGATTGAAAACTGATTTTAAGATTTATCTAGTGAACATCTAATCAATGACACTTTTCAATGCCTTGTCTTAGCTCTGTCCTTTTGCCACAATAATGGAGATAGAGAGGTGCAGAAACCCTTCTCTTTCTCCACGGCTCTATGCCGAAAGAACATGTCTTAAAGCAGCAACTTGGTAAGCATGTCAAAGTGGCATCTGGGTTCCATGGACTCACTAGGGCCACATAAGGGCTGGCTCTTGTGGCCCCCCTGCTGCTTGTTGATAGACGGGATAATAGCAGACCCCATTCTCCTGCTCCTTAATGGGACGGTTTATGACATCATATTCCGGAGCCCTGTAGTGAAGATGGCAGCCTAGGAAAGCATTGCTGGAAACACTGCCCTAGGTCAGGCCTAGGGCAGCACCAAATGTAGATTCACGACCGATTAAAATTGCATTTACGGCCACGTACTCTACAGTAGTTGTATGCTTGTAGTAGTATAAAAGATTATTCAGTTGGAAAAGCATTGCTGTGGTCTCTTTTTTTTTCTCTGTCCAGAGGGGTCACCAACATCAGCGCTGCCAACCCTTCCTTTCCCTTTCCTTTACATACCTCTGGGACAGCAAGCCGTGCTCCCTTAGTCCCAGCACGCTGTGCGCTGGAATATGTTATTGTGTGTGCAAGTACGTAAGCATGTTAGTGTATCTGTGTAAGTATGTCACTGTGTATATTAATGTGTATAAGTATGTTACTGTGTGTCAGTAGGAAGATCTTGAGGGCCTCCACCATAATTCTTCCAGGGGATTTCCTGCATTTTTTCTTACACCACTAGGTAGGGGTGTGGGGCTCAGCTTCAGAGCTTCACTAGGTGCTGCAACTGACCGCCATTGCTTTTACAGCTTCTTGGGCAAGCCAGAAGAGATCATAGGATCTCCCAAACTGGCCCATGATCACCACTGGCTGCAAAAGTAACCTGTGGGGAAACAGTCAGGGACAATAACTGAACATAACCCACAAAAATCAGGACATTTGGGAGATATAATCAAATATAGCTGTTACATAAACACAGGATTGGTTCAAAGCCACTGCAATGTTATAGAAATGTTTCCTCTTAGAATCCTTTACAAGCAAAATATAAGCACTGAATATTTGTTATGTGTTCGCATTAATAATAAATGGGCTTTCTTATATTTTAGGTCATACATGAAACTAAACATTACAACCCTTCATATGTGACTATTCCTATATAAGGAGTGCAAAAGCATAAGCAACATCTATTTTAAATACAATAGGCCAAGGAAATATCTGCAAATGTGTTTTACGCTGATAACTATAAATCTCAAAAAAGATGCTCATGAATAGGTCAGTGCATTAGTTCTATAAGCTCAATTAGCTTCACCACAGCCAAACCCTGACAAACCTACAAGAAGAAAAGGGTGCCTACACTCAGTCATTAGATTAAAAGTGCACATAAATTAAGTGTTATTATAACCAAAGCCAAGTTTGATTCATCATCCAATTTTTGAAACCTAATTTAGGCTGTGAGATTCAAAAAGCTTTATCATACTTCCAGCTCCATTAAAAGTCTAGTTAAAGTTTGAATATGGACATGTGAGAAGAGGCATAAATGACAATGGTATATCATGAATGCATTTTCTCTGCTCATTTTCCCTTTTTTCAGTTCAGTCCTTTCAAGCAATGCACAGTATGAGTCTCATATCTTAAGAAAGTGCTTCTTTTAATTTTGACTATGCACCAGAAGAAAATGAAATTAGTCTGAAGGCTTTTCGCATTTAGTTCAATTAGGTCACAGGAACAGCAGTGAAGGCCAATACAAAATAAGAAGGAAATATATTTTGCGCATGAGTTCTTCTGGAAGAGCAAACTGGCATACAATGTCTTGCACAGTATCTATACAAAATAAATGCTTGCCCTGAAGCTTTAACCCTAAATAGAAGGGTATTAGTGTGTGTGTCTAGGTATGTTATTGTAATTGTGTTTGTGTATCTCAGGAATATTAGTGTGTGTGAGTTTCTGTGTATTAGTGTGAGTGTCTGGTTATCTTACTCTGAGTGTCTGTGTGCATGTGTCTAGTTGTGTTAGTGTGTGTCTGGTTGTGTTTGGATATTTTTGAGTGTCAGGGTGTGTGTATGTTAGTGTGCGTTAGTTTTGAATGTCTAATTATGTTAGTGTGAGCGTCTGGGTGTCGGAATGTGACACCATCATCTGGTTGTGTAAGTGTCTGGGTTGGTGTAAATATCTGATTGTGTTTGGATGTGTGTGGCAGTGTGAGTGTTTGAGCATGTTAGTGTGAGGGTCTGGGTGTGCATGTTTTACGTGTGTTAGTGCTGACTGCTTAGTTAAATGTCTGTGTGTGTTAGTTTGAGTTTGTGGATATGTGTGTTAGTGTAAGTACCCCCTTGAAGTCAGGCTCTGCATCCCCATTTATTACAACTGTACCCTGCCACTCTGCAAAGGGGTAACAAACTACACACACTCTTTGAAGATCCAGGAAAACTTACTTATAAACTTGGGTAAGTTTTCTTTATAAGAAGGCCATAGTATCTCCCTGAGCTGCTCATTTTTATTCAAATCGTTTGTATTAAAACATAATTCAACTGAGCATTGTTTGGCCACCATATGCCTTGGTCTTTTAGTAGGTCAAAGACATGAGAATCTTTGAACATTATTAGTATCATAAAACTATATTCAGGGTTAGATATCAGATAAGGCAAGCTATGGAGGCACCATATTTGATGTTACCATTTAAGGACAATGTTTAAAGCACTCAAGTCCAGAGTACTTGATATTTAAACGACATCAGTATTTTTGGCTCCAGAAAAAACGGTTCCAATCGAGATTTTGAATGTATGATGCACAATGATCATGGGACAGTGACTTGTGCTTTGTTATATAAATACATTCTAAGACATATACCTACAAAACCATAATATGATTCATTTATAGGAAGAGAAGCAATTATTTTTTTTAAAGTGAAATACTCAATTTTATATTGAATAGGGCAACAAGAAAAATTGGAGTAACTAATTTATGGAGATTAGGATTAAAATATTGTGTGAATTTAAAAGCATTTTATACAAATAGTGAATATTTTTTGCACCTTATTTTGTGGATAGGATGCTTGTAGACTTTTTTTAATATATTTTTTCGAATTTTGTTTTTATTTATGTTTGTGGAAATCTTGAGGTCCTGTTTGTTTTAACTGATTATACCAGCTCATTTCTTTTTAAAAGACCAAAGTGGCCCTATAAATTCTGAGGGAGAAACACAGTATAGAGTGATCAAAGATGAAAAAGAAGCACCCTATGGAATTGTGCATAACAAGTGATTCTGAAATGTGATATAATCACTTTACCTAGGAACCTCTGGGCTCTGGCTACTCAGAGCCTACCCTTGTGGGATGCTTCTTCCAGAGTTCTCCGGGTGAGCCAGCATGCACACCATGACCATTACACCCACATGAGCTTGTTGGGCATCCGATTCCAAAACCATAGGCACTAATATGAGTTGGCCTCCCTTTGCATAAGATTTTGGCGAATGTCTGCGGAAATTTATGTCTGTTCTCCCAAAAGAAGGTCATTTTGGCTCACAATCAGCATTCCAATTCAACCCAACTGTGTTCCATAGGGCTAAGGACAGTTCCTCCATGCAAAACTTGCCAAACCTTGTCGTTATGGACGTTGCTTTGTGCACAGGGTCATAGTCATGCTGGAACAGGAAAAGGCTTTCCCCAAACTGGTGTTAAAAGGTTGGAAGCATACAATTGTCTAAAATGTATTTGTGTGCTGTAGTATTAATTTCACTGGAAACTAGGGTACCTTTCACTGGAACTCGGGTGCTTAGCCAAAACTCTTGGAAAATAGCCCTAGATCATAATCCATTATCCACTAAACTTTACAAATGGAAATATACATTCCAGTAGGTAGCATTCTCCTGCCACCTGGCAAACCTAGATTCATCCATAAGACTTCCACATAATTATGTGTAATTCATCACTGAAAAGAACATTTAAACTGCTCCAGTCTACTGTCAGTGTGCTTTTCACCATATGGTGAATTTGATTTGTGCACAGCTACTTGGCTAAAGAAACCCGTCTGATGAGGTATAGATTTTTATTTGCCTATTAGCAATGGGTGTGGCTGAAACACCTAATCTCAGTAATTAGGAGGGATGTACACATCATTTTGGTCCTATAGTGTATGTCTAAATGGGCAAAACACTGTAGCTTAATGTGTTTTGTAATATGGCAGATGTTCTTCAAATAACACCTAAATAAAAAGTACTGTATTATTCCAACCCCACACCCCCATCCCTAATTTACATTTTTACATTAGGAGTGTGGGCTTTGATCTGTGTTTAGATATTCAGAATGCCTCCCTACCTTCTTTATGATCTGCTTCCGTGTCCCTGTCTTTGCCCCAGCTCTGCGTCTTCTCTTGCCTCTTCTTGTTCTTCTGCCTTCTTTCATCTCCAAGAGTCCTGCATATTGCAGACAGATTCACAGAGAAAGATAAGTGTTTATGCACCCCTCTTTTTCTGCAAATTCATCTGCATTATTCTGGCTCTGCCCTTTTGAGGAAGCTCTCCAGGAGGTCTGGTTTACACGCTGAGTCATTCCTGTGCTCTATTCGCTGGTTTCCCATGCAGTCTCTTGTGATAGGTGTGTGCTTTGTCCTGGTGTGTGTGTATTTGGGTGTTGGTGGGGCAGAGCCTGTCCTGGTGTGTGTGTTGGGTGTCGGTGTGGCAGAGCCTGTCCTTGTTGTGTGTGTTTGGTTATCTGTTACCTGGCACTTTACTTACTGCAGGAATAAATAAAACTATTTCATTTTTACTTATCCAGAGATAAAACACCCTCCTGAATTTGTAGTCACTTCAGAGATCAAAACTAGGCCCAGTAAAGGTTTTGTGTTATTTTCTCTATTTCAATCTGCATACTTTATTAATAAGGATTAGTGGCACTAAATTGTGGCTTCAGGCTTCCCGTGTGTGATGACTTTTTTAGTGTACAGATTACTCCCAATCCCATCACATAAAATTCCATCTTTTATTATATGTCGAGCACTGATGTCATCTTTATCCAGTACACATGGATGCCGATGAGTTAAGATGATTTATTTATTTCCAGTAAAGGTTTTGTGTTATTTACTCTATTTCAATCTGCATACTTTATTAATAAGGATTAGTGGCACTAAATTGTGGCTTCAGGCTTCCCGTGTGTGATGACTTTTTTAGTGTACAGATTACTCCCAATCCCATCACATAAAATTCCATCTTTTATTATATGTCGAGCACTGATGTCATCTTTATCCAGTACACATGGATGCCGATGAGTTAAGATGATTTATTTATTTCCATAAAATGGACACCAAAATCCTCAGCACCAGGCACATGATGCTCTTAATCAGGCCCTGATCAACGCAGTGTGCGTCAGCCATTTTAAATCCAGCTTGTACCCACAGTGTGCTCCAGGCTTGTGCAGTTTTATTTAGCTAAACTTGTTTTAAATGGTTTGGGGGCTGACTTTGTTTTACTGTTTAAGTAATTCAGTATTGATAGAATTACATATAAAAGTTGATTAAAAAAGCTTTATTTTCATTATTGCCAAACTAACCCTGTATTAATATGCATTATAAAGCTAAAAGGGCATATTTTCTGGCCCACTGCACACCCCTGCCTTAAGGCTTTGCCTTTTCTGATCACAACCCCCTCTTCCTTTCAGATGGCTTCAGATGTGTAGTTATTCTATAGCTCCAGTGAAGGTATAGTTATTAGATATCTTGCAACTTGACATCTTTCAACCGCAACTCAAAAGTTGTCTAGAAGAACTTGCATCAAGTCGCATGTGTATTGAATTTTTCAATTTGCAAATACTCTGATCAACTTGATAGGAACTCTATATAAACTAATATGCAAGTTGACATACATACTGGATTTTGCAAATGCTTGCAACTTAAATTAAGTATTGTCATTTGGGTTATCGGTTTAACTTGACTGATGAATCAAGTTTTAGTTAGTGGACCTACACTATATGGAAAAAAGTATTCGGAGCACCTCTTATCTATAAGTTTAGCTTAGTTTCAATCAAACCCATTGTCACAGATGTATCAAATGTAGCACCTTGCCATGCAGTTATAAGGCATTAATATCGGCACAAAAAATGTGCTGCGGGAGCTTCATGAAATGGGTTTCCATGGCCAAGCAGCTGTAAGCAAGCCTGACATGATCAGGTACAATGCCAAGCGTAGGATTGAGTGGTGTAAAGGTTGCTGGCACTGGACTCTGGAGCGTGTTCTGTGGAGAGATGAATCACGCTTCTCTGGCAGTCTGGATTCGGCGGATGCCAAGAGAACGTTACCTGCCTGACTGCATTGTGCCATTTGTAAAGCCTGGTTGAGGAGGGGTAATGGTATGGGGCTGTTTTCAGGGGTTGGGCTAGGCACCTTACTTCCAGTGAAGGGAAATCTTAATGCTTCTGCATACCGAGATTTTGGACAATGTTATGCTTCCAACTCTGTGGGAACAGTTTGGGAAAGGTCATTTTCTATTCCAGCATGACTATGCCCGAATACACAGATTAAGGTCCATAAAGAAATGGCTGGATGAGTTTGGTGTGGAAGAATGTCATCAGCCCCCACAGAGCCCTGATCACAACCCCGCCAAGCTGCTTTGGGATGAACTGGAATGGAGATTGTGAGCCAGGCCTTCTCATCTAACGTCAGTGCATCACAAATGCTCTACTGGATGAATGGGCAAACATTCCCACATAAACACACTCCAAAATCTCGTGAAAAGCCTTTCCATAATTTATTTATGTCTATGTATTTAGAATGCATTGTCATAAAATTCCTTTTTGGTGTAACGGCCAGGTATCCCAATACTTTTGTCTATATAGTGTATCTGTATCCACAAATCATAAGATGCAAAAACTTGTGTGTAGAGCCTAAACCTTTGAGTGATTAGTTAAGTAAACTATTTTGCATGGAGGAACAACTGAATTTTCACCTTCTTCATTCATCCTTAGAAGAGAAAATTATAAGAATTATGAAATATTGTTTTAAAGGAACAAGCAGTGAAGGAATCTAGACACATCTTACGTACCGCTGAAACCACTGATTAGATCAGATTGGAGATCATTTACCTAATATGTTCTTGTTCATCTTATGTGTAAGTAGCCACTTTAGAGGGATGCTTGGGAGGAGAATCTTGCTAAAATTGTTGTAGAATAGACACCAACAGTAGAAATTGTAAGCTTTGGTTACACTGGTGTATGTTATCATTTGAAATATAATCTTTTTGGAAGTGTGGGTCACAACTGATTTGAATATTGAATTAAAACATAGCAGTCACATTTGTAAACAAAAAATAATGTTACAGTTCTCTTTCTGACTCATTGTCTGTCATATCAATCATTCGAAATTCTTCTTTTTTCTTTACTGTTCTTACCTGTAAATGGTCCTGTGTCTGTATGCCACCTTATACGTAAAAGTTCTAGTTACTCCGTTTATAGAATGCTGTCTTGTTTACGGTAAAAGCTTGGTATTCACCTTGCTCTCATGTGTCCAGCTATTCTGATTTCTGTGTTTGTATCCAACTTGTCTAATTGTCCTCCACGTCTTATGCCAATTGGAAGTCCAGGTATTCATTTTGACACGGAGGCTTGACCCTTTGAAAGGGGTGGTTTGGTAGAAGCCTTCCCTGTTCATGCCAGTCACTGTACTCAGCTTGTGCACCAGTATATTGACTAATTCTCTATTTCTTGTCATATTTGCCATACAACCAGAATTAGAATTTATTAGCCTTTGTATTTTGCAGTAGTTGAGTAATTATTTTCTAGAACATTAAAATTTAATATATCAAACCAATTTCATATCCATGGGTGTGATGTATGCTATTTCAAAATCACATAACCCTTCTTTAATAATCTGCTTTATTGGGAAATTATTTTTCTCTATTACATTGTCTTGGTCACTTAAAGACCTTAAATGAGGAGCCACTGTTATTGTAAATGAAATGGTGCAATGGACCATTAGAAAAAAGGTTTAACAAAAAGAAGTAAAACAAATAAATGTTAGTGATGTTGAATATTATATACATACTGTATATATACCATATATAGTATATGGTAGGTTTTTCTTTACATTAGATCAGATAAAATAAAGCTTGAGTAAAAAGTATCAGGGTTTATCTCTGCAATGTAGAGTTGCTAAATAATTGCTCTATGCAAGTGCAAGGTTAGCTAGAATTAAAGTCTGATGCAAAACTGACTTTTGAGTTAATGTGATGGAGGTGATATATATTTGTTATTTTAATTTTTTTCAGTTGCTATAAAATATACCAAGAAAAGTGAAAATACCCAAACATTTGCATATATATTTGACCAACCTACTTTAAATGAAATGTTTTTCCTTTTAAACTTAAGTTGAAAAATTGCTGTATCTTTAAGCAAGTACACATTGTTCAAAGCCTGTGAGCAAATGTTGGGAACATATAAATTTAAGTGATAGACACCAAACATTCTGGATAATAGTAGATGAGGCAATACACTATACATCTCCTGTCATTTCTCATTAGGACAGGTAAAGCGACCTCCTGTTTTTCTATCTGCTTTTCCAAAGAACCCTGAAAACATGTACTTGCTATGTGTGAAATCATCATCTTATTTAAGGATATATTGCTAACTATAGCCATCTTTTTTTCCGGGGAAATGTACTACTTAAATGTAATTGTACTAGTGCAGCAAATCCTGAGAGTGCAAAAGCAACTCCAGGTTTAACTATTTCATACCTTATAGAGGATATGAAGGAGCAATGCTTGGTCAAAGTTATGGGGGCAAATACCACCCTGTCTCTAAGACATGATAAATGTAATCTCAAGGAAAGGTACAGATAAATATATTATAATAAATTTCATACATTTTAGATCACCTAAGGTGTATCTCATAAGTATTTTACTTTGTTATTTGTATTGTTAGTTGTATTGTTTGTTGTCTATTCGAATGTAGTTTACAAATAAAGACACAGAACAAAATATTACTCCACCTGGAAACTGGACCACAGGTTCTAGGTCGGAAGGGCCCTTTCTAAACTATTTTGAACCAGAATGGAGAGACAAGAGCGTATCGGGGTCACGTGACATCACGAGGCCCTGCGGTTGAACAAAGGCTGCCCGCCTACTGTGCAAGCGGCCAGAAATAAATCTGCTGGAGCGGTGAGAGGTAAGCAGGGACGTGATGTATGTATATGTGTAAATGTGTTTGTATATATATATCTATGTGAGCATGGATGTGTAATTGTGTGTGTGTCAGCATGGATGTGTACCTGTGTGTGTGAGCATGGATGTGTAGGTATTTGTGTATGAGCATGTATATGTTATTGAGGTGAAATGAGGTGTGTGTTAGAATGAATGTGTATGTGTGTGTTAGTGAGTATGAGTAAGTGTGTGTGATTTGTGTGTGTTTACATATGTGTGCCAGAGTAGATGTTGGAAGGGGGTGGAAGGAGCAAGGAAAAGTTGGGGGGGGGAGGGCAATTTTCGCACCAGGTCCTTGTCTTAGATATTGCTATAAAAAATAACAAGAAATATATAAATAATTAACATTCTTGAGATTAAAAGAAAAGTCACAGATATAAATAAACATACTTCATAGCAGAACTGACGTTGTGTTATTTCAGCTTGATAGACGACAAAGGAAGGGATTCTTTACAGTGAGGACAATAAAAATATGGAATTCACTGCCAAGGGAGGTGGTGTTATCCAATACATTAGATACCTTCAAAAGGGGCCTCGATATTTTCTTAGAAAGGCATGACATACAGGGATATAAATGGAATAACATTAATATTTAAGAGCTTCTTGATCCAAGGAGAAATCCGATTGCCTCTTGGAGTCAAGAAGGAATTTTTCCCCCTGATGGCAGTAGCTTAAGTAGCTTAATTAGGGGTTTTTTGCCTTCTTATGGATCAAGAATAGGAAGGTTAGGTAGAAGGGTTGAACTTGATGGACTTAGGTCTTTTTTCAACATTACAAAATATGTTACTATGTATATTTTGCAAACCAATTTATAATTCTTGAAAAATGTTAAGCATAAATTATATATACTGTATTTGCTCGATTATAAGACAAGGTTTTATTCAGAGCAAATCCTCTGAAAAATACCCCTCGTCTTATAATCAAGGCCGTCTTCTAATCAGACCTCAAATAGCTAAAAAAAAATCTCTGCTGGGGCCAGGCTGCTTACCAGTGCTTTGGTCCCGAGCAGCGTCTCTTGTACTAGCAGCAGGAGAACAGGAACCCAGCAGAGTTGTCACATGACTCTGCCCCCCTCCTTCTTCCTCTGAGGGCGGGACAAGAGAAGTTGCAGAGGGAAGAACTAGAAGCCGGGCCCCTGCAGAAGTCTGCGAGTGAGATATCTGCAGTTCAGGTAAGGGGTGGGGGAGGGTTTATGAGCAAGTATGCATGATTAAGGGAAAGAATGAGTATTTAAATGTTTGTGAATGAGTGTGTGTGCTTGATAGCATGGATGTGTAAGGGTGGGTAGCATGGCATAGGGAGGCTGTAATCACACTCCTATTGTCCCCAGGTTCCAGCATGTACTGGCTGCCTGGGCTTGATAGGAGTGTGATTGCTGTTAGCAATTTTATATATATATATATATATATACCTCCAGAAATGCCCTTTTAACCCCCTATATGCCACTCTGCCCCATGATATGCCTTTTAACCCCCTATATGCCAGAGTGGTATATAGGAGTATAAGGCATATCATGGGGCACAGTGGCATATAGGGGGATATAGGCATTTCTGGAGGCAGAGTGGCATATAGAGGGTTAAAAGTCACATCATGGGGCAAAGTGGCATATAGGGGGGTATAAGGTATTTCTGGTGACCGAGTGGCAAGCCTGGGGGCAGATGTGCGTAACTGGGGGAGGCAGGTTGGCAAATAAAAGGGAAAAAAAACAAAACATTTTTTTTCTTAATCATAGCTTTTATTAAATATGAAAAACTAGTTTACATGAATTAATATTGACTTGTAAAACTTTTTCCCTATAGGGTAGTCTTCAGGCTTTTTCTTTTTTTCCTAAAGTTAATACTTAGGTTTTGGGGGGTCATCTTATATAGGTCAGGGGTACCTGACTTTTTTTTTACCAGAAGGTGCTAGCAATCCCCTGATCACCATCACCATTACTGCTACTACTGCGCCAAGCTGATTCTGAAATGCATACGAATTTCAGAACACCACTACTACCAATAATAATCATTATAATAATTAATTACTTTAAGAGTTCTGAAACATATTTTGCAAATGTTTCGTCATTTTTGTCTAACAAATCAACAGCACAGGTAATCTAGACTGCACATTCCACATGAAGATCACAATTAGTGACACTGATTCATTATATTAAAAGTGTTACTGTAACTCGGGTATTTTAAATTCTAATCTTGACAAGCCTGATGATTGCTTGATGATTCCTTTGCACTGAGGTGTCTCCATAATATATATCAAATGTGCTGTAAGGCTGAAGTAATTTGATTAAAAAAGTGACATACTCTTTATGTGTGAATGCATAAGAAGTCCCCCATAGCACATTGCAATTATATAAAGAGATATTGAACCTAATGACAGACTTAGGTAAATGCTGGAGCAGCTATTTGTTGTGCAAATAATCCAAAGGGTGTTAATATGTCGCAATATTATTCCTCATAGACTTCAGCCCAAAATACATTGTTTTCAAAGATGCAGTGTTACTAAATGAATCCATTATAGTAACAGGTGTCACAGCTGGCAAATATTTAAAATGGCTTCGATCTGATATACTGTCTCTTATTTTAAAACACAATCTTCTTTCCCTCATCCTAGAGATGACTACAAGAAAATGAGATACTTCTGTTTGAAATGCAATTTCTGTAGAAATACAAGTGCAAATTACTTACCATGACATAACATTTTATAAAGCATGTTACATCTTTTATTTATCATTTTTAACAAAAAAGACATTGCACTGCCTCTGTTTTACATTGCAAAGAAAATGCGAAAGCTACTTTAGCAGCTGATTGCTATTGAAACCGAAAATTATATGGAAGGAATCAGCAATCACGCTTTCACATGAATATCTTTTGGGTTTTGTTAGACTGACAGCTACAGGGAAAGAGAAAGGCTCTTCATTGGAAATAGCTGTTGTAAATGGAACACCAGCAAATATAGAATATTGTCAGGAGGCTACAGGAAAATAAGTCCTTGAGCGTGCTGCTGCATGTCCATCTGTTGTTTTAATTTGTGTGTCTAATAATTCCCAAAGTGAATTACTAGATTGACTGTTTGAATAAACAGAAATAGAGCATGCCCCTTTTGTACAGCACTCATTTATACAAACGTTCAATGTTCACAGACCTCTCTCAACAACACACAGCACACTATTATCTATTATTTTTAAATCTCAACAGCATCTGTGGCGCTATACAATGGGACAAAACATTACAAGAACTGGAGAAGACTGTGCTAGATCATTTTACCTTTTAATGTGCTGCAGTGGCAACTTGTCCAGTTGCTACTAAGAGCACTCTAAGATAGAATAAGAACATTCTTTGGCTGGCTACCATGCTCAATACACATCCAATTAATCATGTAGTCGGCAGCAGACCCGTCAAATCCATCAGAAGAAACCAGGTATGAGGGTAAGGCACAATGGCAACAGAAGAAGGACAGCTGTAGCCAAGGAACTGGTATAACCAAACATTGATTGTCCCCTACCTGGAAAAAAGAAAGAGAACCGGAATACCCAGGTAGCAATACTTCACCCATATACTCTAAGTCAAACCTGGAGACTTCCCAGTTATGCCCACAATTAGTACCTTGTCATGCAACACTGTGTCACATCACCCCACTTATCACCTGCCCCACGGTTATTGATGAGCGAATGTCCAGAGACCACAGATCACTTTCTCATTTCACATAGAGTTACTAGGTATGGACATCATCAGTGCTTGGTAATGTAAACTGTGTCACATGACCCCACTTAACACTTTCCTCCAAGATATTGATGAGTGCGTAATCAGATACTGCAAATCACTCTCCCAATTACAGGATTATTTTCATTCAGGCCTTCATGATGTCCATAAACAATAATAGCAATTGTAATAATATATCACTTTTTTAAGTCATTACCAATTGTAATGAACTAGATCATTTATTATCATTCCCCAGATCAAGTATGTGATACTCAAAACATATATTCATTGAAATAAATAGCCTTTGAATTTAATAATATTTTGATCGTTTAAACTAAACATCATTTGAGATTGATAGATGGAAAGTTTATTCTTCCTCTTTCCTCTGCATACATGGCATGTCCTCTACCTATAAAGTAGTAACCATGAGCTTTGGGGATTTAGAATTTTAATGAAATCAAGTAATGGGTTTAATCATTTTAATGCAAAGGGTCAGGGGAACAACTATCCCTGTGGGAGTCCAGACCAATTTTCATAGTTTTGCTATAGCTTAAAATTTAACTAGGAAAAGGTTAATCTTGATACTTACCTTATGGCATGTCTCCAAGATTAGGGTACATTGACATAGTGACAGACTAAGCAATATATCACCATATAATGTGATGGAATCCTTATTTTAGGCGAGGGATCAATCAATGGAGAATCCTAAATATCAGATGGAACACATAACTCCAAAGGGGAGCCACCTGCCAGCATGTCCACCACGCAGCCAGCATGTCCACCACGCAGCCTCTCAAGCATCAGCCATCAGTATTAGGATATATTCTTTGTAGCCTAGAGGGCTCCGTATACCATCAAACTAAAATTTTATTGGACAGTTCTTTGATAGCAGTACACACCATCAGGGTGTGTATTGCTCTGAACATAGATTCTCAATCTTCAAAAGATCTGTCTGTATGAAGATCTTTTTCCCACTTGGATAGGAAGCCAGGCCTTTGTCAGTGTTGTTGTGTAATTAGGTGTGAATACAACTGAGATATGCGTTGAGTTACTCGTCTTCTTTGTATAGGCAAGTGTTCATAAGAAGAATATTCAGGTACACCACATTTTGATATTACTGTTTTTGTAACATGTTTGATTTTTAGGTATCAAATGATCTCTGCTTATGGTGCACAAGTAACACCAATCCACTCAGTCGAATGCGTTTTCAGCATACAGCGCAAGGAGCAGACAAGATGCACCCAAAGCTATAGCTACCTCTGTGAGGTCTGTTGTTCTTCTAATATTGTCAGGGGCCTCTCTGTGTGGAATAAACCCGACTTGGTCCAGATGTATCACCTTTTCTATCACTGCGCTTAGTCTAAGAGATAAAATGTTTGTAAATTATTTTACATACATTATACATATATACCGTACATTTGGTAGCCCATCCGGATCTGATATTCGAGAGTTTAATCTCTCCATATCTTCTTGTGCAGTCATCTAATATGGAGTTGGTCTAGGAAGTCACTCAGAGACTCCCCACCTTTCAAATTACTCAGGGCTTTAAGGCCACCATATAACTTAGTATAAAAGTTTGCAAACTGTTCTGCCATATTTACTGGAGATATTTATACCTTACCCTCGTGGTCAATTATTTTGGTTTAGTCATTGTGTATGCAACCTGCGTGCCAACATGGCATCGGGTTTATTAGCTTTAGCAAAAAATAGTTACCTAGTCCTATTCATGGCATGTAATACATCCTTATATAAGAGGGAGTTTAACCGCCTCTAATGAGCTTTTATGCTTGGCCTTCAGCTCTTGTAGTGTCTGTGTTAGTTGATCGATTAGTGCCTAAGCTTCTTTCCTATTTGGGCAACAATTTTAATTAAGATCCCTCTGATATAAGCATTGTGTGTCTGCCATATAATGTTAGAGTCAACCTCTGCGGACATATTTAAGTAGAAAAAAGGTCTCCAGCTCCCTCTCCACCTCTGTTATGACATTTGGATCAGGAGGAATTTGTCCAACCTCCATGACTTCTTCCCTATCTCCTGTGCTGGCCACGCTATTAGGAAGTCTACAGTCCATTGGTCAGACCAGTATATTATCGATCCTGGCATCAATTACAATTTTGACCAGGTACTGATGCAAAAGAATAAAATCAATTCTAGAATAAACATTGTGGAGTGAGAAGAAAAAGAAAACTCAAAATCACAAGGATGTCTTTTCCTCAAAACACGAAGGGGCATATATGTTAAGTAAAGCAAAGTGTATATTATCAGGTGTCCCTACCAGCAGAAGAAACTTGCCCTCCCTGTAAGACTAAGTCTACAATGAATAAGAATGCGGGTCCCATTCTTTTTGCGAGAGCTATGTGCAGCATGATATATTTCTTCCCCCAAAATTTGGAAACATTGGTTCTCTTAAAGTGTACTTCTTGAAGCATAATAGTGTCTTCATGCAAACAGGTGTAGTATCTGGTGGCCTGTAGTCTTTTCTGAAGTACATTCAGGCATCTTACATTATGTGAGATTACCTTGTAGACCATAAGATGGTATAAAGAGAGCTTACTAGGCTTAGTGGATGCACAGGGGGGGGCAGCGGATTCAAGCAAGAAGTCTCCACATACATCGCCGCAGCCTGTATTTTCCATTTCGTACAGGTAATTCAAGTTGGCTCCATGTATTAGAGGTTCCTTGGCTCTACAATGAGGGGAAAGACAAGAAAGAAAAGAGAAGCAAGGATAGAGAAAAAAAAAACACAACCTAAATAGTAACAAATACATCTCATTGTCTATTAACCGAGAAGAATGTCAGTCACAGGCACTTTCTTATATCGCCAATCCTCTTGTATAGATATGAGGTCAGCATAGAAAGCATAATGGCCACCACAAATAGTCTTGGAAGGTATGATCTCTCCATCAGCCCAAGTGGAACTCCCCAGCAACCCCTAATAACTGCTTAATCTTTGCAGAACTAAAAGTTAACAGAATGGTACTAGAACATAACAAATCACTGTGAACTTAAATTTACCACTGCTTCTGACAGAGCCTAAGAGAACTGTGACCATCTTGAGCTGCAACTAGCCTTGCCCCAACTTATTTATTTTTTTAACTTTGATTTGTTCTTGGAGAAGATGAGAAGTTGATTGGTCACAGATGGATCAGCAGGCTTCTCTTCCCCACTTTAGATTAATTGTTGAAGGTAGATTAGAACATCCTGAGGCAGTAGCGTACCTAAAGGGGGGTGGTCCCCCACAGGTGCCACTCATCAGGTGAGTACCATGACGGCCGCCTAACTCGGCACCACAGCTTACTGCCGTGGTGTCTCTACATTGTACATGTGCAAGAAAAGCTTCAGGGGCAGCAGTGGCACAGGCAGGCTGTTTTATGGGCAGCAGTGGCACAGACAGGCTGTTTTCAGGGCAGCTGTGTCATGGGGAGGCTATTTTGGGGCCTACCATGTCAATGTCTGGCTTAGTGTACAGTGATAAGGGTTATGCTGAACCATACCTCTTAACTAAATGTTATTTAGTTAAACTTTAAGTTATTAATTTATTTTTCCAGATTCCTAGTTTTTTCCATCTGACATAAACACATTTGTGAAATATATTCTTGCCATATATTATTTTTGTGAGGGATCTGCCCTGGGTGCCAAAAACTCTAAGTACCCCCCTGTAATGAGGATAACATTATTCTCCTTTAGACACTTTTCTAATGAAAATTGTTATTATAAAATACAATAAACGTGTCAAATACGACAATATAATTACTCATTGCACCGATTGTCACTGGTTTAAATTGTATTCATGTAAAATCAATACAGACATTACCTTTCCAATAGATTAAGCCATGAATGTAGGAAAAGGCTCAGTGTGTTGCTATTTATGAAGTTCATATGGCTGAGCTCACTTTGCCTGCTACCTATTTCCTACTTAGGTGCCATTTAAAGAGTTAAAAACATAATGACATTATACAAATATCCATGAGAACCCTTTATATCTGTGAAGGATACTTTTTAGGCAAGCATACTTTTGGAGATTCCATACATTGGCAACCCTCTTGGGTTACCATTTCACACAAGATTAATTGTTAAAGGTGGATTGGGAAATCCTAATGAGGATAAAATTATTCTCCTTTAAATACTTGTAATAAAATTGGTTATTATAAATACAATGAAAGTGTCACATACGACAATATAATTAGTCATTACACCCATTGTCACTGGTGTAAATTGTATTCATGTAAAATCAATAAAGATATTACCTTTCCAATAGATTAAGTAATAAATTGCATTTAATGTCATCACATTTCTTAAGTTCATCTTGAGAATTGTCTCACTATATTCGGGTGTGAAGTATGTTTTTAGAAATGAGATCTGTAATAAGAGTTGATCTTCAGCAAAAAAAAATTCATAATATGGAAAATATAATTAGTAAAATTGACTATATTTAAGATTACTTCATATTACATGGTAATAAAATTTGATCACAGAAGCTAACATAACACTATTTCACTCTAAATATTGTCTTTCAATGACACCCCAAGATCTACCTTTCCTCTCATGATCTGTCCCCCTCTTTCTTAGATCACGTACTAACTGCCTTGCCTCTGTCTCTACCTGGATGTCTGCACGTTTCCTAAAACTCAATCTTTGAAACACCAAACACTCCTTCCCTTCAATGACCCTGCCTTTGGTCTTTCAAAAAATCCTTCAAGACTCACTTCTTTAAGATTGCCTACAACCATACATGTTAATGTTCTTCCTCCCATATTCCTTAGCTTATCTCTACTAGTCCCTCTCCTGCAATACTAGTGTGTCTGTTCCATCCTTAACTCCCTCTAGACTGTAAGTTTGTTTCAGCAGGGCCCTCCTCACCTGTTGTTTCTCTATGTCAAATTGTTTTGTTATAAATGGAGGAACTGGTGCATTCCTCGAGGGGATCAGCATATAAAAATGGTTTGAAGTGGTTACCCTGGCAGTCTTTGCTGACGTCTTCGTCCTTTGTCGATATGCTTGGGTAGAGCTATACTGATTAGTCCCCTCCGAGCTTTGATGTTCTCATTTTCATCAATACATGTTTCATTGCTTATACATGACGAAGGGTTTGGGACACCTGCTTCGTGCTACTGATTATTATTATTATTTCCTTCATCTTTATTGTTAATTTACTATTCCATCTCCTATCATGCGCTTCTCCACCGGTCGGGACTTACAGTCCCTGTTTCTCTATTTGGTTTGAGTTTTTGCTTGTTTGCTTACAATTACTTTGTTGATCTCAATCTCCTGCTCTGTACTCACGTCATAATTGAAACTTGCCTCTTATACTATTGTATGAAATCATAACATCCAAGGCAATGTATTGCATACTTACGATACTATGTATTGTTTTGGTTACTACGATCTCTGGGACCTTTTACACTTACCCGTGTTGTACATGTACTCTTCTTACTGTCGGCCTGATGCTGATCTATGCACTTAGACCTCTGTATATATGTATGCTTACTGTGACATGTATGTATTTTAATACCTGTTAATAAATGGAGAATTGAGATAAATTGTTTTGTTATAAATACTTGTTATGGCCTGTCTACCCATTGTACATCCCTACGGAATATGACGGTGCTATATACATGAATGAATAATAAAAATAATTGTACTCTAATTATATTTTAAGAGTTTTTATGCTCTCCGTGCTACATATTTCAAATTACACTTTTATTGCAATCTAGCAAATAATAATAAATCATTTCATCATATTCCAATTTATTTTGCTTACAATTGTTTCCAAAAATACCTGGTATAAGATTTCTACTTATGTTATTTCGGTACCATACAGATATTTGACAGAAAATAGCCAGTTGATAAATGCACACCATAAAATAAGATGATTATTTATATAGTTTCATTACATAGAGACTAGTTAAGAAGACTGCTTCTAATTGAATAAGAATACTGAAGACAGGAACAGAGCTATTAAGCATATAAGAATATTCACAAGGGCACGGTTAAGCAACATAAATAATATAGTAGTTCTTAAACAAAGACAAAAAATTGAAATGTCAATGCAGCGAAGCAGTCCTAGCAGTCTTTATATTCCGGTGAACCAACATTTCTGTGTTTCGAGGTTACAATGTTAATATGCATGCAGAAACACATATTAACATATAGAGCTCTGACAATATTCCCTTTTTGCCGTCTACGTGCAGATATTGAAAACCTACATTTGTTTTAATTTAAAGACCCAATATATTTTAAAACTAAAGTACAGAATGAAAAACTGAAGTAATAGCATTCAAGAAATGCTTTATAGAAAAGAGCAAATAAACACTGTGATAACACTGTAAAAACATTATTCACACTTAATGCTAATTTTTAACTTCATAATGCATTACAGTATATACTGATTTATCTGAATCTTGGATAATAAACATGTTATTTGTATTTACCGTATTTGCTCGATTATAAGACGACCCTGATTATAAGACGACCCCCCAAAATCTGAATATTAACTTAGGAAAAAAAGAAAAAGCCTGAATATAAGACGACCCCAAAGGAAAAAAGTTTTACCAGTAAATGTTAATTCATGTAAACTATTTTTTTTAATAAAAGCTATGATTGAGAAAAATATTTTTTTTGTTTTTATTTCTTGTATTTTCCAACCTGTCCCCCAGTTACGCATATCTGCCCCCAGGCTTGCCACCCCAATATGGCACTGTGGCCCATGATATGCCTTTTAACCCTCTATATGCCACTGTGCCCCATGGTATGCCTTTTGACCCCCTATGTGCCATTCTGCCTCCAGAAATGTCTTATACCCCTATATCCCATTCTGGCATTTAGGGGGTTAAAATGCATATTATGGGGCAGAGTGGCATATAGGGAGGTATAAGGCATTTCAGGAGGCAGAGTGGCATTAAGGGAGTTAAAAGGCATTGTATAGAGCACTCTGCCTCCAGAAATGCCTTATACCCCTATATGCCACTCTGGCATTTAGGGGGCAGAATGGCATATAGGGAGGTATAAGGCATTTCAGGAGGCAGAGTGCTCTATTAAATGCCCCCTTAACACCACTCCAGAAATGCCCTATGCCCCCATTTAACACACACACACACACACACACACACACACACCTTATACCCCCATTTAACTAACACACACACACACACACTCTCTCTCCCCCCCCTCTCTCACCCCCCTCTCACCCCTCTCTCCCCCCTCTCTCCCCTCTCAGCCCTCTCTTACCGGTGCTTCCAGCCGGGGCAGCGGGTTGACGTCGCCTTCCGCTGCAGCCGCAAGGAGTTGGCAGCGGGGGTTTGTATGCGTCCGTCGCGTATACTTTCCCCGGCTGTCAGAGGTCAGAGATCAGAGTTCCCCGCACCGGTGCGGGGAACTCTGGTCTGTGACAGTCGGGGAAGGTCTACGCGAAGGACGCGGACAACCCCCGCTGCTAGCCACACCTCCTTCCGGCTGCAGCCGACGTTGTCTAGGCGGATCGCGTAGACGTCAACCCGCTGCCCCGGCAATACAGCAGGAAGCACCGGTAAGTGTGTGTATGATGGGGGGGGTGAGACAGGAGGATCCAGGTCCCCTGCAGCGGTGCGGGGGATCTGGATCTTAGTCTCCTAATCAGACCTCTATTTGAGGTCTGATTAGAAGACGACCCCGATTAGAAGACGAGGGGTATTTTTCAGAGCATTTGCTCTGAAAAAAACCTCGTCTTATTATCAAGCAAATACGGTATTTATTTTAGACTCTAATTTCTTCTAAATGGATCCCATTTAGTGTTTAGGGCAGTGACGGCAAACTTTTATGGGCCTGAGTGCCCAATTTTCTGCATGAAATCAAGTTGCAGACCTCAGAGTGCCGACACTGCATATGTTTGTTTTTTAAGCATAGAAACATAGAATGTGTCAGCAGATAATAACTATTTGGCCCATCTATCTGGCCAAGAAGAAAACACATGAAAAGTATATTTGTAAAAAGGATTTTACTAAGTAAATAACCTTAGCATTTGCACTGAAATTATATCAGTGTATAATAAATGGAGTCATTCACTCATTCACTCTTTCATTCACACAATCATTAATTCCCTCTTTCATTCACACAAATCATTAACACATATTCATTAATTCATTTTCAAAAACTCATTCAAGCAATTCATCCACACATTAATTCATTCATTATCTCATTCATACATAATTCATTCACACATTAATTCATTCTCTCATTCATTCACACAATTCATCCATACATTCATTCATATTCTCACTCATTCACACAATTCATCCACTAATTTATTCATTCTCTCACTCATTCTCACTCTAATATTTCAATATTTTTACTACCCCCCTTCACTATCTACCCCTTCTCACTATCTACCCCCTCCCCCTTCAGTTGTAGTTCACTTACCCTGCTGAAGTCCTGCGTTGGGAATGCGAGGCCTCTGCCTCGCTACTTGACTGCTGGGCGCAGAAATATGATGTCTGGCACGGCGACCAAAATAGAGGCTTCACGCTCCCACCACTGCAGTCAGGGCAGCATGAGGCGGGTGGTGGCAGGGAGCGGAGGAAACAGAAGGCCGTGAGCTGTTGCTAAAAAAATTTCATGGCCAACTGCTCGGTTGTGACACCCAATAGACTTATTTGAATGTATAAAAGTTTATTCCAGATACTAGCAGCTGCAGGGAGACTTGTCTTTACAATTTCTTACTATATACAGTATATAGACTGATCACAAAAGCAGGTAAGTACACACCTTAAAGGTTGGCACAAATAGAATAACTTAGCTTTTTACTATAAAAGGCAATAAGTTTAACCCTACATAATATTAATGACAGTAATAATAAGCAGACATCATTTGCCCTAAAGTTGAACCCTAGCCTCAGGGGAGGCTGGCAGCCTAAGGCCTGGGGGGCAAGTCTAGTGAAGTGGCCCGTTGCGCCACTGAATCAGCCCACCATCCATGCCCATATTTTCATGATTTTCTAACGGATATTGATGTAAAGTGATGGGATTGGGAGTATATCAGCACACTTAAAAAAAAAGTCATCATACACAGGATGCCTGAAACCATAATTTAGTGCAACTAATCCTTTTTTATGTAATATGCAGATTGAAATAAAGTAAATAACACACAACGTTTACTTTTCCTCTCACGGATTTCTGGGCCTGAAAAGTTTTGTCCTCTGAAGTGACTACAAATTCAGGAGGGTGTTCTATCTCTGGATAAATAAAAAATAAATAGTTCAATTTATTCCTACAGAAAGTAAAGTTCCGGGAAACAGACAACCAAATACACACCAGGACAGGCTCTGCCACACCAAAGCCCAAACACACACACCAGGACAGGCTCTGCCACAATGACACCACACACACACACCAGGACAGGCTCTGCCACACCAACACCCAAACACACACACCAGGACAGGCTCCACAACAGCGACATACCAAACACACACACCAGGACAGGCTCTGCTACACCGATAGCCAAACACACACACCAGGACAGGCTCTGCAACACTGACACACCAAACACACAGACCAGGACAGGCTCTGCAACACCGACACACCAAACACACACACACAGCAGGACATGCTCCGCAACACTGACACAACAAACACACACACAAGGACAGGCTCTGCCACACCGACACCCAAACACATACACCAGGACAGGCTCTGCCACACCGACAGCCAAAGACACAAACCAGGACAGGCTCTGCAACACCGACACACCAAACACACAGACCAGTAACACCTCTGCAACACCGACAGACCAAACACACATACACACCAGGACAGGCTCTGCCACACCAACACCCAAACACACACACACCAGGACACGCTCTGCCACACCGATACCCAAACACACACACACACCAGTACAGGCTCTGCCACACCGACACACCAAACACACATACCAGGACAGGCTCTGCCACACCGACACACCAAACACACACACCAGGACAGGCTCTGTCACACCGACACCAAAACACACACACACCAGTACAGGCTCTGCAACACCAACACCCAAACACACATACCGGGACAGGCTCTGCCACACCGACACCCAAACACACACACATACCAGGACATGCTCCGCAACACCGACACCCAAGCACACACACCAGGGCAGGCTCTGCCACACCCAAACACATACACCAGGACAGGCTCTGTCACACCAACAGCCAAAGACACACACCAGGACAGGCTCTGCCACACCGACACCCAAACACATACACCAGGACAGGCTCTGCCACACCGACAGCCAAAGACACAAACCAGGACAGGCTCTGCAACACCGACACACCAAACACACAGACCAGTAACACCTCTGCAACACCGACAGACCAAACACACATACACACCAGGACAGGCTCTGCCACACCAACACCCAAACACACACACACCAGGACACGCTCTGCCACACCGATACCCAAACACACACACACACCAGTACAGGCTCTGCCACACCGACACACCAAACACACATACCAGGACAGGCTCTGCCACACCGACACACCAAACACACACACCAGGACAGGCTCTGTCACACCGACACCAAAACACACACACACCAGTACAGGCTCTGCAACACCAACACCCAAACACACATACCGGGACAGGCTCTGCCACACCGACACCCAAACACACACACATACCAGGACATGCTCCGCAACACCGACACCCAAGCACACACACCAGGGCAGGCTCTGCCACACCCAAACACATACACCAGGACAGGCTCTGTCACACCAACAGCCAAAGACACACACCAGGACAGGCTCTGCAACACCGACACACCAAACACACAGACCACTACAGGCTCTGCAACACTGACACACCAAACATACACACACCAGTACAGGCTCTGCCACACCGATACCCAAACACACACACACCAGGACAGGCTCTGCCACACCGACAGCCAAACACACACACCAGGACAGGCGCTGTAACACCAACACACCAAACACACACACACCAGGATAGGCTCTGCCACACCGACACACCACACACACCAGGACAGGCTCTGCTACACCGACAGCCAAACACACACACCAGGACAGGCTCTGCAACACCAACACACCAAAACACACACCAGGACAGGCTCTGCCACACTGACACACCACACACACCAGGACAGGCTCTGCCACACCGATACCCAAACACACACACCAGGACAGGCTCTGCCACACTGACACCCAAACACACACAAGGACAGGCTCTGCCACACTGACACCCGCATAAGTACGGGTTAATCTAAAAAATGCTTTCCAGCCAGGACCACCCTTTGGTTTTAATGTATCCCCCCCCATACCGTTTCGTATTGCCCCATGTGTAGTTTTGCCCCCAGCCAGCCCCTTTGTGCATTTATGCCCCAACACCCTTGTGTATTGATTTATGTCATGTCCCCAGCCAGCCCCCTACGTTGTGTATTGATCCCCCCTTTTGTACTGGTTAATGTACCCATGTGTATTGCCCCCCCCTTTGTTTATTGATTTGTGTGATGCCCCAAAAGGCCACTTAATGATTTTAAAGCGGCCGACGTGTCTTACCGCCGCTATAAAACTTGCAGCCGCATCGGCTGCAATGGCTGTAAAGACTAAAGCAGTAATACAAGCAGGCCTAATTTGTTACACTGGAATGTGATGTGCCTTTATCTGGCAGAAGCGTTTGCCTTGTTTTAGAGTTTCCAAATTAGGACAATCTGACGGAGACCGTACTCGGACTGAGTAGCTCCGCTGTAGAGATCTTCCTTGCCGCTGAAAGCTCAATTGCTCAAGGTATAAAGCCTTTATATTCCCCCATGCACTAGCGGAGACTTAGTGTAGGGGTAAAACAGACATTTCTTTATTGAGGACATAACACATATATATATATACAGCAAACATGATAGGATTAAAGGTATAATCTCAACCACCAGACAACCTGGCGCCACCATACAGTTCTATGGCCGCAATGTCTACCCAACAAAGAGTCACTATTTTGGGACACCAATGGAGAGCTCAGGGTCCGAAGATGTTATGATCCAAAAGGCGACATGATCCAACGTCTCAACTCTGAACGACAGCGTTGCAAACATCCTCAGGAACAGTCCACGTGGTAGCTGGGCCAGAGTTCCATAGCCGCGGCTGGGTAAACTCCTAAAGAATGGTAAGAAAAAAAAAACAGGGTTCCCGAACTAGCTCCCTCTCTGTAACCAAGTAATATGAGCAGCTTGCTTTACAGATGATTATTAACACAAGAACCAGAATCTACAATTTTAGCTATGCTACATAATGAACTGAAAAGTAAAAACATGTATAAACTTTTTTGTTGGAATGAACCTAGTTTGTTTTGTTAAGGTCTAGCCTTATTAAGTAATTTCTCAGCTTTTTTGTTAGTTTTATAAAACTGAATAGAGAATCATGTATGAATACTGTGATAATATGAACCCTCTAACAAGTTCCTGGGCAGCGATATGTTTACCTTAAGCATTGTCCTAGGCCTGACTGGTGCCCCTTCACAGCCACCGTCCTCACTGCGGAGTGCAGGAATATGATCTAATATACCAGTGCTCCATGTCCTAAAGGTGCAGAGCACATTTTAATGCATCCTATGAAGCCGGAGCTTATTCAGTTCTGTAATTATTGTTTCAGGGTTTCAGGTTATGCTTTTGCCTTTATAACCTGAAAATGCATTAATAAAGTATGAATAAGTCAGTATTTTTATAGAGGGCATAAAGCCTGGACATCAACCTGCTTCAATAATAAAGAGTATAAATTACCCTGAAAAATACAGACCAGTATAATTTATGAACCAAGAGAAATTACTGGAAGGAAATTATATGACTCAACTTGCAGAAAAACCAGAGAAATCAGAACGCCTTGATTACAAATAACACGCAGTTCACAAGCAATTTCTAGTAAGGTTACATTTGGAAAATAGCAATCATAAAATGGCCTAATGTAAGGTAGCACTAAAAAAATACATGCTTGCACTAAAGTGTATATGTGTATAAGTGTACATGTAAGAATTAAGGCCCCTGGGAATTTAGCTAGCTTAATGTACAGGGCACATGTATGAGCGTGGGTGGGTGCGCAGTGATTGGTGGGTTCATGTCAAGGGGGTGGGTAGTCAGAGGTGATATAGGGTGACCTTTGGGTGACCTGGGTCATTGCCATTTTGATAACCGGCTAGCTGTCACTTCCCTCCCTCCCTCCCTTTGTTTTTGCTGTTCGTACCATGTTCTAACCTTCTTTCCTTTGTCACAGCAGGCGGGTGTCGTGTCCTTGCCGGTCAGGAGTTGTTGATGGTGGTTATGAAAAGTGGTGTTAAGGACGGAAGTCAGGTCTCAATCCTCCCCTAACCTCTTGTGGTAAGGTCAATGACCTTGGTCGTGCCCACCGAGCTTATGGTCGGCTGGTGGTAAGCACTGGTAGATGGCAGCACATGGGCTGTTTTATGGTATTGGACGAGGGGGGAGGTGAGTACCTCGGTGGTTGCAAGAATGGAAGTTTGGCCGGCAAGGACGGAGTTAATCATCGGTACTGTGTTAGTTTCTGGCGGTTGTTGGTAAAATTATTTATGTTTAACGTTATGTCATAAGTGTGTTTTTTTCTTAACATAGGCTAACACAGTATGGTTTTTGTTTTGGTCAATAAAAGCTGTGGCCTATTTACATCCATATACAGTGTCTGTGTCTTATTTGGGTAAGTGGTCAGTGGTGTGTTTGTGTCTGCTTGTTTTTCCCGTAGCATCATCCCCACTTCTTCATACATGATATATACTAGTTGGGTATGCGTCTGTTGTGCTTTGCAGTTATTGGTTATCTTTGTAATCATGATAACCAGGTATCAGGCCTATTGTATAAAATGAATAATCTAAAAAAAAACATAATTTTTGGTGTGCTGTGGAGAACAGTATGTGTTTTCTTAAAAAAAATCTATGGTCTTGTATTGTATGGTCCATTTATGACTAATACAGCTCTGCATTATCTAATGTAATTTAGATATAGAACACCCACATTAAACAAAATTGTTTTCCAAAATTATATTGTATGGTAGTGTTGATCAGCGGTATTAACAATTTATTTATATTAATTGTACCAAAAGTAGCCAGTCGTGGCTGATTATTGCATTACTTTGGTTTAGAACATAATTGGCCAGCAAAGTAAGAAGACAAAGGGAGTCTATACAAAATTAAGAATAATACATCTGCACTAACCATAAAGTTCTTCAGGAACTGTAGTAATTGCTAAACCTCTGTTTTTAATCTTCAATGAATAAGTTCAATGAGACAGGAAGGAAATGTTATTATGGGGCCATTATTTAAGAAGCAGCGTTCAATATAACAAAATAATGTACATTTGTAGGCACTTTCTGTCACTGATATAACAGCACGTGGTATTTTCTAAATGTCATTTTAAGACCTGATGTCGTACTTACACAAGTGAATGTAGGCATTAAACTTGCAAGAGTGAATGTGGATGGCGGACAACTTATTTTGTTTCCGAATTGATAAAGCCCCCCCCCCACTATTTTTGTCAGAAACAAATGAATGGGAAACAAACCCAAAAATTAGTCTGAATCGTTTTATTGCCCATTTGCACATGTCTAGTAGACATCACAATGCTCCTATTGAAATTCCAATCACTTGATAAATCAAAGTGTTAAATTACATGATCAAACTGGTATAAACTGCAGTGGCATACTAAGGTAGGTGCAAGGCGTGGAGTGCACCCAGGCGCCTATAAAACAAAGGTGCCACACACTTAAAGTTGAACCCAATCTCCAGAATTTCAAGGAGGAGGCACGGTTGAACACTATGTACTAAGTACACTTAAGACAGCATAAGGCTTCACAAGGTAAGTAAGTGGGTTGTGAGTGTATGTTTGGGTGTATGTCTGGCTATATTAGTGTTTGTGCGTCTGGGTATGTTAGTGTGTTTATGCACTCAGCACTTGGGGGAGGAAGGGGTGACGTTTTTATGAGAAGCCCTGTGAAATAAATCCTGGGAACTTCTGCAAGATAGGTGGTATGCTAGCATGTGTATGATTCTGTGGATGTTATTGAGGACGTGTGTGTCTTGGTATGTTATTGTGGATATGTGTATTCTTGGTATGTTACTTTGTGCACGTGTGTGTCCATTAGCGTGTGGGTGTGGTTATGTTAGTATGTAAAGATCTCTGAGTATGTTAGTGTGAGTGTCTGTGTGCATGTTTGTTAGTGTAGGTGTCTGGGTGTGTGTTAGTGTCTGGGGTACGGTAGTGTTTGTGTCTGTTAATGTGTGCCTTACCGCCGTAAACAGCAGGGAGTCTCGATGGGCTCCAAAGCATGAAAAGGACAATCTCACAACCTGAATCTTACCCGCAATCCCGGGAGTGACAGCCATCATGGGAACACTCCCACAGTATGCAGGACAGCATTCCCCTATGCTGCTACACTCGGGTTGCCATAGGGGGGCATGGCCTACCTCCATACAAACAGGATATTAGCATTGCTAAAGAGACATCATAGCAATGCAGAAACAAATCAATTAAAGAGACCCTGTCCAGAATAAAAGCTCAATCTCAACACGTTTCACTGGCATGCAGCTTCCTCAGGAGTATGGACAGACTATGATGTGGTGCTATATAAAGGATACCTTTCTCAATCATCCTTATGATAATCGTAATTGATTAACTGTTTAATCAGAAGGAAGGGTGTGTTTTGAAAACAACATGAAAATTAACCCCTTTAGCTGATTTTATTTTTTGTACCCTTCATGACAATGGCTGTTTTAACATTTCTGCGGTGATCGGGTTTAGCTGTAATTTTCTTCTTTCCCATTTACTGAAACCACATAAGTTATATATTGTTTTTTATTGTATCATATCATTTACTATAAAAAAAAGGTATAAAATATGGTGAAAATTTTGAAAAAAGGACTTATTTTTCTTTGACTCATCTATAAAAGCTAATGAAAAAAACTGCTAAATAGATTCTACTACTTGTCCTGAGTTTGGAAATACCCAATGTTTTTATGTTTTTTTGCTTTTTTTCTTAATGTTATGGGGCAAAATTACAATGGTGTTTTGCTATTTTAAAACCATTTTTTCCAAACTGGTAATTCTGCCCCCAAGTTCTACTTGCAACATTTTTTAAGCCAACGAATGAAATTTACCCCATCAAACCATATATTTTCGAAGACTTGACACCCCAGGGTATTTTAACTCTTTCCATGCACTAATTCTACCACCAGTCTTTTGATTTTTTTTCGCTTTTTTCACACACATTTTATTTCAGGTGTGAATTTACACCCCAATTTGTGTTCCATAACATCTCCTGAGTACAGTGATACCACTCATTCATGGGTTTGCCTCAAAAATGGGCGTCTGCCGCCATACAATGTATGGCAACATTGACGCCATGGGGAGGGGCCAAACATGGCCCCTGATGCTGATCTCTGTGTTGATGAATACCTCAACATCAAGGCATTACAGCAACACCGTTTGGGTGAAGAAAGTGGTCGTAGATCGCTTTCTATACCCGTTTAAATTCATGAGGTGCCAGGCACATCACGCAAAATCAGCTAATGACGATTGACGATCGCTTTCTTCACCCAAACGGTGTTGCTGTAATGTCACTATGATAAAACAGACATCAATGTAAATACAAATTATATCAACAGTTTAGGGATATGCGATTACACTATATAGAAATTCCTAAATTCTTAAAAATGTTGGGCACTGGGATATGACATCAAATCCCAGCTGACATACACTTATACATAGACATTTATGTACGAATACATTTATAAACCAAGATAACTAAGACATATCAAATTGGAAAAAATATTTGTACTTGGATAGGGAGAGGGTTGAAATGGTTGATTATAGATTTAGTTATTGATAATTTAGTTATCAATGACTTGGAAGAAGGTACTGAAGGCAATGTTTTGCAGATGTAAATTATATAAGGTAATAAGTCTAAGAAGGATGTAGTGTCTCAGAAAAAGGGATTTAGACAAAACGGGAGAAGGGGCAGTTAATTGACGGATGCATTTTTCATAAAGATAAATGTAATATTATGCACTAAATGGTTGTGTGTTGTCACAACCTAGGCGAGGAGGTGGGGAGGAGCCCCGCTGCAGGGGATACGAAGGACACAAATGACTGGAAGGTACTGACAGGGCTGGATAGTACAGGCTGGACTAAAGAGTACCGACGGGACTGGAAAGTACAAACAGGTCTGGTAAGTACAAGCTAGGCTGGTTTGTACAGGCAAGGTTGGATGATACCAACAGGACTGATTAACTCAGTCAGGCCCAGCTGACAGACTGAGATAGTGCTGTGGACCAAGGCAGGGCTAGAACTTAGATGGGAAGAAGTTAATGGAAGCTCACGGACAAGCCTCCTGGCAGGGATCTTGGCAGTAAAGCGACCCACACGAAAAAGGAGCAGTGAGACAGTAATGTTGCGCAGGGACCGCTTGGCACCCCTCTTTCTTCTCCAGTCCCTGCACCCCGTGCACCCTCCTCAGCCCTGTTTTTCCCAGTTCAATCAATAAATCAAAATTTATTTTTGATTTTTAGTAGGTATAAAAAGCATGCAGGGTTACCATGAGTAATACTATATAAGCTAATGTTGATCCAGGGTGAGTCTGGCTTGGAGTCCAGATTTTTTTTATTTTTTTTTTCGCTTTGAGATTACATTACTGTCAGTGGGGGTTTTTGCCTTCTCCTAGATTTACTATTATGGGTTTGTAGAATGGTTGAACTTGATGGCCTTTATGTTTTATTTCAACCTAGTAACTATGTAACTATAACTTCCAAGTCGGTGTTGTTGAAAATTGTTTTCCCATAGAAGCATAGTATTGGTACCACTTAGCCCCCTACAACCTGAAGACACACACAGTCACATCATAGAAGCTACATAAAGCTGATCTAATGGAGCGATTGTGCAGGAGGTGTTGGTAAGAGCTGGTCCCCACAATGAAGATACTCTGCATTAAGTCCCTGAGACTGGTAATAGTCTAGTTAACACAGCTTTTTTTTAACAAAATAATTACCCTGCTGTATATGGGAAGTGCTTCCCTCCATGTGGGAATTTATCAATAATGAATATCTCATCTACAATATCGTTGACCCTTCTGCCAATTTAATTAAATAATTCTGCAACAAACACGCATCATAAGCTGAATTGAACGCATAAAAATAACTACACATTATGAAGCCAAATTAAATGATCAAATGAATAACAATGCTTCACTTTTTATTGGTACTAACAAATTGAAATATAGATTAAATCAGCAATAACTCCATACTCCTAAATTATAGAGAATACACTTTTACTGAAAAATAGTAATACGACTTTTTGTTTTAAGGAAATATGATAGGTATTGGTATTATATTGGTTATTAACGTGCATTACAAGCCATGATGTAATAAACAAACTATAGCTGATATTAGGGAGCATGGCTAGCCATTGATAGAGGTGGGGATAGCCTTAATAAGCCATTTAAGGGGCCAAAAACGTCAAGTAGAGTAGGCAAAAAGTTATGTAACCAAACACTGCATCCCTTCGGAACATTAAAAACACTAACCTTGATATTTAAAAAATTAAAAAAAAGGACTATCCACAACGCTTCAGGAAATGTAGTTAGTCCAGGGCATTTTAGACACATTGGCATGTAATTACTAAACATTTAATGCATTTTTTATGTGCTATAGCTTTAACTAATATGATGCCTATATTTTGTAGCAATGCTTCAAAATAAAGTATTTTTAAGCTGTAGGTTAATATGTAAAACCTAAACATTTAGAGTTGTATTCACTACTAAACCTGCAACATTTTAACTAACTGACTTTGCTATGTATTAAAGGCGAATAAAGCCAGTGAGTTGTAATAAAGGCCAATTTGACCTTACGCACTTTTAAGGTAATGGGGGAAGGCTTCTTCTGTTCACTAAAGGTCAAGTGAATTCTAGCTGCCATCTTTTTAAAGATGTTCTTGATTGAGTACCACTTCAGGTGTCCAGTGCATAAGAAATTCCTTTCTTTGCAAAGAAAAACGTATATACAGTATGCTCTGTGATCTATGGATAAGTTTCTATAGCATTTGTGTGTAGGATTGTGTCTTTTGGACTATAAATGTTAAAACATATATTTAAAATGTTTGGCATTTAAAACACCGGACATAACAGCAGCTATACTTAAATAATTTATATTACCTAAACTTTACTATTTATTATGAAGGAACATCTGTACTTTGATGGAAAAATATTGTCTTTTATAGCCTTTTGAGCCATTTGAACAAAAATCATAAAAAAAAAACATTTTTTAAGTAAAACAGTGACTGCTATTTCAAAGATCTTTTGATTCCTTAATTGGATCAGCGGTTTTGAAGCTGAATTTTCGAGGATGACCTCAGCGCACTCTCAAGATGTTTGATCCATGCTGATGATCTAAACTCTCTTCTCACCACATATATACGCACTCTGTAAGTTTCCAAACACTCCCAACACACTGTGCAAAGCTCTGTACAAAGAATGTACTTATTTGTTTGCCTTTATATATTGCTAACACCATTTTTTTTTAAATACTTTACTGAACAAAAGTTATCTGTAATATTTTCAAAGCATTATTCTGCTATCAGGCAATATCATATAAGAAATTAAATAAATAATCTTAATTTGCCAACACCTAGCACAGGGTATCATCATACCTGGGAACTCTCTGGGTTCAGCTCTGAGTCTCCGCTTAACAACAATTGACGCGCCTAGCAGGTCATGTGGTTAAATCAGTTTAGAAAGTGATGAAATATTACTTTCTTTCCCTAAACTGTGTTGCTGTAATGCCTCGATATCAAGGCATTCAGCAACGCCGACAACTCCTGCAGAGGCCCCGTCTGAATACCCCACCAGAGTGACAACGTACACAATATACAAAATGGCAGTGCCCGCTGCTTTAAAAGAGTTTAGGAGACGTTCATTGAAACAGTGTTGCTGAAATGCCTCAATGTCAAGGCATTCAGAGACACCAAAAACCCACCCTAGGACGCACTGTGGCTGCGCCAGAGAGCGCCCACAACAAGAGACACGTTACCTCTCGCAAGATAACGGCACAGAATAAGAAATAAATTAGGGTTTATTTTTTAGCTTGGAAAGAGTTGAAATACCGTATTTGCTCGATTATAAGACGACCCTGATTATAAGACGACCCCCCAAAATCTGAATATTAACTTAGGAAAAAAGAAAAAGCCTGAATATAAGACGACCCCAAAGGAAAAAAGTTTTACCAGTAAATGTTAATTCATGTAAACTATTTTTTTTAATAAAAGCTATGATTGAGAAAAATATTTTTTTTGTTTTTATTTCTTGTTTTTTCCAACCTGTCCCCCAGTTACGCACATCTGTCCCCAGGCTTGCCACTCCAATATGGCACTGTGGCCCATGATATGCCTTTTAACCCTCTATATGCCACTGTGCCCCATGGTATGCCTTTTGACCCCCTATGTGCCACTCTGCCACCAGAAATGCCTTATACCCCTATATCCCATTCTGGCATTTAGGGGGTTAAAATGCATATTATGGGGCAGAGTGGCATATAGGGAGGTATAAGGCATTTCAGGAGGCAGAGTGGCATTAAGGGAGTTAAAAGGCATTGTATAGAGCACTCTGCCTCCAGAAATGCCTTATACCCCTATATGCCACTCTGGCATTTAGGGGGTTAAAAGGCATATTATGGGGCAGAGTCGCATATAGGGAGGTATAAGGCATTTCAGGAGGCAGAGTGCTCTATTAAATGCCCCCTTAACGCCACTCCAGAAATGCCCTATGCCCCCATTTAACACACGCACACACACTCTCTCTCTCTCCCCCCTCTCAGCCCTCTCTTACCGGTGCTTCTAGCCGGGGCAGCGGGTTGACGTCGCCTTCCGCTGCAGCCGGAAGGAGGTGGAGTTGGCAGCGGGGGTTTGTATGAGTCCGTCGCATATACTTTCCCCGGCTGTCAGAGATCAGAGTTCCCCGCACCGGTGCCGCACCGGTGCGGGGAACTCTGATCTCTGACAGTCGGGGAAGGTCTACGCGTCGGACGCAGACAACCCCCGCTGCTAGCCACACCTCCTTCCGGCTGCAGCGGACGTTGTCTACGCGGATCGCGTAGACGTCAACCTGCTGCCCCGGCAATACAGCAGGAAGCACCGGTAAGTGTGTGTATGATGGGGGGGGTGAGACAGGAGGATCCAGGTCCCCTGCAGCGGTGCGGGGGATCTGGATCTTAGTCTCCTAATCAGACCTCTATTTGAGGTCTGATTAGAAGACGACCCCGATTAGAAGACGAGGGGTATTTTTCAGAGCATTTGCTCTGAAAAAAACCTCGTCTTATAATCGAGCAAATACGGTACTTGCATTTGAAATACCCATGAGTTGTCTAGTTTTCCAAAATGTAGACTTGTGCATTCGTCTTCGGGCGAACATGAAAACGAACACGAAAAGTGTGCGTTTTCGTGTTCGTTCCGAAGACACGCCGAAGAGAAGACAGCGGCGGTGAAACGTAGGCGAAGACGAAGACACACACCACGAAGATCTTCGTGATCGTCTTCGTCTACCACTCTCCCCGGTCCCTTCCCCTTCTAAGTACGCGGCATCGCGGCAGTTCACGGAAGTGGAAATCCGCAGGTTCGCCGTCACGGGTTACAGGGCAGTCCGAATGAGCCTATTGGTCGCCTACAGGGACCTCCTCTGGCATCAACCAATTGGTTGATGCCAGAGGAAGACCCTGCAGGTGACCAATAGGCTCACTCGCACAGCCTTTGTAACCCCTGACAGTGAACCTATGGATTTCCGCTCCCGTTAACCCCTTCGATGCTGCGTTAGATAACGGGAGCGGAAATCCATAGGTTAAAGGGCCGTGCAAGCGACCAATAGGCTCACTCACACGGCCCCTTAACCCCTTAAGGTGCAACAAGTGCACCAGGAGCCTACAAGTCTGTACGAGCGACCAACAGAGTCACTCGTACAGACTTTAAAAAGTTAACCCCTAATGAAGCAACTTGCCCGGCAGATCCCACTAGTCTCCCTGTTCTATCATTTATTAACTGATAGAACAGGGAGACCAGCTGGATCTGCCGGGTAAGTTGCAGCACTGGGGTTTTAAAAGTCTGTACGAGCGACCAACAGAGTCGCTCGTACAGACTTTAAAAAGTTAACCCCTTATGAAGCAACTTGTCCGGCAGATCCCACTGGTACTGCCGGACAATTTACGGCACCAGGAGTTTAACAGTCTGTACGACCGACCCTATTGGTCGCCAGCAGGGGGCTCGTCTGCCATCAACCATTGGCAGACGAGCCCCCTGCTGACGACCAATAGATTTGCTCATACGGACATTAAAACTCTTGGCGCCAGAGCTGCTGCGGTACGCGTTAACCCCATATTAACCCCTTAACCGGAAAAACAAAGAAAAACCAAACACGAAGAATGTCCACGAATATTCGCCCGAGCCTTCTTGCAGCGGCAGGGACACATCCCTGTCGCTGCACGGGAGATCAGGCTGTCAAACAGGAGTCCAGGCTGTTTGACAGCCTGGACTCCTCCCTGACAGCAGAAGCCAGCATCGCCGGCTTTCTGCTGTCCGATCGAAAGCCGGAAAACTGCTTTTAAACATTGATTGCGCGATCGGGCAATCCCTTCCGGGTCGCGTCCAAGGAGGCACAGACGCTGTGATCTCTATGCAAATCCCCACAGTGTGATCGGTTCAGAGGGATCGCAGGGAGGAGAGTGAGAAACCATGTTTCTCACCCTCCTCCCATGCTGACACAGAAAACGAAGGGGAAAAAAAGGTTAGTGATTAAAAAAAAAAATACATAAATAAATCACCAAAATAATACAATAAATAATAACTAAAAAAAAACAATACAGTGAACTAAGTGATGTCATTGTGTCCCTAAGAGGACCTCTAACCATTTTAAAAAAATTATATATATATATATATATATATATATATATATATATATATAAAATACAAAAATAAAATACAAAAATAAAAAATATATATAAAAAGATAATAATAATAAAAAAATTAAAACAACCCTTACATCCCATTGCCCTAACACAACATCTACCCAGTATAACCCTCCTGCCCCTGTTCACAACCCCCAAACCCATTAAGTCATAAGAATAAAAATTCTACGAATAATGTACACCTTATTGTATGTTCTCTATAAGTGCTGGGAAAGTATGGAAAATCTATATAAATTAGGTACTGTATTTGCTTGATTAAATGCTCTGAAAAATAACCATTGTCTTATATTCCTCAAATAGAGATCTGATTACAAGACTAAGATCCAGGTCCCCCGCAGCGCTGCAGGGGACCTGGATCCTTCTCTCCAGCAGCTGGTGGGGGTCTGCAACCTCCTCGGCTGCCGGGCCATCTATAACGTCATATGACCTTCCGGTACTCATTCATTTGAAGTGCCGGCAGCAGCAGTGAAGGTTGTCTGAGCACATCGTGCAGAACCTCTACCGGCTGCCCCCACTACACACCAAGTTATCTGAAGCAAGGGGAGACGTCTATGGAAGCACTGGTAAGTCAGGGGAGGGTAAGAGTGGCATATAGGGGGAAGTATAAGGGCTTTCTAGAGGCATATATGGGGTAAAAGGAATATCAGGGAGGCAGAGTGGCATATAAGGGGTTAAAAGGAATATCAGGGAGGCAGAGTGGCATACAGGGCGCTAAAAGGAATATCAGGTAGGCAGAGTGGCATATAGGGGGTTAAAAGGAATATCAGGGAGGCAGAGTGGCATATAGGGGGTTAAAAGGAATATCAGGTAGGCAGAGTGGCATATAGGGGGTTAAAAGGAATATCAGGGAGGCAGAGTGGCATATAGGGGGTTAAAAGGAATATCAGGGAGGCAGAGTGCCGTATAGGGGGGGTTAAAAGGAATATCAGGGAGGCAGAGTGCCATATAGGGGGGGTTAAAAGGAATATCAGGGAGGCAGAGTGCCGTATAGGGAGGGTTAAAAGGAATATCAGGGAGGCAGAGTGCCATATGGGGGGGGTTAAAAGGAATATCAGGGAGGCAGAGTGGCATATGGGGGTGTATAAAGCATATCTGGGGGGGCAGAGTGGCATATATGGGGTTAAAAGGTATATCTGGGAGGCAGAGTGGCATATAGGGGGTATAAGGCATATCTGGGTGGCAGAGTGGCAAATAGGGGGTAAAGGGAAATCTGGGGGGCAGATCTGCATAATTGGGGGCAGGCTGGCAAATAAAAACAAAAACACCTGTTTCTCAATCATAGTTTTTATTATATAAGAAAAAATAGTTCACATGTGAATTACCGTTATTTGCTCGATTATAAGACGAGGTTTTTTTCAGAGCAAATGCTCTGAAAAATACCCCTTGTCTTCTAATCGGGGTCGTCTTCTAATCAGACCTCAAATAGAGGTCTGATTAGGAGACTAAGATCCAGATCCCCCGCACCGCTGCAGGGGACCTGGATCCTCTTGTCTCACCCCCCCCCCATCATACACACACTTACCGGTGCTTCCTGCTGTATTGCCGGGGCAGCGGGTTGACGTCTACGCGATCCGCGTAGACAACGTCCGCTGCAGCCGGAAGGAGGTGTGGCTAGCAGCGGGGGTTGTCTGCGTCCTTCACGTAGACCTTCCCCGACTGTCAGAGACCAGAGTACCCCGCACCGGTGCGGGGAACTCTGATCTCTGACCTCTGACAGCCAGGGAAAGTATACGCGACGGACGCATACAAACCCCCACTGCCAACTCCACCTCCTTGCGGCTGCAGCGGAAGGCGACGTCAACCCGCTGCCCCGGCTGGAAGCACCGGTAAGAGAGGGCTGAGAGGGGAGAGAGGGGGGAGAGGAGGGTGAGAGAGGGGGAAGGGGGGAGAGAGAGAGAGTGTGTGTGGGTGTGTGTTAGTTAAATGGGGGTATAGGGTGTGTGTGTGTGTGTGTTAAATGGGGGCACAGGGCATTTCTGGAGTGGCGTTAAGGGGGCATTTAATAGAGCACTCTGCCTCCTGAAATGCCTTATACCTCCCTATATGCCATTCTGCCCCATAATATGCCTTTTAACCCCCTAAATGCCAGAGTGGCATATAGGGGTATAAGGCATTTCTGGAGGCAGAGTGCTCTATACAATGCCTTTTAACTCCCTTAATGCCACTCTGCCTCCTGAAATGCCTTATACCTCCCTATATGCCACTCTGCCCCATAATATGCATTTTAACCCCCTAAATGCCAGAATGGGATATAGGGGTATAAGGCATTTCTGGAGGCAGAGTGGCACATAGGGGGTCAAAAGGCATACCATGGAGCACAGTGGCATATAGAGGGTTAAAAGGCATATCATGGGCCACAGTGCCATATTGGGGTGGCAAGCCTGGGGCAGATGTGCATAACTGGGGGACAGGTTGGAAAATACAAGAAATAAAAACAAAAAAAATATTTTTCTCAATCATAGCTTTTATTAAAAAAAATAGTTTACATGAATTAACATTTACTGGTAAAACTTTTTTCCTTTGGGGTTGTCTTATATTCAGGCTTTTTCTTTTTTTCCTAAGTTAATATTCAGATTTTGGGGGGTCGTCTTATAACCAGGGTCTTCTTATAATCGAGCAAATACTGTAATATTTACTAGTAAAACATTTTTCTTATTGGGTAGTCTTATATTCAGGCATTTTCTCTTTTTTCCTAAATTAATATTCAAATTGTGGGGGGTTATCTTATAATCAGGGTCATCTTATAATTGAGCAAATACAGTATTTCTGAAATCAGGATACCTGAATTGATACACTTGGAGGGGATTTTCCATCACTTTACCTAATTTTGTGAGGATTCAGAGGGAACATTTAAAAAGAATTAGGTGCTTTTTTCTAATTTTCGCTAGTTTTTACTAAATTTCTCATTCAAAATTTTCAGCTAATCATCCAACTATGGTATCAAAAGAAAGCTCTATCTCTCCTTGAAAAAACAATATATAGTTTACATGGGTACACTATTCGCAGGAAAAGAGAAAAATCACTGAACCGACATTGCGCAAAAATGGCAAAATTGCTCCGGGACTTCAGGTACTAGGGTTTACTTGAAAAAATGGAAAACATGGTCCTTTATTGTTGTTTTTATATCCTACCCTGGATAGAGTTGGTACTTTCAGGCTCAGAGGGTAAGTAAAGCCAAGTGCCCCCCAACCATAATTAAGAAACACTAACACACTTAGTGGTCAAGACAAACTTACACATTGACCAATACACACTCACTATCACGCTAGCACATAACACACACTCACACTGTTACATTGCACAGGCTCTAGGCACACTGCTATTGCAAGATCATGTAACACTGTGTTAAGTGACCCAATTGGGTTCCGCTCCTATAAGCTCGGTAGTTCAAATTGGGCCTAGGGGCCAACCCTATTTGGAGAATTAGACTGCTTCCTCCAGTGTGGAGCTAATTGCTCAATGGCTAAATGCCTAAGAGTGTATAACATATTCAATCAGATTCTATAAATTAGAAATGCAAAAAGCTGAAGTGTAACAATTCTATATTGGCAAAGACCCTGCATATAAAGACTTTATGGGTAAAGATATGGACATTACTGGGACAGGGTGAAGTGACAGGTTTCCAATTAGCTTACATTGCACCTTTGAAAAATGGAACTCCAAGCCTGAATAATCAAAGTTACCAGTGTCCTGTGATCACCGCATCTCATTAGGAGTCCCCTTAAATAACAGGGTTTGTGTGTGACATGCACTAGCACTTGTTCCACCTTTGTCATAAAGGTTATCAAGTTGATCAGATCCATCATAAATGACAGTGAATTTTATTTAATGAGACATTATGATGGTTGCTACTCAAATGTTTTACTGCTGGAAAGAAAAAGTTTAGCAGGGTAGTAAAACAGAAAATGCAGATAATCTCGTTGGTCAGCGGGAGGCTTTCTGCATTCTCTAGGTTTCTCGGTTGACCATAAACACTAAGCCTAGAGACCTGGCTCAAATGTTATTTTCTACATTCAAAATGAGTACACAAAAATAGGGTTTTTTACTGAATAATAAACAATGTTTTTTTGTTTTTTTTTAACATTTTGTTTGTCCTGTACTTTCATCAAGGCTTTTCCGTGTGCCAATGCAGACACAACTAGTTTCTGAATCTGTATTCTTGGTTTTATTCCATTTTTTATTCTCTATTAAGCTGAGAATAGTTGATTCTAATAAAAATCACCTTGGGACGTACATACAACTGGTTTAATTATTACTCCATATATCTTTGTCATTATGTAGGATTTCTATAAAAATATTCACTTTTGGCTTATATACTCTTTCTAAATTATACATTGCAGTATGAAGCTGGTTACTTTTTCTCTGTGATACAACATTTCAGAGATAATGTAAAGATATAATAAACATTCTGTAATTCTTAACGAAACTCTATACATACAATGTTACCTACTGTATTACCGTATTGGCTCAATTATAGGCCGCACCCGATTATAGGTCGCACCCTAAAAGTTAGGTGCTTTTTCAAAGAAAACATTTCTTATGTTTTTAGAAAAAATACATAATAGTGGAATAGTAAAACAGTATTCTAACTAACACACTGTATTATAACATTTTTGGTCTCTATTATGCAGTTAGTCAACATATATTACATACAAACAGAAAACCAATAGCCATTTTAATGCACCTTACTTATAGATATGCCCCTTTGCCCCCAGATATGCCCCTCTGCCCCAGATATGCCACTCTGCTCCAGCAGATATGTCACTCTGCTCCAGCAGATATGTCACTCTGCCTCCCCCAGATATGCTGCCACTCTGCTCCCCAAGATATGCTGCCACTCTGCTCCCTACATATGTCCCCCTCCTAGAACTTCCGTTCAGTAGTTTTTCTTTTCCTGGCCGCAACTCTCAGCATACCAAATTTTTTTTAAATCTTGTTTAGAAACAGATTTGTATCATTCATATCTAACCCTCTAAGTACCATAATAAATGAAAATACCAGACATATGGACATATAGCTAAATACACTTTTGGAGGTTTTTTTCCATTTGCACTGGTTATATATATATATATAGTTTTTATAGGAGGAACTCTGAAAAAAGTTCATTTTTTTCCTAATTTTCCAGCTTCTGTCCTGAAGGGGTTGATGTTAAGTCAATGTCCACTGGACAATATTGCCCACTGGATACAACAGGTCTGCTTACAGACAGTTCAGGAATGATTCCCTTCATGTTGTGTTTTCAATAAATTCAACATAGACACAGTGACATTTTAGTTGCTGTGTAATGCAGTGATTTGAATTTTAGCATATAGTTTTAAAGTTATAGATCTTAGATCATAAAGGCCACACACAAGACCCAGCACATGAGGAAATAGGACTTTAATCAAAATAGTCTCCCCTATTTTGTACATACTTTTTGTACTACATATTTGCAGGTGCTGACCAAACCTTAGGGTTGAGCATCCCCTCCTGTCAGAGAGTCTCTTCTGGGTTAAATGCAACGCAGTCCCACTGAGAGGTACACTAGTGACAGGCTAAGCAACATATGACCATATGACCATATCGTGTGATGGAATTTCCAATATTTATGCCTGAAATGTTTTTTGAATGGTATTCACTGGGAATGCACTAAATTCTGGCTTTGTTTTGTGTAAACAAGATTTGTAAACAGATGTAGAAACCCCTAGACAGCCTCTTGAAGACAACTTTATGAAGAAACATCATGTGTAGAGTGATGACTGGATATGCCATTTATGTGGCATTTTTAAAAATGAGGTTATTGCTGTTCTTCTTACTGCTCTAGCATTTGTTCACTGGTGTAAAAATAGTTTCACAAAGGCTGGTAGAATAAGTGCATTGAAAGTGTAAAAATATCAGCATTTAAAATACTCTGGGGTGTCTAGTTTTTTAAAATATATAGTTTGATAGGGATAAATTGAACTGACTGGCTTCAAAGATGTCCTAAAGACATGGGGACAGGATTACCAGATTTGAATACTACTTGTATTTATTGCCCTATAACTTGCAAATAAAAGCAAAAAAAAACCCATTAAAACATTGAGTATTTCTAAACTCAGGACAAGTATCTAGTTTCCATGTTTCTTCATTAGCTTTTGTAGATGAATAAAATATTTTTTCATGTTTTCACCATATTTTATTATTTCTTTTATACTGAATTAAATAATATAGTCTAAAAAATTGTATCTAAAGATAGCCTTTCTTATTCTGAAAAAAACAACATATAACTTGTGTGAGTACGCTAAATGAGAGAGAAGAAAATTACAGCTAAACCCAAGCACCGCAAAAATATTGAAAAGAACGGGAAAAAAAACAGCCCACCCCTTTAATGCGTTAAAATGATTTAAATACATCTCATATGATTAGATACATGTTTTCATTACTATGTGCAATTTTTATTAATGGTTTAAGAAAATATGTTTTCAATAGCTATTCTTTTGTGTATTTGTAAATACATTTCTAAAAAAATATTTTAAACTTCAATAAGTCATAGCTTGCAAATAATTCAATTTGTCTGTTATAATAATAGAAATCCTTTTGTTTCGAACAGTCAATTAGTTAAAAACCTAAGCTAATATGAATTGTTTATATAAATATTATAACACATTAGCTTGATATTTTGTATTGGCAAGAAGGAAATTTAATTAGTAAAGCATAAAGTGATTATGTAAATGTGAATGGAGAACTTGACACATAATGGGATTCAAATTTATTTAGGGCATTATACAGCTTATTCAGCGATGTTTAAATTATCCCTTTTATGCTGTCTATAATTCAAACTGGACACTCAAAATGTGTGCAATGTTAGTACTTATGATAACAGACTGGATTCTTTTTCAGGATGCTGTTGTTTTTTGCTAACAGTATTTAGTACTGTTACAAAGACTGATATTGGATATACAAATACTAGGGAAATATTTTACTAGAGAAAATATCCAGTTAGCAACAGTGTGGCCGGAAATTCCTTATTGATGTCAGAGGAGAATAGGCAGACTGGTTCGAGATGACAGAAAGACAACAGTAACTAAAAAAAAACACTTGTTACAACAAAGGTAGGCACAACACGTTGAATCTTGAAGCAGTTGGGCTACAGCAGCAGAAGACCACACCGGGTGCCACTCCTGTCAGCTAAGAACAGGAAACTGAGGCTACAATTTGCACAAGCTCACCAAAATTGCACAATGGAAGACTGGAAGGAGAAGCCTGGGCTGATGAATCGCGATTACAGCTGCGACATTCAAATGGCAGGGTCAGATTTTGGCATAAACAACATGAAAGCATATATCCATCATGCCTTGTATCAACGGTTCAGGCTGGTGGTGTAATGGTGTGGGGGACATTTTCCTGGAACACTTTGGTCCCCTTAGTATCCATTGAGCATTGTTTAAACCTGGCTGCCTACCTGAGAATTGTTGCTTACTATGTCTATCCTTTTATGACCACAGCGTACCCATCTTCTTATAGCTACTTTCAACTGGATAATGCACCATGTCACAAAGCTCACATGAGCTCAAACTGGTTTCTTGAACATGACAATGAGTTCACTGTACCCCAATAGCCTCCACAGTCACCAGATCTCAATCCAATAGAGCACCTTTGGGATGTGGTGGAATGGGAGATGTGCATCATGGATTTGCAGCTGACAAATCTGCAGCAACTGTGTGATGCCATCATGTCCATATGGACCATAATTTTTGAGGAATGTTTCCATCAAGTTCAGCCTTTCTCATATCTGTTCATTTCTTGCTGTTGATCCAAAAGAAGGCAAAGAAACCCAGTTTGTAGCTCTTTCCAATTTTGCACAAACTAGGGGAAAAAAATCATTCTTGACCCCAGAATGGCAGTCAGATCTCTCCTTGGATCAAGAAGCTGTTTCCCAATTTAAAAATTATATCCCTGAATATTATGTTTATGCAAGTATCCATCCAGTTGTTGTTTACATGTTTGTACAGACTCTAAGGCAGAGAATTCCACATCCTTATTGTCCTTACTGTAAAAAACCCCTTCCTTTGCCTTAGACTAAATCTCCTTTCTTCCAGTCTAAGTGCGTGACCAGGTGTCCTATGCATAGTCCTATTTATGAATAGATTTCCACACAATGGTTTGTATTGGCCCCAAATATATTTATATAATGCTATCATATCCCCTCTGAGGCGCTGTTTTTTTAAACTTAACAGATTTAAATGAATTAACTTTTATTCATAACTAAAGTGTTCCATTTCTTTTATTAATTTTGAAGTCCGCCTCTGCACCCTTTCCAGTGCTATAATATCCTTCTTTTGAAAAGGTGCTCAAACTTGCATGGGAGATTTGCATCATGGATTTGCATTTATGGAAATCCCCCTTATTATAGGGAAATGTAACCGAAAGAAAATCTGCCTTATACTATGGGGAATGGTATCCTAACTTTCTTTTCTTAGGGTCTGTATAATTATTCATCCAATTTACCTCTGTCCTATTGTTAAGTTGTTGGTTGGTTCAAGCAGCCTTTTTGAGGCTGGGAGTGGAAGAAGGGAGATAACTCCACAATAGGGGCATTTAGGGGTTAATTTACTTATTACATTAATAGTTTTCTTAAGTGGATGTGCAGCTTCTTAAAGAGTTAGAATTGCATTAACGTTTTATGTGTACAAGTGTGTTTTATACTCTTCACTTAGGAAATTGTAGCAGATTTATAAAGAGCTAATAGTAAATTATCAATTATTATAACTGGGAATATGTCCCAATTGGACAAGCATTCGTCTTTTTTATGAGCAAAAAGAAGGATTTTTAGTGGTAAACAGACTATCTTGTAAACTCTAGGATTTGGAAGTTTTCCCAGCAACACTGTGAAAACTATAATAACAATCATCTTTAAAAAAATGTCTGCCAAAAAACTGTCTGAAAATGGAGATTATGAAAGTGTTCTTAGGACAACTGAAACTATGCCAAATATATTGACTTAATGGGGCCTACTTATGAAAGATAGCATTTTGCAAATATTTGGTGCAGAGGGCTTAGGCTTGGCATAATATTGTCTATTCGTTCAATACATGCGGAAGCTACAGTAGTAATAACGGGTAGGTGAATGGAAATAATTTTTATTTTAAAATCAAACAAGGTTAGTTTGCAAGGTCACTGCTCATTGATGTTCTATAATAGAATAGACTTTTATTGTAATAACTGAAGATGACTAAAGCACAAAACCATACCTCAACCCCTTAGGAAATTGGAATACCAGGGAGCAGAGCTTGAACGGTAGAATATCGTTCAAACTGGCAGCATTACCGTGCATGCACACAATTCTGCACATACACAGTATGCATTCTTCCGTGTGTCACAAATTCTATTATTGATGGACAATGATGAACCACTGACGTTAAAAGTTTTGGGTTCTATTTCCTTATACGTTATATTAACCTTCATTTAGCCCCTCTAAAACGTTGAAATCTACTGCCCCAGAGTCTAATTTACACGTAATCTGAAATTATATATTGTAACCTCTCTTATTTATTTGTTTATTCAAAAAAATATCTTGTTTTATCTTAAAGCCGACATAATTCACAAAAAAATGTGCGCACATTCCATGTATTCTGAAAAGGCACATTTAAGCATATATTTAATGTACATTAGATCAGTATAGCTGGCGATAGATGAGGGGATGTGTAAAGATGTAGGTGAAATGCAGGAGTACACATGATTTGCATAAACCACTTGAAACATCCTCCAGTTTCATCCAAATTATTTTACGTTTAAAGACATATCCTGATATGACAACCACTTGGGTGATGATGTCATTCCAGGGGTTTAATCCACACATGGCTACATGATATGTTTTTGTGGCTATAGCAGACATCCAATGAGATCCAAGTCAGGCTTAGTTTTTATGAGGTAAGTTTGTAGGCTGAATGAATTTGGATGGGCAGATTTTGACAAACTAAGTTAGAAACCAGCTACACGACCAAAGAGCACAGTAATGGAACTAACAAAGAAAAAGCAATAGAACTAACACCAACTTATGGGTACAAGCATTGGTCACACTTTTATTAACACAGTGTTTCATCATAAAAGCTGGTAAAACAACTAAACTAAGACTGTATTTCCGTTGTACATGTGTGTTTGTTTTTTTTACTTGAAAAGTTTTAAATCAAATTATATCTGAGCAACTCAACTGAAATATATATATATATATATATATATATATATATATATATATATAATATTCAGAATCAGAATCCATAATAATATCATGTTTTTGTGAAATCCTTTGATATTTTGGTGAAAATGAAGATTAACTTAAGAGTCACTTGACCTGGAGCATTACTTCAACATGAGGAACAGTATTTTCAAGAACCTCTTGTTTAATTAAGCCTTCCCATTACCCGACTGTTGTCTCCACTACAAAATCGAATACAACATCTCTGGCAGGTGTATTATCTTCATTTCCATATCAACATAATTGCTAGAAAATGAAATGGTATAATGAGTTATAATGTTGGATTTTTACATGCAGAACATGATAAATGACCCCTAAAGGCCCACTCGCTCTGCTGCATCTAAGACTTTTGTAACTAAGCAGAACATTAGACACATTATTGGTAGTACTGTTGAATGCTCAAACCCTTCCCAGAAATAATTGTTTGATCGTGTAAAATTGTGCCTCAATCAGGATTTTTCACTGGGAACACTTAATTGCCTTTTGAACCAAAAGCATACACTTGCCAAATAAACTGGAAATGCTTGAAAGATTCTGTGTTGTTTTTGTGTTGAACATTCAGATGAAATAATAAAATGATAGATCTGCTAAATGTGTATTTGCTATACATGCTGAAGATGTTAAGATAAAGTTTTGCCTAATTAAAACAGCACCCACTATAGGGGCGTATTAATGTTAATAATGTAAAATACTGTATCTGCTCTGAAAAATACAATTTGTCTTGTATTCAAGGTCGTATTATAATCAGACCTCACATAGAGGTCTGACTATAAGACTAAGATCCAGATTCCCCACAGCGCTGCAGGGGACCTGGATCCTCCTCTCTGATAACCTCCACTGCTGCAGGCGCTTCCTCTGGGGGCTTCTAAGACAGAGCGACGGTGCTCTATCATAGAAGCCCCAGTGGAAGTGCTGATAGCAGCAGCGGAGGACGTCCACCAGCTGCCCCCACTAGACACCAGGGAGTCTGACGTACGGGGATGAGTCATGAGGAAGCATTGGTAAGTTGCAGGGGGTATAAGGCAGAGTATAAGGCATATCTGGGAGGCAGAGTGGCATTTAGAGTGGTAAGGCATAGTGTCGTTGTTGTGGGCCTCTTTTTGTAAAAGTAGTAGACAAATCAAAAAAGGTTAAAAAAAGGCTGCGCTAAAAATAACTAAAATATCATAACCAATATTTTTAAATAAGCTGCTATAGTTTTTCAAAAGTGCATATAAAAACTCCCCCACAAATAAATATGCAATAGTGTAAATGTCAAGCAATAGAGAAGAAAGAGTTCCTCTAACTTAGCGCTTTATATGATATAGAATCCACAAGATAAAATAAATAAAAAAATACTTAAATTTCAGCGTGTACGGGTAGTTCAGCAGTCTCAATTGACGTCTCTCAAATGCAAATACCACATGGAATATAGAAATCAAAGAGAGACATCATAGTGCTAAAAAACATCACTGCATCAACTAAAATTGTGAAACCCATATACAGCCTGCTCACCATATTCAGAGCCAAAAATTTAGGCTCATAAAGCATACGTTGGACACTCTTAAGGCCGTGTCCCAAGCCCCTTTTTGGAGAATAATCACTCAAGATAGCGTATATAATTAAAAGATTTTTTTTAAATCAAAACACTTAATAATAAAATATATTATAAAAAAGTGCTCAAATAGGCTTACTGGGATGCGTTTTGTCAGTTCATTACTTCCTCAGCCAGTGCAATGAGCTTCCATCATCAATATTGCCTTTTTATACAAAAATCAATGGTCCACAGCTGTTGCTTTTGTTTCCATATATGGGCATATATGGGCATATTGTTCCCTGTATTGTTGTTATAATTAAAATCAGTTTTTGGTTGCCGATAAAGTGCAATTTCAGTTTTTGATTTTTGATTACAGCAATATGCCGATAATCGATATTCTTTTTCGTTAAGAGTTTATCTGGAAATAATAGTTAAAAAGCATCACATTTATTTAAAAAGTATATTAAATAGAAATTGAAGTAATAGTATAAAAGTGAAGTAAATTACCAAAGAAACTAATATATCTTAAAGACCTTATTATAATAGGCTAGAGGGCAGTTTAAAAGTAATATATTTAAAAGGTCAAAAATTAAGAATATTTTAAACCATAAATTAAATAAAATATTAGACCAGGAGAAATTGTATATAAAATACTTTATCAAATAACATGGCATAACTCAAAGTCTGCATTTTGTCCAGAAGGTTGAAGTGTGTTAAAATTGTATTTCTAAAATCCCCTCCTCTTTTGTTTAACTTTACTTTTTTCAAGGCCAAAAAGGTTAAACCCTTGGGATAGCACATGTGTTTGTTTATAAAATGCAGTGACACACTATGTTTTTCAAACCCATTTCGTATGTTTCTAATATGTTCTTGTATTCTCTGATTAAGCGGTCTCGTAGTTCTGCCTATATATTTAAGACTGCATGGGCATATTAAAAGATAAATAAAATTTTTAGTAAAACAGATTAAAGGGTCCTTTATGTTAAAAACTTCTTTTCTAATGTCTACGTCGGCTACAATCCTCTTCTTACTGCCTGTATTCCTACAACTCAAGCAGTTGCTGCATCCATGGAAACCTTTAGTAATGTTTAATTGGTTAGTCTTTTGTTCTTGCTTAATCATTTCGTCTTTAAAATCGCTTTTAACTAAAACCTGTTTCAAATTCCTTGCGCCTCTACATACCAAATTGGGTTTGTCTGGTAAAAACATTCTTTAAAATTGGATCTTTCTGTAAACTGTGCCAATACCGTCTTACAATTAAATAAAAACGCTCCAATATTTTTATTTCTTCCCTTGTTTTATCTAGATCTTTCTTATTGTATCCTTTTTGTTGAAATGCATCCATTAAAACTTCTGTCTGTTCGAGGAACTTCAGTGCAGTTCCTCTATAGTCTTAAAAATTGGCCTTTAGGGATGTTTTCTAGCCACTTCTGTAAATTACTGCTTTCTTTAACGATATAATTGTTGCAATCAACATGTCTTTGATTTAATAACATTCTCTTCTATATAGATAGTAAGAGCTGAAAAATTCACTTCCTTTTTGCTCCATACTGAGTCCAATTTAATACTGCCAGTGTGCGAGTTAAGGACCTCTAAAAAATCTTTTAAAAGGTCCTCCTCACCATTCCAGACCATAAAAATGTCATCAATATATCTTCTATGCTCCCAGCCTTTCAAAGCTTCTTCTTCCCATTGTGCCATAAACAAATTGGGAAAGCTAGGAGTAAATCTGGTCACCATAGCGGTGCCTTCCAGTTGGATGTAAAAATCGTCTTTAAAGCGGAAATAATTATTCTTTAGAATTAATTCTACACCCTCTAAAATGTATTCCACCTGCTCCAGTTCCATTTTTATTTTCGGATTTTGTTAAAAACTGTGTGGAATATTATAGAGAGACCTAACATCACTGGTGACCAACAAACAGTGGCGTCTCCAGCTTTCATATTTAGGGGGGCACATGTGGGGCCAGGGACCAAAGTAGGGAGGCCAATTATAAAAAGGTACATATACAATATATATATATATATATATATATATATATATATATATATATATATACACACACGTTAGACGTGCATTTTTAACTACATAATATGTACTTATCTCTTTGAAGTAAAGACCGTGATTGAAATATGATTTCAAAATTACAGCTAAACTGGCAGTTATTTTTCATTCTTTAATATTAGCCCCTGCTGACAATATATATAAATATTAGACCCTGCTGCCAATATATAGAAATATTAAACCCTGCTTCCGATATATATTAATATTAACTCCTGCTGCATATATATATATTGATATTAGCCCCTACTGCGGATATATACTTATATTATACCCTCCTGCCGATATACATAAAAATTATACCCTGCTGCCAATATATATTAATATCAGCCCCTACTGCCGATATATATTATTAGTCCCTGCAGCCAATATATATAAATATTAGCCCCTGCAGCCAATATTTATTGATAATAGGCCCTGCAGCCAATATATATTAATATTAGCCCCTGCTGCCGATATATATAAATATTAGACCCTGCTGCCAATATGAATATAAATACTAGACCCTGCTGCCAATAAATAATAATATTAGCCCCTGCTTCTGATATATATTAATATTAGCCCCTGCTGCTGATATATATTAATATTAGACCCTGCTGCCGATATATATTATTAGTCCCTGCTTCCGATATATATTAATATTAGCCCCTGCTGCTGATATATATTAATATTAGACCCTGCTGCCGATATATATTATTAGTCCCTGCTTCCGATATATATTAATATTAGCCCCTGCAGCCAATATATCTAAATAGTAGACCCTGCTGCCAATATATACAAATATTAAACCCTGATGTCAATATATAAATATTAGACCCTGCTGTCAATATATAAATAAATATTAGCCCCTGCTGCCAAAACATATATAAATATTTGCCCCTGCTGCCAATATATTTTATAGTAAAAAAAAATTGGACCCTACCCAAGCATTTCCTTGAGCCCCGCTCAACGCTCCCTTGCATGCAATCACTCCCTCTGCTACCACACTGAAAAAATATATTTGCCACACTGATTGCAGATCAGGGGAAGACAGTGAGAGTCAGTGCAGTCTTCCCTCCTTCTGACTGCACCGTGACATTGAGAAGTCCCCTCCCCTGTAATCATCCCCAGAGTCCCTTTGTCCCCTCATTCACTAAACCATACAGCTCTTTTACTTACACCCTGTAGTTCAGGTATAGATCAAATAAACAACACATGGAAACAGCACATGCAACTGAATAAGACAAAAAAGCTGTATTTGCAGGTATACATAAATAATGCATGGAAACATAGCATTGCAGGTATAAACCAACAGAACACACAAACCCAGCATTGCCGGTATAGATCAACTGGAAATCACATGTAAACTCAGCACTGAAGGTATAGATCAAATAAACAACACATGGTATTGATCAACTGAATAAGACATACAAATCCTATATTTGCAGGTAAACATAAATAATGTATGGAAACATAGCAGATACAGATCAACAGAATTTGACACACTATTTGACATCCAAACAACTATAAATCATTCCTTTTTATCACATTATTAAAATCCCAGAAATCAAAAAAGTTAAAAGGCCCAAATAAATTAAGGCGATTATAAATACAGAATCAAAACATTTGCTACTGCAAAAATTTTTAGATGAAAAAGTCCAGTTTTATTTAGTGCAACAAAACAGTGATAGCATTATTCTTAACAACATTCTTGAAATGAAATATGAAACCTCGGCAAAAATTTTAGCAATTAATGCAAAACAACCATCTTAACACTGCTTCACCAAGTGCACCACCTCATCACAGATAACAAAATGCATACAGTTGCATAAAACTGAATACCACTTGGTCTGTGAAGGACTGTGAAACCAAAGGGGAATAGTGTCCTGTATAATGAAATCAGAATGGAAAAAAGAGTAAATAACACAATACCTTTACTTTTCCTCTCACTGAATTCTAGGCCTAGAAAGTCCTCTGAAGTGACCACAAAATCTGGATAAATAAAAATTACAAAGTTCTATTTGACCCCACAGTAAGTAAAGTGCAAGGAAACAGATGACCAAACACATATCAGGACAGGGTCTGCCACACTGACACCCAAATACATACACTAGGACAGGCTCTGCTGCCACATGGACCCCCACATCAGGATGGGATAACCTACTAATAGTATAAAAAATGCTTTCCACATTGCTTTGTTGTTTGAGTGTATTGCCCCCTTGTGTATTTGTGCCCCCAGCCACCCCCCTTTGTGCATTTTTGCATTTGTGCAATACACCCTTGTGTATTGATTTATTTGATGCCCCCAGCCAGCCCCCTCCCTTGTGTATTGATTTATTTGATCCCCCCAGCCAGCCCCCCTCTCTTGTGTATTGATGCTCCAATCCCTTTTGTACTGGTTAATATAATGCCCCCATACCCATGTGTATTAACCCCCCACCTGTTTGTGTATTGATATATGTGACATTCTAACCACCCTGATGTGTAATTATGTCCCCAGCCACCATCTTTTTGTATTATTTAATTTTCCCAAGGCAGCCACCTCCTTCTGCCTCAACTGTTTATTTGAAATAAAATACTTACTTTTTTGCTGGCCTTCGTTATTCCACCGTAACCCCGCAGACTGCACTTCTACCTCATGCTCTTCTCCCTGTCACGCAGTGGCGAGCAACTGTTCCGTAAGAGCCAGTCCCCTTGAGCGTCACGGTGCATCTTCAAAGGGGCGGGACGAAGAGCCTCAGTGATCGGGGTTCAGGCAAGCCATTAAGCGGCCAGCGGAGGCGGTTTTACAGCCGCTTTGAAACTGTCAGCCGCATCGGCTGCAATTGGAGCTTGGTGTGCCGGCACACCGGGAAATCTCCCGGTTTCCCGGCGGTGTCATTTGGTATAGCGTTTCAATTGGGGGGGCACACTGGGGGGCACAGCATAATCTAAGGGGGGCCATGGCCCCCTCTGGCCCCCCCTGCCGATGCCACTGCCAACAAATAGTTCTCTTTCCATTCTATATCTTCGCGTATCTGAAGTACGTTGATCGTATACGAATTAATGGTCTTTATTATCGGCATACCTGGGAACTCTCCGGGTTTGACCTGGAGATTGCCGGGAGAGCGCCGCTCCTCCGGTTCTCCGGGTCATAGGAGCGGGGTCTTGACACGCCCTGCTCCCCGCCCATTTTTTCTTTAGATGGGAGTGGAACCGCCCGCTGCCGTCAGTGTGCAGTCCCGCAAGGGAAGGCTCTTGGTAGCCGGAGCCCAGAAGTTCCCAGGTATGATTATCGGTATTGAGTTGATCCCAGAGAAGATAGGTCTCCCAGGAGGGTTTTCGGCATCCTTATGTATCTTCGGCAGGTGGTAAAATAAAGGCTTGGGTATAGAATGTTTTAATAACTTAAATTCTTTATCAGTTAAAATACCATATTTGCTCAATTATAAGACAACCCTGATTATAGGACGACCCCCCCAAAATCTGAATATTAATTTAGAAAGAAAAAGTCTGAATATAAGCCGACCATATAGGAAAAAAGTTTTACTAGTAAATATTAATTCATGTAAACAATTTTTTCATATTTAATAAAAGCTATGATTGAGAAAAATATATTTCCTTTTATTTGCAAACCTGCCCTCCAGTTATGCACATCTGCCCCCCAGGCTTGCCACTCTGCCCCCCAGATATGCCTTATACCTGTCTATATGCTACTCTGCCTCCCTGATATGCCTTACACCCCCTACATGCCACTCTGCCTCCCTGATATGCCTTGGCAACAAAAGTGAGTACACCCCTAAGTGGAAATGTCAAAATTGGGCCCAAAGTGTCCAGCACTGCCTTAACCCTCTTGGGCATGGAGTTCACCAGAGTTTCACAGGTTGCCACTGGAGTCCTCTTCCACTCCTCCATGACGACATCACGGAGCTGGTGGATGATAGAGACCTTGCGCTCCCCCACCTTCCGTTTGAGGATGCCCCACAGATGCTTAATAGGGTTTAGGTCTGAAGACATGCTTGGCCAGTCTATCACCTTTACCCTCAGCTTCTTTAGCAAGGCAGTGGTCGTCGTATGTTTGGGGTCGTTATCATGTTGGAATACTGCCCTGCGGCCCAGTCTCCAAAGAGAAGGGATCATGCTCTGCTTCAGTATGTCACAGTACAAGTTGGCATTCATGGTTCCCTCAATGAACTGTAGCTCCCCATTGCCGGCAGCACTCATGCAGGCCCAGACCATGACACTCCCAAGGCACACTTGTCTTTGTACTCCTCACCTGGTTGCCGCACATACATTTGACACAATCCGAACCAAATAAGTTTATCTTGGTCTCATCGGACTACAGGACATGGTATCAGTATCCATGTCCTTAGTCTGCTTGTCTTCAGCAAACTGTTTGCAGGCTTTCTCGTGCATCATCTTTAGAAGAGGCTTCCTTCTGGGACGACAGCCATCCAGATCAATTTGATGCAATGTGCAGCGTATGCAGGGCCGGCCCAAGACATTGTGCTGCCTGGAGCGAAGTGTGAAATGCTGCCCCCCCCCCCGCTTCGGGGAAAAAAATTCTGCAAAAACTGTCCTACATCCATTATTACAAAGTTCTATGTATCCCTACAGTAAGTAAAGTGCCAGGAAACAGATAACCAAATACACACCAGGACAGGCTCTGACACCTGTCAAGAGCATAAAAAATGCTTTCCACATTGCTGCTTATTGTGTGTATCTGACTGTGCCCCCTGCCAGGCCCCTTTGTGCATTGATTTATTTGATGCCCCCCCTTTTGTACTGGTTGATTATAATGCCCCCTATACCCATGTGTATCACCCCCCCCCCTTTGTGTATAGATCGTCCTAACCACCCTGTTGTGTCCTCACTCCCCAGCCACCCTCTAGGGGCATGAATATGTCCTTTAAAATGATGTCCTTCCCACCCTTTAAAATTAGGCCTTTCTTTAGATAACCAGATAAGACAGATAACCACAAGCCCTATTAGCTGGCACAGCCAGTGTATGTTAACATTAAACCTGCTCCAAGGCCAAGAAGGTTCTACATATGTATTACAAAAAATCCTATACATATTTGGAGGAAAAAACAGTGATTTCAGAGGTTCATGATAACCTCCATAAACAGCCATTTTAACAGGCTTAACACTTGATCTGACAGCTCACCTCTCATGTGCTGAGGTATTGAGGTCATACATTTGTGCTGTTTTGAGCAGTTGCTGTTTGCTTTGTACCACCTACCAGTCCACCCATTTTGGTTCCCATTTCATATTAAATAGAATATCGCCAATATGGAAGAACAGAAAGGGAGTGAACATCACCTGCACACATTTCAGACATGGTGCACTGTAGGCCCGCAAATATGTTTCAATAATATTCAATTGTTAATGTCCCCTCTCCACAGCAACCCTCTAGGGGCATGAATATGTCTGTCCGAGACTCCATCGGTCCGCTTATCACCTCAATTTTTTTTTTTTAAATACTTACTCAGAGCCGGCCTTAGGTGTTCTGGCGCCCTGTGCGGACTACTCCTCTGGCGCCCCCCCCCTTCTCACTCCCTTCTCCCTGTCTACCCCCTTTCCCCTGTCTCACTCCCTTCTCCCTATCTACCCCCTCCTAACTATCTACCCTTTCTCTCTTTGAAGTTCACTTACCTTTCAGGAGTCCTGCGGTGGGGGTGCAAGGCCTCTGCCTCCCAGCTCTGCCACTGTATGGAACAGTATAGAATGATGGGAGTTATGATGTACTTTTAGAGCATAATTAGATCATGAAAAAGACATTGGAAATGGTACAGCATAACACCCATCACTCACACGTATACCAATCCACACGTAAACCAATCCACACATATATACCAATCCACATTTACCAATCCACACATATACCAATCCACACATATATACCAATCCACACATATACCAATCCACACATATATACCAATCCACACATATTCCAATCCACACATATACCAATTCACACATATACCAATTCACACATATACCAATCCACACATATACCAATCCACACATATACCAATCCACACATACACCAATCCACACATACACCAATCCACACATACACCAATCCACACATATACCAATCCACACATACTAATCCACACATATACCAATCCACACATACACCAATCCACTCTCACTGAATGATTTCCTACTTTTCCTCTTTTCTCCTTACAGCTCCTTTTCGTTCTCTTCGCTCCTCTTCTTCAGTTCTTCTGTCTTCTTCCGGGTCAGAGGGCACGGACAGCGGTGGGCGCGGCTTCAGTGTTGTGCGCCGGGATCTGACAACAAACCCCGGCGCACAGAAGCTGTTGCCGCGCGGATCACAAGGGAGCGGTATCGGAGGTCTTTAACAGACCTCCGGCTCCCTTGAGTGATTTTAAGCCGGGTTCAAGGGAGATCCTTGAACCGGCTTAAAATCACTCAAGGGAGCCGGAGGTCTGTTAAAGACCTCCGATACCGCTCCCTTGCGAGCCTGCTCCTCCAGCGGCAGACATTACTGTCCGTCTCTGGAGGGGTGCCGGGTGCCCCCCTGATGAGCGGCACCCGGTGCGGACCGCTCCCCCCACCCCCCCGCTAGGTACGCTGCTGGTGGCAGCGGTACTCTACGGTGGCGTCGGACCCCGCGGCGGCACCCCCTGGAGTGTGGCGCCCTGTGCGGTCGCACACCCCAAAGACCCTGTACTTACGTTTTCTTCTTCCACCGACGTGCTCCTCAGCCTCTTCGCGCTCCAGATCTTCTCCTTGTCACGCGGTGACGGGCAACTGCTCTGCGTGAGCCCGCCCCCTTGAGCGTCACGGCGCATCAAGGGGGTGGAACGAAGAGCCGAACCGATTGGCACGCTGCACGCAGGCAAGATTTTAAGTAATTAAACGGCGGCGGTTTTACATTTATGTTAAAACCGGCGCCGGTAGCCGCATCGGATGGCAAAACAGCGGCACTTGGGGCAGCAAAGTGCCGCCCCTTCAAAAGTGCCGCCTGGGGCAATTGCCCCAGTCTGCCCCATTATAGGGCCGGCCCTGAGCGTATGGTCTGAGCACTGACAGGCTGACCCCCCACCCTTTAACCTCTGCAGCAATGCTGGCAGCACTTATATGTCTATTTCCCAAAGACAACCTCTGGATATGACGCTGAAAACGTGCACTCAACTTATTTTGTCGACCATGATGAGGCCTGTTCTGAGTGGAACCTGTCCTGTGAAACCGCTGTATGGTCTTGCCCACCATGCTGCAGCTCAGTTTCAGGGTCTTGGCAATCTTCTTATAGCCTAGGACAGGGGTGTCCAACCTGTGGCCCTCCAGCTGCCGCAGGACTAAACCTCACCCAGCCCCTTAGCTGAAAGAGCATTATGGGATATGTAGTCCTGCAGCAGCTGGAGGGCTGCAGGTTGGAGGCCCATGGCCTAGGCCATCTTTATGTAGAGCAACAATTCTTTTTTTCAGATCCTCAGAGAGGTCTTTGCCATTAGGTGCCATGTTAAACTTCCAGTGAGCAGTATGAGAGAGTGTGAGAGCAATAACACCAAATTTAACACACCTGCTCCCCATTCACACCTGAGACCTTGTCACATGACACTGGGGATGGAAAATGGCTAATTGGGCCCAATTTGGACATTTCCACTTAGGGGTGTACTCACTTTTGTTGCCAACAGGGCCGGCCCTATAATGGGCCCTCTCTCTCTCTCCTCTGCGGCGAGTCTCCCTGTTCGGTCCCAGTGCCGGCTTGTAATGCAGAGCGCCGGAAGTGACGTCAATTTCCGGCGCTCAGCATTACAAGCCGGCACCGTGGCAGAGCAGGGAGACTCGCCGCAGGACTGTTTAAAGGTAAGTATCGGGGGGGGTCGTCGTTTTAAACTTCGCCCCAGGCGGCGTTAAGTCTTCGGCCGGCCCTGGTTGCCAAGGTGTTAGACATTAATGGCTGTGTGTTGAGTTATTTTGGGGGGGCAGCAAAGTTATACAGGCTATACACTCACTACTTTGCATTTTAGCAAAGTGTCATATCGGCATTGTTGTCACATGAAAACATATAACAAAATATTTACAAAAATATGAGGGGTGTACTCACTTTTGTGAGATACTGTACGTCCATTTGCTAAGTTAGTTATTTCATATACACCCTGTTTGGTTCTGAGCTCAAGGGAGGGCAGACACATTTTCTTTCTGTGCACATCCTATATGGATTGCCACGTCTCCGGGATGGAGTTCAGTCCTCAGGGGGTTAAATGGAGAACCCATAGGTTATTGGAACCTGCTTTCGTTTGGTTGTTTCAGATTTTTCTACAGGATGCTTATGGGCTTAGCTTCCATTCTGCCCAGTCCTGGGTTCTGCCAGCTGGTTCGCCGTGTGTGCCCTCAATAAGGCTCTATGTCGTGGCTGGGGGTGGCACTATTAAATTTGGGACCTGCTGTGGTGCATCCCCCAGTCGGTTCTCAAAACTCAGCCTGCTATTGCTTCACTAATAGGTGATATGGCTCAAGATGTATTTAGAATTATGTTCATGAAAGTGAAGGGCCTTAACAGCTCACACATGCGCCGCCTAACGCTATCTGAGGCAGGTAAGGCCCATGCTGCAGTAGTGTGCCTTCAGGAAACTAATTTCTCTCCGCCGACTTTTTATATTAAAAAATACCCTGACCCGTGCGGGGGGGGTACCTATTTCTAGTGGGGAGGCTGAATCATCAGGACATTACAATAGCGAATGTGTATGCTCCTAATGCTGACCAACTTTAATTCCTCTCTGTGTGCCTTGAGAACTTGTCTAAGATCCAACAGGGTCACTTGTTGGTTTGCGGGGACTTCCTTTTCGGTTTGGGATGTACTGTATCCTCTCTGGCGTCCAGAGCCCAGAGTGCATCCTTACGTAAATTTTGTATGGGCTTTCGGGATATTTTGTTGCAGTAAGAGCTTTATGATGCATGGCGTATTTTGAATTGTACTGTGAGGGACTACACGTTCATATTAGTAGATAACTTTACCTTACAGGCCATCAAAGCAGCTAAGTTGAGCGATATTATGTGGTTAGATAATGCACTGGTATTGGTGGATTTACCCTCTCTGACTGCAATTAGGGGGCATGGAACGTGGCACTTGAATGAGTCCTTGCTTACGATAAGGAACTTGTTTCCAAGCTAGAGAACATGACGAGGGAATTTTTTGCGATTAACTATACTCCTGAGGTAGGAGGTCCAAGCAGCAGTTAAAGCCCTCAAAGCAGGTAAAGCCTCAGGGCCTGAGGGCCAGTCTAATATTTTCTATAGATGCCTTCGCCCCCATTTAGAGCCTCACCTTCATCAGCTTTTTAACTTCACTTGTTTGCTGATTCTGCTCTTGGTTTTGGATTTCTGGCATAGACTCGGCTTGTTGATCATGCTTCTGGTTCTGATTCGGCTTCATCTTGATCGCCTGGTTTGACCCGGCTTGTCCACTACACTGCTTCTCTGTTCCTGTCTCTCCTGGCACGCTCCGCCCTCTGGGGTCCTACTTCACCAGACCATTACATAAATATCATTTCACAAGTGCAGAGCACCAAAACCCCAATGTTGTTGCTTTCCCTGGACGCTGAAAAGGCTTTCGACTGCTTAAATTGGACGTATATGAGAGAAACCCTCCAATGGTATGAACATCCAGCTAACTTTACCCAAACTGTCTTGGCACTTTATTCCCTTCCTAGGGCTAGAGTTTATTTGCTGGATTTCACTCTCCCCCCTTTGTCATAACTAACGGTACGACACAGGGCTGCCCACTGTCTCCACTTATTTTTGTGCTTGCATTGGAACCTCTTGCCATCACTATTAGGAGCTCTCCTGACATACATAACTTTCACATCAAATCTTTGGAGCATAAAATTTGGTTATTTGCTGACTACATTCTCTTAGCCATTTCTAACCCAAGCAAGGCTTTCCTCCCCCTTCAGAAGTTGCTGAAGGACTACGGTCGGTGTTCTAATTACAAAAATGCTATTAAAACGCAGGTTCTACCCATAGGGCTCCCCCCCACCCCGATGATCTCCTTTAATTGGCAAAACATATCGATCCTGTACTTGGGCATTGATCTGACAACATCCGTGCAAGACCTAGTGCAGCCTGATCTCCCGTGCAGCTGCAGGGATGTGTCCCTGCCGCTGCAAGAAGGGCAGGATGTACCGGTACGTTTATAGGGAGATTCTTGGGATCAGAGCCGGCCTTAAGTGTTCTGGCGCCCTGTGCGGACTACTCCTCTGGCCCCCCCATCCCAAAAAAAAGAAAGCAAGTGCAAACAAGTACAGTAATATATAACTGGAAACAATAGTATACATTAAATACAAGGAAAAAACAGCTAATCTGCTGTAACAAAAACATTTGGGATGCGTTTTGTGGATGTACCGGTATGTCCATAGGGGACTGAAGGGGTTAATCTTTATGAGAAACATAACTTTAAGCCTTTTGCTGTTCTTCAGGCCCAGTATGCTCTTGTTGCCACGTGGCATGCCAGCCTTCCCCCACATCCGTTAATAAAGCACTGCTCTGCCTCGTCTCACTTGAATCACAACATTTCTATTTGTTATTGAATGTTTATTTGCCTGGGCTCCAAACTGTCTTACAAAGAAAGGTGGGAGAAAGAGATGGGCATAACAATACATCTAGAGGAATGGAATAGAGCATTCTGTAACCTGCAGGCTGTGTCTCGCTGTATGTTACACTGGGAGGTGAACAGGAAGGTTTTGTTCAGATGGTACCCGGTCTGTTTGAGGTAGGGCCACATCCACAAGGCTGCATCGACCTTATGTTGGCATTGCCATAGCACACCAGGCTCTATGTATCATATTTGGTGGGAGTGTGTCAAAATTAGGCCGTTCTGGTCCGTGGTCTTCAACATCATCAATGGCTTTCTCTCCAATAGGGTGCTATCTCAACCGAAAGTGGTTTTATTAGATATGCTCTAAATGTTTCTTTGAAAGTGACCATACAACTTGTGATGCATTAGCTTATAGTTGCAAAAATGTTTATAGCTAGATTGTGGAGATCGACTAGGGTCCCAACTGAATGAGAGCTGATCTCTCTCATGAGAAAATGAGCAATACGAGTATGCAGCTCATGAGGCCTCAAACCATTTGGATTCCCACGTTAGGGTGTGGGGCATGTGGTGGCTTAGAGAGGGCGTTGAGAACGAGGGGGTTAACGTTTCTAAACTAGCGCCTTTATTATTGGAGAGGGCTAGACACTGAAAGTCTTTCATACAAGTTAATTACTGTGTACTTTGTTGATTTATGTTATTTGTTTCTTTTTTCTTTTCATCTTACAAACTTGGCTTTGTCTCGACAGTAATGAAACTCGATAGCCAAATCTACTGTAGAAATGTTTATTTATTGTTTTGACAGCTCAACGGTATGGGTTGCATTGATGTACAAGTCTTGACCTACAATGTTTTTCTATACTTACGCATACTTTTCTGTATGTACCATGCTGATTACTGTATTGCATTATGATAACTGTACATTCTGCATTTGTTTGTTATACAATAAAAAAAAAAAAAGCATTTTCCCTATAGGATAGTCTTATATTTAGGCTTTTTCTTTTTTTCCTAATTTAATATTTAGGAAACAGAAATGGGAGTGTTAGTTAATGAGGACCAGGAAAAAGCAGTAACTTTAAATAACTATTTTTCCTCAATATATATATTAAGGAGGCACCTATGCCAATGGATATGCAAAATGACTACTGCAAAAAACCTGCAGACAAATTGTGATTGGATGACTCAGGACAAGGTGCTGCAGCAACTAAAGAAACTTAATGTCAACAAAGCTCTGGGGCCTGACGGTATTCACCCACGAGTACTTAAGGAGCTAAGTCTGGAAATAAGTGAACCTCTGTTTCTAATCTTCCGGGATTCTTTTCTTTCAGGAATTGTACAAGCGGATTGGAGAAAGGCAGATGTGGTTCCTATATTCAAAAGGGGTTCAAACTATTTGCCTGGAAATGATAGACCTGTGAGTTTAACTTCTGTGGTTGGAAAAGTATTTGAAGGGCTATTAAGGGATAATATTAATTAGGAAGAACAGTGTTATTAGCAAAAATCAGCATGGGTCATGTCAAACTAATGTCAAACTAACTTAATTGCATTCTATGAAGAAGTAAGTAGAAGTGTAGATCAGGGTGTTGCAGTGGATGTAATCTACTTGGATTTTGCCAAGGCGTTTGACACGGTTCCACACAATAGGTTAGTATTCAAACTGAAATAAATTGGCTAGATGAAAATTCTTGGGGGTTTTGTTCTGGGACCAATTTTATTCAACATATTTATAAATCATGTTTCTGTGTTTGCAGATGACACTATACTCTGTAAAGTAATACAGGATATTACTTTGCTGCAGAGGGATTTGCACTGGGCACACAAATGGCAGATGAAATTTAATGTAGATAAATGCAAAGTTATGCACTTCAGGGTAAGGAATGCACAAACAACGTACACCCTAAATGGTAGTAAATTAGGGATAACAACAAATGAGAAGAATTTTGGAATTGTTATAGACAACAAACTAGGAAACAATGTGCAATGTCATCTTAGGCCAGTAAGGTATTGTCATGTATAAAAAGGGACATCAATTTGTGGGATTAAAATATAATTTTGCTCTTTAAAAATCAATGATAAGACAACACCTTGAATATGCTGTGCAATTTTGGGCACCTATTCTAAAGAAGGATATTATAGTACTGGAAAAGGTACAGAGGCGAGCTACAGAATTAATGAAAGAAATTGAACACTTTAGTTCTGAAGAAAGGTTAATTTAAAACAGTGCCTCAGAGGGTTTATGATTGCATCATATAATTTTATTCAGGGCCAATACAAACCATTGTTGGAAATCTATTCATAAATAGGACTATGCATTGGACACGTGGTCACGCATTTAGACTGGAAGAAAGGAGATTTAGTCTAAGGCAGAGGAAAGGGTTTTTTTTACAGTAAGCACAATAAGATTGTGGAATTCTCTGCCTGCAGAGGTAGTTTTATCAGAGTCTGTACAGACATTTAAACAACTGGATGAATACTTGCAAAAATATAATATTCAGGGATATAATTATGGGGAAACAGCTTTTTGAACCAAGGATAGATCTGACTGCCATTCTGGGGTCAAGAAGGAGTTTTTCCCCCTAGTTTGTGCAAAATTGGAAAGAGCCACAACATGTTTTTTTTTTACCTTCTTTTGGATCAACAGCAAGAAATTAACAGATATAGGAAAGGCTGAACTTGATGGAAACATTCCTCAAAGATTTTGGTCCATATGGACATGATGGCATCACACAGTTGCTGTAGATTTGTTGGCTGCACATCCATGATGCAAACCTACCATTCCCATCCCAAAGGTTCTCTATGGTGACTGTGGAGGCCATTGGAGTACAGTGAACTCATTGTCATGTTCAAGAAACCAGAAATTGAGATGATGTGAGCTTTGTGACATGGTGCATTTTCTTGCTGGAGAGAGCCATCAAAAGATGGTGGTCATAAAGGGATGGACATGGTCAGCAACAATAGGCTGTCTCGTTTAAATGATGCTCAATTGGTACTAAGGGGCCCAAAAAGTGCCGAGAAAATGCCCCCCACACCATTACACCACCACCTGCCAAAGTCTGACCTTGCCATCTGAATGTCGCAGCTGCTATGTGATTGGCTGATTAGCTGTTTGTGTTAACAAGCAATTGAACAGGTATACCTAATGAAATGGCTATATATATATATATATATATATATATATATATATATATATATGGGATGGCCATATATATATGTGATGGATGTGGTATGGGTGAGTTGTAATGGCTAGATTTGATGGGAGTGAGGTGTAATGTGTGAGAGCTGGGTATGATGGGCATAAAGTGTGACTTCCTGCTATGACAGGAATGTGGTGTGATGGTGGTGGCTAGGTGTAATATGTTTTAGATGTGATGGATGGGTGAGGTTTAAAGGGAGTGAGATATGATGGAAGTGAAGTGTGGCAAGAATTCGGGAGTTAAGATGTGTGAATAAGAAATAAACAAAAAAGGGGGAACACAGGAAGATAGAATAAACAGAGGGAGAAGTGTGAAGGTGTGTGTTTGGATAGGTATTTTTAAAGGCAGTGTATATGCATGTATTTTCAGAATCCTTTGCTATTATTGTTTGGGCCTAAATGGAATGGAATGATTCATTCTAACACATTTTAACCCTGTACGACTATTTAGTATTGCTTTAAAAAATAATTTAAGAAAAACATAGTGTCCTTCACTGAGTTCAGTAACTGTGAAAATGGGGGGCTGGGCTAGCGCTCAACAAAGATGGCCGCTTAACTCGTTAGCTCTGTGAACAATTGCGCTACAAAAGCTCTACCGCCGAATATGGGCAAACCTAATCGTGCCGGGGGAACCCCCAAACCTCTCAACCCTTCGGTGAGACTTTTTTCATGGTCTGCATTCTACTTCACCATAATGACATTCCCTACAAATCATATAAAAAGTCTATCACTTTTCATTTGATTAATGCAGTCATTACAATTCTCCCTAGATCCTGGAAGTCCGCTAATCCTCCATCTATGTCAGGTTGGTTCAACCGAGTGGAATTCATCTATCACATGGAAACCCTCACATGGTCTGCAAAGGGTTTAGGCCACACAAACAAGATGAGATGGTTCAATTGGAGGTCCTATATTTCCAACTTGGAGAACTGCCTCTGCTCTTTCTACACCTAAACTCAATCTTAGCTTGGATTTTGGATAAATCCCCCTATGTATAACAGATTCTTACCCTACATCTTAAAATTTTAGTCTGGCCATCTTGATATGAATATTAGACAGAACACCGGGTCGCAGTATACAGTCCATCTGTCACTATTTTGTTAATGTTACAACATTTTCCTTTTTCTCTGCTTCAAAGTACCCTTTTATAAACCCAAGATACTAGCCTTTGGTTAGCTGTAAATATCCTCCCTTCCAAATATCAACTATATGAGTAATATCACTACAAACTGTTCTCACTGTAATTTGCTTTTGTGATGTTGTTTTCTGACGCCTGCACCTTTTGGTTTCAACTATACATGTCTGTATAACATTCAGAATAACAATGTCCACTTTACGATACTGCTGACTTATATCATCGTATGTATTCATATTATGGAAACTCTGTATAATTTCATTCATGATTGTAACTGCCAAACGTGCAATAAACAGAGAATTGATTACAGTAACTGTGAAAAAGTCCACCATGAATCATGTCTGTGCCTATCCCTATAGGGGTATGCTGACAAAGGAGCAGCGTGTGTACAGCGCCTCAGTACACACCCAACGAGGTCCCACATTTCATAACATGTATAATGTGACCCCGTAGTAGTAGTGGCAGCTTGTACAGGGAGTGGAAGCTGCAGTGAAGAGAGTACTCCACGAGCAAGGTAAGAAGAAGGGAAGTAGAGCAAGTGAGTTGGACTATGGATGGGTGAGGAAGAGGCGGAAAGAAGAGGTGAAGATATTATGTTTTTAAATTACACTGTAAAATGCCAAGACATTTTTAACCCCTTCAATCCCCTATAGACGTACCGGGACGTCCAAAAAACGCCTATTAAGAAACCCCTATGGACGTCCCGGTACATCCAGCCCTTCGTGCAGCGTCAGGGACACATCCCTGCTGCTGCACGGGAGATCAGGCTGGACTCCCCACTGACAGCAGAAGCCAGCATTGCCAGCTTTCTGCTGTCCGATCTCCTGCCTACGGGGATATCCTGCCTTCCGATGAGGCACAGAGACGCTGCGATCTCTATGCAGGTCTGTGAGGACCTGCAAAGAGATCACAGTGTGATCGGTGCAGGGGGATTGCGGGGAGGGGAGTGAGAAACCATGTCTCTCACTCCCCCTCCCGTCCTGAAACAGAAAAGCTGGAAAAAAAATGTTAATTCATTTAAAAAATAATATTAAAAAAATCATTAAAATAATAATATAAATAATACTAAAAAAATTATAATGTGAGCTGTGATGTCATTGTGACATCACTGGCATGTTCAGGAGGTCCCTAGGAGGACCTCTAACCATTTCTGTGTAAAAAAAATATATAAAAAATACAAAATAAAGGTAAAAAAAGTAAAATAAAAAAAAATATATATATATATATAAAAAAAGATAATAAAAAAAAAATATTAAAAAACCTTACTTCCCATTGCCCTAGCATAACATCTAGCCAGTATAACCCCCCTGCCCCCGTTCACAACCCCCAAACCCGTTAAGCCATAGGCATAAAAATTATACAAAATTGTACACCTTATAGTATGCTGGTATGGTGCTGGGAAAGTCTGGAAAATCTATATAAATTAGGTATTTCTGAAATCAGGACACCTGAATTGATAAACTTGTAGGGGATTTTCCATCACTTTACCTAATTTTGTGAGGATTCAGAGGGAAAATGTAAAAACAATTAGAATTTCTCATTCTAAATTTTCAGCTAATCATCCAACTATGGTATCAAAAGAAAGCTCTATCTCTCCTTGAAAAAACAATATATAGTTTACATGGGTACACTATTCACAGGAAAGGAGAATAATCGCTAAACCGATATACCGCAAAAATGGCAAAATTGCTCCGGGCTTTGAGGTACCAAAAACCCCTGGGACTGAAGGGGTTAAAGTAAAAATGTAAGGCCACATACTGACATAGTCTTTGAATGCCAACCACGTGTCTCACTCAAAAAGGGAATAAATCAGTAATGAGTCACAAGAGAAAAATATCAAAATCAGGGATTGTTAGGATGTTGCCATCTTGTGAATGCTCTGTGATGTCTACATTACATTGTGTATTGAATTAACTGTCTGCCAGCAAAGGAGTTATACTTTCTCATGAAATATTTAGATAACTTGGACCTCAATAAGAAAAGGGGGAATTCTTGCAAGTAGCAGATGCACTAGACTAGGTATCCAAGAATGCAAATTATGTTTGCATGATGATACATAATGTTTTTTGAGTACGTAGAAGGCACTAATTCATAAAACTGCATGTGTAGTCCCATCAGAAACATGGATAATTAGCACTAACAAGATGTGTCATTCAACGCCCTAATGTCAGTTACCATATTTCCCTGTGGATAGGGATATTAGCAAATCTATGTCACTACTGCACTATCATAGCTTCAAGTAAATGGTCAAGAGTCTTTAAACAATTTGAAAGCACATTATTATACTGATTTGTTTATTTATTGATATTTACAATAGCTATTTAAACAAATGTATATTTTTAGTTAAATTAAAATAATATTAGGTACTTTACAAACATTTCTAAAAAAACAGTGATGGACAAAACAATCCAGCTGACCTCTGTCGGACTTAATAACCATACATATAAAATTAATCAATATGATTGCATGAACGATTCTGCAAACAAATGGTCTTATATAAAAGTGTTCTTTTGTGCAGAAATGAGCAGAAATAGTCTACTGGTGTGCATTACTCATAATTTAGACATTTTCCCCAGAATAGCTCATTGAGTAGACCTGCTTATACAAATTGTGTATTTGTTTATTACTAAATAAAAGGAGGTAGTAATACTTACATCGACACAGCAGGAAGTTTCAAAACTGTAAACTATAAATAATGGCAAGAATGAGAATGTATTATTTGCTTTACTTTATAGATTTTCCTAATATCACAGAATGTCTGATCATTTATGTTTTATCCACCCTCTTCATATAGAGCTATGACCATCTCTAAGCCCAATCAGCTAAAAAAAGGTTTTACATTAGTGTTGTCTATTTTGAATGTAGAGTGCTGCAGAATCAGAAGGTTTGGTTGGGGACTAAATGTTGTAACTCAATGGAACGAATAGGATGGGGATCACATGAAAACCCTAGACAACAGTGCACGGTTCCAGAAGATTATTGAGAAGCTATTATAGCACGGCCATTGGGTGGAAGGGTGTGTGCATGCCGGCCCCTTTAATTTCATGAATGGCCTCCACCCCCTGCCCCACCAGACATCAGGAAGCAGTGGTAAGTCGGGGGGGTAGTGTTATATGGGGGGCATAAGGCTTTTCTGGATGCAGAGTGCCCCATACAATGCCTTTCAACCCCCTTTATGCCACTCTGTGCCATGGTATGCTTTTTAACCCCCTATATGCCAGAGTGGCATATAGGGGGTATAAGGCATTTCTGGAGGCAGAGTGCCATATAGGGGGGTATAAGACATTTCTGGAGGAAGAGTACCATATAGGGGGTTAAAAGGCATATCATGGGGCAGAGTGGCATATAGGAGGGTATAAGGCATATCAGGGAGGCAGAGTTTCAAATAGGGGGGTATAAGGCATTTCTGGGGGCAGAGTGGCAAGCCTGGGGGCAGATGTGCATAACTGGGGGGGGCAGGTTGGCAAATAAAAGGAAATAAAAACAAAAAAAATTCTCAATCATAGCTTTTATTAAATACGAAAAAATAGTTTACATGAATTAATAAAGAAATACAAGTTTCTTACAAGAATATTGTGAAGGATAATGTGATCACATGTACATGTATGTGTATAAGGCCAGTGTACATGTATGTGTGTGTAAGGGCAGTGTACGTGTATATGTGTGTGTGAGGGCAGTGTATGTGTATATGTGTGTGTAAAGACAGTGTATGTGTACATGTGTGTTTATGGGCAGGTGTGGGTAAGGGCAGTGTGTAGGGGTCCTGGGAGAGCCTTTTTTAATTAAAAAAAAAATCTCTGCTGCTGTGGACTACTCTTCCAATGATGCTCAGCCAGCATTATGGTGGACAGTATGTCATTTGTTTTTCAGATTCCAATATTTCTATAATTATTTTCTAATAATTAAAAATAAATTTGGTAAATTGTTCTATTTTGTCAGATTTCAATTATATCATAACATGGTAATCTTGTAAATCTGTATTGTTGTTATTAATATTATAAAATAGTTTGTTAAAACCTGCAAATCTTTTTCTCCCTCAATCAATCCATTTAATCTTTCTCACAGAACTATATTTTATTCAGTATGTTGTACATTAAGACAGAACAGACAGTCCTTTGTGCCCATCAAAGGTGAATGGTTTGCTAGAAGGATTCATAGTTAGCACAAGGCATTTTTACTATATGAGTTATAGTCTCTTGGCTGCAACATATAAACATTAACTTCTTTAGATCTGACAGCATAATCTGCAACCTCAAAATTTCCTGAAACACAGGCTATGAAAAAACTGCAACCATATCTTAAAGTAGAACTCAATATTTAAAAGCTTATATGGCTTTCCTAGTCATCGCTTTTCCTCGGTGTATACGAGAGACCCTTGTGATCAATGAATGTACTAAAGCTTGACCCTTAACATAGATCTCAGAGAAGATACAGGAAAAACTTTGTAAAGATTCTTGTTTACGATAAAGTGATTAGACATTCCTTTTAATTCAATGCACACTGCACCTATGGGCATATTTTACGTTTCTACTCTTTTTAAATTCAAGGTACCTGTGGGTATACATCAGGAATATACTGATTCCTGTACAGCCTAAATTACCTTTAAAACCATCTGGCATAAAATTAGTTCACCTTGAAAAACTGAAATAAAAAGTAAAAATAAAAATCTAAGCTAATAATTAAAAAAAAAAGAGACATCATGTGAACATTGTTTTATAAAATCCAGTTTGAAACACATTATTTTTGAGTTATGGTAGAATTGTGTGTGCTAAACAAGTTTAACACATAATCTTCATAATAGCTGCCATTACTATGTATTGAGTCCAATTAATAAAACTCTCTGGTGCTTTCACATTTAATAATCTCACTATTCAAATTCCCAGTGCAGTTACAATTAGGAAATCCTTTAACATTTTTAATTAATTGCACAGCAGATAAATTATTTGCTTAGCAATGCTCTGGTAAAGAATATTTACATGACTAAGCATCTTAATGCTCTTAAAATAAAAAGCTAGAGACCATCCTCTGTTCTAATCATTAGCCATAACCTCTATTGCTTATATAAAAATGTGATAGGTTGTGAAAAGGAGTCCCCCATTATGTAATGGATATGCAAATCCCATAAGGTCACGCAAATAGTTTTTTCAACTTAGTGTGTGGGGACCCTTGCTGCTAGTTAAAACGTCTATCTGTCAACAAAGAGATACAAAAGTATTTATTCCTAGATTCCAATATAAAAAGTGTAAAAGTGCCCTACATGCATAAGGTCTGCTCCCTTACCTGTTGTGTTTAGTCACCATGGAGCCCCTAGAACATGGGGTGGGACTGGCCCACTGGGATACCGCAAAAATCTACCTGTAGGCTGTCTCACCTGGGTCCAGTTTTGAGTCCAGCCACCCAACTGTATGTGCGGCCGCAGCCCTAAAAGAGATCGGTGCCAAAAGAGGTACAGATCTCCTATCCACTGCACGTCTGTTAGTCAGAGCAGCACTGGATACAACATCATATCTGGCGTGGTGCTGATGTCTAGATATGCCGAGCAAGACTCCACCTCAAAACTGCAAGCAGACTGACAGATTCCAAGGCTGGGGACAAGAAAGTATGGGGTTTAACACACATACAAAATTATGAATCAAAGCATGCTGAGGAGCATATGAGGGGGAAATAATGCTGGGTATAGCGATGGAGGGGGATAGTTGGGTGCCAGGGGAGGGCTGGCAGCCTAAGGCCTGGGGGGCAAGTCTAGTCAAGTGGCCCATTGCGCCACCAAAGCCGCTGCGAGCGTCATTGAAAGCTGCCGTCGTGCGGCAGTCACTCCACCGGCGTCTAATGAAATTAAAGCAGCCGGCGTGCACGCACCGTGCCGCCCAATGGCCGAGCCTCAGCTCTTCATCCCAACCCATTTTAAGGCGTGGGGCGATGAGCTGAGGCACGACCATTGGGCCTGACTGCCGCATGACGCAGGGGCGTACCTAGAGTATTTGGCTCCTGTGGCAGAACTTGTATGTGGCACCCCCCCACACACACACACACACTTTAAAACTGCATAGTTTCTAAGTTTAGGCAAACATTGACAGGGGTATAGCATAACTGTTATCATTATATACTGAGGCAGACATTGACGCTGCTACAGCATACCTGTTATCATTATATACTAAGGGGTTACGCTGTACCACCGTCAATGTGTGCCCAAAACCCAAAAAACAAAAAAAACAGCCCGCCCCTGTTGGATGCAATACAGATAGTGATAGAAGGGGGAAATGATGGTGGAAAGCATGAATATAGTGGTTGAGGGACATGACTTACATACACACACATACACACACACAATCTAACACCTTACACATACATACACACATTCATTTATATATTTACACACACCACTCCAATACTATGCATATACATACACACACAGACACTACAACACCATACAGTTTCACATACACACAATACACACATGCATGCATACATACCCTCTCTATACTTACACTAACATATATACAATTTTTGGATTGAGATAATTATTTATTGTATATTACTATGACTGTGATCCACAATATGAAAGCAAACATGCCAATCAGTTGGTCTAAAAGACAGCCTCTGACATAAACAGCTTAGTGCAAATAAACATTGACATGGTCATCAGATAAGTCATAATCAGTAATAAAATCATGTAGTATCTTTTAAAGAACAATACATATTTAACCAATATCAACACAATGTGTATTAGGGACCCAATATGCGCATAACTCATTCATTTAGGATTATGGTTACAACAACTGATTTTCTCAATTACATTCCCTTGGACAATTCCCCCATGCTCAGAGCTTCCCCTAAGTGAATTCATAGTACAGGCTCGAAGTTAAAAACTGATCCCATACCAGCCATCTGTCCGCATGACCGTCACCCTGCCCTTAGCTGAGTGATTCAAGTCTTTCATCCTTCTCACATATTCCACCCCCAGTCCAGGAGCATGGGCTGGTCCGTCAGTCTCCAAATGGTCGGGATCAAGGATTTGTCTGCATTCAGCAAGTGAATTAACAGAGATTTACTATATCATACATATACTTTTTCAATTAAAGTTGTAGATCTTCCTTGGATATTTATTTAAAAGGATATGTTATAGGCATTCCTGCTAATCTGTATGCTTTGGTTTGATCTGCACCTTCAAGTCAGGGTTTGTATGTAAAATTCAGTTGACGTATATGTTTCCATGTGGTTCACATTTGATCTATTCCCAAAATGCAGGGTTTGCATGGGATATTCAGTTGATCTATTTTTCCATGTGGCTCTCAATTGATCTATACGCACAATGCAGAGTTTGCATGTGATATTTCATGTGAGATTAAGGTCTGGAGATTGGCTAGGCCACTCCAGGACCTTAATTTGCTTCTTCTTGAGCCACTCCTTTGTTGTCTTGGCCGTGTGTTTCGGGTCATTGTCATGCTGGAATACCCATCCACGACCCATTTTCAATGCCCTGGCTGAGGGAAGGAGGTTCTCACCCAAGATTTGATGGCAGATGGCCCCATCCATCGCCCCTTTGATGCAGTGAAGTTGTCCTGTCCCCTTAGCAGAAAAACACCCCCAAAGCATAATGTTTCCACCTTCATGTTTGACAGTGGGGTCATAGTGTTCTTGGGGTCATAGGCAGCATTCCTCCTCCAAATGCAGCGAGATGGGTTGATGCCAAATAGCTCGATTTTGGTCTCATCTGACCACAACACTTTCCCCCAGTTCTCCTCTGAATCAGATATTCAGACGGCCCTCTACATGTGCTTTCTTGAGCAGGGGACCTTGCGGGCGAGTCAGGATTTCAGTCCTTCATGGCATAGTGTGTTACCAATTGTTTTCTTGGTGACTATGGTCCCAGCTGCCTTAAGATTATTGACAAGATCCTCCGTGTAGTTCTGGGCTGATTCCTCACCGTTCTCATGATCATTGAAACTCTATGAGGTGAGATCTTGCATGGAGCCCCAGACCGAGGGAGATTGACAGCTATTTTGTGTTTCTTCCATTTGCGAATAATAGCACCAATTGTTGTCACCTTCTCACCAAGCTGCTTGGCGATGGTCTTGTAGCCCATTCCAGCCTTTTGTAGGTCTGCAATCTTGACATCCTTGGACAGCTCTTTGGTCTTGGCCTTGGTGGAGAGTTTGGAATCTGATTGATTGCTTCTGCGCACAGGTGTCTTTTATACAGATAACAAGCTAAGATGAGGAGCACTCCTTTTAAGCGAGTGCTCCTAATCTCAGCTCCTTACCTGTATAAACAATATTATACCTCCAGAAATGCCTTTTAACCCCTCTGGCATATAGGGGGTTAAAAGATATATCATGGGGCAGAGTGGCATATAGGGGGTTAAAAGGCATATCATGGAGCACAGTGGCATGTAGGAGGGTATAAGGCATTTCTGGAGGCAGAGTGGCAAGCCTGGGGGCAGATGTGCATAACTGGGGGGGCAGGTTGGCAAATAAAAGGAAATAAAAACAAAAACTATTTTTCTCAATCATAGCTTTTATTAAATATGAGAAAATAATTTACATGAATTAACATTTACTAGTAAATCTTTTTTCCTATAGGGTAGTCTTATATTCAGGCTTTTTCTTTTTTTTTTCTAAATTAATATTCAGATTTTGGGTGGTCATCTTATAATCAAGCAAATACAGTAATTATTTCCTAGAACTTAAATGTAAGCACTCAATGCATTAAAATGTCAGAGAAAAAAGCGAACAGAGAGCTGGGTTGTATAGTGAGTAACATTAGTAGCAGGACGAAAGGATGGTTATGCCACTTTACATATCTCCGTGTAGACCTCTCCTAGAGTATTTTGTACAGTTATAGAAACCTCTCTCCCAAAAATAATTTTGTTCACAAAAGGGCAACTGAAATGGTGAATGGTTTACAGGATAAAACCAACAGGAAAAAAACCTATACATATAGCTTGGATGAGTGAAGAGAGAGGGGATACAATAGAACATTTAAATACAGTACTTTTCACAAAGGCATTTCACGAAGTACAGGAGGAAAATGTATTTCAAAAAAGAGTAAAATGTTAGAACAAGAGGTCATAATCTAAAACTACAGTCAGAGGCTTAGAAATAATATAAGTCAATTTTACTTTACTGAGAAGGTGGTAGAAAAGTTCAACAGCCTCCCAGGTAAAGGCTAAAACAGTGAGGGAATGTAAGCATACATTGGATAGGCATACGGAAAGATGATGAGATAAGAAGAAAGACTGATTAAGGTCTGGGTCTTTGCATCAGGAAAAATAAGCAGGCTAGACGGGCCAAATGGTTGTTATCAGATGGCAAATTCTATGTTTCCTGCTCTTGCCTCTCTCCTGCCTTCTTCAGGTTCAACCCTGCCATTTTTTTCATATAAGGAGCAGAAGGAGGATGTATCCAAGGATAAGACCTGGTAAGTTCCTAGGTTTGCATATTCTTCAATGGTTATCTGAGCATGTATAGCTGGGAAGCTATCATGGTGCCCTGACTACCCCATTTCATAGCCCAATGGTTATGATTGTCTTTGGTATGCTTTGTTTTTCATGCTTTCTAAGGTTGATCAGTATTTGTTGTTGGTAGGTATTGTCAAACTATGTGATAGAAATACATAAAAAGTGCTTATATTTTGTACTATCTTTGTACTTTCATAACACAACACACGTTATTTAATTTAAATGGAAAGTAAAACAGAAAAGAACAAACATGAATTTAAATTAGAAGAACTTGAAGAACAAACACCAGAAATTAAATATCATTAAAAGTAATGTAAATAGCTTATACTGTACTATACAAGTATCACACAGTCTCAAATCAAGTGTCCTACAGTTCTTAAATTTTATCAAGGATGGAAGTAGATTTATTATTATCTTCCAATTATTTTGTTAAAAATGCAGTTATGCACATTTTACCTCAAAGGCTTCTTAGGTCAATTGAGTTCAATAATGTTGACCTACTTATTATTCTACAGTAAATCCACCCACTGTTAATGCCGTATTAATAACTACGTTTTGAGCAATATTATCCTGAGTCAGCTTGGCAACAGAGGTAGTAGAAGAGAATCTTCCCACCTCTTAATCGAAAAATATGCTGCAGAAATACATTTCTGTGCAGTCTGTGTGGACTCCTTTTGTCACTGTGATTTGTTACCTGCAGTTGTGACTAAAAATTCAATGGGAGACACAGACCCCAAGCCATGCCTTCCTTCAATCCCATCCCATTCCCTGTGGGATGAGGGAGATAAAATAAATAAAATATCTTTCAGGGGCTACTCCACCCCCATCCAGGGATGATCGGTGGAACCATCAGTCTTCATTTTCGGCTAGGGGAAAAGGGTTTTTTGCTACTGCAAACACATATTTTTGACAAGTTGCAATTTATTGAATAGATCTGCTCGAGTTTGTCCACACCAAGGCTGGTAACCACTGGTGTAACTACACGGGTCCCAACCTGTGCGACCCCTGAGACCCCTTCCTCCTGTCTCCTCGTACCAGTATAAAATTATTTAGAAAGAGCCCTTCTGACCTGGACTGCACCGATCCAGGCTGGATGAGCCCTTTCTTAACTATTTGTACTATAATTTAATTGTTCTATAGCGCTCAATAGAAAATATAAAAATATTAGCTGCCAACTGTAACATTTTTAAGAACCATGACTACCTGGTTTATGAGGTTTGTTCGTATCATTATTTACATGTTTGAATATGAAAAATATGTTTAAAAAAAAAGGAATTTGTACCACTAAAATAGAAAATATAGACTATATTTAGATAATAATCTGATACTATTCTAGTAGTGTTATAGCATTTAGAGAGGTGTGAAGATAACCTTTACATACCAGTCATTCTTCTACATACACAATATTAACTTTTCTTGTAAATTTAGACTGGGAAAGAAAAGAAATTCCCTAGATCGGTAGAATAAATACTATTAAATAATATATATTACCTCAATGGACTTACTTATTCCAAATGTTACCTTTATAAGTTCCTGAGATATGGCTACTCATGATCCAGACAGCGTTTAATAAGTTTATTTGGCAAAAAGTCTAAAACTTTTAACTAGGAAAACTAGAGAAGGGGGCCTTAGAGTACCAAATATAATGGAGTACCATGACGCATGTATGTTAGCACATGTAATGGCATCCCAGACAAAGGAAGCTAGAGAAGAAACATGGTATCAAATAGAAGGGAAATTTATCGGATGTGTAGATTTGGCATCTTTACCATGGTTCATTAGACCAGGGGGTAGGGATTGGGCACATGGAGAAGGATTCCTGGTTCTAAAAAGCATTCTGGACGTATGGGATAAGGTTAGAAAAAAGTGAGGCCTGTCACGTTCTGCCCAGGCTGCGGAGCTGCATATCTGTCCTGCTTTAGTTTCCCTGTTTTGCTTTGATCCATTCCTGGATTTCCTTTTGCTTTGTTCTATTTTCCATTCCTTGCTTCTGCTCCGGCTCTTTGCTTCAGCTCTGCTTCCTTTATTAGGTGTGCCCCACCAGTGTGTTCTGTTTGTCTCAGTCTGCAGTCTGCATTCTAAGGTATGTCTCAGTGCTGTGTGTTTGGTTTACATGTGTGGTTTGTCTTGTATCTTTGTCAGCAGGGATTAGCGTTAGGACCCACCGTCATTGGAGTACTTTGGCGTTGTCACTAAATGTTTGGCGGAGTCCGGTATGCAAGCCAGGGTCAGGGTATCCAGAAGATAAGCAAAGTCCGTTAAACAAGCCGGGGTCAGGGTATCCAGAAGATTAGCAAAATCCGTTAAACAAGCCGGGGTCAGGGTATCCAGAAGATTAGCAAAATCCGTTAAACAAGCCATGGTCAAGGTATCCAGAAGATCAGCAAAACACAACTTTGGTAACAGGAACGTACAGAGAGAGAAATATACCAAGTGCCCAGCAGCAGAAGCTGCTGGGTTTTAAATGTTCCCGGGCTGGTGACGTCATCGGGAGCGCGCGCGGCCCCCACCCTCCTGAAGCAGAGAAACAGGAGGCGGGGTTTCGCGCGCGCCGGCTAGATGCGGCGAGGACGCGAGCGAGGATGGACCCGTGTCTGTGCCGGCTGGATGCGGTGAGGACCGAACCGCGTCCCTGCCGGTTGGACACGGCGTGGAAGTTGCGGAGAACCGACCCGCGGGTATTCCGGTGAGTGGCTGCGGGTCGGTTGTCCGCATGGTTGCTGACAGTTTCCCCCCCTAAGGCGGGGCCTCCGGACACGCAAACGTTGAGGACGATCAGGATGTCTGAAATGAAAAGCACGAACCAATGCAGGAGCGTGCACATCTCTCGCCGGTTCCCATGACCTATCCACTGCTTCATAGCCTTTCCAGTGAATGAGATATTGTAATTGCCCCTTATGAATTCTGGAATCCAATACCTCTTCCACTTCATATTCTTCTGCGCCGTCTAAAATAACAGGTTCCGGGGCGGAAATTTGTCGTCCTGAAAATCGATTCTCAACCCATGGTTTTAATAAAGATACGTGGAATACCGGGTGAATTTTCATGGTGTGTGGAAGACGTAACTTGATGGCTAATGGAGAGATAATTTCGCATACGAGATAAGGGCCCACAAATCTTGGTCCTAGTTTCCGCGTAGGCCCGGATACCTTGAGATGTCGAGTAGATAGCCATACCTTGTCTCCCACTTGGTAAGTAGGGGCTGGAGATCGATGGATGTCCGCATATAGTTTATAGCGTTGCTGAGCTTGTCTTAGCGTGTTGCGGATCACCATATAGGTTTGCGTAAGGTTTCGCACATGTTCCGTGACAGATGGAACGGTGTTGAGGATGGGAGCACCTGGGAGCATAGAGGGATTATAACCATAGCTGGCAAAAAATGGAGACATCTTAATGGAACTGTGAATATGATTGTTATAGGCAAATTCTGCGAGAGGGAGGAATTGGGCCCAATCATCCTGTAGGTAAGTGGAAAAGCATCGTAGATATTGTTCCAAGGTCTGATTGGTACGTTCGGTTTGACCATTGCTCTGTGGGTGGAAGGCTGTAGAGAGACAGCGTTGAATGTGGAGTTCCTGGCAAAATGCTTTCCAGAATTTTGAGGTAAATTGAGTACCTCTATCGGATACAATATTCTCAGGTAATCCGTGAAGCCTGAATATCTCCCGAGTGAATAGGGTGGCAGTCTCGACAGCCGAAGGAAGCCTGGTATAAGGGACAAAATGTGCCATTTTGGAGAAACGGTCCACTACAACCATCAGGGTGGTAAATTTTTGAGAGGGAGGTAGGTCTGTAATAAAGTCCATAGAAATATTTCCCCAAGGTCTCTCTGGAACTGGAAGTGGTTGAAGAAGACCCGAAGGTCTAGAATGCATGTCTTTTGCCCTAGCACATGTAACACAGGAGGATACGTATGATTGGACGTCTTGCTCCAGGTCAGGCCACCAGAAGGAACGTTTTATAAGGTCTTGGGTGACCCGAATACCTCCATGGCCAGCAGCCGGGATATCATGATGAAGTTGAAGGATTTGTAGACGGGTTTCGGGTGGAACATATATCTTTTGATGGTGATAGTAAAGACCGTTGTGCCGGGATAGAATTGGTCGTGAGGGTAGGTTGGAGGGGGAGGAGTAACTACGTAGCACTTCCCAGATGGATTGAGTGGAAGCCAAGAAGTGATAAGGTTGAAGAATGGTGTCAACATCACTGGTAGTAGTTAGGACCTCACTTGACAGGCGTGATAATGCGTCGGCCTTGCCATTGCGGGACCCTGGGCGATAGGTGATGTGGAGCTGGAAACGTGAAAAGAAGAGTGCCCATCTTGCCTGCCGGGGCTGCAGACGTCTTGCAGAACGCAGATATTCCAGATTTTTATGATCTGTAAATACAATGATGGGGTGAGGTGCCCCTTCAAGGAGATGTCTCCACTCCTCCAGAGCCAACTTAATGGCTAGTAATTCTCGCTCTCCCACATCATAATTACGTTCCGGTGGCGTCAGCGTCCGGGAGAAAAATGCCACCGGGTGTAGTTGGCCATCACTCTCTTGGCGTTGAGATAAAATAGCTCCAACCGCTGTATCAGAAGCGTCAACCTCCAATGTGTAGGGTTTGGAAGGTTCCGGAAGCGATAGGATAGGAGCTGTGGTAAATTTTTTCTTCAACGTCTCAAATGCAGTTTGCGCCGCTGCCGTCCATTGAAAAGTAGAGTGTTTAGAGGTAAGTGCGGTAATAGGCTGGATAACCTTAGAAAAATCCCTAATGAATCTTCGGTAAAAGTTCGCAAATCCTACAAAGCGTTGGACCCCTTTGCGGTCAGAGGGCGGAGGCCATCGTAAAACAGCTGTCACCTTTTTAGGATCCATCTTGATACAATTAGGGGATAGTATAAAGCCCAAGAATTCCACAGTAGAGGTTTCAAAGACGCATTTCTCTGCTTTGGCGTATAACTGGTGTAGTCTGAGACGACTAAGTACCATCTTGACGTGTTCACGGTGAGCGGTAAGCGAGGAGGAATAAATGAGAATGTCGTCTAGGTAGATAATAATGAATTTATCCAAGACGTCCCGAAAAATATCATTGATAAAATATTGAAATGTAGCAGGGGCATTACATAGTCCGAATGGCATGACCAAATATTCAAAATGACCGGAAGGCCGTTTTCCATTCATCCCCGTTGCGTATTCGTATGAGATTATAGGCGCCCCGTAAGTCAAGTTTTGTGAATACCTGGGCCGTGCGGGCATGATTCATGAGCTCAGAGATTAATGGAAGAGGGTAGCGATTTTTAACAGTTATGTTATTTAACCCTCTGTAGTCGATGCACGGGCGTAATTCTCCATTCTTTTTTTTAACAAAAAAGCTGCCAGCGCCAGCAGGGGAGGTAGAAGGCCGGATAAAGCCTTTGGCCAAATTCTCATCAATATATTCTTTGAGGGTGGCAAGTTCTGGTTCTGAGAGAGGAAATATTCTTCCAAAAGGGATAGATGCACCAGGGAGAAGCTCAATAGGGCAATCATATGAGCGATGAGGGGGCAACTTCTCCGCTTTTTTCTTTTCGAATACATCCAGAAATTGATGATACGCTGGAGGAATGGCGGCGGCCAAGGAATAATCAGTAGTCGAACATAGTGCTGAAGGTAATAAACATTTATTGGTACAAAATAATGATGAAAAGGTTAATGTCCCGGTCTCCCAATTGATAACAGGATTGTGACTTCGGAGCCATGGGAGGCCCAGGATGATAGGGAAAGTGGGGGCTGGAACAATGTCAAATTGGAGCAATTCGTGATGCTTGTCACCGATGGAAACGATTAATGGAATAGTCTCTTGGGTAATCGGTCCCGACTTAAGGGGGCTGCCGTCGACCAGCTGGATATGAATAGGGCTTGATCTCCGTTGTGTAGGAATAGCCCAGGTCTTGGCTAGCTCCACGTCCAAGAAGCATCCACTTGCTCCAGAATCAATCATTGCAGAGAGGAGGATAGGCTTTTTAGTCCACTGCAAGGAAAGAGAGATTGATAAATGTGGTGTGCAAATGTGGGGTGAAATAAGTCTTTTCTGGGTGACAATATTCTTACCATCATAGAGACGGTGGCGTTTACCGCAGTTGTTAACTGTATGTCCCGGTTTCCCGCAATACAGGCACAAACTTAGTGATCTGCGTCTGGATCTTTCTTCCGGTGTCAAATGGCCTCTCGCAAGCCCAATTTGCATGGGTTCCTCGGCAGGAGTGGGTGCTCGGGAAGGCGAATACGGTACCGGGAAACGGTTGAAACCTGAAGTAACCGACGTGGGACCCCGTTCTGCTTTTCTTTCTCTCAGGCGGCGGTCAATTTGGGTCGCCAAGTGGGTAAGCTCGTCCAGGGAGTTGGGAATACCGACTCGTGCCAGCTCATCTTTAAGAGCGTCCGATAAGCCCAGACGAAATTGATCGAGTAATGCCGATTCGTTCCACGTGGTTTCTAGAGATATGCGGCGGAATTCCGTGATATATTCTTCTACCGGTCGGCGCCCTTGTTTGAGGGCCCGTAGGTTAGTGGTAGCGGTGGAGACTCTAAACGGATCCTCGTACATAGAATCTAGTGCATGACGAAACGTGGCCCAAGAATCCAGGACTGGACTCTGGGTATGCAGTAAATGGTGAGCCCATAGTTGGGGTTCTTCCTGGAGGAGAGAAATAACCGTATGAATCCTGACGTAATCAGAGACGTAGGTACGTGGTTTTAGATTGAACAGTATCTGGCAGGATGTAATAAAGGTACGGTATTTTTTCCTGTCTCCTGTAAACTTGTCTGGGAGGGCCACTTGAGGTTCTAACGCCATGGCCCCTTCTTGAGCTAATGGAAGAGGCGGGGGAGCCACAATAGATGGACTCCCTGAGGCTGCTGGCGTTGTCTGAAGCTGTTGGAGCTGTTGATGAAGCTGGATATGACTTGACTGCAGGTCTTGGACAGATTGTGTTAATGAAGACACCTGCTGAGTGAGAGTGGACATGGCGTCCAAAAATTGGCTTGCGGGCTCCATGTATGACTTGGTATAATGTCACTAAATGTTTGGCGGAGTCCGGTATGCAAGCCAGGGTCAGGGTATCCAGAAGATAAGCAAAGTCCGTTAAACAAGCCGGGGTCAGGGTATCCAGAAGATTAGCAAAATCCGTTAAACAAGCCGGGGTCAGGGTATCCAGAAGATTAGCAAAATCCGTTAAACAAGCCAGGGTCAGGGTATCCAGAAGATCAGCAAAACACAACTTTGGTAACAGGAACGTACAGAGAGAGAAATATACCAAGTGCCCAGCAGCAGAAGCTGCTGGGTTTTAAATGTTCCCGGGCTGGTGACGTCATCGGGAGCGCGCGCGGCCCCCACCCTCCTGAAGCAGAGAAACAGGAGGCGGGGTTTCGCGCGCGCCGGCTAGATGCGGCGAGGACGCGAGCGAGGATGGACCCGTGTCTGTGCCGGCTGGATGCGGTGAGGACCGAACCGCGTCCCTGCCGGTTGGACACGGCGTGGAAGTTGCGGAGAACCGACCCGCGGGTATTCCGGTGAGTGGCTGCGGGTCGGTTGTCCGCATGGTTGCTGACAGGCGTAGTGGTGGGCTAAGCATACTATGGCCATATCATGTGACGGAATCTCCAATAGTTATCTTGTAGTCCTGGGTTAGTTTCTGTATTCATGTTTGTCTGTCTCTTTTGTACCTTTGCCCTTCTTCCTTGAATCATCTGAGGATTCCGGTTCCTCTCTCCTCTCCCCATGTCCCAGTTAAGATTTCCTATCCTTGCTTAAAGGAAGAAGCGTCCGAGGGTTCCGGCTCCTCACTCCTTCCCTTGTGTTCCTTGCCTTCTTCCCTGTCCTTTGTTGTGCCCTGTAACGTGTATATCTTATATCATGTTTCTTGCCTGGTCTCCCTTTCCCTTGCTTGTTATGTGTCTGCTATCTTAACCTTTGCCTAGCTTCAATTCTCCCAGCCTGCAGCATCCTGCACGTGATTCATGTGTTATGCTTTATGCCTGCTCCAGGGTGCCTGCAGGATATATCTTCGCTTTGTTCTGGACTACATCCGCTGCCATATCAGGGCGCTGGTGTTTGGCTGCATTTCCCTAGGTGATCATCACCTGGGCGAGTGTGGTCACCCTGCAACCAGGCCCTGTCCAACTCCACTTCTGCATTGTGACTCCTGCACACAATCTTTGGGCGCGCTGGGTCCTTTCAGTCATCTGTTTGGACCCAGTCCGTGACAAGGCCTATATAATATGTTAGATGACTTCCTCCCTTTAGATGTAACCCCAGGTAATATAGAAAATTTGAATTTTAATGCAAGGTAATGCAGGTATTCTAACTATACAAGATCTTTGTATTCCTTGAAGGAACTTAAATATTTTTTTCAGTTGCAGGAGGAATTCTTACTTCCTCCTAAAGAGATATTCTCTTATTTAAGAATAAAATGGTTTATATCTAAGTGTAAATTACTGAATAAAGGAGAGGAGTCGAAACAGCTTAAAAGCCTATAAAGCATGAGTAACACCAAGGGTATGATCACTAGATGTTTAACCTTTATCAGAATCAATCAAAATTATACGCCGGTGCGGGCAATTAAGACATGGGAAAGGGAGTTAAACAGGACTATCCCCTGGGAAACCTGGGTAGCTTCTATACGGTCAGTTAACAGTGTGATACACTGCCTAAATATCAGAGAACATTTTTATAAAGTTTGTTATAAGTGGTACCTTGTTCCATCCAAACTAGCAAAAATGTATGGACACGCAGAGTCAATGTGTTGGCGATGTGGAATTGGTAACGGTAGTTTCATGCATATCTGGTGGTCATGTAGCTAAATAAAAGACCTTTGGTTTTTGACCACATTGAGAACATGGTTGGGATTAAGCTGCCTTTTGACATTGTTTTTTTTGTTTTGTTTAGTTTTTTTTGTTGTTTAATCTGAGTATGTGAAATGTTTTGTTTCGTTATTTATTTATTTTGTTTTATTGTACTACTTTTTATATGTAAAAAAATGGAAAAAATCATTAAATTTTGATATGTACAACTTTTCTTATAATTTTGCTCTTACTTGCTATTATATATAGTATATCTATATATTAACATGCACTCTTGCGATACAGGGCAACAGTACTACTGGAGCTATAAGAATCTTCAATACAGTGGGCTATCAGCAACATACAGCTGCATTTTTCATGTTTTTCTTTTATAATATTAGGTTAACCTAATTCAGTAACAAATCAGCATTTATATCAGTCCATGAGTATTTGTTCATTTTGACAAGCAAGGAAACATTCAGAGGAGACATGACAGATGTAAAGTCTTGATATGACAATAGCCCGTAAGCTTCCAGCTGCAGTTTATTGGTATAAAACAAAACCACCGCAGATGTCAAAATCAATTATAGGCCATTTAATGCCAGTTATATTGGATAACATAGCATTAAATATTTTCTTGCAACGAAATGTTTTATTATAGGTTTTGTAATCTCTTAATTTAAAGGCAAAAGCATAGTATGAGAATAAACAGATTATAAGGGCATATTTCTCCAATGGGATGAGTGTTGTCACAATAAGCAATTGTATTTTGTCAAGGGGTTCATAAAATATATACAATTCTAACATTTTCAGTAAAACAGTTAATCTAAATGTGTAGAGAACACAGGCCCATCTGCGGGTATTGATGGAAGATTTACAAATGAATGATTAGGGATCTTTCCTTAAGTACCGTATTTGCTCGATTATAAGACGAGGTTTTTTTCAGAGCAAATGCTCTGAAAAATACCCCTCGTCTTCTAATCGGGGTCGTCTTCTAATCAGACCTCAAATAGAGGTCTGATTAGGAGACTAAGATCCAGATCCCCCGCACCGCTGCAGGGGACCTGGATCCTCCTGTCTCACCCCCCCCCATCATACACACACTTACCGGTGCTTCCTGCTGTATTGCCGGGGCAGCGGGTTGACGTCTATGCGATTCGCGTAGACAACGTCCGCTGCAGCCGGAAGGAGGTGTGGCTAGCAGCGGGGGTTGTCTGCGTCCGTCGCGTAGACCTTCCCCCGGCTGTCAGAGATTAGAGTTCCCCGCACTGGTGCGGGGAACTCTGATCTCTGACAGCCGGGGAAAGTATACGCGACGGACGCATACAAACCCCCGCTGCCAACTCCACCGGCTGCAGTGGAAGGCGACGTCAACTCGCTGCCCCGGCTGGAAGCACCGGTAAGAGAGGGCTGAGAGGGGAGAGAGGGGGGAGAGAGGAGGGGAGAGAGGGGGGAGAGAGAGAGAGTGTGTGTGTGTTAGTTAAATGGGGGTATAGGGTGTGTGTGGTAAATGGGGGCATAGGGCATTTCTGGAGTGGCGTTAAGGGGGCATTTAATAGAGCACTCTGCCTCCTGAAATGCCTTATACCTCCCTATATGCCACTCTGCCCCATAATATGCCTTTTAACCCCCTAAATGCCAGAGTGGCATATAGGGGTATAAGGCATTTCTGGAGGCAGAGTGCTCTATACAATGCCTTTTAACTCCCTTAATGCCACTCTGCCTCCTGAAATGCCTTATACCTCCCTATATGCCACTCTGCCCCATAATATGCATTTTAACCCCCTAAATGCCAGAATAGGATATAGGGGTATAAGGCATTTCTGGCGGCAAAGTGGCACATAGGGGGTTAAAAGGCATACCATGGGGCACAGTGGCATATAGAGGGTTAAAAGGCATATCATGGGCCACAGTGCCATATTGGAGTAGCAAGCGTGGGGGCAGATGTGCGTAACTGGGGGACAGGTTGGAAAATACAAGAAATAAAAACAAAAAAAATATTTTTCTCAGTCATAGCTTTTATTAAAAAAAATAGTTTACATGAATTAACATTTACTGGTAAAACTTTTTTCCTTTGGGGTCGTCTTATATTCAGGATTTTTCTTTTTTTTCTAAGTTAATATTCAGATTTTGGGGGGTCGTCTTATAATCAGGGTTGTCTTATAATCGAGCAAATACGGTAATTACTACATGAGTGGAATTTAAACTTATTTCACTTTTCTGTAATTTTTCTTCAATTAATGACAAATTAATAAATAAGCAAATCATTTTTCATATGTATAGACTGAGGTAGTGTTAGGCATTACACTGAAGACCTTAACTGTTTATTTAAATATCTAATTAAATGGACCTGGGGTAATCCACACTAGACTTGTGCATTCGTATTCGGGCGATCATGAAGACAAACACGAAGTGTGCGTTTTTGTTGTTCAGCCCGAATACCCAAGAAACAAACATGGTGGCGGCAAAATGTACACGAAGACGAAGACACACAACACAAAGAATCTTTGTGTTCATCTTCTAATCTCCCTGGTCCCCTTTCCCATCTAGCCTACCTTATCTACGTAGCATTACAGGGGTTAACAAGTGCGGAAAGCCTTAGGTTCGCTTGAGGAGTTAAAGGTCCGTGTGAGCAACTCTATTGGACGCCTACAGGGGCCTCCTCTGTCATCAACCAATTGGTTTTTGCTAGAGGAGGCCCCTGTCGGCGAAACTCCGCCTGGGGAAATCATTGGTCTCCCCGCTCCAGGAGTTAAAGGTCCAAACGAGGGATTCTTTAACTCCTGTCGGTGAAACTCCACCTGGGAAAACCATTGGTCTCCCCGCTCCAGGAGTTAAAGGTCTGTACGAGCAGGAGTCAGGAGTTAAAGGTCAAAACGAGCAACTATATTGGTCGTTCTTACCGAGCTTTAAATCCCAGGCCGAGTTTCGGCACCAGGATTTTAAAAGTCTGTACGAGTGACTCTATTGGTCGCCAGCAGGGGGCTACGCAGCTTCTGTGCAGTGCGTACCGCGTTAACCCCGTATTAACCCCTTCTAAAAAAACAGCAAAGAACAAAGCAAAAAAACAAACACGAAGAATGTATACAAATATTCGTCCAAACCGAACACAGGAACGGGCGAATATTCGTGGAATCCGAAGATTTTTTTCCCAGCGAAGAGGAACACGGAGAGTTGGCCGGAGCCCAAGTCTAATCCAAACCAACTATACCTCCCAGGTCTTTTCATGCTGCTCAACAGTATGATAGTAATAATAGTATATAAAAATATGGTAAACCGATTCTTACAGGCTGCTGGTTGCGCAGGAACTGGAACATATTCTCTTACTTAACCTGTGCAACCTAGTGACTGGACATATCAATGTTTTATGCTAATAATAAGTAAGTTTTATATATGGTCCATGCTATATCTAATTATGTCTAGAATCTAATTTACATCCTTAATGTCTATCTACTATTGGTATTCTTTTATGTAGATAAGTGAAAGACATTTGCATTATTTCTCTTTTATGTAGTGAAATTTTAATGATATTAATCATGAACATGTCATCTTGTTTCAACTGAAACTATAAAAATAGAAATTGACAAAGAACAAAATTACAAGTACATTAATTACCAAGATTCCCAGATATTAATTGTTGTACATGTTTTCCCTACTAATATTCAATCATTATATAGTCAACTGTCTGGAAAAAAAGACATGTAGACATGTGTCTACATGTGGAGTAAAATAAAAAGAAGACCAATTTCCATTCTGCAATTCTCTGTCTTTTATAGTAATCATCAAATGACTACAGTCAGCTATATGAATGTCCTAGAATTAAATAACTTTTCGTTTGACAAGGACAGATCATTCTGACTTGCTTCCATAGAATAGCTAACAGTGGTCACCTTAACATTTTTTCAGGAGGAGAGGAAAGTCACATTAGATTGCTAGATGCTTCCTACTAAAACCCAAATACAGTAGCTATGCTATGGTTGCCGACAAAACAGTGGCCATGCATTGAAATGGCTAAAAAAAAGGACACATTTTGCTTTGGTGTGGTTTGGCTAGGGAGTAGGGCTTTACGAAAAGCTTTTATGTGACTTTGTGGCCTATTGGTAGCTATTTTTGTTACAAAGTGTATTATTTAGCAAGAATAATGTATTTTGACATAATTGTGACTTTATGGTTGCAGAACACTCTTACTGTATATACATATACCTAGGTGTTATGAATGTTTGCTTAAATTACATTTATTTATATAATGCCAACAGATTCCAAATCCCTTACTATGAGCATACCTGTTTTGACATAGAGTGTCTGGGTGTGTTCTCTACTTCTCTGGGCAGGTGAGTGAATTTTGGGTACACCCACTCCCAATCCACTTCTCCTTAGTCTCCCTACCCACTTAAGGCTGTCTGGGGCTTAATCCGCCAGGCTCCGCTAGTCCCACCCTTACATGTCTAGCACCCCCTCACAAAGAAACTGCCATGTAACATACCCATCAAGAGGTCTTGTAGACCTAAATATGTTGTGACCAGTGAAAAAACTGAGATGTCACCAAAAAGATATTCACATTATTTCCAATACCACCACAAAAGCCTACCCAGGAATTTTATGGATGTATCATAGTATTCCACTTATCGCATTCTTCTATTTTTTCAGTTATTTATAGGTCATAATGTTGCATAAAAAAAGTCTCAGGGAAGCCCTAAATGCTAGCCAGGTGTAAGGGAAAAGTGACCATTTTAAAATCTTCTACTGACATTAACACTCTTATATAATATAACTTTCAATATAATAAGGAAGTTTCTACGTTGACTAGGTCATACAAAGTAAAACAAAATAGCAATATTGTTTATCTTATCTGCTGCTTTTCTTAAACTGATGGAATTAAAGCTTTTGATTCCCAACACTTAATAATGGTATGAAATGTGGTTGTTTAAAAAAAAAAAAAAGCACAGTTTTTGGATGTTTATTTTTCCATTTAAAATTTCTGGAAATTAATGACAATAACATTTTAAATATGCAAGTTGATAATGTTTACATGAGAAATAGATGTACCCATAAACATTATGTAAATCAACACATTTCATTTGCTGTATGCATGAGTGTACAAAAGTGTCATTAAGAAGTATTAAACAGGTTTATTTTTTGTAGTATATGATTTGTATGTAAACTGCCGTTTTAAAGAACATTAGCACCCTCTAGTGGACCTTGCATTTAGTAAATAATACGGTAATATTCAGGGCAATTACAATGTTCCTTAATTACTACATAATATACATTGTTATATATATATATATATACCGTATTTATCGGCGTATAACACGCACTGGTGTATAACACGCACCCCCATTTTTGAACAAAAAAACTGAACAAAAAAAACTTCATCAGAATCACTGCTATCTGGGAAACCACACACACACAGTAAGACACACACACAGTAAGACACACACACAGTAAGACACACTCACACTCAGACACACACACAGTAAGACACACTCACACTCAGACACACACACTAAGACACACACACACACACACTAAGACACACACACACACTGACACACACACACACTAAGACATACACACACTAAGACATAGACACACACTAAGACACAGACACAAACAGACTCAGAGACACACACAAACAGACTCAGAGACACACTCAGACACACACACTCAGACACACACACTCAGACACACACACTCAGACACACACACCCTAACCCCCCCTTCTCAGGATCTCTCCTCTCTCTCCCTAACCCCACCCCGGTCACTTACCTTCAACTCCTGTGTTGGAAGCGTGAGGCGTTTGTCTCGGGTGCCGGCGCTTCACTGCTGAGCGCCGGCACCCGAGACAAACGTCTCACGCTTCCAACACAGGAGTTGAAGCGCTGAGGCAGGCGGCAGGCGGCTGAGGCAGGCGGCGGCTGAGGCAGGCGGCTGAGGCAGGCGGCAGGCGGCAGGCGGCAGGCGGCAGGCGGCAGAGGCAGGTGGCGGCGGCGGCCGCCAGCAGAGGAGTCCTGGATTTCTGTCAGTCAGGGGGGCCCGAGAGTTGCCGAGCGGTCGTCTTCAGCAACCGCTCGGCACCCCTTGGGCCCCCCCTGACTGGCAGAACTCTAGGGCCCGGTCGCAGTTGCGACCCCGGTAGTTCCGCCACTGGCTCTAGGATTTATCGGCGTATAACACGCAGGTAGGATTTCAGCTTCAAATTTTAGTTAAAAAAGTGCGTGTTATACGCCGATAAATACGGTATATAACATATACACAGCTTAATAATATACACAGTTTAATACAAGAGGGTCTATCACCTATGACAACAATATGTATGTTCCATTGTTTAGGCTAATACAGCTTAAAAATATTTCATGTGTTTATACTATCATTTATTCTAAGAATGTGGGAGACTTATTATACATTACAGCATTATTAAGACTTAAAATGCTCCTAATGTCAAATTTAGGGGCCTAATAAGCCTTACCCAAAAAAACAGGGACTGGCACAGTATTTGAAAGCTACTTTGGGGCACTTGATAGACAAAATTAACAATAGACTAAAAATCTCTGGAGCCATTATAGTGATTTAGCAAACCTTCAACAGCCATTACTATATCATGCCCCCCCTGTCCCCGCAGCTCAGGTACGGCTGCGGGTGGCCCACAGCTATCCGATCAGCAGCTGCAGCCTGCAGACTAGCTGGGAGATCACAATCTCTGTATATATGTGTGTGTAAGGCCAGTGTACATATATATGTGTATGTGTGTAAGAGCAGTGTATGTGTATATGTGTGTGTGTAAAGGCAGTGTATGTGTATATGTGTGTTTATGGGCAGGTGTGTGTAAAGGCAGTGTATGTACCCCCGTCAATGTCTGCCTCAGTATGTAATGATAACAGTTATGTTGTACCCCCATTAGTGCGTGCCTCAATATATAATGATAACAGTTATGCTATACCCCTGTCAATGTTTGCCTAACAATAGAAGCTATGCAGTTTTAATGTGTGTGTGTGTGGGGGGGGTGCCACATGCAGGATCCGCCCCATGTGCCAAATACTCTAGGTACGCCGCTCGTTGGGAGGTATGCCACTTTATTGGCAATGACATTAAGGTCAGTGGTTGGCTAATGACGTAAGTGTGGCTGATGGCTGGATATGTGTGGGCGCACATTATGTTTTTTTGCTCACGCAGCAGCCGGTCATATCTAACCATTGGCTGCACTCAGATTGGAGAGACAGATTGGGTGTGGCACTCAGATTGGAGAGACAGATTGGGTGTGGGCCTATTTATTAAAGTAAATGTTGTCCATAACCTAAAATTCTTGATCAAGTTAACCCTTGAAGGCACACATGAAAGTCTTAAATTTATAGCTGCCCAGGAGGCAAACGGTCCATTTCCCCCTTTGTCAGCCATTCCCGAGTCAACCAGAATTTTGTGCCTCCTGTGAGCCACTGAGTCTTATAATAAGTGTTCCATATTTTCCTCTTGTGAGCATATATAGGTGACTAATGCATTTGACAGAGTTCTCTCCTAACTTCATTTTAAACTAGTCTTTTTTATTATTTAACTTATCTTAAAAACATAAAAAAATATTGCAAGTAAACAAAACTACTTCCTATTAATCACAAAGAAAACATGAAAAAAGCCAAGTATAATCAGCATTTTTGATGTTTAATTTAAAACTGCTACAAGAATGACTCGCATTAATGCATTTTTATGCTTATACATGTCACCCTACTCCAGTTTATGTTTTCTTCTTTAAACATTGATTGTGCAGCACTGCCAAGAGTGTTGGCAATTTATAAATGGAAATTATAGTAATAAGTAAATTAGCAAAGACAACCATAATTGAACCCTTCCAGCTTCTAGGTGATGTGCCATCAAGAAATAATGCTCCTGGCTAGGCAACCCTTACATAGTTATTTATGGAATAGACATAAAAAACAGACGATTTACATGACTCCTCCTTTCACCTGAATGGTGCTGACAAAGGCAGTGAAGGGTAACACAGATTTATCATAATATTACATACAGTATATTTTGCAACAAAAATTGTAATACGAATGACTTTCTTTAATTTTCATATAATGAGATTTATCAAGTGATAGAGCATCTACACATATTTTTCCTTAGTTTTTCTAGAGGCCTACTAGAGCAACAACTTGATGTTTGTATAATAGTCTGGTATTATGGCACTAACAAACTGGCTGAGGAGTAATAGGGTATTGTGACAGATGCCTGCCAGCATGAGTTAGACTAGGAAAGGTGAGGCAGTGTGGGTGAGAGGAAGAGTAGTCAAGACAGAAGATAACTAGTACATGAAAAAGAACTTTGGTTGAATCTTGTTTTAGGAAGGGGGAAATATGCACAATGTTTTCAGATGTAGGTGTAATTCTTGGGAAGATACTTAATGTGAGGGTGAATGAGAGGTCAAAATCATAAGTGACATTGTGGCTGCTAGTTTGTGAGTTATGGATCACTGATATGCCATTAACATTGAGAGAGACTGTTAACTGTATGTTAGCATTGGAGGTATTAGAGAGATTGAGTTTGAAGGAATGTGCAAAAATCCAGTAAGAAAAAGAGGGTAGGCAATATTTTTTGATCATCATTTATTTGATATAATTATTCTCAGTCCTTAACATGTGTTAATCATTTTGCCGGTGTATGCTGGCAATGTTTTTGTTTGTAATAAAAAGACAGATACATCGGCTAGATCTGCCACTGTAAGTGCTATTATTGAGAAGTGTAAATGTCTAGCAGTAGTAACAGTGCTGAAGAGCGTAATGCGCAAAAATGAACTGTCCTCTGTAGCATCACTCACTACAGAGTTCCAAACTGCATCTGGAAGCAACATCTGCACAAGCACTGTCTGTCAGGAGGTTCATGAAATGGGTTCCTAAGGCTGAGTAGCTGCACACAAGCCAAAGATCACTATGCCTAATGCCAAGCATTATCTGGAGTGGTGTAACGCACACTGCCACTGGACTCTGGAGCAGTGGAAATGTATTCTCTGGAGTGATTAATCAATATTCACCATCTGGAGGTCTGATGGATGAATCTGGGTTTGCCAGATGAACACTACCTAATGGAATGCATAGTCCCTAATGCAAACTTTGGTGGAGGAAGGATAATGGCCTGGAGCTGTTTTTCAGGGTTCAGACTAGGCCTGTTTGTTCCAGTAAAGGATAATGTTAATGCTATACCACACAAGAACACTTTGGACAATTGTATGCTTTCAACTGTGGGAACAGTTTGGGGAAGGCCCTTTTTTATTCCACAAGACTGTGCCCCTGTGTACAAAGCAAGGTCCATATAGACATGGTTGGATGAGTTTGGTGTTGCAGAACTTGACTGGCACGGACAGAGCCCAAGCCTCAACCCCATCAGTGCCTGACCTCACAAATGCTCTACTGGATTAACGGGTAAAATTCCCACAGAAACTTTCTTGTGGAAAGCCTTCCCAGAAGAGTGAAAGCTGTTATAGCTGCAAAGGAGGGCAGTGTTTCAGCTGCTCCTCCAATAGTAACTCCCACAACTGCCCTTCTTTTTACTGACTGCTAATGTCATAGGGTAAGGTTACTATGGAGGCTGTGCCTTTTAAGGACAGATCTCCATTGGGTAACTGGGTTGATGACAACTGTGATCACCGGCCACCACATTGAGTGAGCCTGATTGTTCATAGGCCAACCTGTGGTTCTTTATTTCTGAGCTCCCAGTCCCTAAGGCTCCAAAACACACCACTACTAATAATAAATAAGCTCATTATAAATGTGTAAACAATGTAAATTTTAGACATGTTGTTAGATTTTGCTTTTGGAATGACTGTTTCATTCTTACCACCCTCTAATGCTGGTCATTGTAACTGGTGCACCATTACTCCACTCCCAGACACTGAGCTATATAGCTCCTTCAAAGTAACTGTTGGTCAGTCTTCTTCTTGCATTACTTTGGCAAATAGCTCCCTAAAGGATCCTAACACCTCTGGCCCTCCATGTCCTTCTTTTGAATGAACTTTCAGTATTTGTTGGGTATGTATCACCCATGTTTGGCAGACTTAAGTTCATAATAATGTGTATAGAAAAAGAACAAAATTTTATTTCTTAATATAAGTATTTAAGACCACATTGAAAAGATTGTTAAGTGAATGGTAGGATTTAACATTCAGAGGAAAATCAATTGGTTACTTTAAAAATTATTTTATTGGCTGATGAAGCTTTAAAAAAATGTAACTGCTCTTTTTTTTTCTTTTTATCCCCTTAACATGCAACTGTCATATAATTATTTTTATACCTACCGATGTCACACAAATTAACCAATGACCTTAACCATGAAACCTAAAAAAAGTCATATCATCAAATGTTCCTAGCTATATTTTAATTTTTCATCCTGAAACTATAAATATCAGCATTATAGATTTATACATTCACTAATAAAATGTCACCATTATCATTTTATTTTGTTTTATCAAAAACATATTTTAGTTTTTTTCTGAATAATTTAATTGCATGTGGTAGTATCTGTATTCTAATGGCGAATGTAATTCAGATTGCTCCCAAGCAGTTTAAATCTGTTAATAGAGATTACATTCTTGTATGTTGATATGCATAGAAGACTAGCCCTGGAGTCTCTGGGTTTTTATTATTCTTATGGTCACTCAGGGTCATTATTGCCGGCTGATTTATTTATTTTGAATTGTAATGGTTAATGCAATGCAAAGAATATTCTGATTGCTCCTAAGTATTGTAATCTTGCTGTTAACAGAGATTAAACTCTTCTATGTTGATATATATAGAAGCTTAGCCCCGAGTCGCTGGGATTTAATTATGGGTCACTTAGGGTCATTCTTACAAGCTGACTTCATATTGAACTCACATGTAATGATATATTAGCATCATAATGTCTAGAGTATCACATCTGAAATCCCTTATTGAAAACAGTTGACAATTCTAACTATACTTACCTCCTGATAATCCATGGTTTTCATAAGGATCATTAATAGAACCATTTTAATTGCCGTTTGGAGTTTTGCAATAGTCTTTGTTATGAACTATTGAAGAGTTCGTATTTCAATAGTCTCAGGATCAGCGCATTCAGAAGGCTCCCAAGAATGTTTATTACATTACTGGATTCTACCTACTAATGTATATAGTGCATACATAGTGTTATATGTTTGAAGATATCCCGAATATTGTTTTGTTTAAAGGGTTGGACATAATTTCACAGCCTTTAGGGGATATGCATTCAAAAAGCGTCAGGACCATTTCAGGAAAGTTGTACTGAAATTATTTCAGCAAGTTTTTTGATACTTTACTAATACAATAATAATGTATTACTATTTTACAGTACTGCAACAAAATGTAAGAAAAGCACGCTGATTATTTTAAAAAAAAAAGTTAAAATATATTTAATTCTATTATTTCAGCTCTTCTAGCTATTGATTGTCTTTCATCTACAAACAAGAAAGCCAATATCTCGATTTGCCTGTACTCAAAAACTGCCAAAAATGATTTCTTTCACTGTCTCATTCGACTTTGCTTGCTCTGTGAATCTCCTTTGATGAACAGCTACTAAAATAGGCAATAAAACCTGTCTTCCAATATACGGTTCAGTAATAAAGCGTAACAAAATGATAAACAGGAAGATTGTACATCATGTTAAAGTAGCAAGCTAGAAGGATAGTTTTTACATGTGGCTTATACCTGGTGCATTTAAAAAGCTGCCTCAAGACACCTAAAGTATAAATATATTATGGTGTCTGCAAATCTTTTGTATAATAGAAATAGAAATGTAATTTCACACATTGACTATAGGATAGAAAAAATGTCACTGGGCAAAATCAATAATAGCCATAATTTACTTTCGGTGGCGTTCCTAGCGATTACACCATTGTCTAGATTACATTTTTGTTTAAAACACTTGGCAATCATGCCAGGTGATGTCACTTGAAAGTATTATTAGTATAATGTCTCACAAAAGAACAGAATCCTGCATATATTATGAGCGTAATATGTGTTCTATTTATTCAGTATTGTTTTTAATATACTGTTTTATATATGCCGACTGTTCTATTCTTTGAAATTCTAAAGCGGTTTTACAGTTTAGTACTGGATTATCGGTTGACTTGTTCCTTCCCAATTTGCAATGCAGGAATGTGCAGGATATTCACAAGTTACTTAAAAAAGTAATTAAGATACATAATTGCTAGACTCTGAAATGGGAAGGGGAAAATGTGACTTCTATTCTAGTACACCAGTATTTACGGACAGGTTAGGGGACCTGTGTCCGGTGCCTGGCTACTTCTGTCGCTGTTTTCTTCCCTTCAATTTATGGATTCAACCACATTTGGATTGGTAGAATGCAGTGGTGTAAAAAAATACTGGCGTTTCACTGAAAATGATGTTGCAATTATTGGGCACTGTCCCACATAACTATGCCACTCTCCAAATGTTATCCAGGTACCACACAGGAAAGGACATACCGGGATGCCTAAACTCAAACCTGAGGTTCCCAGCTCCACCTGCCAGGAAACCTCCCAACACCACCAAATGTTCTTCCAGCAGTATTAACCCCCTAGATACCTGGTAAGCTTCCACACGACCATGACAAAAAACACACACACCAGAAACACTCAACACAAAAAAGGAAAGGGAGGGTGGTACAAACAACGAGTGGTAGGTGATATAAAAAGTGGCGCCAACCCTAGTGGCGCCAACCCCTTAAATAAACCACCGTTAACCCCTTATTCACCGTTATTCAAAAAATGCCGCCAAGGCCTAGCCCTGCTCGGCACCCAGTCAAGGGCCCTCTCTGGCCCATTCTGAGCCCCGTGAGCTTCACCCCAAGCTGTGTGTTAGCCACCTTCTGAAACCAGGCTCCTGTAGCATTAAAAAATTATCCAACAAACAGTGCAGGTAATAAAATAGCCAACATTTTAGTGCAACAGTTGGCATATGTTTTTAAATCAAATTGTACTCCGATAATCGTGGAGGAAAATTGTTTGCCCACACGGATATAATTACGGATGCAAACCCAGTGTCCACACCTTAAGTTACCAACTGTCCTCAGCCACAAGTGGAAGTAAACATACTAGGGGACAAACAATTGATTCAAGACAGAAAAGCAACAGTAACTCAAATAACCACTCGTTACCAGAATACCATCTCTGAACGCACATCACGTCAAACCTTGAAGCAGATGGGCTACAGCCGCAGAAAACCACACCGGGTGCCACTCCTGTCAGCTAAGTATAGGAAACTGAGGCTACAATTCACACAGGGTCACCAAAATTGGACAATGGAAGACTGGAAGAATGATGCCTGTCTGAGGAGTCTCGATTCAGATGGCAGGGTCAGAATTTGGCGTAAACAACATGAAAGCATGGATCCATCCTGCCTTGTATCAACGATTCAGGCTGATGGTGTAATGGTGTGGGGGACATTTTCTTGGCATACTTTGGGCCCTTTAGTACCAATTAATACCTGAGTGTTGTTGCTGACCATGTCCATCTATTTATGGCCACAGTGTATCCATCTTCTGATGGCTACTTTCAGCAGGATAATGTACCATGTCACGAAGCTCACATCATCTCAAACTGGTTTCTCGAATGAGTTCACTGTACACCAATGGTCTCCACAGTCACCAGATCTCAATTCAATAAAGCACCTCTGGTATGTGGTGGAACGGGAGATTTACATCATGGATATGCAGCCATCAAATCTGCAGCAACTGTGTGACGCCATCATGTCCATATGGACCTAACTCTCTGAGGAATGTTTCCAGCAGAAATGAAGAATGAAGGCAGTTCTGATTGCAAAAGGGGATCCCCGGTGGAGATGGGAACATGGCAGGTTCGTGTAATATGATATTATATAAAAGCAAAGCTGCTTGAGAAAGAAAGCTTTAGGCAAGGTAAAGAGGGTTAGAGAGTATGTGTGTATGTATGTTAGAGTGAGCCTGTATGTCTTAGCACAAGCGTGTATGTGTATGTGTGTGTTAGGGGGAGTGTGAAACGTGAAAGAAGCCTAAGCATTATTAGACATTTTTGTTTGTGCCTCATCTTGGCATTGTATTGTGGCCAACGTGTACTCGGCGAAAGGCTGTGTTCTTGTGGGGAACAGTAAAGGCTATGGCATTGGCACAAGTTAAAGAAACAGTCTGGACCAATACTAGTCCTATCTTGCCAAATCAACTTTTTTGTTTGATGTCTCCTTGACTAAGAATGTCATGTCATGGGGACTGTGGCAAAATCCAGTAAAACCCCAATAGGAATCTGGTTCAAGGAGTTTACACCTCCACAAAGGAAATAAAGTCTTCTTAAAATACAACTTTTGGCTGTACATATAGCATTAAAGTAATCAGAGCCGACCAGATAAGAAAGAAGAGGATTGTCTGACCAGTACCCAGCTGACATCAGTAAACAGGTGATGTAAACTGTAATAGAGAGCGATATAGCTAACACACTTGCTAGTTTTCCCAGATAAACGTGCTGGTTAAACAACTACTCTTAAATTGCTGTACACAATACATTCATCAATAAAGAATGTATACCAGTCCAGGAAGTTGAGGATAAAGTTGTAGGTGGACTTTGCCAAAACGCAACACCTACCAGAAAATGTCTGGATAGTTTCAATCCTCTCAAATGGTTTAATTGCTCGTATGTTTCTTCTGGATTTGTATGTAATACTAGTTCTACTAATGTGCTATATTTATTTTAAGCTTTTGATATTAATACTCACCTAGTGTTGCCACACCAAAACAGCAGAAGTTTGTCTCTTACCACTGGGGATTTGTATAGAGTGACTTCATGAGAACTTCAATAGCTCTTTAGTGCTCGTGCAACTGTTCTTTCTCCTCTGTGTTCTTTATTATCTTTCTCCTTGCAGATAGTGGCACATCAATTGCTAGATCTTGGACCATTTTCCACTCAGAGAAGTCTGTGCCTCTACCTCCCTATCTGCACAAATGATGGGTACTTAGCAGGGTCTTGTAACATACATTAGAGAGGCAGTGTGGCGGCAGCTCACACAGAGACTGTGAACTAAAGTGGAGACAGGTCTCCACAAAGTAAGAAGGAGAGAGAGGGAAGGAGGGAGGTGGAGTAGTGAGTGTGTGTATATGTGTGTCAATGTGTGTTAGAGTCCATGTGTATTTGTGTGTATATGTATAGTGCTAGAGGCAGTGTGTGTGTTTTTTCTGTAGTGTTAGAGTCTTAGTCAAGGGAATAAATTAATAAGTCACATGAGTGCTTCTACTTTCTTGAATATCTTCTACTTGATCATTGGAAGCACCAATGCATATTTTCTATGGATTGGAACATGCCACTCACTTCTGGATTGTGTTGACTATATGTAAGCGGTTATGACTAAGACTTATTTTAAAAGTGTGGATAGAAAAAGCTATATTAATCGTCAAAGCTGTCATTTACCTCTCTGGTTAGAGAACATTCCTAAAGGTCAATTCCGCAGAATCTGTAGGAACTGTACAGAGAGGGATTTATTTTTGGAATAGAGTCAGACTTTAAGAAATAGGTTCTTAGAGAAAAATTATAATGAAAAAGATCTTTTGGCTGTTGAAGGTGATGTTAAGAAGTTAGATGGGACATCTCTGTTGCAATCTAAGACATCCAGGAAGCTTTCCTTACCCCATATAATATCAGGGCTCAGGAGATTAATACAATAATAAATAAAAATTCTTAAAGCAGATGCTGTGTTAGGTCAATTACCATCTCATCCCCAAATAATTTTTATGAAAGCCCCAAATTTAGACAGAACTAGAAACCTTCTGGATCCGTAAGATGAAGACCATTTTTATAAAACAGTATAACCTTTTTTTATTGGTATATTTTTACTTATTGATATATTGATTAATTTATATATCTATTCATTTTGACGAATCCTTGATAATTATGCATGTTTATATATATATATATATATATATATATATATATATATATAGATATCCCTTTTAAATTATCTATTTAGGATGATTTGTATTATGTCTTGTATTATGGTGTCCTTTAGATTTTACCTAATGTTTATTATCTAATAATATATATATATATATATATATATATATATATATATATATATATATATATATATCCCTTTTAAATTATCTATTTAGGATGATTTGTATTATGTCTTGTATTATGGTGTCCTTTAGATTTTACCTAATGTTTATTATCTAATATAAGGATTTTTGTATAGATATTTACTGTATATTCAGGTTATTTCTGCTTTTTTATGTGTAGTATTTATATCTTTTTCTGTTCCACTACACAGTGTACTTTATGGCTTTGTAATGTATTGAGAGGGAGAGATCATTTTTTTGCCATCCAATCATAATAGATTTTGCCCCTGCAGCAGCGGCGGCCGATATCGTAGCCACATGTGTTCTTACTCCCACTGCATGTATGCCAGTCAGTGCTGCACTGTATATGATGTCGTATCCTGACATCCATATTCCTGCTTCCACTGGGCTGGTCCAAAATTATTCCCAAAGGATCAGACTGGCGGTTTGTGAATAATTTTGGAAAGGCAACGGGAGGCAGGAATGCAGTAGGATCACATTAGGTGACCCTGGGCTATAAGCATGACTGCGCACATAGTGTGCATGCACCAGAGATATAAGCTGGTTCTCAGCGTACTTACACACATTCATACTCTTTCGCACCCTCTTACCTCATCCACAGCTTTGCTTTGAAGGGGTGAATAAAGAGAAAGCTGTATAGAGGTAAGAGGGTGCGAGAAAGTATGTATATATGAATGTATGCATATGTTAACATGAATGTGTATGTGTACTTGTGTAGACATTTGTATGAGTTAGTATGGATGTGTAAGTGTTTCGGGGACAAACATGGCACAAACAATCAGGGACAAAGATGTTTTTTGCATTATAAAAAACTATACTGGTGCTCTTTCAGTTGGTCCCAGCCAATTACATGACTCCATGGGCCACAGTGATATTAAGAAAAATGTGTTTTTCAAATATATTTTAAAATGCATGGTTTATCCCTATTGTAAAAGCAAATAGAAGAAAAAAAACAACATTGGGGCCAGAGCCTGACATGTGCAATGTGCCCCTAAAAATGCCACCAAGAAATTTGGGACTGGTATTAAAAGATTTCCAGGGCTGATTTTGATTCCCAGCCCTTATAATCTAGGTTCACTTTGAACAAAGGTGCCATATATCAATCTATACAGTGCCCCTGTACAGTTCAACCGTGTACATTACTGCTTTTGACATTTGCATGAATTAGTATTTCATAAGCCTTCAAGTACCATCATATCTCTATGACACTATTTAAAAAAAACAACTAGATGTTCCACAGAAGCATTTTTTATCACACTGACGTTTAAATAAATATATACCTACAATATACAAAACGTACATGTTTTTATTGTTTTTTTTTACACCCAAAATACTTGTTATAGACTAAGAGTTAAAAGTACATTCAAAAATGTTTTATCTGCAGCATTGTAGAAGAACATTTGTACAAGAACATTTTTCTAGTGGTATGGTCTTTTGGAAAATAGAAGCAGCTCATAAATGTGTCTTTTCAAAAAGGTTCTCGAAAAAGAATTTTAGTTGTCATATCAGTCAAACTAATTGCAGGGTGTTAAGCTGAAAAGAGTATTAAGTTTAGAACAGCAGTACAATAATACCAAAATTTTAGAGAGGTCGGGCCATTACTTAAACCCTTAAGCTCCCATAAAATTTGTGTGGATTTGACATATACTTGTATCACAGCACTTCAATAAATTTTAAGTTCTATAAACTATTGCAATGTTCTTTACTTCCACAGTAATACATTTTTAGTTGAAGCCCGATCACAAGAAAAAAAGTGTCACCCTTTGAAATGAAATGGAAATGGATATTATTTATTACCGAATATTAGGAATGCATCCAGAAGATGCCGAAGTTGCTACCTTTTTTTTTTTACTTTGCATTGGATGCAACAGTTAAACAAGAAGGTTATGAGAATTAAAATATATCCTATAGGGAATATGGATTCCCTAAACACATTTATGTTGGGTACTCCCTAGGCCTGACCCAGCTGCCCAGGGCCAGACTGGCCCACCAGGATACTGGGAAATTTCCCAGTGGGCCGGTCACTCTGTGGGCTGGTCGGCGGCAGACCAACCTTCAAAACAGCTGATGAGCGGCTGCGAGCGGTATTGAAAGCGGCACCCAGGCTGTCTCCTCCCGCTGCTGGCGCCTAATGAAGTTAAGGGGGCCGGTGTGCACACACCGCGCCGCCCAATGGCAGTGCCTCAGCACGTCTTAAAAGGGGTGGGACGAAGACATATCCACATTCAATGTAGACAACCATGTTTAAGTTACTTATATTAAATTTGGTGTTATCGCTCTCACACTCTCATACTGGTCACTGGAAGTTCAACATGGCACCTCATGGCAAAGACCTCTCTGAGGATCTGAAGAGACCAAGATAAACTTATTTGGTTCAGATGGTGTCAAGCGTGTGTGGCGGCAACAAGGTGAGGAGTACAAAGGCAAGTGTGTCTTGCTACAGTCAAGCATGGTGGTGGGAGTGTAATGGTCTGGTCCTGCATAAGTGCTGCCGGCACTGGGGAGCTATAGTTCTTTGAGGGAACCATGAATGCCAACATGTACTGTGACATACTGAAGCAGAGCATGATCCCCTCCCTTCACAGACTGGGCCGCAGGGCAATATTCCAACATGATAATGACCTCAAACACACCTCCAAGACGACCACTGCCTTGCTAAGTGTTGTCACATGAAAAGATATACCGTATTTGCTCGATTATAAGACGACCCCCCAAAATCTGAATATTAACTTAGGAAAAAAAGAAAAAGCCTGAATATAAGACGACCCCAAAGGAAAAAAGTTTTACCAGTAAATGTTAATTCATGTAAACTCTTTTTTTTAATAAAAGCTATGATTGAGAAAAAGATTTCTTTTGTTTTTATTTCTTGTATTTTCCAAACTGTCCCCCAGTTACGCACATCTGCCCCCAGGCTTGCCACTCCAATATGGCACTGTGGCCCATGATATGCCTCTTAACCCTCTATATGCCACTGTGCCCCATGGTATGCCTTTTGACCCCCTATGTGCCACTCTGCCTCCAAAAATGCCTTATACCCCTATATCCCATTCTGGCATTTAGGGGGTTAAAATGCATATTATGGGGCAGAGTGGCACATAGGGAGGTATAAGGCATTTCAGGAGGCAGAGTGGCATTAAGGGAGTTAAAAGGCATTGTATAGAGCACTCTGCCTCCAGAAATGCCTTATACCCCTATATGCCACTCTGCCATTTAGGGGGTTAAAAGGCATATTATGGGGCAGAGTGGCATATAGGGAGGTATAAGGCATTTCAGGAGGCAGAGTGCACTATTAAATGCCCCCTTAACGCCACTCCAGAAATGCCCTATGCCCCCATTTAACACACACACACCCTATAACCCCATTTAACTAACACACTCTCTCTCTCTCTCTCTCCTCTCTCCTCTCTCTCTCTCTCTCTCTCTCTCTCTCTCACCCCCTCTCTCTCTCCCCCCCCCTCTCTCTCTCACCCCCCTTCCCCCGCTCTCCCCCCTCTCTTACCGGTGCTTCCAGCCGGGGCAGCGGGTTGACGTCGCCTTCTGCTGCAGCCGGAAGGAGGTGTGGCTAGCAGCGGGGGTTTGTATGCGTCCGTCGCGTATACTTTCCCCGACTCTGACAGTCGGGGAAGGTCTATGCGACGGACGCAGACAACCCCCGCTGCTAGCCACACCTCCTTCCGGCTGCAGCGGACGTTGTCTACGCGCATCGCGTAGACGTCAACCCGCTGCCCCGGCAACAAAGCAGGAAGCACCGGTAAGTGTGTGTATGGGGGGGGGGGTCGGGTGAGACAGGAGGATCCAGGTCCCCTGCAGCGGTGCGGGGGATCTGGATCTTAGTCTCCTAATCAGACCTCTATTTGAGGTCTGATTAGAAGACGACCCCGATTAGAAGACGAGGGGTATTTTTCAGAGCATTTGCTCTGAAAAAAACCTCGTCTTATAATCGAGCAAATACGGTAATAAGATATTTTTGACAAAAATGTGAGGGGTGTACTCACTTTTGTGAGAAACTGTATATGTATAAAATGGCTTAACACAAAAGGAAAATTAAGGTATAAAAGAAAAAAACTTAAGACCTCAACTTCAGTCATACAAACACTACATTTGTAATGTTGATATTTCAATTTATTTTTTTGTAATAATTTTTTATTGATTTTACAGCAATAGTACAACACAGGAGCATTCATCACAGATAGGTACAGGTAAGAAAGGGGAAGAGCACAAAGGTGACCCTATATACAAAGTTCTAAAACTGTTAGCCAGTAAATGTGATACAATACTCCTGAGGAGGAGAATAGGTAAGGGAGGAATAGACAGAGAGAGGGGAAGAGATAAGAAAAGAAGGAGTTAAGGAGAGAGAGAGAGGCTTTTGAGGGGCATTACACTGGCAAGACTGCCAGGCCCCAAATATACTCGACTCTGGAACGTCGACTAAGTCCTTTTGTTTATCAGGAACTGGCCAGACAATGATGTTTTGTCTCTCAGACAGCTTTCAGCTAAATTGACCTTACTTTTGTGTTTGGTGTCTTTTAGGAGGATTTCTCCTATGTTAGGGCTTTTGACGTTGATGGCTTTGCCTTTTCTGTTTCCCGTCGTCCAACGTGCAAATCTACAACCATCTCATATACCTTTTAACAGAAGTCTCCTAAACTGCGTGGGTTCCACCTTACGCAGTTATGTGGACAGAACATCGTCCTTAGGATTTTTCAGGTCCGGACAATTTTGGTGTCTTATATCAAGCCCGATATCTGTTACGACTCTGGCCAGATGGGTCTGATGGATCCTATCTCTGGCCGGGGTGGGATTTCGTTCATATGGTTAGGGACGCTGCAGCTTCTTAGGCTTTTTTGGCTGGTGCACCTTTTTCAGACATTTTTACATGTGGCTTATTGGTCTAGGGAAGAGACGTTCCGTACATTAAATTTTTTTCTGGGGGACCATGCGTCTTTTGCTTTTATTCATTAGTGTTAAAACAGCAAAACATGAAGCCTTCTGTCATGTAGTAAAATTGAAGATTATGCCAGCTTTAGTCTATTTATAATCTTAATTTTAATGACAGGAGGCGAATATTTTCCCTCCCTTCCCTGAGCTTAGGCTGTCTGGGTTGCTGGATAGTTATTATTTATTATTATTATTATTATTATTGTATTGTTATACCTGTGGTATATTTTTTATTCTATCTTTTTGTTCTTGTTACGGTATTAATTATTATGAGGTTGTATCCTTGTCAGTAACGTTTGTGTTCGTTCTTGCTTACACGCATTACTTTTCTTTAGCTGCCTTTCATTCTCTTTTGGCATATTCGAATCTGGTTGCTGTTCTCATGCTCGGGAAGTTGAAGTTTCCTTGTTATTGGACGAATGCACTCGTTTCCAGATGTTCGGATTATAGTTTATTTGTTTCTTCTGTTTGGACTTGCAAAGAAAGAGGAAGTGGTTTGGGATGCAGGAGCCCATATAGACTGTCACTGGTTTTGTGATTGGCTCTTTCTGTTAACTCTTTGTTTGCTGCGGTTGGGAGAGATAAGCAAAATATTTGCCTCTTGTCATTATTAAAATTAAGATTATAAATACACTAAAACTAGCATAATCTTCAATTGTCTTGTCAAAGTGGCCCATGGGGAAAGATGAAAAATATGTCTGAAGCAACCATTAAGGCCCAGTGGGAACAGAGAATTGTAAATTACCATGCTCCTTGGAGAAGGAAATGTATTGAGGTAACATTTAGTGCCGTATTTGTACCAGATGATAGTGGTGGCAGAAATGAAGGGATGTGTCCTTGCAGAAATGAAGGGATGTGTCCTAGTCAGGGGCCTACTAACCTCTGAGTTCAACAAGCGGAACACTCCAATGTGTTTGTGGAGAAGAGCCCTCAATCTAAATCAACTGCCTGGACAAAGAGGGTGTTGCCCAAGCAATGATCCCGTGGTGCAGCAAATATTTCAATTTTAGTGAATGCATTTGTATTACCTTTTTATTCACATATGTATTAAATGATGATAATAGCTTGCATGATTTCATAAAATTTAAATCAAATAAAATAAATGTGTAAGATTAATGTGACAAGATAATGGTAGTATTTAGTATAAAGGCAAATTTTAATAATAACATTAAAGCCTGTGTCATTTCATTAGAATTGTTTAGACAAGTGATGCTTACAGTTCTTGACATTTAAAACGATGCATGCATTTATTCAAATTTGTAACAAAACCTCTCATTTGCAACGAAAGGGTAATATATATAATTTTACAAACCAGTACAAAGCTTTAAAGGGACTCCTAGTGCTATCATAAAGTTCTAGACTCCTTAAAGTAACTTAAAAATGCTATTTCGTAAGGGTCAACTTCACTGATTTGTGTATCTGACCCAGTTTTTATTGCTTCTGTGGATTCTAGAATAAAGTACAGCAATTTTAAAGTCTTATTAGAGTTTTGCTGCTTATGTTCATTATATAGTATAGATCATTATCTGTTACCTCAAAAGGTCAATGATTTTTATTACTTTATATATAATGCTTTAAGGAAATTAAAGAAATCCATTACTGTTAAGACTAACTTTAATTTGTATGATAATTTCTTAAACGAATAGTCATGCAAAGCTTTTTTTCACACACATCCTGCTTTTCCCACACCAAAACATAACATTTCATGGGAACTAAATGATGATAATCCACTAAAACTCGTCCCTCTAGCAGTTATGTTAATAGAAGTTTTGCTTTACTGAGGGGATGGAAATAAGTGGAGTAGGTTCTCAGCAGGATTGGTAGAGGCTAATACAGTGAGGGAGTTTAAATATCGTTGGGATCCTGCATCTGACACCAAGGACTGATTATGGCTTGAGTCTACATCAGGAAAAATAGACAGGCTAGATAGGCCAAATGGTTCTTAACAATTTTTAACATATTAAGAAAAACGCATATCATATTTGTTCTCTTGTTTATAGGATATCAAAATGGCGTGTAGGTACTACAGTTTACCCAAAAGATAGAACCCAAGAGCAATATCCCCCCCAAACCAAAAGACAAAAGGTTCTACAAAGTAAGGTAAATATGGCTCCATACTAAAATTTGTAGTTCAGCCCATTGGGGGGGCAGGGGGCCAATGAGTCCATGTTGGGTGAAGCCTTTTCACCAGTTAAGATTGCTGTCCCAATCTTTCAGTAACTGGTGACTATCTGATCATCTGATGCGAAGGTGAGAAAAATTCAGAGACAAAACAATACATTTTAATGGGAAACCCTAACGGTAGTTTATTTTGTTCTCACCGGAATCTTGTAACAACCACAAAATGTCTTCCTTTCACCAGTGTGATGAGGGACAAATAGGTGAATAACCTGACATTCTGATTGGCTAAGGACTTGAAAATCATGAACTGTAACAATGATATCTCTTGGGTGATTGTGGGGCATTTAGGCCTAAGGAACAGGTGGGTCCTACCTAAGGATATCATAGCACTAGAAAGGGTGCAGAGGCGGGCTACAAAATTAATAAAAGGAATGGAGCACTATAGTTATGAAGAAAGGTTAACAAATTTAAATCTGTTTAGTTTAGAAAAACGGCGCCTCAGAGGGTATATGATAGCATTATATAAATATATTCGGGGCCAATACAAACCATTGTGTGGAAATCTGTTCATAAATAGGACTCTGCATAGGACACATGGTCATGCGTTCAGACTGGAAGAAAGGGGATTTAATCTAAGGCAGAGGAAAGGGTTTTTTTTTTTACAGTAAGGACAATAAGGATATGGAATTCTCTGCCTGCAGAGGTAGTTTTATCGGAGTCTGTACAGATGTTTAAACTGCAACTGGATGGATACATGGAAAAACATAATATTCAGGGATATAATCTTTAATTATGGGGAAACAGCTTATTGATCCAAGGAGAAATCTGACTGCCATTTTGGGGTCAAGAAGGAATTTTTGTCCCTGGTTAGTGCAAAATTGGAAAGAGCCAAACTGGGGTTGCTTGCCTTCTTTTGGATCAACAGCAACAAATTAACAGATATAGGATCTGTTTTCAGCCTATATAACTATGTAACTAGTAGAAGCTTCATGCCTGAGCCAGGCTTTTCCAATGCAGTGTTTATCCACTTAGAGATCTGTAAGCTTGTCACCTAATATGCATACATGGGAACTCTCCAGGTTTGCCTGGATTGCCAGGTGAAGCACCACTTCTCCAGGTCAAGACCCTGCCCCCCACCCATTTTCCATTTACATGGGGGTGTCTCCCGCTGACATCGACGGGAACACCCCTGACAGCTGGACCTCCTACTGATGTCAGCAGGACCGCTCAGTGATGTCAGGGAAACTCCCACTGACGCCAGCGGGACCTTCCACTGACGTCAGGGGGAACTCCCACCGACATCATGGGACTACCCACTGACATCAGTGGGCAGTCCTGGCTGTGTTCCGCAAGGGAAGGCTCCGGGTAGCCTGAGCCCAGAAGTTCCCAGGTATGCTCATATGTAACTGATGCTGTCCTGTCTTCTAATCAGAATTTGCTGGTTTCATAGATTGCATATCATTATGTATCGAAGATTAAGTTCATCGAGCAAACTTAAGTGCAACATTATGTGCAGATTCTTAGGTAAATCATCCCCCTCTGGATCCACAAGAGGTGGAGGGCTTGTATCACCGCTGTCATTTTGCTAAGAGTCATGCCGCGATAAAGAAATAAACTGTTCTACTTTCCCGGATGTTCATGTTTGTTTCCAACATAGTCGTTCTTGCTATGGTTTGTAGAGCATTGTAGGACAAATTTGTTGCAATAACATTTTGTTGATATGCTGATTTCTCCTGTTTGCTCCATCTAGAAATACCACTGTTTATGTACTTCCTATAGTTAACGATGAACTAAGTCAGCTCAGAAAAGTTCAAAAATTGAATTTCAAAACTCAATAGTTATTGGCACTTTAGGATCCTGAAGAGTTAGCATTTTAAGCTGATAATATATTGTTGGTTTTGTAAAAGGTGTAACATACAGAAATGTTATTGTACTATGAGTGAGATACTCAACTAAGACTGGGATGTTTAATATACCTACGGTATTTTGTATCCAGTGGATGTTCAATTAGATTGAGTGGTAGATTTAAATATCTTTACTTATTAGCATACAAGGGGACTCACCAGACCTGCCGACCCTGAGATCTCCTTCCCTTGCTCCTTCTAGGAGGCATGAATAGGGTCTGTGTCTGAATTAATGGCGATGGGACTAGCTACAAAAGAAGGTGCTGGTGGTCAGGATCATGGGAGGGAATTGGATTTAGATGGGGCCAAGTGCTTCTCCCACATTTTAAAATTAATCAGACTGACCCAGAGGCCTGGTAGCCATCTCTGGTTTCTAAAGAGTAACAAGGCATTTTTACCAGTTCACCATCAAACAAGCCCTAAGCTTTAATTAGTTATAACTGATTTGCAGCGGCTTTCAGCTGATTTAAATTTCTATGCCCTTATGTCTGCACATAGTCATGATTCTCAGGGCTAAAACATGGTGAGGGAAGCTAGTTTGTAAGACAGTCTTTATTCTACTAGGAAATGAAGTACCTGAAAGCCCACAAGATGGCAGCAAAATACAACATTCTTTAGTTTTACCAAATGCTTTGATGATTTCTTGAAGAACATAGTTGTCTAAAGATTCCATATTAGTTACTAGAAAAAACAATCTGGAAACACCAACAGGACTACATTTGAAGAAGCATATCAAGAGGATAAACAGGTCACGTCATTGTTACTGCATCTTACGTGGGATATTGTTCAGCGATCGCCTCTAACTGCAGACCTGCTGAATACATAGGAAGTTATTTACACGGTTCAACAGTAGAGCTTTGGATGTTTATACCAACAAACCACTACAGTATGATCATTGAGGCCAATAATGTATACATTTGGCAAGCGCCAATCGAGTATGATGCTAAATAGTTAGCAAGCCAGGTACACTATATGCAGACACCTAACCATAACAGCTATATGCTTGTTGGACATCCCATGCCAAAACCACTGGCATTAACATGGAGCCCCCTTCCAGCTGCCAATCTGTCAAACTTCCAGGAAGTATTTCCACATAGTTTTGGAGTGTGTCTATGGGGATTTGTGCCCATTCAACAACAAGTGCATTTGTGAGGTCAGGGACTGTGGTTGCATGAGAAGGTATGGCTCACAATTTATTCAAATTCATCCCAAAGATGTTCAATTGAGTTTATGTCAGGGCTATGTACAGGCCACTTGAGTTCCTACACACCAAACTTATTAAAGCACATCCCCCTGGCCTAGTTCAAAGCCTGAAAAACAGCCTCAGACTATTACCCCAAACTTTACAGTAGGTACTATGCATTTCAGTGCCAAACCCATTTTCATCCATCAGATTTATAAGTAGCGAAGCTTGATTCAGCACTCCAGAGATCACACTTCCACTGCATTAGAGTCCAGTCAATGCTTTCACTAAGCGTAGCGACCTTGGCTTGTGTGCAGTTTCTCAACCGAGAAAACACACCTCATAAAGCTCCCAACGTACAGTGCGTGTTGTATTCCAACGCAGTTTGGAACTCTGTAGTCAATGAGGACAGGCAATTTTTTTTTTTTTATGCGTTAAGGCAATAGACAGCCCCTTAACAGACATGGTAGCAATAGCTGTAGCTAAAAATCTTAAACTCAATAATTAGAAGGGGTGCCCACATACTTAATACAGTGAAGACTGACAAACATACCTGAACAGTATCTTGTTTAAAATTCAGTGAGACCAGCAGAGGGGATAGAACACAGCATAGCTGGGTTTACTCTATGTATGCAGGCATGCATTTAAAATAAGCAATATGGACCCCAATAAGAAAAAACACTACACTGTTCCGGTCTGTGTCTCAATACACTGTATGCCACTACAATGTTTGTGCTCTCGATGCCTTATTTCAGGACACCTGTATTGTAGATGTGGCAAGAGATGGTTCCAATCCCAAAGTCAGCCCCAGTTGCTTGCATTGCACTTTGCTCATTTTTCACCTCCCTATATCAACGGAAAAATAAACCCACACAACACAAAAAAGGTGTATGGTTAATGCGTTTTGTTTTTAGCTTTAAAAGTTCATGTATGCCTTAGGCATGCATTGAAGTCCTTAAATATGAGTCCTTGGGTGTAGAACAAAATGAAAACAGGGTATTTTATTAGGAAAGATTAAGCTTTGGTTAGGTGCATTACCTCCCGCCCCCCCCCCATATTTCAGCAAACATCTGGCCACAGTAGTTTACTCCATTAAATGCATTTTATATTGTGTCCTCCCAATTTTGAAGAAACCTCCACTAGTTCTCACCCCCTAGATAAATCTGCCTTCTGCCCAAGTCCCCAAAATCATTAATGGGAAACAGGAAGTTCTACTTACCGAGAGCTTCTTTTCCCTGTCAATCCCTGGTGACACTAAGGATAGACTCCTCCTCCGTACCTGATAGGGCAGGACTCAAACTTTAAAAGGGCCCTCCCCTCCTACTAACACCAGTTAATACCAAAGACCACAGGAGCAGGTTGGCCGGCTGCAGAATATGCCAAGTTAATGGTCGCAACAATCCACTTAGCGATGGAAGACTTGGAGATGCTGACACCCCTGTTGGGCCCTGAAGAGGCCACGAACAAACGAGAGGACTTACGCAGGGGTAGAGTCCGTTCCAAATAGATGGTGAGGCATCTCTTCAGATCCAGAGTGTGAAGAACCTCTTCTTCAGCTGAGCCAGGAGCAGGAAAAAAGGTAGGCAACACGATCTCCTGGTTCTTGTGGAAAGGCGACTGAGCCTTGGGTGCGAACTCTGGCGGTAGAGAGAGAACCACCTTATCCAGGAAAAAACAGAGAAACGGTTCCTTCGTAGACAAAGCCTGGAGTTCACAAATCCGACGAGCGGAAGTAATGGCTACTAAGAAGGCCGTCTTCAGCGATAATAAATACAGAGAAACCGACTGAAGAGGCTCAAAAAGGAGGCAATGTAAGTCTACGAAGGACGAGATTCAGGTCCCACGGAACCATCCTGGTGACAGAACGAGGACGCATCCTGACGACAGCCTTGGCAAAACGTCTGATCAGGCAGAGATATAAGCTCAAACCCGAGGAGAGCACTGATGGCAGAAATATGCACCCAGATCGTAGAAGGCTGAAGTCCACAGTCGAATCCTTCCTGGAAGAAGTCCAGAATAGAGGCAGAGAAACAGGCAGTTGGCAAAATCCCCCTGGAACAACACCAACTGTGAAATCTCTTCCAGATCTTAATGTATCGCAGAGAGGTAACTTTCTTTCTACTCTGCAGAAGAGTCTCAGCTACAGGAAAAGAAAAACCTTGCGCTCTCAGACATTCGCGTTCAATCTCCAGGCCGTCAGGTGGAACACAGCAGGGTTTGGGTGTAGGAACGGAACCTGATGCAGAAGGTCTCTCCAAGCCGGGAGCTTCAGAGGGGGAGAGAGACCTAGAGCGATCAAGTCGGAATACCAGACTCGCTTCGGCCAGTCTGGTGCCATCAGGATCACGAAGGCGTGGTCCTTCTTGATCTTCTGTAGGACCCTGGAGATTAGAGCAAACGGAGGGAAGACGTATGCGAGACGGAAATTCCATTCCTGTGAGAAGGCATCTATTGCCAAGGGATGATCCTGAGGTCTGAGGGAAAAGAAAGCAGGAATCTGAGCATTGTCTCTGGATGCCATAAGGTCGATCTCGGGCAAACCCCATCGTTGGACAATGAGATCGAAGGCTACCGGATGCAGAGCCCACTCGCCGCTTAGCACAGGAGTTCTGCTCAGGAAATCTGCTTGAGAATTCAAAGTTCCTCTGAGGTGGAGGGCGGACAGAGTCATGTGATGGGACTCTGCCCAAAAGGAAATCCTGAGCGATATACGGAGAAGCCGAGGACTTCTTGTGCCCCCTTGTCTGTTGACATAGGCTACCACTGCCTGATTGTCGGAACGAAGCAAAATGTCCTTGCCTGCGAGCAGATGTTCCCAGTGATGCAGAGCTTTTTCTACTGCAAGTAACTCCAGACAGTCCGAGGGAAGAAGTTTCGTAGCTGGGGACCAGAGACCTTGCACAAACAGGTCTTGACATGTAGCTCCCCATCCCTTGATGCTGGCGTCGGTGGTGAGAAGTACTTTGGAGACAAGAGACCATCTTCTCCCTGCAGCAAGGGCGTTCTGTTGGAGCCACCAGGAGAGGGAAGCTCTGACCTGCGGAGGAAGACAGACACGCCTGTCCAGAGCCAAAGGGTCGTCTTCCAGATGGTTGAGGACAAATCCTTGAAGTACCCTCATGTGGGCCAGAGCCCAGGGCACTGCATACTTTGCGGAGACCATCTTGCCCAGCAGGGACATACATAACTGTAAGGAGCTGCAGTGCGCAGAGCGAATCCTGCGTACTAGGAATCGAATCCCCTCTATCCTGGCAGTCGGAAGGAAAGCTTTCCCGGAACAGGAATCCAGACGAAGACCCAGGAACACTAGTTGTTGAGAGGGGAAGGTGCAGGATTTGTCCCAGTCCAGAATCCAGCCGAGATCTTGTAATGTGTCGACCACCGTGGCAAGGTGAACCCGAAGAATCTGCGCCGACTGGGCATGGATAAGCCAATCGTCCAGATAAGGAATGACTGAGATTCCCTGAACCCGGAGATGGGCCGCCACGACTAACAAGAGTTTTGTGAAGACTCTTGGGGCCGCCGACAATCCGAATGGAAGGGCTTGAAACTGAAAATGCTGGACAGTTGAACCCCGTTGAAACGTTGATGAGATGGATGGATGGGAACGTGGAAATATGCATCCTTTAGATCTAATGAAGCCATGAAGTCATTGAGGCATAAGGTGTCGAGGGTGGATCTTACGGTTTCCATCTTGAACCTGATGAACTGGAGGTGACTGTTCAAAAAACAAAAGTCTATGATTAGGCGAAGACCACCCGGTCTCTTGGGGACCAGAAAAACCGGAGAATAAACCCCTTGGCCCAGTTCTGGCCAGGAGACAGGAACCAGGACTCTGAGGTCTGACAACTGCTGGATGACAGGACCGACCGCCTTGCCTGGTCAGGAGGAAGGTGGGAGATCAAAAAACGGTCTGAAGGTCTGGTCCGGAATTGAAGTTGATAGCCGTGCGATACAATGGCTCTCACCCAAGGGTCTCGGGTGAGTGAGAACCAACTGTCGGTGAAAAAACGGAGCCTTCCTCCCACCGGAATGGAGGAGGCGTCATGCAGCGTTCTTGGGGTCTTGAAACGCTTTGTGGAAGGCAATCCTGTCAAATCTCCCCCTTCCACGAGGGAATCTGCCTCAGAAGTTTTGTTCTCTGGACGAGGGGTTGAATCTAGTACTATGGCCTCTAGATTGTCCCGGGAAGAAAGGCCGAAAGGACTGCTGTCTTTTCGAAGGAGGCTTACGTTGAGGTATCCAATGCTTCTCCCCTGTGGTTTTCTCCAAAAGGGACTCCAGCTCTTCCCCAAATAAAGTCTTACCCTTAAAAGGGATATTAAGAAGCCTGTTCTTAGAGGCATTATCTGCCGCCCAGGCCTTGAGCCACAAGGCTCTTCTAGCTGCAACCGAAAGCGCTGAAGCCCTGGCCGTCATTCTGATGTTTTCAATGGAGGCATTACAGAGAAAATCCATGGCCAATTTCACGGCAGCAACATTCTTGAGGATAGTCTCCCTGGAGGTTTTGGCAGCAATATCCTCTTCGATCCGGGAGAGCCAAATCTTGACAGCTCTGGAAACTGAGGCAGAAGCAATTCCCGGTTTAAAGACAGCAGCTGAAGCCTCGAAAGATTTCTTAACCGCAGCTTCGGCTTTCTTTTCCATCTGGTCAGAAAAATGAGAGCCATCCTCAAGCGGCAGAGTAGTCTTCCTGGAGACCTTCATAACAGCAGTATCCACCAGCGGGGTAGCACAAAACTCAAAGTTCTCAAAGGGAAACATGCGTTTAACCCATCTGGACAGGTTAACCCTCCTTTCCAGGTGGTTCCATTCCTGCTTGATAATGTCAGATAGCGCAGGATGAACAGGAAACTAGGCGCACTGCTTGGAGAAGCTGGCACCAAAGAAAGTCATTTTTATGGGTGGAGGCCTCCTCCAAATGCATAGCTGACCCCACAGCAGAAATTAAAGTCAATTTCTTCCACCGGGAACAAAAATGAACCTTCCTTCCGGATCTCTCCTTCCTCTGAGGAACCTTCCTCTACCTCAGGATAGTCAAACTCAGAGTCTGAGTACAAAGGCTGACGCCCCAGGAGAGCAGGGTCTTGTCACCTGGAAGGTGATGATAGGCAGGAACAGTCTGACGGAAGGCAGAGAAGGTAGACTGCATCTCCTCTTTAAGCCAGGTCAAAAACTCCCTACCCCCCCCCAACGGCTCAGAATCCGCTACAGATCTCAGGCAAGCGGAGCAGAGTTTCTTCCTAGAATCCTGCAAAGCCTTGTGACACCCGGAGCATTGGGCATGTTTAGACTTCATAGCAGCTTACTTAGGCTTGTCCTCAACAGAGGGCGGCTCAGAATTATCAGGGGCTGACATAATAGAAGATGCAACAGCACCTGACCAGGGACGGCGGCACCGCAGCAGCATCCAGGAACCGGGACAAGCGGTGGGCGACGCAGCACCAGCCATCCGGCTAAGGTATCCCCCAGGAATAGGGGCTTAGCCCGGGGAAAACGGCTCAACCTAGAGCCGAAGAAAATCATAAAAGGTAGACGAGTCCCCTGGTAGGGCAGGGAAAAAAAAAAAAAAAAAAAACACTGGTGTTAGTAGGAGGGGAGGGCCCTTTTAAAGTTTGAGTCCTGCCCTATCAGGTACAGAGGAGGAGTCTATCCTTAGTGTCACCTGGGATGGCAGGGAAAGAAGATAAACATACAACATTACCTTCCCTTTAACCTCTTTGGAACTGTTGACTTTCCCAGCATTCCTATGGTAGATGTGACAGCCCTTTCCTTGTTCTTACCTACAGTGTGGGGGCTCAGTTCAGTGCCTCTATGGACAAGACCACTGTCACACAAAATTTGTTTTACCAACATACTAATCTAGCTTTCCTCTGAGGTGTGAGTGTCTGAAGTCACCTCATAAACTGAAGCGCTGAAGATACTACTTGGATCAAATAATGCAAAAAGTGAGCCATTGGTTGCATTGCTTCTCTAGCCTTAATCACCATATTGCCATCATAGTCCACAATTCCATAATCTAGACAGTCACTGCCTTGGTATTACAACTCTAAAATACTGCAACTCCCTACTTGTTATATTCCATTACTCTGCCTTTGCCACCACACTCTGCCAGCCCCTCGACAGACTTCCAACATTTACAGATCCCAAACCATTGTTGCTTTCTATATTCTTGCACTTTTAAATATTTTAACCATCCTTTGACCTGCAAACTTTGATAAAGAATGTCACATTTGCTGCACCTTTCCTCAAGATTTAGGTTACATGTTCTCAGACGACTCTACTTCTAGCATTAAATGCACCAAAACAGCCCATCCCAATATCTCACAATCTGCATTCTGGAAAGAAAGCAGAAGCCACAGCCTACCACTACAATTAAAATCTTAGCCAAAGCAATGTCTTGTTCCTTTTACCGTTTATGGGAAGGGTAACAATGAAAGTGTTAGATACACTGGTACAGAAGGACTCTTCTTGTTCCATGTTACTTAAATGAGGGGGCAGTTCAGCATTAGAAGTAAATCTACATAACCTGCTCTTAAGTCACAATTTTGTAATACAAGTTACTGGCTGTGTGCCCGCTTCAGATATGTATATAAAAAAAACAAAAAAATAATTTCCCCAGTTTATTTAGATATAAAAAACATTAACCAGTTTTAAAATATCACCATGCTGGAGATATGTACAGTTTTCCATCACATCTTTCACCATCTATATTAAAATGAGTCATTTTAAAAGTCTAGTCAAGTTAAACATTAAGTCAAGTATTTTCCAATATATAATATGTTAAAAACACCCTTAAAAATTCTGAATTACAATAGAAGCCCACCAACATGGCTTTCATGCCGTCAGTTAAAAAAATAAATATAAAAAAAATCTTTACAGTTCAGGCATTATGAAATAAACCCATGTCAACTATATTCATATTACAGATTATTTCCTAGTCTTTCAATTTCTTCAAGGAGGAAGTCCACATCAGACTTTTTAGTAGCTGGGTTTGAAAATACAACACGGAAAAAATTGGGTTTCTCTCCTAATGGTTGGAAGCCAATCATTACTGTTCCTTCTTCCATCATGTGTGCTTTGATTGTTGAAGCAACCTGTAACCACAATTACATGCAATATGAGGGGACACAAAACCAAGCAATTTTGAAAGCTCTTGGCAAGCATCTCTGAAGTAAAGTTCTTCATACCCATAAATGCTTCAGCTGTTTACTTATTCTATTCAGATAAACACCAAATCTTGCCCTATGCAATTCCAGCTTTGTACACAACAGCTTACAATCTTTTTTTTTGGAGAGGGGGTGTTGCTAGGAGAGTTTATACCCAGACAGCCTTTTACACAACTTCATTTAGACTATTTTAGACAATTTAACAGTTACTTTAGTCCGTAGCTAGGGCCATTCTGCAGTGCTGTGAAAGACTAACATTCTGAACAGCAGTGATGGCACATAATTGGCCCTCTCTCATACGGAAAATTTTGGCATCAACATACATACTTGTGAAAGTCAGATACATTTTTGTAGTTAGAGCTTACTGTACCTTATGCAATTTTGCATTCCATTCTTTGCCTCTTGGAACTCTTCTTAAACTAGGTGGAATATACCAGAAGCATACATTGGTGTGTTCAGGCTATAATATGGAGGGAGAGAAAGCAAGCAAAATATATTAAGATCATTTTCTCCTAAATGCCATGTCCCTCCAAACAGTTACACATAAGACACATCTAGCGCCATGCTGAGACTGGAGCGCTTAAGTTATTGGAATACTAATAACTTTACATTCTCTCACATAATTACCTCGTTAGGAAGGACTAGTTCGAAGTTTTCTCTTGTCTTTAGGACTTTGTAAATATATGATGCAAGTTCTAAACACTTGTTTATTTGAAGTTCAAATCCATTTGCACCCTAAAAGAAAAGAAACTTACTATAGGGCAAGTATTTTGTGATGGCTGTGTAACAACAAGACATGGTTTTGAGACAAACCATTTGAAAACAAGTGGTCACAGTAGTTTCCTCACCTTTGCCTTCCACATAAGCCAAAGTTTGAAGACATCAACATGCCTCCCACACTGAATGGTCTTGTCCCCAGTATCATATGCAGTATTGTAATGTTTGTCCGGTTGGAAGAGATAATCGGCACACATCTCGTTACATGCCTGCAAGAGACCCTAAAATGTAGATTAAAAAAAAAAAAAAAAAAAAAGTTAATCACCGAGACTGCTTGTACCATAAATATATAAAATTGTGGCATTTAAGTCTTAACCCATAGTTTATGATTGTATAGCGCACTATTCTAGAGCAATGCCAACCTTAACATTAGGAATACAGTTACATGTTATTTTACCTTTTCACGAACCAGAATAGCAGAACACTGTAGTGGAACACCCATCATTTTATGAGGATTCCAAGTAACAGAATTTGCCCTAGGTATCAACAGAAATACGTCAGCAGTGTAGTGCTCATACAATTCACTTTTTGCAATTAAAAATGTGGGGGGGGGGGGTCACGCACAATACCTTTTTATTCCATTCAGCTTAAAGCGATGCTTTTTTGACAGCAGCAATCCACCACCCCATGCCGCCTAAGGAACAGACTTTTTTAGGGAACATTCTACCAGATATTATAACCATGCTGCATGTTTTAAACGGCACAAGGAGTTTCATCTGTCTCCAGTTTCCATAAGCATTACAAGAGGAACCACATTAAGCACCTTCTAAACCTGGAATGCAAGCCCCTCTCCCAAAACGTGGACACAAGGAAATCAATACAGCTTGTGAGACACTCCCCATCTGCCACAAAAAAAAAAACCCCACAAACAAGTTCTTACATCTACATGCATCCAGAGGCCATACTTCTGACAGATATCAGCAATGTTCTCAAAAGGATCAAATGCACCATAGACAGTTGTGCCAGCTGTTGCACTAACATAAAATGGAATGCTTCCCTGCAGACAAGAATACTTAAGTGTTAGAGAAGATACAGATAGCATATCAGCAATACAGGTTTTTAGCATGTATGACTTAATCTTGCTCCACGGCATGTGCACTCTGAGGAGAGTCCAATTTTAGCTGGCCCGACACCTGCACTTCCATAACTTGACCAAGATCACCCTAAATTGTAGTCAAGGGCAGAAGTGGGCATCACATCAAAGATGTATAGAAGAATTGGCCTAATCTTGCCTAGGAGAGAATACATCTATTAGAGGTCACTGGTTTCCTTGTGGAATTTACCCCTCTTTTGCCCAGAAGAGCAGGCCAAAGGTGATATGGTAGACACATTCCATGAGGGAATCAATGACCCTTAGACTAATGCTTTTGCCTCTCCTGGAGCTCATTGGATGCGTTTGCATCCTGCTAAGCATAGAGGCTTACGGTGATGTGTTGTGACCTAGGTAAGACTAAGTTAAGGAGACTGCAAAACAAGGGGGCAGTTTCAAATAAGATCTTTATACATTCCTAACCATAGCAGTGCCTTCAGAGGCACCATTAGTAAGGTGCATATCTGCATGGGTAGTACAAGTCTGACTTAAGTAGACAATGCCCAAGTTGATATTACCTTTTTCCTCCCTTAAGGAGAGTCTAGAGAAATAAAAATACTTATTCCACATAGAATGTCAGCAGAGTATCCCTTGTATTAGTGGGTTCAAAATATTCTAAATTTCGTTAGCCCTGTAAAATTGTGATTTACTTACCATTTGCGTTGGGAACACTGGTCTTCCTGCAAATATGCAGGCACAAACCAGTACTTCTCTATATAATTAACTGGTCAGGGGTGGTGGTAAATGATTATTGGAGCATGCAATTATTTTGCTTAGAGGGACAGCACCTCTAAGGATTTTTCCTATTTTTACAAAGTCTACTTAAATGCTAAAATATTCTAAGTTTGGTTGTGTGCACCATTGTAATGCATTGCTACACCATGTTTTAACTGCCAATAGACATGCATAATTCCAATTGCAACAGTAGCTCTGGGCTCAAGCTTGAAACTGACCTCGTCTTTAGCCTTTAGTATTTTTGCTTCCAAGTCAGATGGCATCATCTTACCCCTATTAAAGACAATAGATACCATGTCGTCACCTAAAGGTTACTAGACAGAACAAGAGGCTGAACTTTAGCATTTCTGTTCTACTATTGTTTAAATATTTGTTCACATTCAATGGGTACGACTATTCAACATTTTACCTTTCATCACAATTTATTGCAATCACATTTTCTGTTCCAATGCCAAGGACAGCCGATGCCTTTTTAAAAGAGTAGTGGCTCTAACAAAAGAACAAAACAAAAACAGTTGCGAGCCTTTGACTTATGGCAGAAAGCAAAGATGCGCCAAGTCCTTAAATGTACCCCAAAAAGATAGTTTAGACAGGAATTACTGTGAAAACCCAGGTGCCTTCTATGCTGTACATAGTGGTTTAAAGAAAATGAAATTAAAACTATGTTCACATTTTAATTTTGGCTCAGCATGCCCAATGCAAGTTTACAGCTTAATGTCTTAATTACAGTCTTACTATTAAGACTCAACAACCCGTTAAGTACACAGTAAGGATTCTACAATTACCATACATAAGAATGTTGTATGGGCAGATCATCAACATGACAGCTTAGTTTAGAAGCTTTGTTTAAAAAACACATTGACTGAAAATGTCTAGCACACATTTAAAAGTAAGACATTCATCACAATGAAAAGGAAGTATCACGTGAAACAAGACCACACTTTTGGGGCATATTGGGAGTTTAAGGAAAGTCAGCATTACTTAGATTGGCCTCTGTAGGAGTCTTTGAAAATCTGTCCACAAGCTTTTTTTTTTTTTTTTTTTAATCAACTTTTGTGACTGGCGTTAGTGTCTTTGTGCTGAACATCCAATGCTGTAGTCAGAATTTTGATTATACATACATGTGCCGATGTAAAGAGGACAATCCGAGGCAGAGCAGCCATGCCTTTAGTCTTTACGATTGGAAAATACTTGTAACGTGCAACAAGAATGCTGTAAAGGTTAGATATAGTTCCTCCTGTGTGTTGAGGCGGGAAAAAAAAAAAAAAAAAAAAAAGTTAGTTTTCTAGAACATTGTCCATCACTTTACTTTGATAACAGGACCAGACAGCATTCAGGGAGGTCTATCCCATGAAACCTTGCATCTTCCACAAGTCAGACTAACAACCAAAAGCCTATTAACATTGCATGCAAGCAAGTATTTAACGTTAAGAAGCTGCAAGGAAAGAGCTCATTCATGGAGTATATGAAACTGTATAGCTCCTGCAAGCAAGATAGAAAGGGGAGAGAAGAGATGGTGCAAACGCATTTAGGGATTTTTTTTTTTTTTTTTTTTTTTTTTTTTTTTTAATTCTTCCATGCATTCACATTTAAGTTATGCCAGGTACATTTACAACCGCCCCCCCGGTTCTCTTTAATAGAAATGCAAGTATGACTTATCTAGTAGCCATGAAGTTAATACCTGGAGAAAAGATACCATCGCCTTCATTTTCAGTCCATCCAACCATCTCATGCATTTTCTTTAGGAGAATGTCTTCCATCATAATAAATACTGGAGCAATTTCATAAGTAAACCTAAAGGAGGGGAGAGAAGAGAACAAAACAAAAACGTACTGTGAAGAACCATCTGGTCTTCCTACATGGCCAAACAGACCTGCAAAGTTTCAGTATCTGCAGATCATAAGTGTAGAAACAGCTCATGTTATAGTTTTAAACCTCTGAAAAAACCCATGTACCAGTGCCTGAGGTATACAAGGTTACAGGAAGGTAGAATACCTTGCTTTCTCTAATTCTACTTTTACAGCAGTACACAATGGACTTAAAATACATACATGTTTGTATTGGCTGTTGCAGTGAGCCATTCACCTGCTAGTCCAACCATATCAAGTCCACTGGAGAGCTGGTTGAAGAAACGTGGATGTGCTATAACAAAAGTAAAAATAAAGATTTTGGTAAATGCAATTAGTACAAAGCACCTGAAACAAAGCAAGACACCCCCCCCCCCACACACACACACACACACACACACACACACACACACATCAGATGAAAGCTTCAAATTGGGTTTCTACCTCTGCCAACTGCTTTTGCAAAAAATTAAAAAAAAAAAAAAAAAAAAAAAAAAAAAATCACACACGATCTCTTTATCCACATCCCTGATCCACCAATTTGGGAAAGTGTCAACAAAAGTCAACTGAGGGCAATATGGGGGCGCTTGAAGAGATGTCCTCTCCTCCGACTGGAGCATCGGCAAGATGACTGCACAGTAAGTGCCACCATTTAGTGGAAGTTCCGACCAGGTCTTGTCCAGAAATGCAGATGAAGAAATATGATAGACTGAAGATGCAGAAGTGGTTGGCAGAGAATGTAGGGAAACATTTGAAGAACATGAGTGAATGGAGTACCAGATTTTGTTCCCGATTCAAAAATACCCCTGAATCGTCAGCCCAACCCAAAAACACATTTTTTGGCCCAGAACCTAGAGTATATGGCATGGAGGGGGTGTGCTGGTCATGCATCACCACTTTTTTTTAGTTCTACACCAGTCACCTGTTTTAACACTGTATCTTAATGTATCTCTGCAATCAACAAGGATCTGTTCCAGTGGCTCAGGTTGATCTGACAATTCCAAACTGAAACCTTCCAAGCCATCTAATAACTGATGCGGATGGTGAAAGTCAAGAACTTTACTGTTGCCATCATAGGTTCTTTTTATGTAAGAAAAGAGAATTTCAAAGATTTGTTCTAAGAATAGTTCTGTGGGTTTTTCTCCAGTTCTGGCAGGAAACAGATCTGCAAGTAAGAAACATCAAATCAGTGAAATACAATCAATACACAAATAATTTTGTAGTCTAACTGCAGACACATTTATAGCAATCGTTTAATAGAGCATTGCAGCGGAAACTGGACCCATCACTTCTGGGGCCACTGTACTCTGTCTGGAGCACTGTTGGTGCCTTACTTTTGCCCTGCACCAAAACTTCTTCCATTACCAGAAAATTTCTGTAATGGAAAAAGCAGCTTTTCCCAGTTTCAATCACACTAGATACAAAACCAGAGAATGCACTTCCACACAAAAAAAAAAAAAAATTTAAACAATCCTATAACAAAGCACCGCCCAGCAGTCATTAACATGCATTAGACTACTGACCAATTTGTAAACCAGACTAATTTGGGAGCACAAGTTTGAGCTTTTGCCACTTGAACGATCACATAGAAAGCCTCTTACCCACACACACCCTGCAACTCCCATCTATTAGCCAACACCCATTGCCTGCCCCCAATGGTTAGCTTTCTTAAGTTCTTACCATATTAAACATTGTTATTACCATATTTGCTCAATTATAAGACAAGGTTTTTTTTTTTTGTTTGTTTTTTTAAATAGAGCATTTGCTCAGGAAAAGATGACTTAGTTTATAAGACAAGGGTATCTTCTAATTAAACCTCAGAAAGAGGTCTGCGTGGCTGAAATATATCGTCCGAAAAGGGCATTACTGGCAAACTGCCGAAACTTAAAATCTGCTGGAGCCAGGCTGCTTACCAGTGCTTTGGTCGCACGGTGTGCAAGCAGTGTCTCTTGTACTAGATAGATATATAGATATATATATATATATATATATATATATATATATATATATATATATATATATATCTCTCTTTTACACCCCCCCCCGCTACCTAAAATATGTTACTGGAGAAAGAGGCTAACGTGTCCCCAGCTGCTGCATACAATAAAGGTTAAGCCCGGCAGCTGGAGTACGTTCTTAGATCGAGCGAGGTAGACACATCCAGCATTGGTTGCTGGGATCACCCTATTGGGAGAGGGACATAGCTCCTATTTTCATTGGTCGCTCCAAATATGGCCTGTTGGGCAGCTCCTTACCTGATTGGCCAAGAGTTTAAAGGGACAGCCATGAAGACAAATACCCACCCACTCTACAGTGATTGGTCGCCCCCTTGCCATAAGCTGCAGTGCCAGGGGTGCTGGCACCAAATTCAATTAAAGTTTCCATTGTGTTACAGTTAATCCTGTTAAAGTCCTTGTGTGAGCTGCGTCTAAGATAAACGTACTGTATAAATATACTGTTGTTAGGACTAATAAAGCATTCGTCTGCGCTCGCACACACTCCTCCAGAAATGCCTTTTAACCCCCTATATGCCAGAGTGGCATATAGGGGGTTAAAAGACATTTCTGGGGCAGAGTGACAAATAAAAACAAGTATTTCTCACTCATAGCTTTTATTAAATATGAAAAAAGTTTACATGAATATTTACTAGTAAAACTTATACTTTACCTATAGGGTCCTCTTATATTCAGGCTCTCTTTTTTTCTAAATTAATCTTAAAATTGGAGGGGGGGGAAGTCTTCTAATCGAGCAAATGCAGTAAATATTTTGTCAGATTCTGGATAACTACTTGTACACTAGAACTATGCCATTCTGTGTACACAAGTATGAATTATGAGCAGTATTTTTTCTTATTAGTTTTGTCTATGGGGTAAATCAAAAAATTTAGATAGTTATGCAATGTATAATAAAATTTAGGTGTGGATCTCGCTTCAGCCTTACCTGATGCATACAAGCTTGAGATATCAAGATGTTGTCCATCCTTCATAGCTTCCTCATCATTAAAGCCAATAAGAGCTTTCTCCCGCATGTTATTTGATAGGCATTTCTCTTCATCTGAAGAAGACTGAGGTTTGCCTGTCAACATCAATTTACAGAATTTCAAATATAATAAAGAGCCATAATAGATTGTTTTTGCATTACTCTAATATGCATTTTTTTTTGGTCTTCTACGTGATCCGCATGGAGCAGAGCCTGTTTGGGCCACACAGCATTTAAAGGGAACTCCATATTAAAAAAAAAAAAATTAAAAAGGAGACTTAACACATTTAGATAATGATTTCAAACTGCTGTATATTAATGTGTATGTGTTCTAGCTCTGATCTATTAGACACCCCAATGCATGTATAAGGCCCATGGTACTCAATGGAACAGCTTGGTAATCACCTAGCCAGATACACATAATGAGCCTACAGATGAAATTAATTCATTAAAATTGCCATAAAGAATCAGTTCAGTGTGGTTAAACAAGGGCAGTCACCTAAGAATTGGAATTGGCAGCCTACAGAAAAGAAAGCTAGAGGCAAAATAGGGGAAAAAAAGTTGGCTTATGCTAAACATGGCTGTGCACAACATTATATTCTAAGCTAAAGGAGAAAAATATTTATCTGCACATGATTAAGCCTTTACAGTTAAAGAATTAAGAGCCTGCCAGGTGCAAACATTTACACAGAAGAACGCCCTGGAACAGAGTGGCAAAGCTTCAGGCCTAGGATGTCAACAAACCCCTGCAAAAGCAGGAACTGCCCAATCAATGCAGGTGGAGGGTAAGATAAAAAGCATCAAGATGAAGGAATGGGAAAACAATTAACAATTATTGAACACAGAAAATCTGATCACTTTTTGGGGGGGATGAAATTGGTCCAAAACCCATGGCTACATATAGGTTAAAAGACAGGCACACATTCAAACTGACAGGGGAAGAAAAAACAAAACAAACAAACAAAAAAAAAACCCCACAAACACTTCATTCCATTATAGGAAAGATTTCAGGAAACATCAGCGGTTTTATTAGAGTGTGTTGTTGCTATACAAAGCTCCCCTTTTTGGCAAGGAAATGCACCTACTTCTAAAACTTAGCTTGGCGTTATCTGAATATGCAGAGGCCAGATTACTAATTTGGGAAATATATATACACACACACACACACACACACACACAATGATTAGGATTATTCCCCATATCACAGCCTCACAAAAAAAAAAAAAATAAATAAAAAAAAGTTAGATATACATACACCTCAATCAAACCAAGAACATACCACATTACATCAGCTATGGGGGGGGGGGGGGCTGACATGGCACTAAACCAGTATAGACAACTATGCATTAGAGATGCAGGTAGTTCATCCCTGGCTACCCGGTGGCTGAGCATGTCAGGTGTTGCATGCCACAGCGGCTCCCAGCAGCTACAGGCTCCCCAGAACTTTCAAACGTTTCTAAACATTTTAGAACAGAAGTCAATTAAAGTGACTTGATAGGACGGGCGGTTGATACAGGTAAGTTTGTGTGAACATTATAAAACACCAACTTAATATAAATGATGTGGCTGGAAGGGATGCCTGGGCACAGCCACCCGCAATAAAACACCAAATAGAACATTAATAAATAAAAAGCCCACTTACGGATAGCACTGAAAACAGTCTTGAAATCCATTGGCCCAGATGCCGTTCTGCCCGCACAATACCACTTCCCATAAACTTAATAAGGAGGCCGTTACGAGCAGCCTTTTTATATCTTCCCGGTGTGGGTGTGGTCACCAAGGTGTTGTCTGTAAACAAATTCAAAACGTGGTGGGGGTTACTGGAAAAAACGATATTTTATATTTGTATATATATATGTATATATATATGTGTCTATATATATATATATATATATGTGTGTGTGTGTCTATATATATATGTGTGTGTGTGTGTGTGTGTGTGTGTGTGTGTGTGTGTATACATATATATACATGTATGTTTGTAAATATATATACTGTATATGCATATATGTATATATATATATATATATATATATATATGTATATATATATGTATATATATATATATATATATATATATATATATATAGGGACGCCTGAACAGGGGCTTTAATGGCTTTGTATTCTTAATACTAGGGATGCACCGAAATGAAAATTCTGAGCCGAAAGCGAAAATTCAGCACCCACCTTTAAAAAAAAAAAAAAAAGTAAGACACCAAAATTGGACAAAAACCATTCAATAACAATATTAATTTTTATATATATCATTCACTCATTCATATACACATATTGATTCCCTTAATCACGCATACTTGCTCATACAGCCAACCCACCCCCTTACCTGAACTCGCAGACTTCCGCAGGGGCCCTGCTGCTTCCCTCTGTGCAGATAACTTCTTTTGTCCCCCCCCCCCCAGGGAGGAAGAAGGAACAGAGCAGAGGTAAGCAGCCTGGCCCCTGCTGAAAATTATTTTGCTGATAATGCCCTTTTCGGCTGGTAAATTTTGGCCACCGATATATCAGTGCATCCCTACTTAATACATATACACGCACACACACATATATATTTATATATATATATATATATATATATATATATATATATATATATATATATATATATATATATAAAGTATATGGATATGTGTGTCGCTGTCGTGGGGCTGCAAACAGAAAAAAGGACTCCCATGGCATTACTGTGGTTTCTGTACAGGATAACCCTCTGATGTACAGAGAAACCCTACTGGTGATGTCAGTGAGGCCTAGGGCAGAAAGCCTAAATAAATCATTGCTCCAAAGGACTGTGGGTCTGAACATTTAACAACATTTTCTTTCATGATGAGATGAAAGCCAAACTCAAAGCCAGATCTGTCATCACAGCATGTATAAAAAATAAATATGTATTGAACCTAATGCAATTGAGTCTAAATGTAAAGTGATATTTCAAAAAGAGAATACCTACATGAATACATTTTCTTATTTGCACTTGTAAATCGTTAAGCATTTATTAAAATGCTTTACGATTTACAAGTGCAAATAAGAAAATGTATTCATGTAGGTATTCTCTTTTTGAAATATCACTTTACATTTAGTCTGATCACCTTTGTTCCAGTGTACAAAAGATACCAGGGTAACCTGATAAATAATAGTGCGGAAAAGGGTATTTTTTAACACAACACAATGGTGTGCTTTTTAGACTTAGACCAGAAAATTTCAAGCTAAATGATCTAAAATTTATTTTTTTAAAAGTGTTTTAATTACCATATTTCATTTTTTTTAAGAGAAACTTAACTTTTAAGAAGCGCACTTTGTTTGGCATAGAAGCATCTGTCCTTTCCAGAATCCGAGGTATGAAAACTGAGATCAGCTGGAACAGATTCTAAATTCTATTTAGTTGCAGAACAAGAGGTAGTACAACGGTGAACAAAGAAGCTTTCTAAAGTACATTTCTTATTTTCTAAAGGAGGCAAGCTAATGGAACAAGAAAGAAAGGAGATACCTGCATAATACTCCAGGTGAACAATTACATCAAGAGTAAAAGGGCAAGAAACCATGTAAAGATATATTCATATATCAAACATCAAGTATATACTCCAGCATCATCTGTATCTTCAAAAACTCTGCTCTTTTCATAAGTACACAAAATAAACAATTGTCTGTCTTTTGATGTTGTGGGGTCTGTTGACCAAAGAGTGAGCTTTTATGATTGCTGAACTTTTAAGTCCCTAATATCACAATGTATGATTTATGACAAACACTATTGAATATCTACTGAAAAAAGGGGTAAACACTCTATGACAAACTCCCTCTTTAGTGAATAGACCCCAGTGGATGTTGATACAATTTATACATTGGTTTTTTTTATTTTTTATGGTTTAACACACAATGCACCATAAAGAGAAAAGTAAAAAGAAAACATTTTGTCTAATGCAGGGTATTTTCTGTGGCGTCTCGCCTTATGTACCTTCTTCTAGGTGTTTGAATTGTGTCATGTTATAGGAAACATGCGCAATTCTATGCGAAAGCATGTTCGACACCTCGTTTGTCTCTTTGACAGAAACACCACCGTCTATATAGCCCTACAGTACAGTGGATATTGTGCAATCTAAGTGAATTAATGAAGAATAGCATACATATGTTATCCCTACAGTATGGGATTTACATCACAAAGCATTTGTCTCTGGATACATTACATGTTAATATTTGCGGTGTAGCAACAAAAAAAACCCCAAAAAACATTTAAGACAAGAAAAGTCTTGTGTAACCAATTATGCTGCCCCCAGGTTGCAGAAGATTCCAAATAATGGAGGTTTCTGGGACAATGACAAAAAGTAGCCTACATATGTAACATAAACATTAGGAAACTGTAAGGAGATTACTGCATATGTATCTCACATAGTGTTTTCCACTTCATATAGCACGTGACATATTCACACTTGTTTTGTAGCCGAGTATTCCATCATTTCAAAATAAGAAATCGGAACGGCCAACCAGAGGAGGAAGAGGACGACCACCACCAGGTTTGCATGTTTGCAAGTGGGCCCAGACATTGTTGGGGGTTAAAAGTTTCAGAAAGTAAGCGGATACCTCTCATTTTTGCTTCATGTTGGGAGTTGCGGGCTGAAGGTGAATTCTAGTTGCCTTTTGTGTTGTGCGGACAGTTCTGAGGTCAAATGGAGAAGAACAAATTTAAAACCAAGGCTGCTAAATTTGTGTTTGCTCCCAATGTGCATTACATTTTGTGTAATGTAAGAGTCTGCACCATCCTTCCCCCCTATAATAGAAGAAAAAGATAGCACCTTTACTTTTCCTCTCCCTTCTCCCATATTCTCTGATCTCATATGCCCCTGTCCTGTAGTATGTGGTATTATTATGAGTGTCCAATGCATCAGAAGTTGGAGACTATACCAAGCATCCGGTATCAGAACCGACAAAAAAGAAGGAAGATGAAAGAAAGAAAGCAGCAAGACTTAATGTTTTTGTCAAATTTGAAGAAGCGGCAGGTAGGAAAACATCTGTCTCCTGTTTTTCCAGAAGCACTAGTTTATTTATCATGCTTATAGAAGCATCCCATTTATAATTATTATTTATTGTTTTATATAGCGCCATTAAATTCCGTAGCGCTGTACAATGGGTAGACAGGACATAACAAGTAATATGTAACTAACAGAGACAACAGGTGAGGAGGGCCCTGCTCATTTAGGTTTTTACCTAACAGATGAAACGTTACTGCAAATATATGATTTTTTTTGTATACAGTAACATAGTGTAGCATTCAATAAAGTAGAACTTATTAACTATTCTTCTGGTAAGGCACTTTTATCTGCAGACCCGGTGGATCCCATGATGGGAAAATTTTATATTTTGTCAACATTTCCTACTCAAAGACCACATTTAACAAGAAATTTATGATAGGGCTTACAAGGTTCTGCTTTTCTAATGAGGTCCAGCCCTCATAGCCTTTTATACTGTAAACCCATGCCATAAAAATGATTATTAAAAAAAAAAAAAAAAAACACATGCAGCCACAGAGATTTATATAAACATTTTTTTTTGGGGGGTTGCATTTTTGTGAACTACATCTTTCATCAGCCTCAGCCATAATAATAATGAGGGTGATAGGAGGACATGTGAATTTTTTATCTATATTTTATTTCTTAAATGTGATTATGGGGCATTACATATCATGTCATGGGATGCACAGTTGGCCTTAAACTAGGTATCTATGGCAGAGCCGGAACTAGGGTTCTTGGCACATGAAGCAGGGTCTAAGGTCCTGCCCTAGACTAAAATTACATCCTCCTCTGGAAGGTGTATTGCCACTGGGTGCTTGAGACAGCTGCCTTTCTTGCCTTTCTTTTGAACTTATATTGATAATATATTGATAACTTATATATATATACCGTATTGGCTCGAATTGGCTCGAATATAGGCCGTACTTTTTTCCCCACTTTAAGTCTTTAAAGTGGGGGTGCGGCCTATATTCGGGGTCTAGCGCCCGACGCCCGGGACATGCAGTCCCGGGCGCCGGGCAAGCAGCGGGGTTAGGATACAGATCCCCCGCAGCGGTGCAGGGGACCTGCATCCTACTCCCCGATACGCTCAGACAGCCTCCCCTGCCAGAACTTTCCACGGGTGGGAGGGGGGGTGCCGGCACGGGAGGTTGTCTAAGCGCATCGTGCGGACGGTCACCGGCTGTGGCGATGTGCTTTAACAATCTCCCTTGCCGGGAATTCCCACGGGGGGAGTCCCGGCAAGGGAGATTGTTAAAGCACATCGTGCAGATGTCCCGGCAGCGGAGGTTGTTTACCCGCATCGCCGCAGCCGGTGACCGTCCGCACAATGCGTTTTACCTCTGCCCCCAAGACTTACCAGAGCAGACTCGCGGGTGTCTTGCGGGCCAGCGGGGGACATCTACGCAATACGCGTATACAACTTCCGGTGCCGGCACATCCGCTGAGTGCCGGCACCGGAAGTTGTATACGCGTATTGCGTAGATGTCCCCCGCCGGCCCCGCAAGACACCCGGGAGTCTGCTCTGGTAAGTCGGGGGGGGGCAGAGTGGCAGCATATCTCGGGGGGGGGAGGGAGGACAGTAGCAGCATATCTCGGGGGGGGGGGACAGTGGCAGCATATCTCGGGGGGGGAGGACAGTGGCAGCATATCTCGGGGGGGAGGAGGACAGTGGCAGCATATCTCGGGGGGGAGGAGGACAGTGGCAGCATATCTCGGGGGGGGGGGAGACAGAGTGGCAGCATGTTTTTTTGGTGCTTTTTTAAAGAAAAAAACTTTTTCTTTAAAAAAGCACCAAACTTTTAGGGTGCGGCCTATATACGGGGGCGGCCTATATCCGAGCCAATACGGTATATATTCTTAGTACAATAAGCTGTCTAATATTGGCACTGACGTGGTTGACATATAAGTTCAATTTATTCAATATGTGTACTTTCCACTCATAAAATAACCTTTAAAGCAGTTGTTCACAATTCACATATATTTGTTTTTTTATTGTGATTTACTTTTTTTTGATACAATGGTAAGTCTTATTGTGTTTTTATTATTTTCACCTGAATTATCTTTTCATTTAATCATATTATATGTGTTTTGTTGTTTACACACTTTATGCAACATATTATTTTCACTTAGTAAATACAGTACACAGCTATGTCTTAACATAAATGTTAAGTATTTTATTTATATAGACAAGTACTTAGAATTAGGACTGGTGTCTTTCTCTAACTAGCAAATATATCTGCAAAGATGAACTGTATAGAAGAATGTAACCATATTTTCATTTTTTTAAACTTTACTGTATCAAAGAAACAATGAACTGAAACAAATTGCCTTGGGTTCCAGCTCGACCTATTATCATTTTAATTATAAGCTATTTGCAAGGCTGTGACCTTGCTGTGTATCAGCTATTCTGGTATTCCAGTAATTTCTGGGTAAATGCATTGTGAATTCAACACATTGGGACATTAAACACAATGGTTACAGCATATATATTCCACCCGATAACTATTCAGCTGTAAAAAAAAATGCACTAGATTTATTTTCTATTTGGTGTTTGATAAGCTAGGTAATTTGGTTCAGATAGAAATATACAATTATACTCGATGGATAAACTATTTATCATTATGTTATTATCACATACCCTCTATCCATGGCTGACTTTCATATTTAATATAATATACAAAAATACTTGCTTTGGCTTTTCTTTTTATTGATGTGATACTAAGGTCAGACATTACATCTATATGTAATAGTATTATTTGATGAAGCATGAGATATCATGTTATTTCATAGTCAAATAAAGTTGAACTTCGATTCATTACACCGTCTATACAGTGGATATCGCACAATCTCGGTGGATCAATCAAGAAAAGCATAAATATGTAACCCCTACAGTATGGGATTTACATCACAAAGCATCTGTCACTGGATACATCACATTACATGTTAATATTTGCAGTGTTGCAAAAAGAAAAATTCCATGGTAAACATAACATTTAAGACAAGAAAAGTCTTGTGTAACCAATTACGCTGCCCCCAGGTTGTGGAAGATTCCAAATAATGGAAGTTTCTGGCACTCCTACAACCTAATAATGCATTGTGCATTTTGCAACCAGACTGTGACAAAAAGTAGCATACCTATGTAATATAAACATTAGGAAACTGTAAAGAGATTACTGCATATGTATCTCACGTAGTGTTTTCCACTTCATATAGCACGTGACATATTCACACTTGTTTTGTAGCCACGTATTCCATCATTTCAAAATAAGAAATCTCTTTTTTTATTTCTTGTGTCTATTGCATTTAACGTATATGGTAAAGATATTATCATGTTATTTCATAGTCAACTAAACTTGAACTATGATATTGGTTTGTTTATTGTATTCCTGACAATGGTCATTCCTGGCATGACTACCTCATATTGATAATTTGATAATTATGTACTATTGCTTTTCATTTTTTCTTCATGGACCCTACCATAGTAGTATTTATTATAAACAGGTACATTCAAAAAAGCAGAATGTCTGGATAATTATCAAAGAGTGTTCTGTAGGTAATGTGGGGCCATTGGCAAATACTATATATATATAATATGACCATTGTTACAAGCAGGGGTAGCAGGGCTTTAGGGACATGACTCGTCTTAGTCCTAGGTGACATAGGCAGCTGCCTGGGGCACATGTATCAGAGAGTGGATGCCAGCTATCACCAAAGAAAAAGTGGTTGATAAATGCTCTGCCTTAGGAAATAGAAAGCAGCCCTGCAGTAGCCATAATGGAGACAGATCTGCAGAGAAAAGAAAGCATTTCTACGCCTCCCTTTTTCTGCAAATCCAACTACATTATTCTGGCAACTTGGAGTACTTCAGCAAAAGGTTGGAGCCACAGGGATAGCCTCTTCCCTGCTCCTCTAATAAGGGGACAGATTGCGGAGGGAACCTGCTCGTGGAGGCCTGGTTCAGGAGCTGATACAGGCAAAGTAGGTGAGAGACACTGTCAGGATTGGATTGGGAGCTTAAGAGTAGAGGATGGTCAAAAGCGCTGTCGGTAAACAGTTCAAAAGGTCAGGGGCAGGCAGCGATCAGAGTAAACGGTGGTCCAAGCAAGGGTCAGGTAACAGGCAAACGGGGTAGTCCAATAGGGAAGCCAAATGTCAAGTAACAGAGAATCCAATAGAGGGTCTGTAGCAGAGCGAGCAGAGGAGAACAGGAAGCTGAAGTCCACGGACATACAGGAACCAAAGTTCTGGAACACTGGAGTAAAGTGTTTTTATAGGGCTGCAGGTATCTACTCCTCCCCTGTGCTGAAGAAGCTCCTTACTGGATTGGTTACCAGGCAGGGGTGAATCCATAGCACCTGGTTCATTAGTTCTTTATGTGGCCTTTATTGGTGGATAGTTGACAGGTGTACTGCATTATGTCGATGTTTGGGCAACACCTGGAAGTTGTCCCTGGGGTTTGCTGGAACTTTGGGCCGTGGTTTTGGCCTTCCACGCTACCGCGGCTTCGGCATACTCCGCAAACGTGGAGCTTTTGGATGGCCTGCAGAGATGGAGGAGAGCAGGTAAGGGTGAGAGGGGCATGACAGACACTGGGTGTGAATGAGTGTGAGAGAGTGTTAGTGAGAGAGTGTTAGTGAGAGCATGAGATAGCATGAGTCAGAGTGTTAGAGAGCATGAGGGAAATTTGGCATAGAAATCACAGCACTGCCAAACAGCTTATCAGTGTCATCTTAGTCCCCAAACAGCTTATCTGCACCCCAGATAGCTTGTATGTTACCTCTCTAACCCAGCTTGCATGTGCCATCTTTGTCCCTAAACAGCTTGTCAGTGCTCCAAAGAGCCTCTTGTGCCATCTTTGTCACCAGCTTGCCAGTGCTCCAAACAGCTTATCTGTGCCATATTTGTCCCCAAACAGCTAGTAAGTTTCCCCAAACAGCTTGTCTGTGCCAACTTTACCACCAAACAGCTTGTCAGTGTCCCCAAATAGTCTGCCTGTGTCACATTTGCCCCAAGCAACCTGTCTGTGCTTTTTTGCTATATTAACTCCCCAATATAGGTATCTGTGTGAACTTGGTGATACAAACCTGCACCATAATAACTAGACAGGGCTAATTATGTGGGTTGGTAGTGTGGACAGGGCTTAGATGCAGTGGATGTGGTACACTTCAAGTAAGTAATTGATAGATGTGATGCAAAGTGTCCCTGGAAATGTTTTTCAAAGGTTGGCAGCAATGCAGAAGGAATAGAGTGCTTGTTTTGCTATGTGATGTGGAAGGTCGGATGGAGGCCCACTTGACCTGGATAGGCCAAGTGAGGCTAAAAAAGTGAGGCTTTTTTAGTGAGGCTAATAATAAGCATACTAAGAATGAAGATAACATGCTTATAGTGAACATCACACATAGGACAAGGAGGTTTGCTTGGAAATTGTTGTTATTACAGGAGTTTTGAACTAGGAAGTTAATATTAGCTGTGTAATTTGTTCAGAAGGTACGCTGTTCCACTGCACCTTAATTACTTATCTAATAAGAGAGAGAAACAATGATGTTATTGATCTGTTTGATAAAAACTACATTAACGCCTACGTGACCTGTAATGTACCAGGTATGTCTTGAGAAAATGTCCCTAGAGGACATTGCACGTCATTGGTAAGTTCTCACATTGCCGCAAGAGAATGAAGAACGCTGCTGCTGTCTGTCTGGAATTCAGACATGGTTTGTTGGGTTATTTTGGTGTTTAGGGATAGTTTTACCTCTACAGGTATGAGGTGTACCCTATTAAAGTATAAAAAAAAATAAACTACTTTATACTCCCAATGTAAAGTGGGGTGTCTCCACAACATCTAAGAAACATGACTTACTCATGGTATGTTGCTGTACTCGGGAGGTATTGGTGAATACAAATCAAGAACTTTCAAATATCAATGCAGAATGGTGAAATTGCAAGGTGGGTGTGAAAAATGCTGACTTTTGGAAGCTGAATTGAATATGTCAATATGTCTCTAATCAGATTCCCTGTTCTGTCTAGTTTTCTAAAATACATAGTTTTATGAGGTTACATTGAAATATGGGACCCCAGTTTTGACCCCAGAACATCCAAAAAACATGCCATGCGTGTGGGGTATTCCTGTACTTGGGGGTGTTGCTGAAAACAAATCATGAGTTGTTTCTGTACTTGCATGTACCCTGGGAAATAAATCTACTGAAGCACTGTGTTTAAAATTGGAAAAACAAAATTTTACTGCAATGTTTGGCACAGGTTGGTGCTAAAATATAGTTCAACTTGAATTTTCATTTTTGTTAACTTGCTTGCCCTCTCATTTTAGTCACAAGTGGAAATGCAATTTGCCAGCCAGCAGCAGTGGTGAATAGGAAATTCAGTCTTTGCTATTTATTTTGTGCTCAGAAATTTGTGGTCATATAAAATAGCATTTTTTTTTAAGACCTACTTTGATATACTACACCATAATTTTTTCTTTCTTTTTTCTCTTCCTTTTATATACGAACCTTTTGGATACTGTGTGTGGGAACGCTCGCTGGAAGGGTATCTTTGTATATATTATTTTTGTGTTGCACATATAATTTACTCACTTATTATTTGGGTGCACAGACACTTGTGTGGTTTTGATTGTGTTTAATTTGGAACATTTTTGGGGAGTTTGTTCCTGTGTCTTTGCAGCACCACTTCACCAGAAGGTGCAATACTTATATTTAATTCGAATATTGCGCTTCACTTTTTTGTATTTTGATTATATGTTTCTTGGTGGTATCATGGAAGTGGTCGTCCTATTTGAATTATGTTTTTTCAATTGTGAAAACAAATTGACCCTAAGCATACTGCTAAAGCAACACTTGAGTGGTTTAAGGAAACACACCTAAATGCCTTGGAGTGGCCTAGTCAAAGCCCAGACCTCAATCCAATTGAAAATCTGTGGTATCACTTAAAGCTTACTGTACACCAGCGGAATCCATCCAATTTGAAGGGACTGGAGAAGTTTTGCCTTGAAATATGGCGCCCAGTGGCTAGATGTGTCAAGCTTATAGAGCTGTACCCCAAGAGACTTGCAGATGTAATTGCTGCAAAAGGTGGTTCTACAAAGTATTGACTTTGGGGAGGTGACGGTGATGCACACTCAAGCTTTCAGTTTTTTGTCTTATTTCTTGTTTTTTTCACAATGAAAATGTATTTTGTATCATTAAAGTGGTAGGCATGTTGTGTAAATCAAACAATACAAACGCCCAACAAATCAATTTTAATTCCAGGTTGTAATGCAACAAAACAGGAAAATGCCATGGGGAGTGAATACTGTTAAAGATTATTATGTACTAGCGTGTTATGTGAATATTATCATAGCTTAATAACTGACGTTAGTGGGTGGTCCCGCTGACGTTGGGGGCATTTCGGCTGATGTCGGGGGCATTTCGGCTGATGTCGGGGGCGTTCCCGCAAATGTCAGCAGGGAAACACCCCCATTTAAATGGAAAATGGCTGGGGAGCTGGACGTGTCACGACCCCGCTCCCGCGACCCGGAGGATTCAGGTCTTGACCCGGAGAACCGGTGCCTGGCAAACCCGGAGAGTTCCCAGGGATGAATATTATCAATAGGCAATTGGGTTATAGTTCTAACAGTGTTATAGGTTTGAATGGTAAATTAAAGGGATTAAAGAGTACTTTAATATGCGTTGTTGAAAAAAATAATTTTTTTAAATCACTTACTGAGGCAGAAGCTGCAGTTCCCCACCTTCTCCATGGTCTGATGTAACACTTCTATTGAAGTTATTGGGGGAGCTTTCTGCACATGCAGTCAGGGTCCAATTAAACACACATAATGTTTTTTATGTTTTAAAAGATATACCGTATTTGCTCGATTATAAGACAAGGTTTTTTTCAGAGCAAATGCTCTGAAAAATACCCATCGTCTTATAATCGGGGTCGTCTTATAATCAGACCTCAAATAGGTCTGACAATGAGACGACTAAGATCCAGATCCCCCGCAGCTGCAGGGGACCTGGATCCTCCTGCCTTCCCCCCCCCCGCCCCACTTACTGGTACTTCTGAGTACCCGGTGTGTAGCTGGGGCAGCGTGTAGATGTCTACGCGATTCGCGTAGACAACTTCCGCTGCAGCGGAAAGGAGGTGTGGCTAGCAGCGGGGGTTGTCTGCGTCCATCGCACAGACCTTCCCCGGCTGTCAGAGATCAGAGTTCCCCGCACCGGTCACCGATTGCGGGGAACTCTGATCTCTGACAGTCGGGGAAGGTCTGCGCGATGGACGCAGACAACCCCCGCTGCTAGCCACGCCTCCTTCCGGCTGCTGCGTAAGTGCGTGGGATCTACACGCTGCCCCGGCTACATGACAGGGAAGTCAGACGCACCGGTAAGTTTGGGGGGGGGGGCGGGGGGAGTGTTAAATGGGGGGCATAAGGCATTTCTGGAGGCAGAGTGCTCTGTGAAATGCCTTTTAACCCCCTTAATGCCACTCTGCCTCCAGAAATGCCTTTTTAACCCTCTATACGCCACTGTGCCTCCTGAATGCCTTAAACCTCCCTATATGCCACTCTTCCCCATAATATGCCTTTTAACCCTCTAAATGCCAGAGTGGCATATAGGGGTATAAGGCATTTCTGGAGGCAGAGTGGCACATAGGGGGTCAAAAGGCATATCATGGGGCACAGTGGCATATAGGGTTAAAAGGCATATCATGGGGCACAGTGGCATTTAGAGGGTTAAAAGGCATATCATGGGGCACAGTGGCATATAGAGGGTATAAGGCATCTCTGGGGCAGATGTGCATAACTGGGGGCAGGTTGGAAAATAGAAGAAAATAAAAACAAAATATTTTTCTCAATCATAGCTTTTATTAAAAAAAATAGTTTAGATGAATTAAAATTTACTGGTAAAACTTTTTTCCTATAGGGTCATCTTATATTCAGGCTTTTTCTTTTTTCCTAAATTAATATTCAGATTTGGGAGGTCGTCTTATAATCAGGGTCGTCTTATAATCGAGCAAATACGGTATTTGTTTATCATCAAAAAGTGAATTAATGTAAATTAATGCATATGATTGGTGGAGTGTCCCTTTAATGATAGGAGATGGTTCACACCACAATTAGCGTGAGATGCTTGAGTTTGGGTAATTTACTGTGAAACACTACAGCCATCAAATATTATAAATACAACCCAGAACACTCTAATAATTTGCAGATATCTATTTTACATAAACAATCATCACATCAAATCACCCAACCAGCAAGGAAGTATGCCACATACCAGCAAGCAGCAACATGCCTGTTGGTAGCAGGTCCAAAGGGACATGACACCAAGATTTAGGCCAATGTGATGTGACGTCTTCAGGGTATAGAAGAAGAAAAAAAGGCATCAAAAGCCAGGGACTTTATGGCTTTTTTTCTCGTTTCATACAGCAGTGTTAAATTTTAGTTCAGCATACAAATATACATTGTTGTATTGGATGGGACTATGTTCCCAACAGATGAGTGAGGAGAAGCATACAAACATTGCCTTCATTAAGCTAAGGCATAGTGTTTTTTGTCTTCTTTTTGGTATTTATTTATGAAACTTGAAAATTGTGTTTTATTTTGGCTTTACAGTGTCTTACATGATCTGTATGAGAGCCCAATGCTTGTGCTTATAATAACACATCAAATGGGTGCTTTAATTGTAAATGTAAAACATTTTGTGTTCTCATGCTCATTTTTTCAAGGTAAATCAGATTGCTGTATTTATCTGCAAAGTAAATAATATTTCGCTGATCTATCAGGGTGAAATAATGTACCTTAGCTACAAACAAACCAACAATGTTACTTGTCCGCTGGCTAAATTTGTTGCTATGACAACCCCACCAACACAGCAAAGGAAACAGTTTTAACCGTTCCGCTACCAGAGTATGAGAGGTATTTTATTTTTCAGCATTACTGGATGAAAATCTAGATGAATCATCTAGATCCAATAGCTGGCAAGACAAAAAAATGTGTAGTCCATGGAGAATTGGAACTTTAAATTGAAACTTTTTTATTGAGTACATTAATCGTGCTTTTTGTGGGATTAAGGTTGAGTTATAGTTTTCTAGGCTACTTTTCAGACCTATCCCTTCATGTGCTCTACAATGTTGATTTTTAACATGGCCGCAAGGGGAAACACGGCAAGAGTTGCAGTTGAAGGACATAGACGTTTTTTTCTGCAACCCAGCTAGATATTCATTGGTGGTCCTCAGCATGCATCATACCTTAGTGCACATGCAACATCACTGAGTAAGAGAGGAGCCTAAGCCTTGACTGATGGCTTAAAAGTTGGTGACCTACTTTTTGTATTATATCAGTCCTGATACCTAGCAGACATTTGTCCAGTGGAAACACTGGCATCATCCTACTGCAGTCCACATTGACATCTGAGCAATGTGCTCCCATTGTTATTAACCTCTGTGATCCATCTAAACCCTCTTTGCCAGCCACATATCTCCTACATGGCTGGCAAAGATGGTTTAGACGGCCTGTTAAGTATCTACTACGTACAGAAAGGGAGCCATACTCAAGGGCATATATATATTTACCACTTATAGTGTTTATTTAACATGATTATGGGATTTAACCCCTTTCTTATACATGTGCGTTCTGAGCTGTATGGTGCATGGGCTTCATGTACAATCTACTTGTACATAAAACAATTTATATTGCATACATTTCCTAAGGGGGTTGAAGTGTTTAAGAAAATAATTTAGTCGTAGTTATGGTTTAGAAATAATCTGCTTTGGGAGCGGGTGGAAAGTTCCTGTAAAAAAAAACTTTGTCCATTGTCGTCTTTGTATTAAAAGAAAGTCGCCCACAATTTTTGTTTTCAGAAATCCCATACGTCCGTCCGGGTTGCCATGGAAACAAGAAAGAAACATGTTGAAGCAGTGGAATTAAAATGGTGGCTGCAGCAACGAACTAATGGACGAAGATTGCGCACATTTTTGGTTGCATTGGGGTCATGAGTCTACTATCAACCTGCTACAGGGGTAAAAAAAAAAAAAGTGCATTCCGGCTGCTGATCTTTTGTTACATCAACTTTCAGCATTGCAGGGATCAAACATTGTAAAGTAATAGGTGCCCCCATCTGTGAATCCCCCAAAAATATAATGAAAACACGTGTGTATATATATTTTAGAAAAATAAATAAAAAGCGCACATGGCAGCTTTCATGACTCTCAGAAATATATAAATATTTTCCTGGATTTTTGAGGATTTTGATGGGGGAATAGAGAATTGAGGGGGGTTGTATCGGGGATTTTCAATGAGCAGTGGTAAACAGCATAAGAGAAAAAATTCACAAACAGCCGAGAGCATTTCTATTGGGATTCCCAAATTGCAGCCTGCTCTAGGAATTCAATTATTTGTGTACACATTTGCTATGATACCGATCTATGTAATACACATTTTGTGCAGCATTCTCCTGTCATTTTGGTTTATACTCATTATCTGCTTTAATGAAATTATTAAAAAAGATCAAAATAATGGGTACTTCTATTTGAGGAAACAAAATAACAAAAGTGATGTAAGTTAATTATTGAGCAAACAAGGTAGTTGCCGCAGGGCTCCCTTATTTGAGCACACGGGTACCTGCAATCTATCAGTGAGAGGAATAAACCAATGATTTGTACAGTACATACAATAGTAAAAGTGTTTGTATAGTTGGCAAACATATAGTGTATCAATAAATGTGTTTACCTTACTGATCCCTATATTTAGATTCACTTAGAAACGTTGTTCATTCTTTCGCAGAGGGCTGCTGGCCACTTGCTTTTGCTCCCATTGTTGAAACATGCTACTAGCATGCTAAACATGCTAGTGTACCATCCGCTTTTAAAACTGTTTACTGTGTCCTAATGTATATTTATTTTCAGGGTAGTCTGTTGGTTTTGAAATCTAACTTTAACTTTCCCCTACCCCAGTGTCCAGCAGAGGCTTAGTAAGAACCCATGGTCAGGTCCAACTAAAACACACTAAAACTGGCCACAAAACACATTTAGACAATATGCCGAATGTGCACTATCCAGTCTTATAGAAACAGAACGCATTAAAAAAAAAACAATAAAAGGTGGACATAAAAGATTCAGTGAAGCAACACAATACCCAGTTCTTGCTAGTCTTCCCATGTTTGTCTCTCTGCTGATTTCATAGATTGTATATATCATCAGTACAGTAGTAGCAAGATACTGGTGGGTGCAGATGATGTTGACCCCAATTATCAGGATTTCATAGCTTGGTACCCCCAGTCCCTATTTCTTTAAGAGTTAAGTGTGCTGATGAAGGCATACTTTGCCCCCTTCGTGTCTGTTTCAGCACCTTTGTTTATTATGTTCTGAAGCAATGCCAGGGAGCTATGTGATAAAGGATGGTATGACATGCTGGAGTGCTGTAGATGGCAGCACACCCAGTCCTCCACATAAGTTACATGAAAGGTAGGGACTATCACTAAGTTCCACATCTAAAATGTTCCAATCTCAGTAACTCCCTAGCGTTTCAGCTAAATTGGAGTTGCACACCAGGCAAAGTGAGCTAAGCCAAAAGTGATTAGCTTTATCTTTTCTGTAGTCTAGTTTGGCAGACAAAGGTAATTAGTAATACCTTTGTTATTTAACATTACTTTTGGGGTAACTGTGGAGTTTTACCCCCCATGATTCAGCAGCACTTATTACGTTTGTTTAGCTCTTCACCTAAAATCCCTTATTTGTAGTTTAGCGGACACCTTGCATGTTGTCTTAAATACATGTGACTTCCGTTGGAGGAGGTATAAGAAGGCTTTGCACTACACTATAAACAAAAAACAAACTACAAAAACACTAAACTGTAATAAGCTGTGTAAAACAATAAATGCTGCTCCAAATGCAGGTGGGCAGGCTTACCCGGTTTGCAGACTTAGGATCTGGCGTTCATGCCAAAAACTAAATGCATACACGAAAGAACTTAATAAAGTGGTGATAAACATAGGGGGACAATCAGCAGGGAGTAGAAGACTGGACTAACGCGTTTTGAGCCATGAGGCTCTTAGTCATAGGCTACTGTGCTAATCATCTGCACTACACTACTCTTGTGTTTCCTATTAAACTGTCTGGGGGAGAGGATAAGCTGTTGATCAGTCTGTCACTGATTGCCGGCTTCTCTTAAAATTCACTTACAGTGAACAAAAATCAGATTATTGCCTTTAGGCAGCAATTGGATCCATGGGACTGGCATCCAGTGTGCCTCCTTGCTACAATGGGAACCAGTATGCAAAATACAAAAATGTAAAAGGATCAGCATGCTGCCATCTGATCTATTATGAGATCAGGCTGCAAGCATGCAGGAAAAAACGGATCCCTGCTGCACTCCCTATTTAACACCCCCAATAAAAAGTAAAACATGGGAACACAAATTCATATAAATATATTTGAATTAAAAATAAATACTGATGGCAGCTCAGCACAGCGCTCAGATGCCTGGTTACCATGAGAGAGGCAAGAGAGAGAACTGTGTGAGCTGCACAGATAGCGGGAGCTGGGAGAGTATGTGTATGTAGAAGTGTATAGTGTTGGCACGTGTCAGCATATGGTGTATTCAGGTTCATTTAGAAACTTTGTTCATTCGTTTGCAGAGGGCTGCTGGCCACATCCAGTGTTCTTTTGTTCCCAGTGGACTCTACCGTTCAGGGATGAACCTAGGGTTAGTGGTGCCAAGAAGAGGATGACATTAGTGCGTGTTTGTATGTGTAGGTGCATGGTGTTAGAGTTAGGTAGTTTATTAGTATATGTGTGTATTTGAGGTGTGGGGGGGGGTGCTGTAGAAGTGCTCAACCCAAGCTTAAATATCCCTAGCCACAGCTCTGATGATAGTGATAGGAATTGTAGCTCATGAAAGTGGGTGTAAAAATGGTGTACTGTCACCTATGCAGGCCTATGTACAATTACATCTAAAAGATAAATGAAGCACTTAATTTCCATCAGTTTTACTGTTTAAACAAAACCTTGACATCTTGGTGTTTCTAGATAATTAAATGAACCTATATGGTAATTAAGATGTCCAGTTATGCTGACTGACCCAAATGAAAACGTTTTACTTTTTGGGCTACTTGTGGCATTTCGCCAGATGATACTGCTTTTTCCCTTATGGCTAAACAACAGAGATGTTGGTAGGTCTGTTTGAAGAGTGATTCTGGTGCAAGATTATAAAAATGGAGAAATCATGAGAGTTTCTATGGTGATTGCCCTTTCTTTGACACTTTGAACATACTTTACAGAACTGCTTTATTTTACAAAAACTCAAAATCATTCTGGTTAAAATATACATTCTTTGTTAAATCCCTTTTTAACACCTATGAAAAATGTAATCCTTACATTCAAGGCATAACATTTTGTTGAGTAATTTTTAAACTAACAATAAGTTTGCTAATTGACTGAAATGTAATACATCCCAATCCCTTTCTAGCAGCATGCTTTATTACTTGAAATATGCAATGTTAACATTTATTTCTGCCTTGCATTTAGTCATTGTACAAAGTGGTTTCTGAATAAGCAGACATTAATGATATAAACATTTACATAGTTTATATAGAAATCAATTGCAGAGACACTATGAGATGTGCCGTTAATAAGTAGTAGTTATTCCACAGTTTCCTCCCATGGAATAACAACATACCATTTCCTTGAAGGTTTTTCTCAGCTCTTGACTACGTAGAGCATATATAAGTGGATCAATAACAGAGTTACACATGATAAGAACAAGATATATATTGAAGTGTGACATGAAGCAGACACAATATGGGTTCTGTGGGCAAGATACGTAAAAAATAAGGTGCATGAAGAATGGAGCCCAGCACACAACAAACACTCCAAGTAAAATAGTCAATGTAATTGCCCCTTTCATGTTGGTGCCTTGTCGAATTGTGTTGGTCACAGACAATACTGCTATCCTTTTCAAATGCAGTCTGGCCAGCATGAACATGTGAACATAGAGGGAAGCCATGAGTGCCAGCATAGTGAAGATAATGCTGATAAGACATATGATTACAACATTGCTGTGATAGTAAATAATAAACAAGGCACCCGAGATGGAACAGGCACTCCAGATGCAAGCGATTATAGCCACTGCTCTTCTCACTGTAATTATATTATGATAGTGGAGTGCATAGAATATAGTAAAGTACCTGTCTACAGCAATAGATAGAAGGCTGCAAATTGAAGCAAGCAAGGAACTGCAGATCACTGAATCCAAGGTGTTATCAATATTCAAAATTAAATAATGTGCCTCCTTATCAATGGTATTAAACAGCGTGATTAGTACAGTCTCAAAGCCATTGGAGACACTTATGAGCATGTCAGCCACTGCTAAACTACAGATGAACAGATACATAGGAGAATGCAAGTTCTTGTTTCTGCATATCGCGGTTATAACAAAAATATTCTCCAGCAAGCTTATGATTCCAAGGATTACAAATACTTCGGGTAAAACATAGAGTTGTTCATAACACCCCACAGAATAATAATAGCCCTTATTCTGAGTCTCCTTGTGTCCAGAGTAAATCCCATAACTATGGTTTCGAAAGTGCAGAGAATAATGCATGCTGTGATGGTGTGAGAAATTCATTTTTTCCCTCTGACCCTTGCTTGCGAGATCCAGTGATTTCTTCAAGAAGCTGTCAAGCCTAGTATTAACAAGTTAAAGAAAGGAAAAAAAATGTAATATCCACAATGTCCTTTACTTCCAGTTAATTGATCTTCTCGCTCAATGTCATACATTTATTTCTTTACCTTCTTCATCCATAATTACATCTGAGTTGCAAAGTGAATATTGGTGATTGTGAGAGGACCATGTAGAAACAGAGTAGAGCAAAGCTGCTGATGATATATACAGCATATGTGTGTGTAGGGGGACTAGGATGAAAATGCTCCCTCCACTTCTTTTATGCCTGTAGCCAATCAGATAGAAGATGAGCCTGTGTCTCAGACTGCTAATTATACTGCAGGAGAAATTTCATCCAGGATTGCGATGTGTTTTTTCGAGAATTACAAGGCTCCTTAGTATGAATCAAGCTGAATTCCATTACGTTTCCATTGTCTCCAGGGTATACATCTGCCCTGCATTGCTATTGCAGGGTTAATCTACAGTGGATATAAAAAGTCTACACATGCCAGGTTCTTGTGATATGCAATATCACATAGTAACATGCATTATCTATATCAGAGCCCTAGCCAGGTTATATCGCACAGTAACATGCATTATCTATATCAGAGCCCTAGCCAGGTTATATCGCACAGTAACATGCATCATCTATATCAGAGCCCTAGCCAGGTAATATCGCACAGTAACATGCATTATCTATATCAGAGCCCTAGCCAGGTAATATCGCACAGTAACATGCATTATCTATATCAGAGCCCTAGCCAGGTAATATTGCACAGTAACATGCATTATCTATATCAGAGCCCTAGCCAGGTAATATCGCACAGTAACATGCATTATCTATATCAGAGCCCTAGACAGGTAATATCGCACAGTAACATGCATTATCTATATCAGAGCCCTAGCCAGGTAATATCACACAGTAACATGCATTATCTATATCAGAGCCCTTCACTTGAATTCTCCTGCCTTCCTTACATTGTTGCTCCCACATCCCTTACACCTACAGTACCTCACTGCAACAACAAAACTTTCCAAAGCACCACTTTGCACCAAGGTTGCACACACAAGCCTTCCAAAGATCCAGATTGCCCATCCAGGCAATGCTCCAGCCAGCACCCAGATAGCACATCCCTGCTGGCTGAGGATCATGGGAAATGCAGTTGATAAAGCTGCAGATGTTAGCTGTGAATAACAATTCCCATGATGTTCAGCCAGCCAGGTGTCCACCATGATGCTGGCTAAACATCATTGGAACAGTAGTCCACAGCAGAAGAGATTTTTTTTTTTTTTTTAGAATTACAAAAAAATCTAATGTTAGCCTCCCTCCCATTCTTTTTATAATTATATTAATCCCTTTAGTATTGATTTATCATGTAATGGCCCCAGCTGCCCTCTTATGTATCGGTGACCCCACAACCTTGTGTATTGCCCCCAGTCAGGCTTCTGTTTTCCTGCCAGCCCCCCTTTATGTGATACCCCTATTGTGTATTTATACCACCAACCAGCCCCCTTTTAGCATAGATGTAAGTGATGCCCTTAGCCAGCCCCCTTGTGTATTAACCCCTTCAATCCCCTATGGACGTACCGGGATGTCCAAAAACGCCTATTAGGAAACCCCTATGGACGTACTGGTACGTCCAGCCCTTCTTGCAGCGTCAGGGACACATCCCTGCCGCTGCACAGGAGATCAGGCTGTCGTTTGACAGCCTGGACTCCCCACTGACAGCAGAAGCCGGCTGACATAACCCGGAAGTTCATCGTAGGACAGGATATCCCCTGCAGGGGATAGCCTGTCCTCCGATGAGGTACAGACGCTGCGATCTCTATGCATGTCATTTAAAATATAATAATAAAAAAATCATTAAAATAATAATATAAATAATAATAAAAAAATAATAATGTGAGCTGTGATGTCATTGTGACAAAAATGGCAAAATTGCTCCGGGCTTTGAAGTACCAAAAACCCCTGGGATTGAAGGGTTAATGTCCCCACAACCCCTTGCCTTCCCCCACTGTAGGTTGTGGGGGCATTAATACACAAGGGGTCTGGCTAGGGGCATCACTTATATCTTAAAAGGGGGCTGTGTGGTGGTATAAATACACAATGGGGGGCATTAAAACATAATAGAGGCATCAAAGAGATGGGGGGCAACAATACATAATGAGGCTGGGGCCTTCTCCTCATTATGTATTGTTGCCCCCATCTCTTTGATGCCTCTATTATGTTTTAATGCCCCGTCATTGCTAGAGGTCCAGCAGTGCCGGAACTTGGTATCATTCACCGGTACAGGAGCAGAGCAGTGTACTGGTAGCAGCAGGCAAAAGATTAGTCGTTACACGGAGCCGAGGTCAGGAGTAGGCGAGGACAGGATAATCAAAAACAAGCCGGGCCAAACACAGGAGATAGGCAGGAACGTCAAAAACAAGTCAAGGTCAGAAGCCAAAATCACGAGGTATTTAATAAGCACAGCCAACATGCACAAGGCACTATCACAGGCAATGAACTAGTGCAACAGCCAGGTTTGAATAGGCATACTAATTGTATTTCCCGCCCCGCATGAAACGGAGGCTTGGAACGCATAAGTGTAGTGTCTATAAGAGGCCACATGGTGGCGCACGTGTGTACAGAGCCAGAGTCCATGCGGTCTGTGTTCAGGAAACCTGCCAGCGGCTACAGGAAACGAGAGGCTTCAGTAGAACGGTGGTTCGGGGGGGCGGAAGGTAAGTACCCCGTAGTTACACCCCCATTGTGTATTCATACCACCACCCAGCCCCCTTTTAAGATGTAAGTGATGCCCCCCAGCCAGCCCCTTTTTTTTTTTCTTTTTTTTTTAGAACCACAGACCTCTTTTCCCGCCTGCTCCATGCTCTCTTCCACTATGTGCACTGACCGACACACGAGCTCTTGGCTCTGTGAGCACCACGTCTTCAAGGGGGCGGGACGAAGAGCCGTTGCCCTACTGATGTCCTGCTCTCTCTTTAAACGGCCGGCTTCTGTGTGCTTTGCCGTTCTGCAAGCTAACAGGAAAGACAGCTGTAAGAAGATAATGTCACACCTACATGCTATTTAGGGAAGGAAATGCATCACCTGGAGATAGGCATGGGCAGGCCTGGACTAGGACAAAAAATAGGCCCGGGCATTTCAGACTGAGCAGCCCATTTTTATGAAAAAACATATATGTACATACATATACATAATACCGTATTTGCTCGATTATAAGACGACCCCCCAAAATCTGAATATTAAAAAAGAAAAAGCCTGAATATAAGACGACCCCAAAGGAAAAAAGTTTTACCAGTAAATGTTAATTCATGTAAACTACTTTTTTAAATAAAAGCTATGATTGAGAAAAATATTTTTTTTGTTTTTATTTCTTGTATTTTCCAACCTGTACCCCAGTTACTCACATCTGCCCCCAGGCTTGCCACTCCAATATGGCACTGTGGCCCATGATATGCCTTTTAACCCTCTATATGCCACTGTGCCCCATGGTATGCCTTTTGACCCCCTATGTGCCACTCTACCTCCAGAAATGCCTTATACCCCCATATCCCATTCTGGCATTTAGGGGGTTAAAATGCATATTATGGGGCAGAGTGGCATATAGGGAGGTATAAGGCATTTCAGGAGGCAGAGTGGCATTAAGGGAGTTAAAAGGCATTGTATAGAGCACTCTGCCTCCAGAAATGCCTTATACCCCTATATGCCACTGGCATTTAGGGGGTTAAAAGGCATATTATGGGGCAGAGTGGCATATAGGGAGGTATAAGGCAGAGTGCTCTATTAAATGCCCCCTTAACGCCACTCCAGAAATGCCCTATGCCCCCACTTTACACACACACACACACCATATACCCCCATTTAACTAACACACACACACACACACACTCTCTCTCTCCCCCCCTCTCTCACCCCTCTCTACCCTTTCAGCCCTCTCTTACCGGTGCTTCCAACAGGGGCAGCGGGTTGACGTCGCCTTCTGCTGCAGCCGGAAGGAGGTGGAGTTGGCAGCGGGGGTTTGTATGCGTCCGTTGCGTATACTTTCCCCGGCTGTCAGAGATCAGAGTTCCCCGCGTAGACGTCAACCCGCTGCCCCGGCAATACAGCAGGAAGCACCGGTAAGTGTGTGTATGATTGGGGGGGGATGAGACAGGAGGATCCAGGTCCCCTGCAGCGGCGCGGGGGATCTGGATCTTAGTCTCCTAATAAGACCTCTATTTGAGGTCTGATTAGAAGACGACCCTGATTAGAAGACGAGGGGTATTTTTCAGAGCATTTGCTCTGAAAAAAACCTCGTCTTATAATCGAGCAAATACGGTACTTGGTCATTCAACATAGGAAGCCTGAAGCCACAATTTAGTGCGACTAATCCTTGAAATAAATATAGAGTAAATAACACAATACCTTAACTTTTCCACTAAATAATTTCAGGGCCTTGAATGTTTTTTTCCCCTGAAGTCACTACAAATTCAGGAGGGCATTTTATCTCTGGGTAAGTAAAAATGAAATAGTTCCTACTGTAAATTAAGGAAACAGATAACCAAACACACACACCAGGACAGGCTTTTCCACACCGACACCCAGACACACACACACCAGGACAGGCTCTGCCACACCGACACCCAAACACGCACCAGGACAGGCTCTGCCACACCGACATCCAAACACACACACACCAGGACAGTTAAAAAAAGAAGAAATGGTTCAGCACTCAACTCCCAGTAAGCTAGGAGCTAGCAGGAAAACAGGGCAAAACAAAAACAGAAAGCATAACAAAAATAGCAACGTTTCGGCCAAACAGGGCCTTTGGGCTTGACAAAGGCCCTGTTTGGCCGAAACGTTGCTTTTTTGTTTTGCTTTCTTTGAATAAAGTAACCTAAGGATTGGAAGCTGATTGGAGTCCTGGGGTTCTTTTCTGTGTTCGTACACACACCAGGACAGGCTCTGCCACACTGACACTCAAACACACACACCAGGACAGGCTCTGTCACACCAACACCCATACACAAACACACACCAGGACAGGCTCTGCTACACTGACACCCACACACACACACACCAGGACAGGCTCTGCCACTCTGACACCCAAACATACACACACACACACACACACCAGGACAAGCTCTGCCACACCGACGCCCAAACACACACACAACAGGACAGGCTCTGCCACACTGACACCCGTTCACAAACACCAGGACAGGCTTTGCCACACTGACACCCGCATCCGGAGGGTTTCCACGGATGATTTCACTCAGCCTGCCTGTGGTATCTTTGCCCCAAAACAGCTTGCCTGTGCCAACTTTGCCACCAAAACAGCCTGCCTGTGGCATCTTTGCCACCAAAAACAGCCTGTGTGTGGCATCTTTGCCACCAAAACAGCCTGCCTGTGGCATCTTTGCCACCAAAACAGCCTGTCTGTGGCATCTTTGCCACCAAAACAGCCTGCCTGTTGCATCTTTGCCCCCCTTACACATCCATGCTATCACACACACATATTCATTCACTCGTTCACAAATATTTATTCACTAATTCACTCATTCAGATATTCATTCATACATTGATACTCATTAATTCCCTCATTCAGATACTCATTTACATATACTCATTCACAAACATTCATTCACTCCTTCACAGATACTCATTAATTCACTCTTTCATTCAATCTCACATACTCCATACAGCCTCCCTCACCCCCTTACCTGAACTGATGATGTACGCACCGCTTGCAGACTTCCACGGATCTGCACAGGGGATTAAGACATGCAGCAGGGTCATGTGACGTACGTCACATGGCTCTGTTGGATTCCTGCGTCCCCCTGGCGGTAGAAGAGACGCTGCGTGCGCACGTCTGTCAGGTAAGTCTGTCAGGCCCGCTGCTAGCGGGCCCGGTCGCAGTTGCTGCGGGCTTAAGGGGCTGGTGCCCCTTTGCCCTGCGTTAAGGACGGCCGCATAGGCCCAGTCAGTCCGGTCCTGACTGAGCCTATTTTAAGGTAGTGTCCTGGAGCTGCAGCTCCATTAGCCCCTAAGTCAATCCGGCCCGGTCGCGGCCCAGCCCCGGCCCACCGGGCAAATGCCCGGTGTGCCCGATTGCCAGGCCAGGCCTGGGCATGGGAAACATAGCAAGTCAATAAAGTCAGACGGTGGGGTCTTGGGTACACAGGACAGGGACCTAGTAGAAACACACGCTTGAGACTAGATTAGTGAGTCTCACCCTTTGCACATCACCCACACAGCATACACACTTAGCAGCAGATATTAGATAGATGAGATGTTTGTGATTGGTATGAATGATTGTCATCTGTATATCACTTTAACTCTGGTTTTGCCTTTGATGTAACATTAATCTGGGCAGATTCTTACTAAAGCTGTCTCTGTGTGTGTCCCAGGCTAAGGGAACACGAGACGGCAGAGGTAGTCCGTCGGACTAGCCAGCTCCGTGACATTGGTGGCAGCAGTGGGATTGCTTCTTAGTCTGAGGGACACTTCATTTCTACAGGGATTAACCGACAGACTTTGGTCACCTTGACGAGGACACGGATGTGACATCAGAATTCCAGGAACTACTGTGGGGCATCCTCTCCTGCTACACCACTGCTCTGCCTACAGAACAATACCAGAATCTGAGGCAACTGGTTCGACGGTCACTATGGCAGGGGGTCCTCCAGGAGGCTGTTATTCACCGGGGTCGGTGTCTTCCAAGCTCCGAACAAAGGATTGGAGACCAGCGGGAACTACAGATGTCATTCCTAGGACAGCAACCCCAGGAGAAATGGGTATCCGAATTGGACAAGCTGGTCCAACAGGAGGTAGAGCTGGAAAATCGGTATCGGGCTCTACAGTGGCATGCAGAGCAAGTATATTGGGAACTGCGAAAGAATGTTCTCCAGAGGTCTATGCAGAGGCGTATCTACTGAAAATGGTGCCTATGGCAAGCACTGAAATTGTGCCCCTGTCCAAATATATAAAACCCATTTACTAGCCCCTGCTGCCCATATATATATAAATATTAGTCCCTGCTGCCGATAGCAGGTATAGATCAACACACAAATCCAGATCAATTGAAATTCACTTGTGATCTCGGCACTGAAGGTATATATCAAATAAACAGAATCAGACATATAAATCCTGTATTTGCAGGTATACAATAATATATGAAACGTAGCATTGCATGTATAGATCAAATAAATACATGGAAACAGCATTGCAGGTATTAATCAACCAAATAAGACATATTAACCCTGTATTTGCAGGTATACATAAATAATGTATGGAAACATAGCATAGCAGATAGGGATCTACAGAATAACACAGAAACCCAGCTTTGCAGGTATAGATCAATTGGAATTCACATAAAAACACGGCATTAAAGGTATATTTAAAACCCCCTCAATTACAGGCATAGATCACAGGTTGCACACCCCAAAGTCAGCCCTGGCATCCTCACTGTCCACATAGAACCTGGCCAGCACCCAGATAACACACATAAGATTTGCCATCTTTGTCCCCAAATAGCCCAGCACAAGTCAACTTTGTCCCCAAACAGTCCGGCCTGTGCCATCTTTGTCCCATATACACCCTGCCTGTGCCATCTTGGTCCCCAAGGCTCAAACATCCTGCTAGTGCAATCTTTGCCCTTCCACCATTATACATCTATGATACACACAAACACTTTTACAGTCACTCACTAATTCACACTTTCATTCAGACAACTCATCCACACATTAACTCATGCTCTCTCTCATTCAGACAATTCATCCACACATTAACTCATGCTCTCCCTCATTCAGACAATTCATCCACACATTAACTCATGCTCTCCCTCCTTCAGACAATTCATCCACACATTAACTCATGCTCTCCCTTCATTCAGACAATTCATCCACATATTAACTCATGCTCTCCCTCATTCAGACAACTTATCCCCATATTAACGCATGCTCTCCCTCATTCAGACAACTCATGCTCTCCCTCATTCAGACAATTCATCCACATATTAACTAATGCTCTCCCTCATTCAGACAACTCATGCTCTCCCTCATACAGACAACTCATCCACATATTAGCTCATGCTCTCTCTCATACAGACAACTCATCCACATATTAACTCATGCTCTCCCTCATTCAGACAATACATTCACATTTTAACTCATGCTGTCCCTTATTCACTCAATGCATCCACACATTAATTCACACTCTTTACTTATATCTACCCCCCTCTCCTTCCCTTATCACTTTCTAACCCCTCTCCCTCCCTTATCACTTTCTAAGCCCTCTCCTTCCCTTATCACTTTCTAACCCCTCTCCTTCCCTTATCACTTTCTAATCCCTCTCCCCCTTTGTAATTCTCTCACCTTGAGGTCCAGCAACAGGAGCACGAAGCTTCTGTCTTCCTGCACTGCTGCGGTGCCCGCTGCTTCACTGCTGAGCGCCGTAATATGATGTCATATTTCGGCGCTCAGCAGTGAAGCAGCAGGCACCAGCGAGTGGCTTTTAAACACTGTCTTTTTTTTTTATGCGGGGGAGAACGAGGGGCGCCGAGCTGTTGCTAGGCGCCCCTCTCTCTCCTGCGCTCGCTGGTGCCCGCTGCTTCACTGCTGAGCGCCGAAATATGACGTCATATTATGGCGCTCAGCATGAAACGCCGGCACCGGGACAGAGGTAGAGGCCTCGTGGAGGAGAATGAGGGGCACCGAGCGGTTGCTAGGCGCCCCTCTCTCTCCTCCGCATCAAAAAAAAAGACAGCGTTTGAAAGCCGCTCACTGGCGCCCCCTTCAAAATGTTGCCTATGGCACGACCCATAGGTGCCATACCCTAGATACGCCTCTGGGTCTATGACTTTGGTGGCCCGGGATTATTATGGGATCATCTTCAGGAGGATCCGGACTTCGGCAGTACAGCGGAGTAGCGGATTGAGGATATACCTGGGATTTGAGGGAGTTGGACCTCCCAGATGTACTAGGACTTAAAGGTGATTTAGACTTTTTAATTACACGGGAGAAGGCATTTAAAAGACTGTTTAACTGTGTTCAACAGAATGCCCCAGTGTCCATGGATTTTGTGGATGTTATGGAGTGGTCATCTGAGGATGTTGACCCAGGCAGGGTGGATGGGGCTGCGGTCTCCACCCCTCAGTCACAGGGATACTGGGCAGCTAACCCAGATCTGATACCGGAGCTATGTGACTTTACACCACAACCGGATTGTTGATTTAATTGATTTTACAGCTGAGGATGTTAACCTAGGAGGGGTGGATGAGATTGCGGTCTCCACACCTGGGTCCTCACAATGCCGGGCAGTTCGCCCAGATCCCCAACCACCAGCTGAAGCGCTGACAACAGGGCAGAGCGTCGCTGGCCTCTGCCCCGCACCTGCAACAGCTACTGGGACCCAGGGAGATGCGGCAGCCGGCCCATCTCCCCAGCAGCAGCTGGAGCACCAGGGAGGGGTTGCAGGCATCAACACTCCCCAGCAGCTAGGTGAGGGTCTGGGAGATGGGGCAGTAGACCTCACTCCCCAGCGGCAGCAGGAGTACCAGGGAGGGGATCCAGGCGGCATCACTCCCCAGCAGGTGGGTGAGTGTCCGGGAGATGGCGTAGCCGGCCCATCTCACCAGTGGCAGCAGGAACATCAGGAAGGGGATGCAGGCGGCATCACTCCCCAGCGGCTGAGTGAGTGCCCGGGAGATGGCGGCATCACTCCCCAGCGGCTGAGTGAGTGCCCGGGAGTGGAGGAACCTGTCCTCCCTGTCCAGCAGAAATCCACTTGGGGGCGCTCATACAAGACAAAAGGAAAGAGAAAGGACCATAATGGTGTAGACAATTTTAAACAATAATTCAATGTTAGAGTCAATGGTTTCACTTTTCTCAAAATGTCTTGTATTCCCAGGCAGAGACTAGAAAAGAGAACCAGAAACCAATGGTGCAGTATATCAATCTAATAAAAAAGAATAATATAACGTTTGCACTTACATGGAGTATTGCATACCCAACCATGTGCAAACCAGTTTAATCATCTCCCAATGGGTTCTTTACTGTGTTCTTCCTTTTCTGCGTAGATTTCAATAAAGTGCCAGTGTGCAGATAATATATTTATTCCGGGACTAGCCCAACTCCAATAAATAAATAAATAAAATAGATCCGGTAAAAGTATATATATAAAACAATAAAAGTCAATATGGTGACCTTATGAAGATCCCCAACGCGTGTTTCACCACCAAGGCTTCCTCAGGAGGTATTCGTAGTAAGTTCTTGTTGCCATTTTGGGTCTACCAGAAAAAACACAAATTATCTTTAATAGATCAGACACACTAAAAAATATTTTTTTACATTATTCACATTGCTTAGTTGCATCTCAGTGCAGAAGCCATGGTTCACAGAGAGCTTCCAAAGCATCAGGGGGATCTCATTGTTGAAATATATCAGTCAGGAGAAGGGTAAAAAAATAATTTCCAAAGCATTAGATATACCATGGAACACAGTGAAGACAGTCATCATCAAGTGGAGATAATATGGTACAACAGAGACATTACCAAGAACTGGATGTCCCTCCAAAATTGATGAAAAGACGAGAAGAAAACTGGTCAAGGAGGCTTACAAGAGGCCTACTGCAACATTAAAGGAACTGCAGGAATTTCTGGCAAGTACTGGCTGTGTGCTACATGTGACAACAATCTCCCGTATTCTTCATAAGAATGGGCTATGGGGTAGGGTGGTAAGAAGCCTATTATTACAAAGAAAAATATCCAAGCTTGGCTAAAGTTTGCAAAAACAAACATCAAGTCTCCCAAAAGCATGTGGGAAAATGTGTTATGGTCTGATGAAACCAAGGTTGAACTTTTTGGCCATAATTCCAAAAGGTATGTTTGGAGCAAAAACAACACTGCACATCACCCAAAGAACACCATACCCACAGTGAAGCAGATTCTGCAGCGCTGTACAAGATGAAAATTTTACATACAGATACAAGAGGAATGGAGGGCCCTGTTCCTGTAGGAACCTACAATCTAGGTGGATAAGGGGTGAGAAACAGGAGGTGAGGACTGTGTGGTAGTGAATGATGTTAATGTAAGGGTTGTAAGTGGGTGAGAGAGAAGTTTTGATGTTTGTGTCAGTGGTAGGCTTCCCTGAAGAGAAACGTTTTTAGGGAGCGTTTGAAGGAGGGTAGAGTTGGCGAGAGTCGGACAGCACGGGGAAGAGAGTTGCAGAGGGTTGGTGCTGTGCAAGAGAAGTCCTGAGGGTGGGCATGGGAGGAGGTGATAAGTGAAGATTCAAGGAGCAGGTCATTGTTTTATCTTAGAGGGCGGGCTGGAGTATATTTGCTGATGAGGGAGGATAGGTAGAGGGGAGTGGCATTAGTGAAGGCTTTGTAGCATAGAGTGAGTATTTTGAATTTAATTCTGCTATGGATGGGGAGCCAGTGGAGGGACTCGCAGAGAGGTGCGGCAGATGCAGAGCGTCGGGTGAGGTAAATTAGTCTGGCAGAGGCATTGAGGACGGACTGGAGGGGGGATAGTCGGGAGAGAGCGAGGCCAGTAAGTAGGTTGTTGCAGTAGTCTAGATGGGAGATTACGAGGGAGTGGATTAGTTGTTTTGCTGTGCTGGCAGTCAAGAATGGGCGAATTTTGTAAATGTTGCGTAGTTGGTTGTGGCAGTAGAGAGTGATTTGATGTGAGGGATAAAAGATAGGTTTGAGTCTAGGGTCACTCTGAGGCAGCGGACTAGTGGTGAAGGAGAAATAGTGGTACCGTCGACAGTGAAAGAAAGGTCAGAAAGGGGAATGGAGTTAGAGGGAGGGATTAGAAGGAGCTCAGTCATTGACATTCTTATCTTGAGGTGGTAAGAGGCCATCCAGGAAGAGATCCCATATCAGCAGCTGCTGATCTTAGAGAGGACAGATGCAGAGAGATTGGGGTGGAGAGATAGATTTGTGTGTCATCTGTATAGAGGTGGTATTTGAAGCCAAAGCTGTCGATAAGTTTTTCAAGTGAGGAAGTATAGATGGAGAATAGTAGAGGACCCAGGACAGAAAACTGAGGTACTCCAACAGACAGAGGCATTGAACAGGAGGTGTCGCCAGCAAAAGACACAGAGAAGGATCTGATGGAAAGATACGAGTTAATTCAGGAGAGTGCAGTGTCACTGAGAGTCTGTAAGAGGAGGGGGTGGTCGACTGTGTTGAAAGCAGCAGAGAGGTCGAGTAAGATTAGGATAGAGTAGTGGCCATTGCTTCTAGCAGATAGAAGGTAGTTTGTGACCTTGGTGAGAGTAGTTTCAGTCGAGTGCTGCCGGCAGAAACCAGATTGCAGGGGGTCAAGCAGGGAGTTTGAGGACAGAAAGTGGGTTAGATGGTCGTAGATTAGTTTTTCTAAGAGTTTAGATGTTATTGGAAGTAGTGATATGGGGTGATAGTTAGCAGGGGAATTTGGGTAAAGGCAGGGTTTCTTGAGGATGGGAGTGACATGTGCATGTTTGAATGGGGATGGGAATATGCCAGTAGAGAGTGAGGAGTTGAAGATGTGAGTGAGGGCAGGAGTAAGGCTAGTAAGGCTAATGGAATTAGGTATGAAGGGATGGGGTCGAGAGGGCATGTAGTGATGTGTGAGGAAGACAGTAGAGTGTGAACTTCATTAGCTGTGGTTGGGGGGAAGAAGCTGAGAGAGGCAGAGGGGTTGATCACAGAAGGAGGAACGTGGAGACCATGCACTGGAATGTTGTTGCGAATGGATTGTGGGTTTTTTTTTGGAAATAGTCTGCAAGATCTTGGGCACTAAAGGCAGATGAGGGAGGTGGTGTGGGTGGGTTGAGGAGAGAGTGGAAGGTAGAGAAGGTGTGCAAGAAAGGTTGGGGATTGTTAGGGGACCGGGGTTTGGATTGATGTCACTGGCACCAAGCAGTAGTAGGAGTGAGAGCGTGTGGGAGAAGAACTTAAAGGAGCGGGTGGTTTTGGTAGCGGCAGAAGTAAAAGGAGAAAGGTTTCTGAGGAAACATAGCAGATCATGCGAAGCAAACATAGGTGATGGGAGGAGGGACAAAACCTTCAGGCATCCGTTAGGAAGCTGAAGAGGAAATTCACCTTTCCGCATGACAACGACCCAAAGCACACATCCAAATCCACAAAAGCATGGCTTCACCAGTAGAAGATTAACATTTTGGAATGGCCCAGCCAGAGCCCAGACGTGAATCCAATTGAACATCTGTGGGGTGATCTGTAGAGGGCTGTGCACAGGAGATGTCCTTGCAGTCTGACAGATTTGGAGCGCTTTTGCAAAGAAGAGTGGGCAAATATTGCCACGTCAAGATGTGCCATGCTAATAGACTCCTACCCAAAAAGACTGCTGTAATAAAATTAAAAGGTGCTTTAACAATTAGTTTAAGGGTCACATGAACCTGGCATTTTAACAGAGATACTTCACTAAGTTTATCGCTTGCCGTCACAGATAGCGGAATCGAAATCCATTCTCTTTAGGTCATTTCAGAACTTCTCTATCTGTTCCTCAATGGACGGGGCAGTGGGCTCCCATTAGTTGTTGAGTAGGACAACACATACACCTGATCATAATATCCAGAGTATCTGAGAATAGAATATAATTAGTTATTCATCATATAATGGTTGGCAGGTTAGGGGCTGTCCTTTAATTACTTTTTCCCCCACGTATGGATATTATAACTTTTGAGCAATTCGATCCCCAGGTTGAATGAGGAGATCTGATTCACCGCCGTTTAGGAATTACTTTGATTTCCCCCCTCCCTGTTGAAATGTAACACCCTGGGTAGGTATCAGGAGTAAAAACCCGATATGCAGGAGAGAGCTTAGAGACAATGAAGGGGGTACCACTAAGTGGTGAAACCGAGGACAGGAACCAGTTGTAATGGTATTGGTAAAAACAGTGAAATATATAATCCAGGTCTTTTATATAATCCTTTTACTTTTTTTTTTTTTTACTTTTCTTTCTCCTCTTCTTCTCTCAATCTGTTATCTACTTCCTTTTTAAATCTATTTAATTTATCAGCAAGACACAAAATTAGAAATAATTCCCGCGAACTCCATAAGGGGCCTTCCTAAATGTAAACCTCAAGTAGTGAAAAATCACATCATGAGGCACAGTTCATATGGTCCAGGTAGAGGGGAAGGATCACACCCACCCCTAAAAATTTTGGAGTTGGGTACCTCTAGAAAGAGATTATATCCTTTTCTCTTTCTTTTTAATCTTTTTTTTCTTTCCTTATTTTTTCTTATTCTATTTTCTTATTTATTTCTATTTTTAATTTATATGAGCCGAGGGTATAAGAATAAAGTTCTAAAAAGATGGTGCGAATTTTCTCTTTAAATACTCAAGGGTTAAACAGTCCTCAAAAAAGATCCACATTACTAAAAATCTTAAAAAAAGAAAAAATTGATTTATGTTTTATACAAGAGACACATTGGTTAAGTACTTTAGACATTCCTATTAAGAGTAAACAGATTTCTAGAATTATTGCTTCCTCTCTTCAATATAAAAAAAAGAGAGGGGTAGCCATAATTGTTACTACTAATATAAGGTTCGAAATCTTGTACCAAGATATTGATTCCGAAGCTAGATACATCATCATAGTATGTAGAATAGAAGACCAATTATATACTTTAATTAATTTATACGCTCCAAATACAGGTACTATTAAATTTATAGAAGATTTATTTTCAAAAGCCGAAAAATATATAAAAGGGACTCTCATTATGGCAGGTGATTTCAACGTATTTCCAAATATGGAAATGGATAAGATCACAAGAAGAGATACAAGGCAGGATCCGAGGTCAGAAAGATCGGCAATTAGATTAACAAATTTCTTCAAAAAAAATAATCTCTATGATATTTGGAGAGTACTACATCCAACTCAAAAAGAGTATACGCACTTTTCCATACCACACGCCTCGTATGCGCGCATAGATCTGCTGATAGGAAACTGCCCTCTAGTATACAACATAAAAAAGGTTTTGATTAAAGATATTATTTGGTCAGATCATAATGCGATTATATGTGAAACCAATTCGAGTCGATCAGAGAAAATCCTTAAAGACTGGCGAATTAATAATTTTATTTTGGGCCAACATCAACATGTACAAGCGTTACAGAAATTAATGAAATTTTATTTTTTGGAGAATGATGATAGAGTGATATCCCGTACCACCTTATGGTGTGCTTTTAAAAGCGTAATACGTGGATACCTTATTAAAATAGCAAAATTAGAAAATAAAAGAAGAGGCCCGGAGCTATCTACTCTATATATTAATCTTTATGATCTCACTAAACTAAACCAATTATCTCCAACTAAATTACGATCCATCAAAATCCAGCAAGTAAAAGGAAAAATAAGGGATTTAGAATTTGAAAAAATTGGGAAAAATCTTGAGAAACTAAAACAGCGCTGGTACTTTAAAAATAATAGAGTAGATAAAGCATTGACAAATAGGCTTAAAAAAAATCAGTCTAACAATCGTATATATAAAATTATAGAAGGAAATGAAATACTTACATCGCCGAAAGCGATTGGTCAGGCCTTTAATAGGTACTACTCGGCTCTATATAATCTAAATAATAATTCTAATTTGGAACAAATTAAAAAATACTTAGCTAACGTACTTACGCCAAAATTGACAAAAGAACAACTGATACAATTAAATACACCTATAGTGGAGTCTGAAGTCATAAAAGTTATACATAAGATCAAGAGTAATAAAAGTCCTGGACCAGATGGTTTCAGTGGCCTTTTTTATAAAAAATTTAAGGCAGATATAGGAGTACTTTTATCAGCGTTATTTAATGAATTAATGGAGGAAGAAAACGCGCCAGAGGAATTATTGAGGGCCAATATCATTCCCATACATAAACAAAACAAAAGATCTGAAGATATTACTAACTATAGACCCATTTCTTTGATTAATGAAGATATGAAAATATTTGCAGGTATATTAGCAGAAAGATTAAAACAGGTTATTGCATCTTTAATTCATTCTGATCAGATTGGATTTGTTCCAAATAGAATTACATATGACAACGTGAGACGTATCATAGATACTATAGATTTGGCGAATATTGAACAAAGACAAATGGCAATAATAGCTTTAGACGCTGAGAAAGCGTTCGACCGTATTAATTGGAAATTTATGTTTCAATCTTTACAAACTTTTGGTCTGGAGGGCAGTTTCCTATCGGCAATCAAAGCACTTTATTCTAACCCTACCGCTAGAATAGTCAGCCAAGATATTAAATCGGATTGGTTTCAGATTAATAATGGTACTCGACAAGGTTGTCCATTATCCCCAATGCTTTACATATTAACGATAGAGATATTGGCAATTTTAATAAGGTCCAATGAAACGATAAAGGGCTCAATGATGAAACAAGAGCAATTTAAAATCTGTCTCTATGCGGATGATATCCTATTAACAGTGGAAGATGTGGAACCCTCTATAAGGGAACTGATGAAAATTATAAATAAATATGCAGAATTCACTAATTATAAGCTAAATATAGAAAAATCAGAAATCCTTTATCTAAATATTATGAGAAATGTTAAACAAACAATCCATAGGGAATTTAAATTTAAAGAGGTAACACAAGATCTGAAATATTTAGGTTTAAAACTGACCTCTAATGTACAGAATATGATGGAAAGGAATTTCCTTTCCTGTATTAAAGAAACCAACTCCCTATTAAAGAATTGGAAAAATGCTATGTATTCCTGGGTTGGAAGGATAAATATAATAAATGCTTATATCCTCCCCAAATGGACGTATTTATTTAGACATCTACCTTTAAAAATACCTGCGACTTGGCTACATATCATTCAAACCTCTTTTAATAATTTTATCAATAACAACAAAAAATCTAGATTAGGAATTAAACTTCTTTCTCAAAAATCGAACAGAGGAGGTCTGAATTTCCCTATGATAAAACGCGCATATGAGGCGTGTATGCTAATTCATATTTACAATACACAAGTGGAAATTAATAAGATAAAACCTTGGTACAGGATGGAGCAATTTATAGTTGGTTTTGACAATTTAGATACGGTTATTTGGGACTCTCAAGCTAAATTGAAAACAAAGAGTTCGGTAGGAAATAGTACAGTCTTTAATGAAATTATACAAGAATGGTCTAAAATCAAGAAGAACTTTGGTCTAAAAGATAAAATCCTAGATGTCGCAAGTTTAGAGGTCATTGAATCTAATTTACAAGATATTTCACTATTAACATGGAAAAAGGTGGGGATTAGATACATTAAAGATATTTTGTCCGATAACCAGATCAAAAATTTTTCTCAAATAATCCAAGAATTTCAATTACCTTCTAAGGAGATTTTTTCTTATTTAAGAATAAAAAATTTTTTGAGATACACTCTCTACAATGCTGACTCAGAAATCCACTTAAAATTAAGTCATATATTTACTGGAAAAGAGTGTAAGAAAATTCTAACTAAAACCTATGAAGCCTTACAGAAATTAGATGAAGTAGACAGTGATAATACCATCTCTAGATGGACAAAAGATTTACAAATACCGATTTTAAAACAAAACTGGCAAAAAGCAATCTCTGCTACACACAACATTATCCATTCAATTTCGATTAGAGAAAATTACTTCAAATTATTAAATTATTGGTATTTGACTCCGATAAGAGTAAGTTCAATGTACCCCGGGTCATCTAATATATGTTGGAGATGCACCAAAGATAAAGGTAGCTATATACATATATGGTGGTCATGTAATATAGTTAGTCAGTTATGGGATAAGATTTTTGACCTCCTCACAGAATTAATTAATCGGAAAATAACGAAATCCCCTGAATGTGCACTTCTCCACATATTTCCGATGAGTATATCTATGGAAATGAAAATCTTATTAATTCATGCGATGGCGGCAGCCAAAGTATTAATTGCCAGGAATTGGAAAAGCAACCAAACCTTTTCCATTGTTCAATATAAAAATCAGTTATTATTTCAATTACACATGGAAAAAGGATTAGGTTGGATGGGTCCGAATCACTATAGAAGAAAATCAATATATGAGGACTGGATATCAAAAATCAACCATATTTATAATATCTTATAAATAGTACCCTCGGCTCTTTTTTTTTTTTTTTTTTTGATATTGGATGATCAAAGAGAATGTAAAACTGAGATGTACGAAATGTTATCGTGATTGTGCAATATCCCCCTTCCCTTTTTTCCTTTCTGTATCCTTTTATGCTTCTGGAAAAAAAACAAATAAATAAACATTTGACAAAAAAAAAAGAGATGACAAAAAAAAGAAATATATAATCCAGGTCACTGTCCAGGGGTCAGAGGCAGTCAGCAGGAAAGAGAAATCCAGGTCACAGTCCAAGGGTCAGAGGCAGGCGACAGACAGGAGGCAGAAATCGGGGTACGAACTGGGTCAAAAAGCAGGGTTCACAAGGACAGGAAAGCAGCAGTGGGGAGACACAGAATGCAATTAAGCAGCTCTGAATACCTGAGCACCACCATCATGGTTACAGGGGTTTTTATAGGACTGGCAGGCACCTCCCCATAGCTCCACCCCCTGCTCATTCCAGCAGCAAAGGGGTTAATGGAAAAACACTACCCCCTGCCTGTTCCAGCAACGAAGGGGTTAAAGGAGGCAGTTTTCGTACTGCACACAGAAGCGCCTCCTCTGTTAGCAGCCACGCCTCTTCATCACCGTGGTCTCCAGCTCCCTACGAGGACCCAGGGAGGACCGGGGAGGAGGAGAACGACTGCCGCCACGAGGAAGACTGGCACCCCGCGACATGACCGTGCTGCCCCCTCCTAGTGCGTGCTATGGAGGTGCGGCGATAACGAGAGGTAAGGACATGACATGCAATGAGGGTGGATCTAGCCCTTCAGCCTCTGGCAGAGCCCGATAGGGGGCCATGATTCCCGGCGATAGAAGCCAGAGCGGATGTGTCAGCCGCAGCGGAGGTTGTCTGTGCACTTCGCGCAGACGTTCACCCGCTGTCAGAGAGGAAGATCCCCTCCGCTGCTGCCAGCAGTTCCGCTGGGATTTCTATTACGGAGCGCCAGTGTGACATGACCTCCCGGTGCTCAGTCAAAGAACGTCGCATCACGGAGACGTCCACCAGCTGCCCCCAAGAGACACCAGGGAGTCTAGAGCATGAGGGAGAAGTCTGGGGGTGCATTGGTAAGTCGGGGGTAGAGTTGCATATAGGGGGGTATAAGGCATATCTGGGGTGCAGAGTGGCATATATAGGAGTTTAAGGTATTTCTGGGAGGGCAGAGTAGCATATCAAGGAGGCAGAGTGGCCTATATGGGGTATAAGGCAAATCTGGGGGCAGAGTGCCATATGGGGGGTATAAGGTATATCTGGGGGGCAGGGTCGGCAGATGTGCATAACTGCAGGTTGGCAAATAAAAGGAAATAAAAACAAGAAATGCATTTTCTAAATCATAGTTTTTATTAAATATCAAAAAATAGGTTACATGTTGTCACGCACAGCAAGGTTAGAGATACCAGAGTCAGGCAGAACACAAGAGTAGCAAGGAGGAAGGGGGTCTCCCCCTTCCTTGAGAAGATGTCTAAGAGGAGCGCCCAGATTGCAGGTATGTAACACGTCAATTAATATTTACTAGTAAAACATTTTTCCTATAGGGTAGTCTTATATTCAGTTTTTTTCTTTTTTTCCTAAATTAATATTCAAATTTGGGGAAGTGGTCTTATAATCAGCGTCACCTTATAATTGAGCAAATATGGTATTTTTTAGTCTCCCATCTGGGATTACAAATTGAAGACCAGCCTGGGAATTGAGGCTGCAATGCCAGAGTTCTTGACCGAATTTCCTCCCATCAAATACGCAGGAAAACACTAGTGCTGATTAACTGTGTTAAATAAACTGTGAATAATATTCATGCTTCACAATTGAAATCTAATTGACCATGTGTTAGGACTTCCATTTCACTGCTGTCATTGCTTTTCAGTTTTGGGACTTGACATACACGGCTGACCGCCTTGTACCATATTCACGATTCTTATGCGCCAATACATCGAAACTACAATGCTCTGCTTGTGCTAACTCTGCCATTGTACTCGCAAAACCAGCTACTTACCTCTTGAACCAGAACATGACTGCAGACTACCACATAAATTATCGGGCCAGAGTCTACCTGTGAGTGTCTAAATCTGGCTGTAGTTTGAAACTTTTTGACCTTTGTTTCCAGCTTCTCACTTACTTATGTAAGCCAAGCTATTTTTACTTTACTCACCTCATCTCTGATACTGTTTGGCTCATTCGTTTTTTCCGCTGAAGACGGAACATATTTGACTATTTACAATATTAGCTTTTGATTATTTAAAGCCTATCAACCAACATTTGGGCATACTGATTAGCATACCAGGGAACTTCTGAGCTCCGGCTACCCGGAGCCTTCCCTTGTGGGATGTGGCCAGGACTGCCCGCTGACGTCAGTGAGGTTGGTGGGCGGTTCTGCTGATGTCGGGGGCTTTCCCGCTGATGTCTGTCACGGGAAATACCCCCATTTACTTTTCAAAAATACATGGTTTGATGGGGGTAAATTGAACTGACCTCAAAGGTCACTGGACCACCCACCGACTTCAAAGATGTCCCAAATAGCACATGGTATCAATCTTCTCAATCTACTTAGATGATACAATGAAAATAATGGTATCTAAAGAAAGCCCTTCTTGAAAAAACAGTATATATATATATATATATATATATATATATATATATATTGGGTACAGTAAATAAGATTACAAATTAGTATAATAAAAAAATTACAGTTAAACACAAACACCATAAAAACAACCATTGTCACAAAAGGTACAAAAAAATTAGCTCTGTCTGTGTGGAAGTTGAAGAATTTTGCTGATTCTGGATGTCAGTACAATGATCTCTTTACCTCATTGCTTATTCTGCTGATAGCAGATAAGATAACACTTCAATCACCTGTCTACTTCATTTCTTAGTTTACTTATGTCTTGTTTGTGTCTTGGAAGAATGTGTACGTATGTCCACCACGACAAAGGACACGTTGTCCCTGTCTTGACCTTCTGTAAGTAAAGATTTCACATGTCTGGGGGGGCTATTTTTTTTCTTGACCTCTTTAAACCATGTGTATCAGCAAAATAAAGTAAATATACCAACAGATGGCTAGGCAATATGCTAATAACTGTTTGTGCTTCTTTGCTTATATATTGTTAGAAAATTAAGGAGGGGGAGAGAAGTCTGCGAACTGGACTCTCCCCTGTGCGCACTTGAATAAAGAAGCTCTTGCTTACTGAACTCATTGAACTGGTGTTGTCAGATTTCTTGCCGACATTCACACTTTTAATGTAAAATGTAAAACATATTATTTGCAAAGTATTTTACTCATCTAAAAAAGCTTATGAAAACACCAATAAAAAAAGTACACTTATTGTGCTTCAGGTTTAACATCTGATCCTGCTAAAAAGGCTGCGTTTTAGAGGTGTGCATTTTTGGGGAAATTTAATGTAGATAAATGCAAAGTTATGCACTTTGGGGTAAGAAATGAACAAGCAACTTACAACCTAAATGGTAATGAATTAGGGATAACAACAAATGATTGGGGATTTGGGAATTGTTATAGACAACAAACTAGGCAACAATGTGCAATGCAATGTCAGTCAGCAGTTGCTAAGGCCAATAAGGTGATATAATTTTGCCTCTTTATAAATCACAGCTTGAACATGATGTGCAATTTTGGCCACCTATTCTAAAGAAGGATGTAATAGCACTGGAAAGGGTGCAGAGGCGGGCTACAAAATTAATAAAATTAATGGAACACTTTAGTTATGAAGAAAGGTCAACACACTTAAATCTGTTTAGTTTAGAAAAACGGCGCCCCAAATATATTTGGGGCCAATACAAACCATTGTCTGGAAACCTATCCGTAAACAGGACTATGCGTAGGACACGTGGTCACGCTTTTAGACTGGAGGAAAGGAGATTCTCTGCCTGCAGAGGTAGTTTTATCAGAGTCTGTACAGACATTTAAACAGCAACTGGATAAATACTTGCAAAAACATAATATTCAGGGATATAATTTTTCAATTGGGAAACAGCTTCTTGATCCAAGGAGAGATCTGACTGCCATTCTGAGGTCAAGAAGGATTTTTTTCCCTAGTTTGTTACAAAATTGGAAAGAGCTACAAACTGGATTTTCTTTTGCCTTATTTTGGATCAACAGCTATTAACACACATGGGAAAGGCTGAACCTGATGGACGCATGTCTTTTTTCAATCTATGTAACTATGTTACTATAAAACAAATTGCTACCACAAACATTGACAAAGTGTTGCTGCTGAATGTCCCCTTTAAAAGAGACTATTAATTCAGCCTCAATTGACTGCATTAAAAAGGCATAATATACTTATGCATTCATCATTGCAGGGACAGTAAACTATTGTAATGGTAGTTTGTTTGCTTTTATTGGACAATAATTTAGTTTTAGCATAAGATAGGAGAAGATCAACCTCCCTTTATAAAATCCAAACCAATATTAAAGTAGGATATACAGCCAGACATTAGTTTTTTAATTTTTTTTTTATTGAATTATATTAAACTACATTCAATAAACCATTTCGATAGTATGGTATGATACTATAGAAGGGAAGGAGAAATAATGAAGTCTATTGAGAAGAGGTTGTAGGCTTCCATTTAGGTGGTTACTCTCCATTGTACAGTGGTATCACGGCTACCCTGGACCTTGGTGGCTCCTGCTGTTGGCAAGCTCTGCAGCACAGAAAGCAGCAAAGGAGCTTCTGAAAGATGAACCTTAATGCTGATTTAATCTTGCTGGTCAGAAACGAGATGTCTTCAGGTTCCTGGGGTTCATCATACACAGTCACAGGATTGCTGAAGCTTATTTTACGTTTCTTGTTTTCGCTTAAGTTTTCACTGTGCTGCTTCTGGTTTTCCTTTAGAGCACACTGTCCCAATGAGACGTGCACAGGCTCCGGGGTGGTTTTCTTGCGCCTTTTTCTGACTTTTCTCTTTAGTGCAAATGTCGTTGACAACAGTCTCACGTGTTGCCGTATTTTCAGGAGAAATTTCTCAGTGGCTTCTTCCATTTTTTTAGCTTGGACCTGCTTGATGGCTTCTTCCATTTTTTTAGTCTGGACCTGCTTGATGTTGTGAACCAGGTCATGGCTCAATGGAAATAGCGGCTTTGCTGGCTGGTATCCACATTTGCATTTCATTTTTGGTGAAGACTTCTGTACGGTTGCAGATTCTTCCCTTTTAGAATTTAAGAGAGAAGATGTGTACATCTCTAAAGCTGACATCACAACCCAGAGCAGCACAATTGCTGATGGGATTGCCACAAGGGCACATTCAAGGTGCTGCCAGAGAGCACATTCTTCTACCAGGTCAGGAAATCTCTAAATAGAAGATAAGACAGAGCTGTCAGTACTGCCCACAAGACTAATGTAGTGTTCTAAAGCCAATCATTTTGCATGACATTTTTTAAGTATTAACTATTGCAACTTAATGTTTTCTTTATTGAAAAATACAATCAAGAGAGCCTACTATGCATGCAAAATGAGGGCAAAGCTTGTTGATTGCACACTTCATCATTTTTTGGCACACATAGGGCTTTTTTAAAGTATGTGTTTTCCTCCGCATTCTCGTCTCTTGCAGTGACCGGAGTAAGGGTCGCTTAAACTGGCAGCGTCTGAAAGGCAGTGACTTTCCAGGACATTATATCACTATATATGGACATTAACAGGCTAAACCTGAGAGAGGAATGTTTCCTGCTTGTTTTGTCCCTTCATTCTTAAATGATAAATAATGGGTTTATTAGAACATTGGGGAAGCATCTTAATTTGGTCATATGGTAACACTAATTTTTCCTATTTATAACAATTTCAAATAAACTATTAAGGCCATGCTTTACCAGTGTTAGTAACAAAATCAGGTTATAAAACTGCATTATGTGTGAGCCTGACATAATCTATTATTATCACAATTCTCCTGTTGTTGTATTTGGATCGTTTTGTTCTGGATAGTTTTCTTTGAAAGATAAAAACATGATATTTGAGGTTACTTACCATCACAAAAGGTTCTTGACTCAGACAGAAAAGGTTTACAAAGAAAATTATCGAAGTGACCTGCATTGTCATTGCTTTCACTTAGAAGTGATTTTGAGAGACACCAGTTCTCATTATGTTGCAAAGTGATACCTGCATCACAAAGGAATTATGTCGTAGAACATTAAGACTAGCCTGCCTTAAAGGGCCGCGCCGTTCACCCTGTAGTCACACCCCTGGTCCTCCTGTAAGCTTTTTATCCCATCCTCTCTCTTCTTTTTGCTTTCTTTTGACTTTGGGTACTGTAAGCTTTATTGTATAACTATATCTACATTTTCATGGAGCAACATGTTAAGCTAATTCATTGAAACTCCACATATTTCTTCATGCTATGTCTTATTCAGTATTTTCATCTGCAAATTGAATAAAATTGGAAATAAACCCCCCAAAAATGCACATTATTTCAATGATGATTCATTTGCAAATCACCAGTGTACATTTTACCTTGGTTCACATTTATGCCGACATAATATTGTTATTGCTAGGAAGGCTTATTGTCACGGGGTCAGGGAGAGAGGAAGGATCCTACTATGCAGATAAGCACTGTAGAGAAGTCCAGTATACAGTCCGTAATCAAAAGGGCAAAGGCAGGCAGCGAGGTCAAACGTGTCCGAGGTCGAGGCAGGCAGAATAGGAGCAAAACGGGTAAACAGATCCGAGGTCGTAGGCAGGTAGCGAGAATCGTGGTCAAAAACAGGCAAAGGTCGGTACACAAGGAATTCAAGATAATATAACGCAATCAGCACACCCAAAAAGTATTACACTTTGAACGGGTGAAGACAGGAGAGAAAAGTGGCGTTTAAATAGGAGAGTAATAGCAAACAGCTGTGTAGCGTACGCTACGTACGTTGCGTACGTCGCGTACGCTGCACAGGCTGAGTACGCTGCATAGATTGCGTACGCTGCGTAGATTGCGTACGCTGCGTAGATTGCGTACGCCGCGTACGCAGTGTACGCAGCGGTACGCCCGATGCGGACCTGCGCCGCGTCATACCCGCGTCCCCTTCGGTACGCGAGGGAGACGCACTGACGCGCCCACGGCAAGCAGACGCGGTCCCAGCAGAGGTAGAAGATGTGGGACCGCGACACCGCCGTGTGCGCACGGCGGGAACCGCAGCGACGGAGGAGTCGGGACCAGGCGAGGCAGCCCTGGCGTCAGAGGTAAGTACAGCGGCGCGCGTGACAGTACCCCCCCCTCCAGGAGCGCGTCCCGAGCGAGACGGAGCCGGACGAAGAGGGTGGAGCGCATGAAACCGAGCGACACGAAGGGGAGCATGAACGAAGCGAGCGGGCACCCACGTCCGTTCCTCAGGACCGTACCCCTTCCAAGCCACGAGATACTGAAGGCCGTTACGAACCCTACGTGAATCAAGGATTCTGTCGACGACGTATTCCTCATGACCATGGACGGCAAGCGGGGCTGGAGGCTTGAATGGAACGGTAAACTGATTGGATACATAGGGTTTCAGCAGGGAGACATGGAAGGACCGCGGAATCCGCATGGTAGGTGGCAAGGCAAGGGACACCGTCACGTCGTTGAGCTTGGCACGAACGCGGAAAGGTCCAATAAAACGAGGCCCCAGGGTCCGGGAAGGTTGTCGCAAACGGATGTGTCGCGTAGATAACCAAACACGGTCGCCCACTTGATAGTCCGGAGGTGGAGTCCTCTTGGCATCAGCAAAGCGTTTATAGCGAAGTTGGGCTTTCAGGAGAACCTCCCGGAGTTTCTTCCAGTGAGCGTCCATGTCAGATACACGCTTGTCTACCGCGGGTACCATGGACGAGGAACGAGAAGACGGAGGAGGCAGTATGACAGGGTGATAGCCCAGGGCAGCAAAAAACGGGGTACATCCAATGGACTCATGCAGAGAGCCATTATAGGTCATCTCTGCGAGCGGCAGGAGAGACGACCAATTGTCCTGGCTATCGTTGCTGAACATTCGCAAGTATTGTTTGAGTGTTTGGTTAGTCTTTTCGGTTTGTCCATTGGTCTGCGGATGATAAGCAGTCGATAAGTGGAGTTGTATTCCGAGTCTCTGGCAGAGGTGTCTCCAATAGCGGGATATGAATTGTGTACCGCGATCGGACACCATGTGGAGCGGAAGACCGTGAAGACGGACGATGTGATTGATAAAAACATCGGCAAGTTGTGAAGAGGATGGCAGGCGTGGTAAGGCGACGAAATGAGCTTGCTTGGAAAAACGGTCGACGACCACCAAGACAGTCGTGTTACCCTGTGATTTGGGGAGATCCACGATAAAGTCCATCGACACGTGTGTCCAGGGAGCCGTGGGAACGGGAAGAGGATGCAGGAGACCTTGAGGTCGACTCCGAGAGGTCTTCTGGCATGCACAGGTGTGACAGGCGGCCAGATATGTTCGGACGTCTCTGGTGAGTGATGGCCACCAGAATGACCTGCGGATGCGGTATTCTGTCTTCCGGAACCCAGAATGACCAGCGAGGAAGGATTTATGTCCCCAGTGAAGAACATCCGTACGAAGACCGGGAGGAACGTAGAGGCGTCCCGGAGGAGGACGTTCAGAAGGCGGGATGGCCCTTTGGGACATACGGATCCTGCTCATCGTGCGTATGGACAGACTGGCAACAAGACGTGTGGATGGAATGATCGGTTCGTTGATGTGCTGATCCCTGTGGTTATCGTGTTGTCTAGAGAGGGCATCAGCTTTGATGTTTTTAGAGCCTGGTCTGTAGGTGATATAGTAATTGAACCGGTTGAAAAATAGCGACCACCGTGCTTGTCGAGGGCTTAATCTCTTGGCGTTCTCGATATACAGCAGGTTCTTGTGGTCTGTTAGGATGATCACGGGTTGTTCTGTACCCTCTAGAAGATGGCGCCACTCCTCAAGTGCCATTTTGATGGCTAGGAGTTCACGGTTACCGACGTCGTAATTCCGTTCGGCTACGGAGAAACCCTTAGAAAAGAAGGCACATGGATGATATTTTGTGGTTTGATCATAGCGTTGCGATAGGACAGCCCCTGCTCCGGTTTCGGATGCATCTACTTCCAGGAGAAACTGTTTGGTAGGATCCGGCCGACGTAACAGGGGAGCTGAGACAAAAGCTTGTTTTAGCCGTTCGAACGCCTGTCGGGCGTGTGTGGACCACTGAGACGGATCGGCTCCTTTTTTCGTCAAGGCGGTAATAGGGGCTGCTATGGTAGCGTAGTTTCTGATGAATCGCCTGTAATAATTAGCAAAGCCCAGGAACCTTTGGACGGCTTTGAGTGTTCTAGGGAGGGGCCAGGCTGTGATGGCCTCGAGTTTGGCAGGATCCATGTGAAGTCCTTCGGAGGAGACGATATAGCCAAGGAAGGGTAGACGTGTCTTCTCGAATAAGCATTTTTCAGCCTTGGCATACAACCCGTTCTCCCTTAGCCTTTGTAGAACAGCTCGTAGGTGGTGTCGATGTTTCTCGAGTGTTGGAGAATAAACGAGAATATCGTCCAAATACACGATGACATGAGATAAGAGCATGTCCCTGAAGACGTCATTTATGAAGGACTGAAATACTGCAGGGGCGTTGCATAACCCGAAGGGCATGACTTTATATTCATAGTGCCCGAAGCGGGTGTTGAAGGCCGTTTTCCATTCATGCCCGGACTTGATACGGATCAGATTGTAAGCACCCCTGAGGTCTAGCTTTGTGAAGTATTTGGCTCCTTTCAGGAGGTCGTAAATCTCTGTGATGAGAGGAAGGGGGTACCGGTTCTTTATGGTGATACGGTTTAACCCCCTATAATCGATGCATGGCCGTAGGGAACCCTCTTTCTTGGCCACGGAGAAAAATCCAGCTCCAGCAGGAGAAGAGGATGGGCGGATGAAGCCTTTGTCCAGGCTTTCTTGGATATAACGTTCTAGAGCTTTGTTCTCCGGTTCGGAGAGGGGATAAGTACGTCCCCGTGGCGGTTCGGTTCCAGGCAACAGATCGATAGCACAATCGTAGGAACGGTGTGGTGGTAGCCTCTCCGCATCTTTTTTGGAGAATACATCCAGATAATCCCAGTAGTGTCTAGGTACTATGGTTTTGGGATCTGTGGGTGTGATCTCGAGGACGAGATTGAGTCGTCGACAAGGCATGACACAGGACTCTTGACAGTAATTGCTCCACGCTAGTATGTCTCCTTTTACCCAATCGATGTGTGGGTTGTGCTGTCGCAGCCAGGGATGTCCCAAGATTAGAGGGGCATGAGGAGACTTGATTATCTCAAACGTGAGCTGTTCCTGGTGGGTTACCCCTACCAGTAGGGTCAGCGGTACGGTTTCCTGTGTCACGAGTCCTGATCCCAGAAGTGAGCCATCAACGGAAGCGACCAGTGAGGGAGCTGTCTTGGTACGAAGCGGTATGTGCTGCTCCTTCGCCCACTGGTGATCCATGAATATGCCCGCAGCCCCGGAATCTATGAATGCGCGGGTGGCTACAACGTGTTCCTCCCAACGGATGGAGACGGGCACCGTCAGGCGTGTAGTGGGAGGAGAAGAAAAAGGACGTGTGCTTAGGTTGCCTTCTCCGGTGCAACCTAAGCGTTGTCTTTTACTGGTCTGCTGGGACAGGAGGATAACAGGTGATCAGCTCGGCCGCAGTATAGACAGAGCCCCTGTGTCCGTCTGTTTTTCTTTTCGGCCTCAGTGAGGTGGCGCACTGTCCCTATTTCCATGGGTTCGTCGACCGCGAAGGAGGAAGATGTGGCAGCCGAAGGCCTTGTGTAGCCGGAGGCGAGCGGTACTGGTCTTTTCCCACGGGAGTGTTCGTTCGCCCTTTCTTGGATACGTTTATCCACTCTGAGACAAAGGGCTATGAGATCCTCAAGATCCGCAGGGGTATCATGGAAGACGAGGGCGTCTTTGATCTTCTCATTGAGGCCTCGTCGGAAGGCTGCTTTGAGAGCGCCCTCTTCCCAGTTGGTTTCATGGGCCAGGGTGCGGAATTCCACCGTATACTGAGCCAAGGTTTTGCGGCCTTGTTGGATGTCAAGCAGTGAAGACTCCGCTGTTTCTTTACGACCTGGCGCATCGAAAACAGTCCGTACGGCTTCCATGAAAGCGGGGCAGTCCTCGAGGAGATAGGAATCCTGCTCCACGAGGGGAGAAGCCCACAGTAAGGCATCACCTTTGAGCAGCGAAATGATGAACGAGACCCTCTTGGAGGATGTCTGGAACGCCTGGGGGTGATTTCGGAAGTGGAGCATGCATTGATTAAGGAAGCCATGGCATTCCTTCGGATCTCCAGAATATTTGTCTGGCAGAGGGAGCCTGGCAACAGCACCTGTGTCCTCGTGATGAGCGTCTCTGTGATGGGGTGTTCCTACGGTTGGGAGAGACGTCAAAGAACGCAACAAGTCCGTCATGGCATCCACCTTCTGTTCCAGGGACTGTAGCTGGGTGGCTTGCGCCGCCAGACGCTGGTCCTGTAGGTCTTGGCGGGCTTGCAACCGCGCCATATCCGCGGGATCCATGTTAGGACCCGTTCAAAACTGTCACGGGGTCAGGGAGAGAGGAAGGATCCTACTATGCAGATAAGCACTGTAGAGAAGTCCAGTATACAGTCCGTAATCAAAAGGGCAAAGGCAGGCAGCGAGGTCAAACGTGTCCGAGGTCGAGGCAGGCAGAATAGGAGCAAAACGGGTAAACAGATCCGAGGTCGTAGGCAGGTAGCGAGAATCGTGGTCAAAAACAGGCAAAGGTCGGTACACAAGGAATTCAAGATAATATAACGCAATCAGCACACCCAAAAAGTATTACACTTTGAACGGGTGAAGACAGGAGAGAAAAGTGGCGTTTAAATAGGAGAGTAATAGCAAACAGCTGTGTAGCGTACGCTACGTACGTTGCGTACGTCGCGTACGCTGCACAGGCTGAGTACGCTGCATAGATTGCGTACGCTGCGTAGATTGCGTACGCTGCATAGATTGCGTACGCCGCGTACGCAGTGTACGCAGCGGTACGCCCGATGCGGACCTGCGCCGCGTCATACCCGCGTCCCCTTCGGTACGCAAGGGAGACGCACTGACGCGCCCACGGCAAGCAGACGCGGTCCCAGCAGAGGTAGAAGATGTGGGACCGCGACACCGCCGTGTGCGCACGGCGGGAACCGCAGCGACGGAGGAGTCGGGACCAGGCGAGGCAGCCCTGGCGTCAGAGGTAAGTACAGCGGCGCGCGTGACACTTATTAAACATATGATTCAAAATCTTTTCGGATATTGACATTAAAAATTCTGGCACTATTAACTAACTAACTCATTTAGTGCACCCCCACACATATATATATTTTTTTAGCACAAGTAGGGCTAACCACCACTTGACCAGTTCATCCCCTTTATAGAGGATAACTTTAATCCGAATAAAAATACATAATAAATACAAACTTTTGTTTTTTGCGTTCCTTATTGGGGGAGGGGGGGTTGGCAGTTTCTCATGCAGCAGTTCCATTTCGCCAGCAGCTGTGCTGCACAGCCACAGATTCACCCGCTTTAAAAGGTAAGTAAAATCGTCCAGCAGTTCGCCTTGCAGCGTGACTAGAACCCCTTCTGCCCCTTCTATTTAAAGTGCAAATTCCCGCCTTTTGCGCGGCAAATCACTTAAGAGCGCACGCACACCTAGCATTTTCAAAGTTATATAAACAAGCAGATTTTGTTCATGAGGAAGCACTCATGAACTTTTCAACTTTACATTGAACCCTACCTCCTATGCTGCCCTGTGCTTATTTAGGCAGCAGGGCTTTACAAAAACTGCTAAACTAAAGTATATGTCTTTTGAAAGTTGACATCCCAAAGTATTTCACTATGGGAATTTTAACACTTTTTATCTGACAATTTTATTGCCAATCTGTTCTAAACATTACAGTATTTTTTTTACATTTTTAACAAACCTATATATATATATACACAGTAGATTTAGTTACCTGGGCATGTGAAATTACTGAAACAACTTGTAATTTGTATTCAAAAACCACCCCAAGCACAGACATGAGTACCCCATGCATGGGTAGGGGAAGTTTTTTTGGCACTGCAGGTTCAAAAGTTAAATATGCGCGTAACAGTTCTCAAACATGGGATTTCTTTTTTTCTTTCTCCCTTTTAATTTTTTTTTGCAGACAATTACAAAAAAGACATATAGGTAAATACTAATTCCAGGGGTTACATGATACCAAAGTACAATAAAATCTTCAGTACCCTGAAGAAGAATTGAAAATCAACCATTAAAACACAGCCAACCGATTATGACTCCACAAGGGCCTCTGATTCCCCTTAACATTGCCAATGGACAGATCTTGTCTACTTATTTGTTATATATTTGATCACATTTATTTATCACACTTTATTAATTATACTTACGCCACTTTCCATTTTCGTTTGCAAAAGGAGCTGATATTTTAATTGTGGCCATATAAAACCTGAATCACACTTCCATTGTCTTGTATGATTATTTTTGCAGCAATAAGATTATGCATGGTTATTAAGCTCTATTGTTTACTCATATTTTGCCGCTTTAAATGTAAAATACATATTTCTGGCTTAAGATCTATCGACAGATTTTAGATTTTTTATTAGTTCGATTACCATCTTCCATAGTAGAGCAACCTTAAAACATTCCCACCACATATGTAAATAGGTTCCCTCTTTGTCTTTATATCTCAAACATATGTTATTCTCAGTGTGGGAGAAGTTAACTGATTTGGAGGGAACCATATACCAGTTATTAATTAATTTATAATGGGTCTCAAACAGTGTAATCCTTGTCGTCGATTATTACCATATTTGCTCGGATATAAGACAATGTTTATCTCAGAGCAAATGCTTGGAAAAATACCACTCGTCTTATATACAAGGTCATCTTATAATCAGACCTCAAATGGAGGTCTGACTATAAGACTACGAACCAGATCCACCACAGTGCTGCAGCGCTGCAGGGGACCTGGATCCTCCCCTCTGGAAACCTCCGTTACTGCCCCTCTGGGGCTTCTATGACCGAGTGCCGACATGACCTTCTGGTGCTCCATCATAGAAGAAAAGGAAAGGACGAGCTACCCGGTTACGGTCTCCAATATTGACTATGTACACCAGTGTTATAAAATGATTGAAACAAACTCGCTATTGTGTTACTATATACAGAGCCGGCCTTAGGTGTTCTGGCTCCCTGTGCGGACTACTCCTCTGGCGCCCCCCCATCCCAAAAAAAAGAAAGGAATAGAAACTTGTAACAAAACCCCAATCACTATATACTACGCCAAACATTGATGTGGCGTAGGCCTACCACTTCATTGTCTGGCTTAGTAGTAGGGATGCACCGAAACGAATTCTGGACTGAAACCCAAAGTGCAGCATTTACCTGGCCAAAACCGAATATGACCCCCCCCCACACCATAAAGAAATCTAACACTTTTATTTAAAGTAAGTAACACACCAAAATAGGACAAAACAATTAAATAACAATATATATATATATATATATATATATATATATAATTAACAGCAATCACATTCCTATCATGCCCAGGCATACCCAGATTCCAGGATGTACTCGCAGACTTGGCATGATAGGAGTATGATTGCCCTATCTACCCCTTCTCACTCCCTTCTGCCCTATCTACCCCTTCTCACTCCCTTCTCCCTATCGACCCCCTCCTAACTATCTACCCTTTCCCTCTTTGAAGTTCACTTACCTTTCAGGAGTCCTGCGGTGGGGGTGCAAGGCCTCTGCATCCCAGCTCTGCCACTGTATGGAACAGTATAGAGTGATGGGAGCTATGATGTACTTTTAGAGCATAATTAGATCATGAAAAAGACATTGGCAATGGTACAGCTAACACCCATCACTCTCACACACTTACCAATCCACACATATACTAATCCACACATATACCAATCCACACATACGCCAATCCACACGTATACCAATCCACACGTATACCAATCCACACACATACCAATCCACACATATATACCAATCCACACATATACCAATCCACACATATACCAATCCACACATATACACTAATCCACACATATATACCAATCCACACACATACCAATCCACACATACTAATCCACAGGTATACCAATCCACACGTATTCCAATCCACACGTACACTAATCCACACATATACAAATCCACACATATATACCAATCCACACACATATATACCAATCCACACACATATATACCAATCCACACATATACTCATGCACACATATACCAATCCAAATATACCAATCCACACATACTAATCCACACATACCAATCCACTCTCACTCTCACTGAATGCTTTCCTACCTTTCCTCTTTTCTCCTTACAGCTTCTTTTCCTCCTCTTCGCTCCTCTTCTTCAGTTCTTCTGTCCTCTCTGTCTTCTTCCGGGTCAGAGGGCACGGACAGCGGTGGGCGCGGCTTCAGTGCTGTGCGCCGGGATCTGACAACAAACCCCGGCGCACAGCAGCTGTTGCCGTGCGGATCACAAGGGAGCGATATCGGAGGTCTTTAACAGACCTCCGGCTCCCTTGAGCGATTTTAAGCCGTGTTCAAGGGAGATCCTTGAACCGGCTTAAAATCACTCAAGGGAGCCGGGGGTCTGTTAAAGACCTCCGATACCGCTCCCTTGCGAGCCTGCTCCTCCAGTGGCGGACATTGCTGTCCGTCTCTGGAGGGGTGCCGGGTGCCCCCCTGATGAGCGGCACCCGGTGCGGACCGCCCCCTCCCCCGCTAGGTACGCAACTGGCGGCAGCGGACCCCATGGCAGCGCCCCCTGGAGTGTGGCGCCCTGTGCGGTCGCACAGGTCGCACACCCCAAAGGCCGGCCCTGACTATATACACCCGTGTTACAAAGTGGTAAAACAAACTGGCTGCTAGAGAAAAAAGCAGACACTCAAGCTGCTATCGAAAACTGCAAAGTAAGTAAACTTCAGCATACAGTTAAAGGGGGTGTCATTTTAGGTCCAATTCTTCCGCAAAACACTCCAAACTTAAAGCCGGAACTAGCACCTAGTACTGTAAAAGAGATTCCCCCTAGTAATGGTGTTAGTTGGCTTAGAAACAAGAGCCAAGGATTTCACATATGCGGATGCTGTAAGGCGTGTCAAAACCAACCGAGGAAAACATACAGAGTTTACATCAAAAACTAGTGGGAAGCCCTACAAGATTAGGAGTTTTATCAGTTGTAACAGAACACGTCATTTACCTTGTACAGTGTGTTTCCTTTGTTTCCAGCTTCTCACTCACTTATGTAAGCCAAGCTATTTTTACATTACTCCCCTCATCTCTGATACTGTTTGGCTCACTCGTTTTTTCCGCTGAAGACGGAACATATTTGACTATTTACAATGATATTAGCTTTTGATTATTTAAAGCCTGTCAACCAACATTTGGGCATACTAATTAGCATACCAGGGAACTTCTGAGCTCCGGCTACCCGGAGCCTTCCCTTGTGGGATGCGGCCATGACTGCCCGCTGACGTCACTGAGGTTGGTAGGCGGTTCTGCTGATGTCGGGGGCTTTCCCGCTGATGTCTGTGGGTACAGTAAATGAGATAAAAAAATAGTATAATAAAAAATTACAGTTAAACACAAACACCATAAAAACAACCATTGTCACAAAAGGCATTATTTGCAAAGTGTTTTTTTTTTTTACTAAAAAAAGCTCATGAAAACACTTATAAAAAAAGTTAAGTACACTTGTTGTGCTTCAGGTATAACTTTACAGCTCCTGGTATGTGTCACTGCCAAACAACACATCAATATGTGTTCAGCAATATGTCCTTAGTACAGTGATACCACCCATGCATAGGGTAGTTCAGTTGTTTAGGGTCTAAATTAGACATGGGCACCAGGGGGCTCTTCGTGTTCGTCTTCCGCAAATACTCGCCAGTTCCTGTCTTCTCTTGGGGCGAATATTCGTGGACATTCTTCGTGTTCGTTTTTGCTTCGTTTTCTCCCGGTTGACTAGCAGGCGATCCCCCTGCCGAAACGACCAATACAGTCGCACACACGTACCTTCATGGTGCTCTCCGAGGTGTACAATACATACATACACACACATTGCCCTAAACTGAGGGCCAAGTTCCCCCGAGCAGTTGTCTTGTCTGAGACCTAGACAAACGAGGAAGTCCGAGGAACTTGGCCTGGAAGAAACGGGTTTTTTTATTTATCATACATACACATCCATGGATGTTTAATAAAAGAATAGGGATTTTACATTTTTAAATCGATTTAAGACCCCTTTTAAATACATGCCTAACATTTGCTACCTACAGTATTTGCTCGATGATAAGACGACCCTGATTATAAGACGACCCCCCAAAATCCGAATATTAATTGAGGGAAAAAAAGAAAAAGCCTGAATATAAGACGACCCTATAGGAAAAAAGTTTTACCAGTAAATGTTAATTCATGTAAACTATTACATTTTTTAATAAAAGCTATGATTGAGAAAAATAGTTTTTATTTCCTTGTATTTTCCAACCTGCCCCCCAGTTACGCACATCTGCCCCCAGGCTTGCCACTCCAATATGGCACTGTGGCCCATGATATGCCTTTTAACCCTCTATATGCCACTGTGCCCCATGATATGCCTTTTAACCCCCTATGTGCCACTCTGCCTCCAGAAATGATTATACCCCTATATGCCACTCTGGCATTTAGGGGGTTAAAAGGCATATTATGGGGCAGAGTGGCATATAGGGAGGTATAAGGCATTTCAGGAGGCAGAGTGGCGTTCAGGGGGTTAAAAGGCATTTCATAGAGCACTCTGCCTCCAGAAATGCCCTATGCCCCATTTAACACCCCCCCACACACACACTTATCGGGGCTTCCAATTTCCTGCTGTATACCGGGGCAGCAGTCTTCCTTCTGTCTCCCCCCCATTTAACACTCCCCCCCACCCCACACACACTTACCGGTGTTTCCAATTTCCTGCTGTATACCGGGGCAGCAGTCTTCCTTCTGTCTCCCCCCCATTTAACACTCCACCCCACCCCACACACTTACCAGTGCTTCCAATTTCCTGCTGTATACCGGGGCAGCGGGTTGACGTCCACGCGATCCGCGAAGACAACTTACGCTGCAGCCGGAAGGAGGTGTGGCTAGCAGCGGGGGTTGTCTGCGTCCATCGCGCAGACTTTCCCCGGCTGTCAGAGATCAGAGTTCCCCGCACCGGTGTCTCATAGTCAGACCTCTATTTGAGGTCTGATTATAAGACGACCCCGATAAGAAGACGGGGGGTATTTTTCAGAGCATTTGCTCTGAAAAAAACCTCGTCTTATAATCGAGCAAATACGGTATTTACAATGACATACTTTCCAACAAACCAACTTTTACGGGACAGGACTGGAAAAAAGCAGGACTGTCCCTGAACAAGTTGGGTCTGTTGGCAGGTATGCGGATGGAAAAATGTGGGACAGGAACTAAAAAAAGCTTAGGGTTAATGTACGGTTATGTTTAAGAGTAGTAGCAGTGCACTGGTTTGGTTAAAGATGTATTATGTCTAAATAATAACTTAATTTTAATTTTAATGGGTGTTAAACAAATTAGGGGTTTAATTCATTTTATTATATTTTATTTTAAAGTTATATTTATTATTTACTTTATTATATTTATTTAACGTTTATAGTGCTACCTACCTAGCTATACCTACCTGCATTTGCATACCTAGTTTAGCTAAATTTGATGGGACAGGACTGGAAAAAAGCAGGACTGTCCCTGAAAAAGTTGGGTCTGTTGGCAGGTATGTGGATGGAAAAATGTTATAGGATGAAGTGTGAGTTATAGCGTTAATGCTAGTGAGTGTAGAAGTGAAGGCCAGGACAAATAACAGGAGGAAAGGTCCTTGTGATTTGTGAATTGTACATGTGTGTGTGTGTGTTATGTTTGGTTGGTTGTGTATCAGATGGAAGAAAACGAAATGAAAGATTTGCTGAGAAAAAGTAGATGATTGAAAAATGGAAAAGGTTTCACCCCAGGGCAAAGCATCCAAACACTGTCAGTCCTAGACGTTTGGCAGCGGACTTTCAGAGCTCAGACACTAGGCCCTAGCGTAAATAAAATAAAACATATTATTTGCAAAGTATTTTACGCATCTAAAAAAGCTCATGAAAACACTCATAAAAAAGTTCAAGTACACTCGTTGTGCTTCAGGTATAAATTTACAGCTCCTGGTATGTGTCACTGCCAAACAACACATCAATATGTGTTCAGCAACATGTCCTGAGTACCACCCATGCATAGGGTTGTTCAGTTGTTTAGGGTCTAAATGGCCTCAGTTGGGACATGCACATTTTTCAGTTTGGAATTTTGACATCTGGTCACTCTGCTAAAAAGGCTGCATTTTAAAGGTGCGCATTTTTGGGGAAATTTAATGCAGATAAATGCAAAGTTATGCACTTTGGGGTAAGGAAAGCACAAGCAACTTACACCCTAAATGATAATGAATTAGGTAAAACAATAAATGAGAAGGATTTGGGAATTGTCATAGACAACAAACTAGGCAACAATGTGCAATGCAATGTCAGTCAGCAGTTGCTAAGGCCAATAAGGTGATATAATATTGCCTCTTTATAAATCACAGCTTGAACATGATGTGCAATTTTGGCCACCTATTCTAAAGAAGGATGTAATAGCACTGGAAAGGGTGCAGAGGCGGGCTACAAAATTAATAAAATTAATGGAACACTTTAGTTATGAAGAAAGATCAACACACTTAAATCTGTTTAGTTTAGAAAAACGGCGCCTCAGAGGGGATATGAAAGCATTATATAAATATATTTGGGGCCAATACAAACCATTGTCTGGAAACCTATCCGAAAACAGGACTATGCGTAGGACACGTGGTCACGCTTTTAGACTGGAGGAAAGGAGATTCTCTGCCTGCAGAGGTAGTTTTATCAGAGTCTGTACAGACATTTAAACAGCAACTGGATAAATACTTGCAAAAACATAATATTCAGGGATATAATTTTTCAATTGGGAAACAGCTTCTTGATCCAAGGAGAGATCTGACTGCCATTCTGAGGTCAAGAAGGATTTTTTTCCCTAGTTTGTTACAAAATTGGAAAGAGCTACAAACTGGATTTTCTTTTGCCTTATTTTGGATCAACAGCTATTAACACACATGGGAAAGACTGAACCTGATGGACGCATGTCTTTTTTGTCAATCTATGTAACTATGTTACTATAAAACAAATTGCTACCACAAACATTGACAAAGTGTTGCTGCTGAATGTCCCCTTTAAAAGAGACTATTAATTCAGCCTCAATTGACTGCATTAAAAAGGCATAATATACTTATGCATTCATCATTGCAGGGACAGTAAACTATTGTAATGGTAGTTTGTTTGCTTTTATTGGACAATAATTTAGTTTTAGCATAAGATACGAGAAGATCAACCTCCCTTTATAAAATCCAAACCAATATTAAAGTAGGATATACAGCCAGACATTAGTTTTTTTTTTTTTTTTTTTATTGAATTATATTAAACTACATTCAATAAACCATTTCGATAGTATGGTATGATACTATAGAAGGGAAGGAGAAACAATGAAGTCTATTGAGAAGAGGTTGTAGGCTTCCATTTAGGTGGTTACTCTCCATTGTACAGTGGTATCACGGCTACCCTGGACCTTGGTGGCTCCTGCTGTTGGCAAGCTCTGCAGCACAGAAAGCAGCAAAGGAGCCTCTGAAAGATGAACCTTAATGCTGATTTAATCTTGCTGGTCAGAAACGAGATGTCTTCAGGTTCCTGGGGTTTATCATACACAGTCACAGCATTGCTGAAGCTTATTTTACGTTTCTTGTTTTCGCTTAAGTTTTCACTGTGCTGCTTCTGGTTTTCCTTTAGAGCACACTGTCCCAATGAGACGTGCACAGGCTCCGGGGTGGTTTTCTTGCGCCTTTTTCTGACTTTTCTCTTTAGTGCAAATGTCGTTGACAACAGTCTCACGTGTTGCCGTATTTTCAGGAGAAATTTCTCAGTGGCTTCTTCCATTTTTTTAGCTTGGACCTGCTTGATGTCTTCTTCCATTTTTTTAGTCTGGACCTGCTTGATGTTGTGAACCAGGTCATGGCTCAATGGAAATAGCGGCTTTGCTGGCTGGTATCCACATTTGCATTTCATTTTTGGTGAAGACTTCTGTACGGTTGCAGATTCTTCCCTTTTAGAATTTAAGAGAGAAGATGTGTACATCTCTAAAGCTGACATCACAACCCAGAGCAGCACAATTGCTGATGGGATTGCCACAAGGGCACATTCAAGGTGCTGCCAGAGAGCACATTCTTCTACCAGGTCAGGAAATCTCTAAATAGAATATAAGACAGAGCTGTCAGTACTGCCCAGAAGACTAATGTAGTGTTCTAAAGCCAATCATTTTGCATGACTTTTTTTAAGTATTAACTATTGCAACTTAATGTTTTCTTTATTGAAAAATACAATCAAGAGAGCCTACTATGCATGCAAAAGGAGGGCAAAGCTTGTTGATTGCACACTTCATCATTTTTTTGGCACACATAGGGCTTTTTTAAAGTATGTGTTTTCCTCCGCATTCTCGTCTCTTGCAGTGACCGGAGTAAGGGTCGCTTAAACTGGCAGCGTCTGAAAGGCAGTGACTTTCCAGGACATTATATCACTATATATGGACATTAACAGGCTAAACCTGAGAGAGGAATGTTTCCTGCTTGTTTTGTCCCTTCATTCTTAAATGATAAATAATGGGTTTATTAGAACATTGGGGAAGCATCTTAATTTGGTCATATGGTAACACTAATTTTTCCTATTTATAACAATTTCAAATAAACTATTAAGGCCATGCTTTACCAGTGTTAGTAACAAAATCAGGTTATAAAACTGCATTATGTGTGAGCCTGACATAATCTATTATTATCACAATTCTCCTGTTGTTGTATTTGGATCGTTTTGTTCTGGATAGTTTTCTTTGAAAGATAAAAACATGATATTTGAGGTTACTTACCATCACAAAAGGTTCTTGACTCAGACAGAAAAGGTTTACAAAGAAAATTATCGAAGTGACCTGCATTGTCATTGCTTTCACTTAGAAGTGATTTTGAGAGACACCAGTTCTCATTATGTTGCAAAGTGATACCTGCATCACAAAGGAATTATGTCGTAGAACATTAAGACTAGCCTGCCTTAAAGGGCCGCGCCGTTCACCCTGTAGTCACACCCCTGGTCCTCCTGTAAGCTTTTTATCCCATCCTCTCTCTTCTTTTTGCTTTCTTTTGACTTTGGGTACTGTGAGCTTTATTGTATAACTATATCTACATTTTCATGGAGCAACATGTTAAGCTAATTCATTGAAACTCCACATATTTCTTCATGCTATGTCTTATTCAGTATTTTCATCTGCAAATTGAATAAAATTGGAAATAAACCCCCCAAAAATGCACATTATTTCAATGATGATTCATTTGCAAATCACCAGTGTACATTTTACCTTGGTTCACTTTTATGCCGACATAATATTGTTATTGCTAGGAAGGCTTATTAAACATATGATTCAAAATCTTTTCGGATATTGACATTAAAAATTCTGGCACTATTAACTAACTAACTCATTTAGTGCACCCCCACACATATATATTTTTTTTTAGCACAAGTAGGGCTAACCACCACTTGACCAGTTCATCCACTTTATAGAGGATAACTTTAATCCGAATAAAAATACATAACAAATACAAACTTTTGTTTTTTGCGTTCCTTATTGGGGGAGGGGGGGTTGGCAGTTTCTCATGCAGCAGTTCCATTTCGCCAGCAGCTGTGCTGCACAGCCACAGATTCACCCGCTTTAAAAGGTAAGTAAAATCGTCCAGCAGTTCGCCTTGCAGCGTGACTAGAACCCCTTCTGCCCCTTCTATTTAAAGTGCAAATTCCCGCCTTTTGCGCGGCAAATCACTTAAGAGCGCACGCACACCTAGCATTTTCAAAGTTATATAAACAAGCAGAATTTGTTCATGAGGAAGCACTCATGAACTTTTCAACTTTACATTGAACCCTACCTCCTATGCTGCCCTGTGCTTATTTAGGCAGCAGGGCTTTACAAAAACTGCTAAAGTATATGTCTTTTGAAAGTTGACATCCCAAAGTATTTCACTAAGGGAATTTTAACACTTTTTATCTGACAATTTTATTGCCAATCTGTTCTAAACATTACAGTATTTTTTTACATTTTTAACAAACCTATATATATATATACACAGTAGATTTAGTTACCTGGGCATGTGAAATTACTGAAACAACTTGTAATTTGTATTCAAAAACCACCCCAAGCACAGACATGAGTACCCCATGCATGGGTAGGGGAAGTTTTTTTGGCACTGCAGGTTCAAAAGTTAAATATGCGCATAACAGTTCTCAAACATGGGATTTCTTTTTTTCTTTCTCCCTTTTAATTTTTTTTTGCAGACAATTACAAAAAAGACATATAGGTATATACTAATTCCAGGGGTTACATGATACCAAAGTACAATAAAATCTTCAGTACCCTGAAGAAGAATTGAAAATCAACCATTAAAACACAACCAACCGATTATGACTCCACAAGGGCCTCTGATTCCCCTTAACATTGCCAATGGACAGATCTTGTCTACTTATTTGTTATATATTTGATCACATTTACCGTATTGGCTCGGATATAGGCCGCCCCCGTATATAGGCCGCACCCTAAAAGTTTGGTGCTTTTTTAAAGAAAAAGTTTTTTTCTTTAAAAAAAGCACCAAAAAACATCCTGCCACTCTGTCCTCTCCCCCCCGAGATACGCTGCCACTCTGTCCTCCCCCCCTCCCCGAGATATGCTGCCACTCTGTCCTCCCCACCCTCGAGATACGCTGCCACTCTGTCCCCCCCCCTCGAGATGCGCTGCCACTCTGTCCCCCCCCCCCCCCGACTTACCAGAGCAGACTCCCGGGTGTCTTACGGGGCCGGAGGGGGACATCTATGCACATCGTGTATACAACTCCCGGTGCCGGCACTCAGCGGAAGTGCCGGAACCGGAAGTTGTATACGCGTATTGCGTAGATGTCTTCCGCCGGCCCTGCAAGACACCCGGGAGTCTGCTCTGGTAAGTCGGGGGGGTTAAAATGCATCGTGCGGATGTTCACCGGCAACGGCGCATCGCCGCTGCCGGTGAACGTCCGTGCGATGCGCTTAGACAACCTCCCGTGCCGGTACTCCCCCCCGTGGAAAGTGCCGGCAGGGGAGGCTGTCTGAGCGTATCAGACAGTAGGATACAGGTCCCCTGCACCGCTGCGGGGGATCTGTATCCTAACCCCGCTGCCTGCCCGGCGCCCGGGACTGCATGTCCCGGGCGTCGGGCGCTAGACCCCGAATATAGGCCGCACCCCCACTTTAAAGACTTAAAGTGGGGGAAAAAAGTGCGGCCTATATTCGGGCCAATACGGTATTTATCACACTTTATTAATTTTACTTACGCCACTTTCCATTTTCGTTTGCAAAAGGAGCTGATATTTTAATTGTGGCCATATAAAACCTGAATCACACTTCCATTGTCTTGTATGATTATTTTTGCAGCAATAAGATTATGCATGGTTATTAAGCTCTATTGTTTACTCATATTTTGCCGCTTTAAATGTAAAATACATATTTCTGGCTTAAGATCTATCGACAGATTTTAGATTTTTTATTAGTTCGATTACCATCTTCCATAGTAGAGAAACCTTAAAACATTCCCACCACATATGTAAATAGGTTCCCTCTTTGTCTTTATATCTCAAACATATGTTATTCTCAGCGTGGGAGAAGTTAACTGATTTGGAGGGAACCATATACCAGTTATTAATTAATTTATAATGGGTCTCAAACAGTGTAATCCTTGTCGTCGATTATTACCATATTTGCTCGGATATAAGACAATGTTTATCTCAGAGCAAATGCTTGGAAAAATACCACTCGTCTTATATACAAGGTCATCTTATAATCAGACCTCAAATGGAGGTCTGACTATAAGACTACGAACCAGATCCACCACAGTGCTGCAGCGCTGCAGGGGACCTGGATCCTCCCCTCTGGAAACCTCCGTTACTGCCCCTCTGGGGCTTCTATGACCGAGTGCCGACATGACCTTCTGGTGCTCCATCATAGAAGAAAAGGAAAGGACGAGCTACCCGGTTACGGTCTCCAATATTGACTATGTACACCAGTGTTATAAAATGATTGAAACAAACTCGCTATTGTGTTACTATATACACCCGTGTTACAAAGTGGTAAAACAAACTGGCTGCTAGAGAAAAAAGCAGACACTCAAGCTGCTATCGAAAACTGCAAAGTAAGTAAACTTCAGCATACAGTTAAAGGGGGTGTCATTTTAGGTCCAATTCTTCCGCAAAACACTCCAAACTTAAAGCCGGAACTAGCACCTAGTACTGTAAAAGAGATTCCCCCTAGTAATGGTGTTAGTTGGCTTAGAAACAAGAGCCAAGGATTTCACATATGCGGATGCTGTAAGGTGTGTCAAAACCAACCGAGGAAAACATACAGAGTTTATATCAAAAACTAGTGGGAAGCCCTACAAGATTAGGAGTTTTATCAGTTGTAACAGAACACATGTCATTTACCTTGTACAGTGTGTTTCCTTTGTTTCCAGCTTCTCACTTACTTATGTAAGCCAAGCTATTTTTACATTACTCCCCTCATCTCTGATACTGTTTGGCTCACTCGTTTTTTCCGCTGAAGACGGAACATATTTGACTATTTACAATGATATTAGCTTTTGATTATTTAAAGCCTGTCAACCAACATTTGGGCATACTAATTAGCATACCAGGGAACTTCTGAGCTCCGGCTACCCGGAGCCTTCCCTTGTGGGATGCGGCCATGACTGCCCGCTGACGTCACTGAGGTTGGTAGGCGGTTCTGCTGATGTCGGGGGCTTTCCCGCTGATGTCTGTGGGTACAGTAAATGAGATAAAAAAATAGTATAATAAAAAATTACAGTTAAACACAAACACCATAAAAACAACCATTGTCACAAAAGGCATTATTTGCAAAGTGTTTTTTTTTTTTACTAAAAAAAGCTCATGAAAACACTTATAAAAAAAGTTAAGTACACTCGTTGTGCTTCAGGTATAACTTTACAGCTCCTGGTATGTGTCACTGCCAAACAACACATCAATATGTGTTCAGCAATATGTCCTTAGTACAGTGATACCACCCATGCATAGGGTAGTTCAGTTGTTTAGGGTCTAAATTAGACATGGGCACCAGGGGGCTCTTCGTGTTCGTCTTCCGCAAATACTCGCCAGTTCCTGTCTTCTCTTGGGGCGAATATTCGTGGACATTCTTCGTGTTCGTTTTTGCTTCGTTTTCTCCCGGTTGACTAGCAGGCGATCCCCCTGCCGAAACGACCAATACAGTCGCACACACGTACCTTCATGGTGCTCTCCGAGGTGTACAATACATACATACACACACATTGCCCTAAACTGAGGGCCAAGTTCCCCCGAGCAGTTAGTCAATGGAGGTCTGACGTCCATCGCGCAGACTTTCCCCGGCTGTCAGAGATCAGAGTTCCCCGCACCGGTGTCTCATAGTCAGACCTCTATTTGAGGTCTGATTATAAGACGACCCCGATTAGAAGACGAGGGGTATTTTTCAGAGCATTTGCTCTGAAAAAAACCTCGTCTTATAATCGAGCAAATACGGTATTTACAATGACATACTTTCCAACAAACCAACTTTTACGGGACTGGAAAAAAGCAGGACTGTCCCTGAAAAAGTTGGGTCTGTTGGCAGGTATGCGGATGGAAAAATGTGGGACAGGAACTAAAAAAAGCTTAGGGTTAATGTACGGTTATGTTTAAGAGTAGTAGCAGTGCACTGGTTTGGTTAAAGATGTATTATGTCTAAATAATAACTTAATTTTAATTTTAATGGGTGTTAAACAAATTAGGGGTTTAATTCATTTTATTATATTTTAAAGTTATATTTATTATTTACTTTATTATATTTATTTAACGTTTATAGTGCTACCTACCTAGCTATACCTACCTGCATTTGCATACCTAGTTTAGCTAAATTTGATGGGACAGGACTGGAAAAAAGCAGGACTGTCCCTGAAAAAGTTGGGTCTGTTAGCAGGTATGTGGATGGAAAAATGTTATAGGATGAAGTGTGAGTTATAGCGTTAATGCTAGTGAGTGTAGAAGTGAAGGCCAGGACAAATAACAGGAGGAAAGGTCCTTGTGATTTGTGAATTGTACATGTGTGTGTGTGTTATGTTTGGTTGGTTGTGTATCAGATGGAAGAAAACGAAATGAAAGATTTGCTGAGAAAAAGTAGATGATTGAAAAATGGAAAAGGTTTCACCCCAGGGCAAAGCATCCAAACACTGTCAGTCCTAGACGTTTGGCAGCGGACTTTCAGAGCTCAGACACTAGGCCCTAGCGTAAATAAAATAAAACATATTATTTGCAAAGTATTTTACGCATCTAAAAAAGCTCATGAAAACACTCATAAAAAAGTTCAAGTACACTCGTTGTGCTTCAGGTATAAATTTACAGCTCCTGGTATGTGTCACTGCCAAACAACACATCAATATGTGTTCAGCAACATGTCCTGAGTACCACCCATGCATAGGGTTGTTCAGTTGTTTAGGGTCTAAATGGCCTCAGTTGGGACATGCACATTTTTCAGTTTGGAATTTTGACATCTGGTCACTCTGCTAAAAAGGCTGCATTTTAGAGGTGCGCATTTTTGGGGAAATTTAATGCAGATAAATGCAAAGTTATGCACTTTGGGGTAAGGAAAGCACAAGCAACTTACACCCTAAATGATAATGAATTAGGTAAAACAATAAATGAGAAGGATTTGGGAATTGTCATAGACAACAAACTAGGCAACAATGTGCAATGCAATGTCAGTCAGCAGTTGCTAAGGCCAATAAGGTGATATAATATTGCCTCTTTATAAATCACAGCTTGAACATGATGTGCAATTTTGGCCACCTATTCTAAAGAAGGATGTAATAGCACTGGAAAGGGTGCAGAGGCGGGCTACAAAATTAATAAAATTAATGGAACACTTTAGTTATGAAGAAAGGTCAACACACTTAAATCTGTTTAGTTTAGAAAAACGGCGCCTCAGAGGGGATATGAAAGCATTATATAAATATATTTGGGGCCAATACAAACCATTGTCTGGAAACCTATCCGTAAACAGGACTATGCGTAGGACACGTGGTCACGCTTTTAGACTGGAGGAAAGGAGATTCTCTGCCTGCAGAGGTAGTTTTATCAGAGTCTGTACAGACATTTAAACAGCAACTGGATAAATACTTGCAAAAACATAATATTCAGGGATATAATTTTTCAATTGGGAAACAGCTTCTTGATCCAAGGAGAGATCTGACTGCCATTCTGAGGTCAAGAAGGATTTTTTTCCCTAGTTTGTTACAAAATTGGAAAGAGCTACAAACTGGATTTTCTTTTGCCTTATTTTGGATCAACAGCTATTAACACACATGGGAAAGGCTGAACCTGATGGACGCATGTCTTTTTTGTCAATCTATGTAACTATGTTACTATAAAACAAATTGCTACCACAAACATTGACAAAGTGTTGCTGCTGAATGTCCCCTTTAAAAGAGACTATTAATTCAGCCTCAATTGACTGCATTAAAAAGGCATAATATACTTATGCATTCATCATTGCAGGGACAGTACACTATTGTAATGGTAGTTTGTTTGCTTTTATTGGACAATAATTTAGTTTTAGCATAAGATACGAGAAGATCAACCTCCCTTTATAAAATCCAAACCAATATTAAAGTAGGATATACAGCCAGACATTAGTTTTTTTTTGTTTTTTTTATTGAATTATATTAAACTACATTCAATAAACCATTTCGATAGTATGGTATGATACTATAGAAGGGAAGGAGAAATAATGAAGTCTATTGAGAAGAGGTTGTAGGCTTCCATTTAGGTGGTTACTCTCCATTGTACAGTGGTATCACGGCTACCCTGAACCTTGGTGGCTCCTGCTGTTGGCAAGCTCTGCAGCACAGAAAGCAGCAAAGGAGCTTCTGAAAGATGAACCTTAATGCTGATTTAATCTTGCTGGTCAGAAACGAGATGTCTTCAGGTTCCTGGGGTTCATCATACACAGTCACAGGATTGCTGAAGCTTATTTTACGTTTCTTGTTTTCGCTTAAGTTTTCACTGTGCTGCTTCTGGTTTTCCTTTAGAGCACACTGTCCCAATGAGACGTGCACAGGCTCCGGGGTGGTTTTCTTGCGCCTTTTTCTGACTTTTCTCTTTAGTGCAAATGTCGTTGACAACAGTCTCACGTGTTGCCGTATTTTCAGGAGAAATTTCTCAGTGGCTTCTTCCATTTTTTTAGCTTGGACCTGCTTGATGGCTTCTTCCATTTTTTTAGTCTGGACCTGCTTGATGTTGTGAACCAGGTCATGGCTCAATGGAAATAGCGGCTTTGCTGGCTGGTATCCACATTTGCATTTCATTTTTGGTGAAGACTTCTGTACGGTTGCAGATTCTTCCCTTTTAGAATTTAAGAGAGAAGATGTGTACATCTCTAAAGCTGACATCACAACCCAGAGCAGCACAATTGCTGATGGGATTGCCACAAGGGCACATTCAAGGTGCTGCCAGAGAGCACATTCTTCTACCAGGTCAGGAAATCTCTAAATAGAAGATAAGACAGAGCTGTCAGTACTGCCCACAAGACTAATGTAGTGTTCTAAAGCCAATCATTTTGCATGACTTTTTTTAAGTATTAACTATTGCAACTTAATGTTTTCTTTATTGAAAAATACAATCAAGAGAGCCTACTATGCATGCAAAATGAGGGCAAAGCTTGTTGATTGCACACTTCATCATTTTTTTGGCACACATAGGGCTTTTTTAAAGTATGTGTTTTCCTCCGCATTCTCGTCTCTTGCAGTGACCGGAGTAAGGGTCGCTTAAACTGGCAGCGTCTGAAAGGCAGTGACTTTCCAGGACATTATATCACTATATATGGACATTAACAGGCTAAACCTGAGAGAGGAATGTTTCCTGCTTGTTTTGTCCCTTCATTCTTAAATGATAAATAATGGGTTTATTAGAACATTGGGGAAGCATCTTAATTTGGTCATATGGTAACACTATTTTTTCCTATTTATAACAATTTCAAATAAACTATTAAGGCCATGCTTTACCAGTGTTAGACAGTAACAAAATCAGGTTATAAAACTGCATTATGTGTGAGCCTGAGATAATCTATTATTATCACAATTCTCCTGTTGTTGTATTTGGATCGTTCTGTTCTGGATAGTTTTCTTTGAAAGATAAAAACATGATATTTGAGGTTACTTACCATCACAAAAGGTTCTTGACTCAGACAGAAAAGGTTTACAAAGAAAATTATCGAAGTGACCTGCATTGTCATTGCTTTCACTTAAAAGTGATTTTGAGAGACACCAGTTCATCATTGTGTCGCAAAGTGATACCTGCATCACAAAGGAATTATATCATAGCCATTAAGACTAGCCTGCCTTAAAGGGCCGCGCCGTTCACCCTGTAGTCACACCACTGGTCGTCCTGTAAGCTTTTTATCCCATCCTCTCTCTTCTTTTTGCTTTATTTTGACTTTGGGTACTGTAAGCTTTATTGTATAACTATATATACATTTACATGGAGCAACATGTAAAGCTAATTCATTGAAACTCCACATATTTCTTCATGCTATGTCTTATTCAGTATTTTCATCTGCAAATTTAATAAAACTGTAAATAACCCCCCCCCCAAAAAATGCACATTATTTCAATGATGATTCATTTGAGAATCGCCAGTGTACATTTTACATTGGTTCACTCTTACCTACATAAATGCTGACATAATATTGTTATTGCTAGGAAGGCTCATTAAACATATGATTCACAATATTTTCACATATTGACATTTAAAATTCAGGCACTATTAAGTAAATTATAACATTTGGAACCCGTGAGAAAAAAAAAAGCCATTGTCACATTGATTACAGCTTAAGATAACCTGAGTATACACACAATGCAGTTTGTAAATGATCATTTCATTTAATAAAGGGTTCATCGATACCAATATCACCCATGTGAAAAAGTAATTGTCCTCAAACCTCATAACTGATTGTGCCTCCTTTGGTGTTTGCAATACCTAGTAATGAGTCTTTTATATCGGTGTGGAGGAATTTTGGTCCACTCTTCTTTGCTTCTTTTTTTAATTCAGCCACATTGGAGGGTTTTGCGAGGATGAACATTTAAAGATCTAATAGATTTTTTGGGGGCATCATCAGTTACTTTATACTGAAGCTTTTTTTTGGGCGGGGGGGATACAACTTTCAGTTCCAGTACTAGAAGTTGGTTTCAGACACATGATACAAGCTTAAACATTAGTCATATCTAGTCATATCCTGTGTGAAATGGGGTTCCATACATGTTTCAGATGGAAGATGAGCCAGAAGAAAATTCTAAATGGACATCCAATGTGCCATACAGAGAGCGCAATACATCCAGGACCTTCTCTTGAATAAAATCAACTTGATCAAAGGGGCAATAGTCATCCAGGCTAGACCTAAAAATATAATAAATACATGTATTAAACAAGTAAATATAGTATTGTGAGACCCAAAACTTGTATCAACATTCTGTTCTTGAAAAGGCTTGGCATAAGTGTCTTAAGTCACACGTTAAGTTTTATCATATAAAATTTAGAAGTCCAAAAACGTCTATTTCTGGTCAGTATATACATTTCCAACAGCTTTATGATTCTGTTAAATGCACTACACTATAATAAATGTCTTTTTACTGTTACAATAAAGGATATTACTCCAAAGCTTGACTCAGGAGAAATAATCATGCAGAACAAGAAGTTAAGATGTCTGCTCCTACTGGTATAAACATGCTGGGATTCTAATACATATACATTTTTAAATCATAAACACCATTATGTATTTTCATTTATTGTATAAAACTTTAAAATGTAGGGCTTGGACAGGGTCAGATCTACGTTATGTAATTTGTCAGAGTAAATCTCTTTACTATATTGTACAGGTTAACATGTTTCCATAATACAGTAATTCCTTGAATAAAGTTGTTTCGTTCAACGTTATTTCGTTATAACGTTGATAACCACTCACACTCTCTGTCACTGTCTCCCTACTCTCTCCGCTGATCACTTTCGTGCCAGTCTCCTTTCTAGCAGCTTTGGTGAACTTCCACAAAGGGATGGGTCCTCTGGGAATATCCTCTCCCCTGTTTCTCCCTTTGTGGAAGACATTATGAAAAGAAGACTCAAGAGGACAAAGATGCAAGTTTAAAAGTGGAGCTGAGGGGAAGGAGACAGGGACATGGAAGTGGTCAGTGGAGACATTATCCATGTTTTCACTTAAATCTGCAATGTTACGTGAGGATTGATTGAATAACACAGCACCACCACCTTATGTGCCTATTGTTTTTGCAACCTCTGAAATCACTTATTCTCTGGTCATAGCAACAAACAATGAGAAGACTCTAATACATCTGGATTAACATTTATTGGATTTTTCTTGAACGCTGCTTAAAGCTATCTCATATCCAAGTGTTTTGGATATGCAGTTCTTAATGATGATGTAAGAAGGATTAAAAAAAAATATCCATCTCTACCTGTCCTTATGTGAAAAATCATGAAAATATTGAAAATTTCCCCCTTAGTTACTTAATCAATCAAATGTAATTGATAAGTGGGTTCACTAGACACACCTAGGTACGATAACTGCTATCCTGTTGAATTTAAATATTAAATTTATTAATTCAATTCAACCCGTCTAGTCATGAAGAGATGACAAAGTCATTGACATCTATCAGTCTGGAAATATTTACAAGGGTTTATAAGGCTCTGGGACTCCAGCGAACCTCGGTGACAGCTGAAACCTGCAACCTTGGACAGCGGTGAATCTTCCCAGGAGTGGAAGGCCTACAAAATTCCTCCAAGATTGCATCAATGACTCATCCAGGAGATCCCAAAAGTACCCAAACTAATACCTAAAGAACTGTAGGCCTCACTTGCCTCAGTTAAGGTCAGTGTTCAGGATTCCAACATCACTTTGTTGCCTCAAGCGCTGTTGGGTTATTCAGCAGGACAATAATTGGAGGCACACAACTTAGTCCTCCTCTGAATGAGTCAAAAGAAATGAAGGTTTTGGAGTGGCCTCGCAAAACCCTCCAATGTGGCTGAATTTAAAAAAGGAGCAAAGAAGAGTAGACCAAAATTCCTTCACACCGATATAAAAGACTCATTACTAGGTATTGCAAACACCAAAGGAGGCACAATCAGTTATGAGGACAATTACTTTTTTTCACATGGGTGATATTGGTATCAATTAACTCTTTACCTTTATTAAATGAAATGATCATTTACAAACTCCATTGTGTGTATACTCAGGTTATATAAAAATTAGTTGAACGATCGGAAACTTAAATGTGACACATAAGCAAAAATAGAAGAAATTGGGAAAGGGCAAAGCAGATTACATTAACAGACATCGCCCATTTAACTTACTGTTTTTTAAATACATTTCTTACAGCTGTTCTAAATCCTCTAAAATACTTTAATATCCTCTAAAATACATTAATATCAAAGCACAGCAGTAACAGCAAATGCTCCCACACCGTGTGTATTGCCCCCAGCTAGCCCCACATTGTATATTTATCCCACTGCCCAGCCCCCTCTTTAGTATTGATTTATGTGATGTCCCCAGCCAGCACCCTCGTGTGAATTAATGCCCCCACCTTAGCACCCAGATTTCACTCAAACGATCTGCCCAACACGCAGAATGGAAGCATAAGACTTCCCACCTTTGCCCCCAAACAACCTGCCTGTGGTATCCTCAAACAGCCTCCCTGTGCAATGCCACCCCCACTTAAACATCCATGCAATCACACACATATTCATTCATTCATTATTCACAAACATTTATTCACTCATTCATATTTTAATTTCCTCATTTACAGATACTAATCATTTACAGATACTACCGTATTTGCTCAATTATAAGACGAGGTTTTTTTCAGAGCAAATGCTCTGAAAAATACCCCTCGTCTTCTAATCGGGGTCGTCTTCTAATCAGACCTCAAATAGAGGTCTGATTATGAGACTAAGATCCAGATCCCCCGCACCGCTGCAGGGGACCTGGATCCTCCTGCCCCCCCCCCCATTTAACACCCCCACACACACACACTTACCGGTGCTTCCTGCTGTATTGCCGGGGCAGCGGGTTGACGTCTACGCGATCCGCGTAGACAACGTCCGCTGCAGCTGGAAGGAGGTGTGGCTAGCAGCGGGGGTTGTCTGCGCAGACCTTCCCCGACTGTCAGAGATCAGATCTCTGACAGCCGGGGAAGGTATGCACGATGGACGCAGACAAACCCCCGCTGCCAACTCCACCTCCTTCCGGCTGCAGCGGAAGGAGACGTCAACCCGCTGCCCCGACAGTACAGCAGGAAATTGGAAGCACCGGTAAGTGTGTGTGTGTTAAATGGGGACATAGGGCATTTCTGGAATGCCTTATACCCCTATATGCCACTCTGGCACTTAGGGGGTTAAAAGGCATATTATGGGGCAGAGTGGCACATAGGGGGTCAAAAGTCATACCATGGGGCACAGTGGCATAAAGAGGGTTAAAAGGCATATCATGGGCCACAGTGCCATATTGGTGTGGCAAGCCTGGGGGCAAATGTGCGTAACTGGGGGACAGGTTGGAAAATACAAGGAAATAAAAACAAAAAAATATTTTTCTCAATCATAGCTTTTATTAAAAAAAATAGTTTACATGAATTAACATTTACTGGTAAAACTTTTTTCCTTTAGGGTCGTCTTATATTCAGGCTTTTTCTTTTATTCCTAAGTTAATATTCAGATTTTGGGGGGTTGTCTAATAATTCATTCCCTCAATCACGTATACTCATTCATACAACCTCCCCCACCCCCTTATCTGAACTGCAGATCAATCTGTGCCACACACAGACTTCTGCAGGAGCCGCTGCATTCCTCTGCGTTCTTCTTTTGTACCGCCCGGGAAAGCAGGAACGGTGCGGAGTCATGTGACGTAGTCGCGAGACTTCGCTAGTTTCCTGTTCGTCCTGGGTGGAACAAGAGACGCTGCTCGCTCAGCTAACAACGCGATCACGGTTAATGCAGGCTGGCAGGTTTATTAACATTTAGGGCGGCCGGGGGGCAATTGCACCCCTGCCCCTGTCCATAATTCACACGGAGAATACCTCCATGGTTACACAGAGGTGCTCAGAAACAGCAGCGAAAAGGCTAAAATGCTAACACACACATTATTGCCTAAACTCGACAAGTTTATTAACCCTGTAAGAACACTGAGCTACGAATCTTTTCATGAATAGTAAAGAATCGCCTCTACCAATTCCCTTGAGCTCTGGATTCAAGAGGTTCATTGTCTCACTTGAATGGATTGATTTCACTTTCCTTTTGACTTAAAACACAATAATCTACCTTGATTAAGGCTATACAGAGAAGAATATGCCATTTTGTTTTGTGTGTGTGCGTGTGTGTGTGTGTGTGTGTGTGTGTGTGTGCCAAGAGTTACCTTAGTCACCTCCATTTTTTCACATCAGATCAGTTTTAAAAACACAACAGTAATTATAGCTAATCCAATTATTCGTTTCAGGTCAGCTACAATGGCACTACATGAGTATGTTGGCATAGGAAAGTAGATATTTAATAAAAGTTCTGATACTTTCATTCTGGAATGTGAAAACAAACCAAGAATTCTCTTGCACTAGACAACAATTTAAAATATAAAATATGCACAAAAGCATATTTACTAAAACAAGCATATTCACTAAAACAAGCCTTTTCACTAAATCAGAGATAATTTTCCTTTTTAACTGAATTCCCACTTGGCAGAGTTAATCCTGGGAGTTAAAGGGTTCAGTGCACCTGGATTGCTAGTATTGTTAAGTATTGCCCCCTTGTGGATTTAAAAAATATTGCCCACACAAACACAAGTACTTTTGTAATATAGAAGCATATTAAATTGTCTTAATAGACATAAAAAAAAAACGATAGGGAAAACATGTATCATGGCAAGGCAACAAATCATTAGTCCTAAAAAAAATTGCATATTTATCCCTAAATCTGTATTTTCGGCAACACTTCACCCCTTTCGGATAACAGGTCAATGTGTAGTACTCAACTAAACAGAAAAATGACATATTGGCTTTACATAAATTCTTATATTATATTCAACGTTCCAGGTACTGATAGATTATTCACTTAGAAAGTGATTTAGCAAAGATAATACATTGCCATTGGTGTCATAGTTTGGGTTTCTTTGCTATAAGTGCCACAGGCTTTACGGTATTTTATTTTGTGTACAACAATATCAAATATATATTTATATATATTTATAATTATATCAGTAACAAGCATACTGCCAGTTTTGTTATATTTACCTTGCTAATGTGACAAGCGTTGGCTTTGGGAGATTTTTCAAGAGATGTTTCATGGCGTGAATAAGACCGTTTATCTCCGTTTCTGAGCTTACATGGTGTGGAAGCTCAGCATAATCACATGTAAGACCAGCTTGGTGTATCTGCAAAAGAAGCATGTGAATTGAACACGAGGACGTGAGGTATTTATCTTTAGTCACTCTGTTCCCTATGGCTCACTTAAAAAAAATAAACCTGCAGAGGTTATTAAGGTTTGTGTGTAATGATTATATATAAGAAGAGGGCACGCCATAACTTTTTAACCCATTAAGGACCGGCGACGTAGGAGATCTGTCACAGAAAAAAAAATGGTACCTGAGGACCAAGGCCGTCTTCCCTATGTCATGGGGTTTAAGCACCAGCAGAGTTAAATTCCTTACGGTAAAAGGAGATCAGACCCTCCAACCTCACAGCTAGGGCCAAAATCTGTTGCCCTGAGCTGTCAGATTGGATGTGACAGTGCTCTAATTGAGTGTTATTACATTCAATAGGCATTTAAATGCTTGAACAGGGGTTTGCCACCACTCGCCATGGAATCTGTGCAATGCGGCAGGGACTCTCAGCGTCTACAGAGACCCTGATTGGGTTCCCTGCCACAATATGCAATCAGTCAGTGTGTCTGTTACTATCCCCATAGGATTTCCCCTACTGCTGTAGAGGGGATCCCTCTACTGTACAGGAGAACACAATAGGGAAACTAACAGGTGATGTTACCCAGTGGATCTCTATACATCAAGCAATGCTCGCCAATAGAGAACAGTGTCAAAAATTTAATTGAATGTGTTAAAAAATAAATATACAAAAATGTACACATATAAAAAATAGTCTCATGTCTAGCCCTATAAGATATTTAAAAAAATATTCTTCCCACCCCTACAGCATTTTCCAGTTACAAAAAAAATACACTGACAAAAAATATAGGGTAATTTGAATTGGAGGGGGCAGCTAAACTAACACGGGGATACTCTTGAACATAGAAGTGTTTTGTTTTTGCTGTAGTCGCCAATTTTTGGAAGAGATTGGAATATCCATAGCAAACAAAATTATTTTCAGTAATGTATACTTTTATCGGGTGGTTTTGATATTTGTCAGTAATACTGAAGTTATAGTCCAACTACGTTAAATTTGGGGATGGAGTAGTTTGAGGGGAAAAAAAAGGGATGTGCAACTTTTGGACTTTTTTCTCATACGAAATAATGTCTTGCATTGATAAATACGGCTTCAGAAGAAAACTCTACTTGTGCTCAAAAAATATATAATTTGTGTGGGTTCATGAATCGAGTAAGAGGGACATTGCTCTGGTCCTTAAGGGGTTAAGAAACAAATTTAATATTGCATGCTGGGTTACATAGTAAACTCTACGTTTCAGTCCCAATCAGGACTCAATAAATAAAACACAACTGTGCATAACTAGTGGGGAGTATTATATCAAGCACTGCTGGTACAAACATACAGACATCTTAAAAATAAAAAATAAAAAAATAAAAAAGATTTACCATTTCGTAGTCAGGGGCTTCCATCCGAGATTTGAGGCTATCTACAAGCTGAACCAGGGGGCTCATTCTGAAAAGTATAAAAACAGTGGGGTTCAAAAAACAAACTTGAACACCAGACTGACACCTAGAAGATACTAGTTTACATATCTTTGGCCAAACACAGTAACACAGCTCATCCATTGCTAGCCAATACCGCAGTTTTATTAACCCTTTGAAACAAAGCACTTTCAACAAGGAAAGGCACTCCCAGGTCATATGTCATTTATTTTGTTTACGTATGCTTGATTTTATATTAACCCCTTAAGGACTGTTTTTGGGGGGTTTTTTTGTACCCTTTATGACGAAGGCTGTGTTAACATTTTGCGGTGCTCGTGCTTAGCTGTAATTTTCCTCTCTCTTGTTTGGTGTACCCACACAAGTTATATATTGTTTTGTTCTAGACAAGAAGGGCTTTCTTAGATACCATTATTTTGATCATATCATTTAAATTACCGTATTTGCTCGATTATAAGAAGAGGTTTTTTTTCAGAGCAAATACTCTGAAAAATACCCCTCGTCTTCTAATCGGGGTCGTCTTCTAATCAGACCTCAAACAGAAGTCTGATTATGAGACTAAGATCCAGATCCCCCGCACCGCTGCAGGGGACCTGGATCCTCCTGTCTCCCCCCCCCATTTAACACCCCCCCACACACACACACTTACCGGTGCTTCCTGCTGTATTGCCGGCGCAGCGGGTTGACGTCTACGCGATCTGCGTAGACAACGTCCGCTGCAGCCGGAAGGAGGTGTGGCTAGCAGCGGGGGTTGTCTGCGTCCGTCGCGCATACCTTCCCCGACTGTCAGAGATCAGAGTTCCCCCCACCGGTGCCGCACCGGTGCGGGGAACTCTGATCTCTGACAGCCGGGGAAGGTATGCGCGACGGACGCAGACAAACCCCCACTGCCAACTCCACCTCCTTCCGGCTGCAGCGGAAGGAGACGTCAACCCGCTGCCCCGGCAATACAGCAGGAAATTGGAAGCACCGGTGTGTGTGTGTGTGTGTGTGTGTGTGTGTGTGTGTTACATGGGGGCATAGGGCATTTCTGGAATGCCTTATACCCCTATATGCCACTCTGGCACTTAGGGGGTTAAAAGGCATTTCAGGAGGCAGAGTGGCATTAAAGGGGCATTTAATAGAGCACTCTGCCTCCTGAAATGCCTTATACCTCCCCATATGCTACTCTGCCCCATAATATGCCTTTTAACCCCCTAAATGCCAGAGTGGCATATAGGGGTATAAGGCATTTCTGGAGGCAGAGTGCTCTATACAATGCCTTTTAACTCCCTTAATGCCACTCTGCCTCCTGGAATGCCTTATACCTCCCTATATGCCACTCTGCCCCATAATATGCATTTTAACCCCCTAAATTCCAGAATGGGATATAGGGGTATAAGGCATTTCTGGAGGCAGAGTGGCACATAGGGGGTCAAAAGGCATTCCATGGGGCACAGTGGCATATAGAGGGTTAAAAGGCATATCATGGGCCACAGTGCCATATTGGTGTGGCAAGCCTGGGGGCAGATGTGCGTAACTGGGGGACAGGTTGGAAAATACAAGGAAATAAAAACAATCATACTCAATCATAGCTTTTATTAAAAAAATAGTTTACATGAATTAACATTTACTGGTAAAACTTTTTTCCTTTAGGGTCGTCTTATATTCAGGTTTTTTCTTTTTTTTCCTGAGTTAATATTCAGATTTTGGGGGGTCGTCTTATAATCAGGGTCGTCTTATAATCGAGCAAATACGGTATGATATAAAAAATGTTTGTTTTTTTTGTAAACCAAAGCACTTTTTCTTACTTTTAGTTGAAGAAAAAGATTTTAATATTTGTCCTGCGTTAAAAAAACACCCAATGATCAGATTTTTTTGTTTTTTGCAAGTTACAGGGCAATGAGTATTGCTATTTCAAAACCTTATTTTTTTTAAATCCGTTCATGGTTCCCCATGTGCTATTTGGGACATAAAAAAAAAAAAACTGTGCTCACCTTATCAAGCTAACGATATATTGATAATTTAGATGAAACAAAGTTTATTTGCAAAAATCACACTTCCTCATCCATACCCGGGATTAGAAGCCCATCTTTGTACGGTCTCCTCACCATCATCCTCACAGAAGTCTGCAAACGCGGCTTCTAGGTCCTCAAGCTGACGTACGCGATTCTCTACACAGTCTACCAGCGCGTCCTGAGAGTGAATAAAGGCACTATGGATGCTCAAGTTCCACTGGGCTGCAATTAATTGAAGGAATCTACTAGACAAACATTGATGATCACTTTTATAATGTTGTTGTTTCTTTCCTCTACACAAACAGAAAGAACAGTGGAGTTTTTTTTTTTTTTATCAAACTTAAAATATTTCAAATTGGCTTCTCTCCCTTTTCCTTCTCTGTCTTCCTTTCTCTCTGCCTTCCAACCCAAAACAGTGTCTGCCAACAGGGGTTAGTGGAACCTGGGTGCAGTATTTCTTTGGTGACCCCACACAATTAAACAGTATATGCTTACATTTACACCATACAGGGCCGGCCCTATAATGGGGCAGACTGGGGCAATTGCCCCAGGCGGCACTTTAGAAGGGGCGGCACTTTGCCGCCCCAAGCGCTTTTTTTTTTTTTTTTTTTTTGAAGCGGAGGAGAGAGAGAGGGGCACCGAGTGGTTTTCGCTTACCCGTTCGGCGCCCCTCTCTCTCCTCTGCGGCGAGTCTCCCTGTTCGGTCCCGGTGCCGGCTTGTAATGCAGAGCGCCGGAAGTGACGTCAATTTCCGGCGCTCAGCATTACAAGCCGGCACCGGGACCGAACAGGGAGACTCGCCGCAGGACTCTTTAAAGGTAAGCACCGGGGGGGGGGCGTCGGTGAAGTTTAAAATGCCGCCCCCCCCCGGCGTCGGCGGGGGGGGCGGCATTTTAAACTTCGCCCCAGGCGGCGTTAAGTCTTCGGCCGGCCCTGACACCATACAGTCATAGACACATGCTAACACCATACACCAATGCACATAACCCAACAGAGTAACACACAAACTCCATACACTCACACACGTTAACGTCACGCACATAAACATGTGGTCATTTTAAATACATTTTAACAATATATTTTTTGCTCTATTGATTTAGTTTTTTTAGGCGTGAAGTTCAAAATATTTAATTGTGGTTGAAACAGGCCTACAAATGGCACAGCACCTCTAAATGGCAATGTGATATTTCTTTACCTCCGAGTTATCAGAATTTGGCTTTTTGAAGCTGTACAGTTCTTGCAAGAGTTTGTATTCATCCTAAAAAGATAAAAATTATAGTAAGTGGCTAAAAATAAGAAACTTTAAAGAGTTCATCTACAGATTACCTTGAAAAATGCTGCTGAAGCCGTCATAAGATTTTTAGACCCAGGAAAAATTCAAATGATTTCCTACCATTACAAAACATTATTGCAATATAAATGAAGATAAGAACCAAGTCATGTTGATAATACACCTAAAGAGGTTAACACAAATATTCAGCAACATGCAAAGTTTTCTGCTTTTTAAAAACACACTATACAACATGCTCCTACTAAAGGTACACTTCTGCCATCTTTTGCAATTTAATAAATCTAATAGCTGCTTGGCCCTCTATGTAAATAGATGGTGGATTCTGGAGAAACCCCTCCCCACCATATGCATTTAACCCTTTCCATACATTAACAGCTAAATGTCCAGCAGCAGATGTGTTTGGCCAAAGGCATCTTCCTGCATCTCATTTACTTATATCTAGTTATATGCAGTGAAGGCTACGGGAAGGCGGTGTGAAGAGGACCGTTTAGACCCCTGTGTGCATGCATGGAAGCTACTCTCACTGATTTAAATAGGAGCACTTTCCTACCACTAACGGTTCAAGCAGCAAATCAGTGGCAAGAAATGTCAGATCATGGAGGAGGACCACTGCTGCAGCAAGGCTGCAACTTCTATGTCAGGTATATTATTTTCATTCTGGAAGGATGCCTAATAAAGTACTCATGGAGAACTTTAATAAGCATTTTTCTATAGTGGTGACTAAATTGTCCCTTTAAAGTTCAGCTAATGAATCTCATCAAATGCCACCAAACAAAACGGTACGCGACAAACTGCAAATAATATTTCAAATGCAGGAATTAGACATCATTAAAGAGCAGGAGATGGCCAGCTGCCCTTTCATGTGACATATACTTAGTTTATGTTTATATTTCTAGTACATGTATACACATACATATATGTATATGTATATATATATATATATATATATATATATATATATAAAACTGAGCAGCATACACACATATATTTTGAAGCCTATCAACACAACCCACAAGAAGCCACTAGATGGCAGAAGAGAGTTAATGTTACGACACGCTGAAGTCTCGACGTTTCCCAGCGCTGATATTTTACACCATAGTGACCCCATACAAAAAGGCTCTTCTGCAATACAGCACACGGACAGTTTTTCAATAGTTGTGAAGCTTGCAACTCTGTTGCAAGGTTAGCAAAGAAAGGTAACAAAAAAGTAATTGATACTTGCCTCTTTGCAGTCTGCATGGATCGCGAAAGTAAAAATATAGCAAGGTAATATAGCATACACATTTATATAAGCTACTGCGCAGCCTTGGTTTTTATTCCATGTCATCTGAAAAAGAGACCTTTGAAGTCCAGAAAGCATACATAACTTTTTGGCCTGACAAAATGTATCTATGTCTACTAAAGACCGGCCTTAATTTTGAACAAAAGACTCATATGGATGCAAGTTTTCATAGCTACATACCTGAGTATACATTTCTTTAAAAGGATTCTTGACTGAAAAGAAGTCTAGATCGATATCTAGAACAAAGGCATCTCCTTGAGCTAGTATTTGCATAATGGTGTTTTGTGAAGACAGGGTATTAGGATCAGTGCATGTTTCCATGTTATCATTTGATGAGGTCTCTTTTCTTGAGCTGCCTTCGGCATCTTCACAAGACAATCCGGCAGAGGGGACACGTTTCAGCGCTGCTGGAGAACCATCTGAGCAATCTTCACCTCCTGAAAGCTTTAATTTCTTAGCAGCAGATTCTCCCTTTTCTGAATCATCACATCCTGGTTCTTTCACGCCATTCAACAAAATAACACTCAAGTCGAGAGGTTTTGGATTTTCAAGCTGCTCTGTGGGAACGTAAAGACCATCGCTAAGAAAGTAATCATCTGTGCTCGTGACCCTAAAGTTGAATAGACAAAACAGTGCTATAGGATAAAGAGAAATCACTCAATTTATAATAAATAAAAAAATAATAAACGTAACAGAGACATTGTTTCACCATGAAACAAAAGCCTAAACCTCAACCCTCTGACCATGACTCCAAATGTACTGCTGTGAGCAGGAGGGTGTTGAGGAATTATAGACAGCTGAGCATCTCTTCGATTTTGGGGGGTTTCTTTACTTAACAAGGAGTATGAATGAGAGTTGAACATTTTAACTTCCCAACTCCACTATTCATTATAAAGAAACCACCTAAGTGAGATACTCCTGCATCAACGTCAGGTGTAGCTCGGCCGCGTTGGCAGCTATACATATATCACAGGGCTGAACCTGTTAATTGCTTTATCTTTTAATTATGCAGGGGCAAGTCAGGCTTTCCTACAAGCCAAGACTGGTCCTTCACAAGGCATAATGTGGTTTCTGGGGCCTCTTGCCGGGTACCAATTTTTGACATCACAGACTGGGTACGTGCTTGAAGGTCCTCCAGTTTAAAGGATGGGAGCAGCTGTAGGAGGTCTGACTGCTGCGATGCAATACATAGAAGGGGGACTTTGGAGGGATGACAGCACTCTGTTTCTAAGCAACTCTAGTATCTCGTTACATGATGCAGCACTTGTTGATATTGTATGGGGCATCCTAGGTGGAACAGCACTTTTAACATGCAATTTAGAGCTGCTCTTACAAAGCCAACATAGTTTAGTTTGAAAGCATGCAGATACAGTAATTTTTTAAGGTGTCCTGTTTAATAAATGTGTACAATGAAAAAAAGTATTTGTGACACACACCTAGTACATACTGCATTAAAAAGCTGAATGAAATTGAGGCGATAGTACGGCTTACCACAGGACAGGCACAGGTATGCAAAATACATACCGCAAAAGCAAGCCACCTTGTTTTTTATTCATTTAAAGAAAAATTCATGAATATCAAGTATTCAACCAGTATATTTGGAATCTGCATTCTGTACGGTTTCAACCTACCGGTTCCACATATGGAAGGCCATTCATACAATACCTTATAGTAGTTGTGGATCTGTCCTTGCCAACCAAGAAAGAATGATTGCCTTCCTTTATCTGCTGGGCCCAGGATGGATGAAGCCATACTACTTGAGAGAAATGTCCAGCGTACACCACAGGCATGATCCAGTTTTCAATGCTTAACTCACTGTAACACATAATATTATATAAATAATATAAAACCGGGTGTGTTTTTTTTTTGCAACATTAATAATATGAGCACAGTTCGAAAAATGGTCTGATCACCATTGCAGCCAAAAGAATATGCTATGGTCCTAAGAACACTTTTCAAAGGTTAAACAATAATCACCTTTTATACATCTCTTACGTCTCTTAAACAAAAAATATTTCCATGTGCGAAGTAAGTCTGTCCATCTCCATCCATGTGATGGCTCTGTGAGTCCCGCAGACCCCATGTGCCATGCGCGGAACACACCCCAATCGATTTTATTGGCGCTTTCTCATCACTGAATGCCTGCCAACCAGTGGCAAGAATTGTCAGACCATGGAAAAGGAGAGCAGCTTCTACCTCAGATAGGCACTTATTTTTTTCCAGTTTTGTGAAAAAAGCAAATTTAAGTACTCAGAGACTACTTTAATTGGCATTCTTTTTTGATCCCTTAACGACTGATGACGTGCCAGGCGCGTTGTTGCATTAAATAAGCTTATAAAAAGGATTAAAGGTCCTTCCTTCACTTAAACCGTGTTGCCTTGGTGTTGAGGCATTCACCAACACCGAAATCTACATTGCATTTACACAGTTTAACGTAAAATCCAATGTTTTGCAATTTCTCTTTGCATTTCTTTGAGGCTGTCGAATACGGTGATATACCCACAAAACAGCTCCTACAAGATACATTAGGGAAGGAAAGTGTTATCTTGGTCCCAAAGTCAAGCCGCGGTCCTTAGTGACCTGTTTTGGGTTGGACAGTCAAAAACGATGAGGCATCCTAAGGACCGTATAAAGATTCCCCTGATTGTGTGCACATATGGCACGAGTTTACTTCAAAGACCAAACAGCAACGTTACGCAGAACGAAAAAAAACATGTTAAATCCAAAATCTAGATTGCAATTTCATTAATAAAAGATTAGATCTCTGTAACAGTAGCTGGCAGCCTGGAAACGACCGTAAGATCGACTGTTTGATTTCTTTGTCAGCTTGCGAATTGCGTGATATTTCATGGTGTTTTCCTCCTACAACTTCAATGGTGTTCAATAAATAAATCAATTTAAGTTTAAGACACAAATATAGGTATGTCTTTAGCGGAGTACTTACAAGTTCCCCGCACCTCTGAGTTCTAAAAACAATTCAAGGTATGGATTTTTCTAGTCGATATTACAACAGAATAAAGATTAGTTCGTACAACTGTAGAGAATTAAGGTGATGGCTTGCAACTCGGGAAATGTATTGCATTCTCCAATATGCACGTGCGATTACTCCAGAGAAAAGCATTGAAAGAAAACAAATCAAGGGTACAACAAGATTTAAAATGCAGTATAGATTTACATGCATGTCTCAAGCATGTTTAAGACAGCACAATAATTCACATTAAGAGGGGAGAAAAAACATCCTCTTGATTTAAAAGATCTGCAAAGTCCAACACGAACTATTAATTCACTATTTGGAGTTTAATTTCAGCCTTTCACTAGTGGTTGGGGCTCTGCCCTTGGAAACGGAATCTGCTTTTAATTTTAATTTTTTTTTTTAACTAAATACAATGTTCTTGGTGTGAAAGCAAAAGCAGCTTGTTTTCGGGGCAACAGAAAGCTATTTGTTGAGTCCTTGCCAAGGTTGGTACAGTTGGTTGGACTGCCTTTGGAATCTTTCTACAGACAACCCTATTATGCCCGTAACAATGACAAAACATACTTTTTATTCTAGTACTGTTAAATGCACAAGCCCTTATTTGTAAAATAAAAAAAATCTTTAAAAGGGACACACTAGCCACCATATGCACATTAGCGCCTATGATAACTTCACGGTCTTTCTACATTTTCAAGGTGCCCATTTTGCAAATGCATAAGGGCATTCTGCTAAACCCTCTTTACGCATTTGCTCCTTTCCCCACCTCCCAGATATGTTCCATGTAGGAGAAGGAGAACACATGTCCCTGAACATGATATACTTACAGCCCGTGAGCTCCAGCGTCGGCCTTGAGGAACGCTGCTGATAGAGGTCTGTTAACACCCCATACGCGTGTGAGAGCACTAGCCCGCCGCTAACTGGTTGCCTCAAGTGAAAAAGCATCCTTAAGTTCTAAGCTGAAGGTCAACAATAGTAGAAGCAGCTTTTCAGCTTTAAGGTACATGGTCTCAATAAACACATACATAAAATACTGAATTCATTTGACTGTCAAGGTATTTATTAGTAAAATATTTACATTTTTGTACTTAAGTCCCAACTTTGCATATAAACCAGAACTCCTAACTGTCTAGCAGGGCAGAGTGGCTCAGGTAGGACATCACTGCCAATGGCAAAGTCACTCATTCCTAATCCCAATAGATATACAAAAGGCGCAGTTTTCGCGACTCTGTCTGAATGGCATCAAGAGCCGACCCACAGCTCACCTAAATGTTTGACAGAAACTCTTTGGGGTATCATTCTGGCGAAGTTCTTTTGCCCTTAATAAAGCATTATGATATAAAGGAAATTGAAACGTTCCACTCTCCAGCAAGCTACCAGGTCAGCAATTGTGGTCTGTTCACTTAAGATAGAGATTCCAGGTAAGTGGAGCGTTTCAAAACTAGATGAGCTCCAGTGAGCTTCTCCAAGTAGAAGACCTGAGTTCACCAAGGATGATCCATAGGTAATATGGGAGAGTACATAAAACTCTCCTCACTGATTTAGCTATACCTTGTACAGGGCCAACAGAGACCTTTCTGCAGGATAAACTCACTGGGGTTTACCCATGACAGTGGCATCAGGGAGTTGAAATGTCAAACCCTATTGCCAAGTAACTATTTAGTGAGCAGACCCCCAAAGGTGTTTCCTGTACAATCTAGAGGTACAGTATTTATAAAGAGCACCATCCCCTTTACTCAAGGGAAGAACATACAAACCTATTTGGGATATACATGTAAAGGCTAAAATACTCCCTTTCTATTAAACCTCTTGTGCATTGCACACTATCTGGCATGTTAAAGGTTAAGGCACAGGGGTGTTATACTTTAAAATTACTCTTCTAAAAATAAATATGTCTCTCACACACATATCAGATTTCTTTCCACCTTAAATGAAACCTGATTAGTTTAGTAGACCCAAGGCAATAAACAGCGGATTGCATTATGTGTGCATCTCTTTACTCCACAATCAACCTCATTTTAATGGATATGTGCAATTTATTTAATTGATTGCGTTCTTCGGGTGATTGTCACACATAATTAAGCAGAGAAAAACGTATTTGTGCATGAGTATGCATGACATTACCTGAATAGGGCTTCTTTGTCAAATACGGTGTCTGCAGGCATGTTTACTGGTATCAGTAGATCTGGGTGGGAATCAAAGTGAACAAAGCTGATGTTACGGCCCGGTAGGTGCTTTGATCCAATGGCGCGATAGATAAAGGGCAGAACCTGAAAAAAAGGACACAGTTGTTGGAATGAAGAATAACTGAAAGCTGTCAAGGTCCATTGCTTTAAACAGAAAACATGTCCAGCATAGACACACACACTGATTATCTATATATATATATAATCAGTATATATATATATATGTATATATTACAAACACAAATCAGGTTAATCCAAAAAAATTAATAACATTTGAAATAGCTCTTTTGAGCAGGGCCCTCCTCACCTGTTGTCTCTGTTAGTCAATTTATGTTACATACTACTTGTTATGTCCTGTCTACCCATTGTACAGCGCTACAGAATTAGATGGCACTATATAAAACAATAAATAATAATAAATATGCGTGTGTGGCACAATAATTATTATTTTAGTCAATACTTTGTGCTGCCTGTCTTTGCCAACAGCTCTGAATCTTCTCCTATAATCCCTGATGAAGTATACATGACAAGGGATCTGAGACCATTCCTCCATACAGAATCTCTCCAATCTGTACAATTTCGAAGTTGACGCTGATGGGCTCTCCTCTTCATTTCACCCCACAGGTTTTCTATTGGATTCAAGTCAGGGGATTGGGATGGCCATGGTAGGACCTTAATTGTGTGGTGAGTAAACCATTTTTGTGTTGATTTTGATGTATGTTTTGGATCATTGCCCAACCATGGCCCAGCTTTATGGCAAAGACAGCCAGGTGTTCATTTAATATCTGTTGATATATGATATTGAGTCCATGATACCACGTATCCTAACAAAATGTCCAGGTCCTCTGGCAGAACAATAGCCCAAAACATCAAAGAACCACCACCAAATGTGAACACAAGGCACTTTTCCACATAGCTATCTCTTGGTGAGCGCCAAACCCACCTGTGGTGATTATTGCCGAAAAGCTCTATTTTAGTTTCATCTGACCATAGAACCCGATCTCATTTTAAGTTCCAGTAGAATCTGGCAAACTGAAGATGGTTGAGTTTGTTTTTGGATGATAGTAGAGGTTTCTTTCTTAAAACCTTTCCAAACAGCTTGTGGTGATTGTAATTTTAGAGACTTTTATGACCCCATGACGGAAGAACTAACTTCTGCAATTCTCTGGCTGTGATCCTTGGAGATGTTTTTTGGCCACTCGAACCATACTCTTCACAGTGCATTGAGACAACATAGACACACATCTTCTTCCAGGTTGATTCATAACACTTCTAGTTGACTGGAAATTCTTAATTATTGTCCTGATGGTAGAAAAGGGCATTTTCCATACTTTTGCTATTTTCTTATTTTGTGAAGCTCGACGACTTTTAGCCACACATCACAGCTATATTCCTTGTTGTGATGAATGACTAAAGGGATATGCATTACCTAATATATATATATATATATATATATATATATATATATATATCTGCAAAAACACTTATTCTTGTACTACTCCCCAGCCCTTCAGTGAACACAGTGCCTTCCACTACAAATATTTTTACATTTTGACTCATCAGTCCCTAGTGCCTGCTGCCATTTTTTATACCCCAGCTCTTGTGTTTTAGTGAATAGTTGAGTCATTTGGCCCTGTGTCCACAGGTATAACTTTTTGGCCAAAAGCCTTCCATGAAGGCCACTTCTGACCGAACATCTCTGTGAAGCATGAGTGTATCAGGGTGCCACTGGTTTCTGCTATGCTGAGCTGATGGCACTGCTGGGCATAAGCGTGATGCGTCTTTCATCTGCTTTACCAAGTTTCCTTGCCCGGCCATTGCGTCTACAACATTGCTAATTTCTCTGTTCTTCTTCAAAAGAGCTTGGACAGAACATCTGGAAAGCCTTGTCTGCCTTGAAATTTCTGCCTGGGAAGAGACCTTCTTGATGCAATATTGTATTGCAACCTTGTATCTTGTTGCTTCCCCTGGTCTTGCCATGGTGTATGACTTTTGACATCAACCTGACCTTGTTATAGAATTTGACTGTTCCTCACCCATTCCTCCTACACAGCTGTTTCTGTTTCAGATAATAATGGTGTTTCAAGTTACATATTAAATTGATGATCATTAGCGCCTCTTTGGTATAATTATGTAATCATACACCTGACTATATGCCTACAAAATCCCTAGTTTTGAAAACATTCTTACTTTACAACACCTGCCTAAAACGTAGCTGAGATACGTATGCCATTGCTTGTAAATGCCTGTGCTATAATAACCTGCTTGGTTAGCAGTGTGAAATGTCACAGGGTGTGGGAAACTACAGCTTCTCCCCATGTTAAGTTTATTTTACTTTTCGTTCATACTTTTGTATGAATTGTTTGTTTAGAAGGCTCCCTGGAACACTGGAGTGTTTCTTTGATGGTATTATATTCAAACAAATCTCATTTTTCTTTCCTGACACTAAAATTAGAAACAAATGTTTCTAGTTACATATTGGAGCATATGTAAAAACAACAACTTCAACAGCAGAACTCTCTCCACCTAATGTAACGCTTTGTCTTACTCTGTCAATTCTAGTCTTGTCATACCCCTTGAGCATATATATATTGTATGAAGCGCTGTGCAAATTGTTGGCGCTATATAAATAAAAGATAATAGTTTGGCTGTCCCTTTAAACCAACTATGTTGCTAAGCCACATACTACTCAATATCGCACTACTTTTATTACAACGCGCTCAATACACGTTATATATATATAAGAAGCGGTAAGTAGCCATAGCAACCAATAAATTAATCTCATCGGTGGTAGCATCCCTTTAGTTGCTATGGTGACATGACACAGAGCTACATCTGCCCCACATCTAGCAGTTTACCCCAGAATTAGTTTTTAGACATATGGTGTATCTAAATTAGGTTAACCATTTTTGATGGTTACATACATCGTGGTGATCCTCCACCACCCACACGGGCAGCTCGTTGTATTTTCTTAGACGATGGCTCTGCTGGCTGCTGTTGTTGTTGTTCATGGTGACAGATCCAGCTGTCAATGCGGTCCCGTCCATATTTACTGTAGAACGACGTGTAAAAGGCACACGACAACGGGCAACCACAGTTCTCCAGACGGACACAGACGCCGGTACACTGATTGGCCCACAGATGGAGAATGCGCCAACCGGTCTCATGCATCGCCTACCTAAACAAGCGTGTGCCCGTGGCCACCATCTTTATTATGGGCATTAACTTTGTTTGGTATACACTTTCCACCTACTCCTTTGACTGGACAGTCAGTTGCAGTTTTTGCAATACATTAAGGGTTAAAATAAAAGCACGTAAACGACACCTTATTGTTACCACAGGCGTATGCTGAACAGACATACAATGCGTTTAGCGAGCTGCCCTACATAAAAATGGCCGTTTCTGCCCTGCGAAGTCTTTGCTTTGCGAAGTCTTTTGTGCATGTTTGTTTTTTCTTGCCACCTATTGGCTCCATCTAACATCTTCCAGAGGGTGCGGAGTAAGACTGACACGTTCTTTGACCAATCGCGTTTGTGAAGTGAGTCCTGTGTTGAGCAGCCGCTGGGTTCACAGGTTGTGGGCGGGACACGAGAAAGGTCGCTTCCGGTCTTGAGTGTGACTGTGTATCGTTGCTGTCGGGTGAGTGGGGTAATTAGAACGGGAACGGAGGGAAAAGACGGCAAATACATAAGGTTCTATCTCCCGTAACGTAGAGTTTGTATACCGGTTTATTTTGGTGTCTAGTTGTGACGCTTGCATTGGTTCTGCACAGAGCCTTAGGGTTTTGGTGTCAATCTTTTAGAAGTGGACATCTATGAATTCTTCATGCCATAGACAAGTATTTGGTCAGAATTACCCATGAGCAGTCATATATGTGTTACCTTATTATGTCCACATACATGATATATAGTAGTAGCTATCCATATGTAGCTACTATATAGCATATATAACAACCACCTGACAATAGACCTCTCCAGATGCTCCAATTTGCATGTACTGCTTTATATTGATAGGTTATGATCCTGATACATTTTTGTGTAGGGCAGATCTATACAATTAAGTCATTCAGACTACGGTAGAGGACCGGAGATGTGCAGCCCTGGATTAGAGCATCTATTAGCTTTTTTGGTGGTATCTTCAATAAGAAAGGGACGATTAAGGGTGACTCTAAAATGGAGTGCCTAAAATGTAGGAAAGATAGCTGAGATACTCCCAGTGAGGGATAATTCAGAGGTGGGAGTAGATGAAGGAAAGATAGATGTCTGTGTGTCTGATTTCTCTCTAACTGGTCGATCAGGATACTTATACAATTTGGAACCCCAAGGTATAGAAGTACTCTAAAGTTCTCCGACAGTAGTTAAGATTTAGTTTGAATTTAAGGTCACAAGAGGAAAACCGGAGGCAGCAGAAAGACAACTAGTGACTTGAGAAACGCAAGGGTGTCTGTTCAGAAGAAGAGATCTAGCTTGGGTATCATCAACATATAAATTGTATTAAAGTTCATAAGAAACTATAGTGTAGGAACAAAGAAGGTTCAACAATCATAGTTTGATGGGAATCGCTAGGGATGCAAGTATACCCCACTAATAGTTAGGGACCAGACCTCGCTGTAGAGCGAAAATCGCTTACCTTAATATATTTTCATCCCTTGCTTATGGTGATTCCAAAAAAAAAATAAAAAAAAAGCAGAGCAAGCCCCCCAAAAATAAAATTGAATATAATGGAAAAGCATTAAAGCAGGATACCCCTGTACCAATGTGGCAAATGCTTTGGGCTAGAAGTAAATGGTTAGTTTTGTCAAAAGTGCCAGACAGGTCAAGTAGTATTAATGGTGAATAAGCAGAGTGTGTGTGGAGTTGGCGGTAAAGAGATCATCGATTACCTTGGTTAGAATGACGTTTGAAATGTCAGTGACACGGACAGATGTTGGAACGGTTCGATCCTTGCAATACATGCAACTGTTTCTTTAGAATTGGAAAACTTATGGACAAACTTCAGTAGAAACACAGCTCCCGTCGAGCACAGAAGCAAGAAGCATCATCAGACAGACTGTTACGTGTTTTACGTTAGCGGAGTTTATTTTTGACCTGTATACATTGTACCTGGAAAAATTCTTATTTCTCTAATGGGATGCTATATTTTGGTGTTTGAGCTCTGTGCTATTGTAGCGTAACATGATAATATGGAGTGGTGACCAGGCATACTTTTTATTTATTTATTTTAGACAATGTCTCTACAACCAACACAAGGAGGCCCACAAAGCGGAGGAGTCCCTGTTGCGTCCGTGCAGTCTTACAGACCACAAAGCACGAGAACCACCCAGCCACAACAAACCTCTACACAGTATTGCTATAATCCGCCAAGTGTTCCCCCTCCAAATGTTTCCAGCCTCCCTAACACTGGCTATATTCCCCCTAGACCAGATTACATGTCTTACCCACCGCCTTTTACCCCAACGACCCAGACTACGGCTAACCAGTCCATCCCAAGGCCGCCCTACCCGGTCAGACAAGGTTATTCAGTGCCTCCATGTTTTCCACCACCCCCTGTACCTACCCCAGGAAACCCTATAAATAATAGTCAACCTATCATGCAGTGTTCATATCCTTATGTGATGCCACCTTTAATACCACCACCTCCAATTATTCCTCCACCACCTACCCATGTAGGCTATCAGTCTACGTATCCTGGCTATCCCCCACAAGGTTTTCCTCCCCCACCACTTCCCCCTCCACCCCTTCCAACTAACCATAACAGTTACCTGCCTAGTACGACATCGTTTCAAGGAACCAGTCACTACAGACACAACAGCCAAAGTCAGTACCAGGCAGACAATTCACAGAGTGATCACAGAGGAACTGACAGAGTCAGGCACTTTGAAGATCACCGCCATCGAGACTACTATCACAGTGAGCGACACCGGCCTGAAAAACACGGAGATCGCCGTGACAGAGGAAGAAGCCCAGAACGCCAAAGAAGACAAGACAGTATGCGACACCGGTCTGAATATGAGTACAGTAAATCACCGTCTCACAGCAGAAGTTCTCCGCGTCACTCAAGCTACGATCGAAACAGGCAGGTTATGATGCGTTACTAGCATACAATTCAGTTTAGCGCCACAATCTCAGCGGCAATTGATCGTGAGAAGATATAGCTGTCACGCAATGGGGCTTACTATTAAATATCTGTTCTAGTGCAGTGTATTAAATGTGATCTTATCACTATGGTTCTGCTGGTTTCATCATTCATCTGTTGCTATGGTGATATGACCACTTCTGGAGTTTTATGCCTGATTTTCTTTTTATAGATAACTCAAAATAACCTGTAGGATTTCATAAGGATCATGGCATCCACAGTGTTTATTGCTCTGTATTTCTATGGCTATTTTAACATTTTCGTCCCACATTTATTCAATAAAAGACAAATTTTAGGCGGATATATTATCACTTAGCAGCCTGCTCATCAAATAAATGTCTTCAGATTGTAAAATACTTTATTTCTAGCAGGGTCCTTTGACCCTCTATAGAGACCATTTGCTTTAACTTTGTTCTTGTTATTTCGGAGCTTGAGGCACTTTTCACACTCGTTTCTCATCTGTATTGCATCTTTTTTTTATTTGCTGAAATATGAACTGTTCTAATGGTCACATTATTCATGGCAGTGACAGTACGATGTTAACTCTCTGTATCCTCCAATTTCTTTACTGACAATATAGCCTTATAAATATAGAATTTGATATATAATTGTATCTGGCTCATCCTGCCTGTACATTTTTATACCTGCCATACGAACTTAACTTGGTGTCCCAACTGGCAATGCCAAGGCTACAGAAAGTGATGCATCTGTTCTATTTGTCTGCATGTGGTACTCTTTAAAGCTTTCTTTGTCCGGAAAATAGAAAAATACTGTATGATCGTGTCTGAACATTGTGTCTAATATTTGTGCAGGGAAAGGCACAGACATCGGGAAAGTCGACGGTCAGTTACACCAGAAAGAAATTACAGAAAGAGACCAAAAAGGTAGGCGATGGTTTGGATTGTAAATGTTCAAGCTTCGCAACTGTACAAGTGGTTACACAGTATTCAGAAAATACTATGTTTTCCATGCCTGTGCTGTCTGACAGCTGGACAAGACCAAATTAGATTAGCTTTTTTAGGTAAATATATGCCAACCCATGGTTTAATGGTGTTTTATTGGCACTACTTTTTAGTAGTAAGAGTGCATCGCTGGAAATCACGCATGTGTGTTATTAGAGTGCTCGTTGTTGCAATTACATACATTGTTGACGTGTTTTTAGCCTTAATGGAGATGCGTGAAGATAGATATATATTCAGTGTTTGGCACACAATAAGAGCGAGGGTACACTTTGTGAGAGATTTCCAAATACTTAATAATCCATTGTTTTGAACATGCAATATGCATTGAGTTGTTTCCCCTCACGGCATTCGACTAACACAGAGTATTAAATACTAATTAGTGCACCAATTATTAACTTCAGTTAACGCTTTGATGAATTCAGCATAAATGTTTTTTTTCCTCATCTTCTGAAGTCCATCTACTAGTCGAGGGCATAAGAGAGCAAGGTGGGAAGAGGAGGACAAGGAATGTGCCCCAGAGAGCCCTTCCTCAGGAAAGGAAAAAAGTTACACTTCTATTAAAGAGAAAGATCCTCTGGATGAGAACCTGTTGGACAGAAATGACGATGAGGAAGAAGAATTGCTTAAACCAGTGTGGGTTCGCTGCACCCATTCTGAAAGTTACTACACTAGTGATCCAATGGACCAGGTGGTGAGTTTTGCATGTGTACGGTACCGCAGGCAATTTCCATAATTTTCAGATTCATCTGTGTTCACACAAAAAATGAGGCTTCTTCGTATGTGTATTTTCCAGCACAAGCCGTTATTTAAAATGTCTCAATTTTCTAATGGACCAACACTTGAGTCTTGTAGGTTTATGTCCAATTTTCCAATTATGGACACAGGAACCATGCTTTACCCCTTAGTCCCTAGTGAGCTAAAGAGAAAACAAGATAAACTAAAATATTTTTTCTTGTCTTCTCTCCTCTAACTCCTATTTGAGATCTACATTAGCTACAGTCCAAGGTAAAGTCCAGCTGTGCTATTGTAATCACAATCATTTTCCTTGTTTGCTTCACAGGGTGACTCCACAGTAGTCGGCACAAGTAGACTACGTGATTTATACGACAGGTTTGAAGAAGAGCTTGGAAAACGTCAAACAGTTGCTAAAGCGGCTAGACCTGCGTGGGAGCCACCAACAACCAAATTAGATGAGCATTTAGGTAAGAAATCTGATTTGTTATGCAGATGGGAACTGCTGCTCGATGCTTTAAACTGGTGTATGGTTATAGTCACCGGTCATTGGGAAAATCAGTCACTGGTCACCATAACTCTGTATCAGCTGAAGTGGTAGATATTAATATAGTGAAGGAAATTAACCATGTTTGTGGTAGGCATAAGGCTACCCTGAATCTAAGACATGAATGGAATAAGCTTTAAAAATGACTAAACTATGGGCCAGTTTTTATTTGCCATCAAATTCAATGTTTCACTGACTTCAACCAACTATGGAAGCGTTGGCTGCTCTTTAACCTGTGTTAACCTTTGTCAAGTTTTATTTCCCCTGGAGATTCAGTCACATAAACACATTACAAATATTTAGGATGTGTCTGCTTGTGTGTTGCATGGCAAGCGTTCCTAGTATTATTTCTAGGAGGGTTTGGGGCATTTGACAGAACTACATGTGTTATAATGCTGCATTTAGTTACAAAAGCGTTAAATTCAGTAGATGGATGAGCACCTTTAAACCTTTGCTGTGTTCAACATATGTTCATTATCTGTGAAAAGCCAGTGCTTACCAGGCTATTAAAAACCCATCTTCCGTGTGTACCATAGAGCAACGTATCTAAATTTCCTGACATCTGTATTATTATCCCAGCAGCAAAAAAATATAATTTCGTTAGTTGCGGCAGGGGCGTTTACCCTTGTTGTGGGGTTCACCAATGCTTGTTTAAAACATGTTAACCCATTTGTTTGCTAACCTAGGACACTGCGGGTGAATTAATTCCCTGGTATAGCTGTGCATCTCGAATGAGCAACCCCATAAAGATACTTCTGTAAGAAGGCAAAGTTGGGTCTGCATAATGCATGTTCTAGAAAGTTGCCTTATTTCAGGCCCATTGTTAAATGTTTCAGCAAACTGATGTTTTACAGGCTACACCACTTTAATAATGACAAAAATGATATTGTATGTTAAGTATAGAAATGAGTGTTAAGGGGCATTCTTGTCCCATGCAGCCATAAAAAATGCATATTAACGTATGAATTCCTCTATTACTTTGTTCTGCATGGTGAAGCCCCTTACATTTGTTTAATGGGCCATTTTAACTTCTGATTTTAAATGTATGGCCTGTCTCTACTGTGGTATGTATTGCCATACCTTGCCGGATTTGCCATTTTCAGAGCCTTGAAAAAAATATGTTGGAATGCTAGCACGTTACGTTATTTAGCCACTGTTATTAAGAAATTTTGACACAAGTGGCGTTGCTCCTTGGAATACAATATCTCTTTGTTACGTTTGGATAACGGTGTATGACTTTCATGACTGATTTGCCTGAAAACAGGAAGTGTCCCTAAGTACATATCCTGCACGTAGTGCTCCCCATGAATCTTTGGGCTGATAATGTGGAAACATGAAAAAAGACTTCCACTTTCCCAAAACCTTTATTCTGTTGATCATCCTCAAATGCTTAGTGTCAGAAGCTAATGGCACCTGACAGACAAAGTGGCTTATTAAAGATAGTCTTTGAACAAAAAGTCGTGTACAGGATACTCGTTGTAGAAACGCTACCGTATCTTATTATTACCTTTCATAATTTGCCCTTTAATGGTATCGTATTTCTGATCTGACCATATTCTATTTGTCATCTAGAAGGCCATGGCTTTGTTTATCTTGTCTTTTCAGTATGTCTTAGTCACAGTACAATTATATCAGACTTTTAGAAATCAAAGTCAAAATACTAAAACTTCTTGCACTTCTCAGTTTATTACTGCAATGCAACAACAATACTGTTTTGGAAATGCACCCTCCGCATCCCACTGATGGGTGTACATGAACAGTATTACACACATTTCTTATATATGGTACTTAAAAATCTTTGTTTTTTGTTTTTACCAGAGAGCTCCAGCGAGTCTGACTGTGATACAGATGATAGCTGCTCCAGCAGTTCTGACTCGGAGGTATTTGATGTGATAGCTGAAATAAAGAGGAAGAAAGCTCATCCCGATCGCCTGCATGAAGAACTTTGGTACAATGACCCCGGTCAGGTCAGTATTACCCACACGCAGCGTCTCTGACTCGGCATGGCTTCTCAGATATATTGCTAAAGAGAACAGCGAGCGCAGCGATCTCTGTTGGTGGCATCTGTCTTTGTGTAGACCCCCCAAGCGGAAACGGTCTTATTGTGTTGAAGCAGTGACTTCTAGACTTCTAGACGGTGGCATCTCAAGAGTCCCTCTGAGCTCATTTTCTAACACAATGAAATGTGGTCTCCCTATAAATCTATAGAGCCTGTTATATACATGTGTAATCAATTCATATTTATTAAAATTATACTGTTATTAACATAGAACCAACCATTCCTTTCTAAGTCAAATTTAGAAATAGGCAAAGTAAGTTAACGTTTCTGAGTTCGACATTGGTTTCCAAGATAGTATGACATTGCGTTGCCATCAATGATTTGTTTTATCTGTTAATAACAATACAACCCGCTTTGCTTTTATCAGATGAATGATGGACCCCTGTGTAAGTGTAGCGTTAAAGCCAGGCGGACAGGAATTAGGCACAGCATGTATCCTGGAGAGGAGGTAAGAACCTTAATCGGCATTAAATACATTTATATGTACGTATCAGCTAAGTCTTAGTCCCACGGATGGTCTTCAAATATTTTACAGAGCCTGTCTACAATAACCGAGGTGAGGTTGTTTATATGGAAAGGGGAACAAGAAACAATAATGAGAAGGCAAAATGATGTACTAAAATGGCGGCTGTAATAATGCACTCTATGTAATCTACATTCTACGACTAAGAATAGTTTATATTATTGTGTGTCATATATATGTGTGTGTGTGTATATGTGTGTGTGTATATATATATATATATATATATATATATATATATACACACACACACACACACAATGTGATTATTATACGAGACATTCTACAATCCGCTTGAAAGTCTACAATGATGTCATTTGATATTGGGTATAATCATCCTGACAGAAGTAAGAAGAAAAAAAAAAGTGTTTATTTGTCTTCAGAGTATCGAGGCGTTTCTGTACTTTTTTTTCTTTTCCAAGTATAGTTTTAGAGCTAAACCGAGTGGAATACACACTGAGCAGGGATGGAATTAAATTCAGCAGTGCATGGTTTTCTCTCTTGACACGCTACAAACAAGTGCTTGTCGGCAGCATGTAGGTGTTTAGCCAGAGGATCTCGTTACTCTAGAACTACAAAAAAAGAGAGAGATTCTTGGTGAACATGTAAATCCTGAAAGCTAATTGTAATCACTTGGGCAAGTAGCAAGGCATTTTTCTATAGCACAGTAGCTGAATACGTGAATTTGTTCCGTTAATGCATCTTTTGTGCTCCGCAAGTAACATTAACACAATGGTCTTAACGTTGCCCTGTAGCTGTAAGAGATTGAAAACTTATTGAAGACTTAACCATGGCAACATAAGCGCAGTCTGTTTCTTTTTAGTTAATGGTTCCCGACCTGTTTTGTACATTAAGTTTTCAGCCAATATATTTATAATTTTTATATAGTTTTTTTTCCCCCAATGTAATAAGTTACCTTTGTAATAAAAAAGAAGCATCTGTGAAAGACGGTTAATAATAAAACAGGATATATTCTATTGGTCTTCCTATACGATTATTAGATTGCAGAAATTGAAATGAATATATTGTGCTGTGAAGACTACATACATACTGTGAGTGCCATACTATGGTTTTTGAAGTCCCATGTAATGTTTTTTAAGTTTTGTAATGTAAAGTAATGTTTTTGAGTGTAACAATATACCCTACATTTTTTAATTGCTTCCCTATGAATAAAGGGATTCATCAGAATTAGGGCTGCAACAACAAATCGATAATAAATAATGAAAATCATTGCCATCTGGGTGGGCAGAGTGGCATATCTGGGGGTATAAGGCATATCAGGGGGTATAAGGCATATAGGGGATATAAGGCATATCTTGGGGTATAAGGCATATCTTGGGGTATAAGGCATATCTGGGGGGGCACAGTGTCATATCAGGGGGGTATAAGGCATATAGGGGATATAAGGCATATCTTGGGGGGTATAAGGCATATCTGGGGGGGGCACAGTGTCATATCAGGGGGGTATAAGGCATATAGGGTATATAAGGCATATGTGGGGAGGGCGGAGTGGCAAGCTTGGCTCAAATGTGCATAACTGGGGGAACAGGTTGGGAAATAAAAAAACAAGAAATGCAGTTTTTTTTTTTATTCTGCTGTTTGTTTTTAACATCCAGTTTGTTCATTAACTTATTTTAAATAAATTAAAAATTTACATTATTTTTTATCCGATTAATCGAAAACATAATGGGCTAACTAATCGATTATGAAAATAACCGTTAGTTGCAGCCCCCGTCCCAAGCTCCTTGGCTTACGGGAGGAGGTACATTCGCTCTGAACGCATCTCCTGCTTGCTGGTGAACGTGTGTGGAAACTCTCCTCCAGATGGCTCCAGTACTGGCTTGCCTTAGATTTAGCCAGGGGTCCAGACCCCCATGCAAACGTACAAAAAAACAATTGGGCTGCTAGAAGCATCTAACTATCTGGCAAGAGAAGGGGTTAAAGCCTTGCACCCCAGGGCCTTCAGTAGGTCAGTATTTTTTTTGTAAAGAAACAATATTAAAGAACTTCAATATACCATTAATACACCATTTCCAAAGTTTGTATATGCGACACTCAGTAGACAAGTTGTTTTTTGAGTTGTAGAATTAAAATTGTACAGATGCGAATGACTTCCAGCCTGCACGTTTTGATTAATTCGATGTGCTTATATTTACCTGTTGTCTCTGTCTCCCTTTTTGTTCCAAGCCATTTGTTTGGTGTTGCAGACAAAGCTGTATGAGGTACGGCTACATAAATTGACCTTTATTTTTTTCTTTCTTTCTAAGTCTATTAAAGCGTGCCGTCCTATGACCAACAATGCAGGACGACTTTTCCACTACAGGATAACAGTATCTCCTCCAACAAATTTCTTGGTAAGACCCTATAGAAATGAAAGTTCTCCCACTATCTGTGAAGTGTGTGTGTGTGTGTGTATATATATATATATATATATATATATATATATATATATATATATATATATATATATATAATTTATTCATTATGGATTCCTTTTCAGTGCATTTTAGTTCCTCTGTTTTACTTCCTTGCTTTGATTTGCTTGTGATATACAAGCCCATTGTGAATTATGGGTTATGCAGAGTGTTTTTGTATGCATCATTGAAAGTAAATTCTGTATATCCAGTTCCAGATTATACAGGTTTTTTTTTTGTGCAGGCATAAAAAAGATTGATCGCTTTCACCCTGTATTCTTGCTTATCTTATTTTTTGTTGTTGATTTGTGTGTTATCTGCAAATTGGCAACCTAGATGAACTTTTCCAATTACCTCTGGATTTGGTGGCGCACTAATTTATTTCTCCATCCATGCTAATGGTTTCCTGATATATATAGAGTGGAGGTTAAAGCAGAAATAGAATTAGTGAATACTATTTTATTTTGCTTCTGTTGCTCCTTAATTAACCTCTTTCCTGCCCTGAAGCAGATCCTGCCAGAGAAGCGATTATGCATTATATGGTGAATAGGTCAGTCCCTCTGCTTGCCTGATCCTTGGCATCTTGCCTGGGCATTAAGCTCGCCTGGAAAAAAGACACTTTTTAGTGAAAGGACTTAATTTTGAAGTCCTTGTGTGTGTGTATATATATATATATATATATATATATATATATATGTGTGTGTATACGTATATATAATCACATACTAGAGTGTCCTTGCATCATTGAAATAACGTGCCAGAACAAAATGATCAATTCTGCTTTAACAAAATCTGTGCCTTTCTTCATTTTAGACAGACCGGCCTACTGTCATTGAGTATGATGATCATGAATACATCTTTGAAGGGTTCTCTATGTTCTCTCATTCTCCACTGACAAATGTAAGTAACCGCAAGTCTTCAGATGTGATTTATTCAACACGAGTAACAAAAACACACGAGAAATAGAAATAGCATTTAAATTGTACCTTTCATCCTCAAAACATCCCATTGACATCCGCACTGTCTAAGTGTGGATTATATTCAAATTTACAATGCGCTAGCTAAATTGTGATACTTTTCTTCACCGTCCCACCATCACAGGTGCACATATGGATGCTGGCATCTTAAAATGTCATTTTGGTCTTATGTGCTGGGAGTGTGGCTAGTACAATGTGCATGTTTTTGCAGAAACAAATGCATGCAATTGTCCCGGGTTTGGAAACATTTTTACCTCTGGGAGCCCAGGGCTATTTTCATGGTTTTACTAAAGCTAGATGTAGGAGACAACCTTATGTCATCTAGGGAAACATATATATATATATATATATATATATATATATATATATATATATATGTATATATATATATGTATGTTTGTATATCTTTTTTTTCCCCCCAAGACACGTTATTCAGCTCAGATATACCCACTTTAAGGCCACCCTTGTATTCTATCGCATGATATAATGGTAAAAATACAAAAAAAGATAATTTTCTCTTATGATAAAAGCAATGAAGCCTAAATACGTTTCTTAAAATCTCTCACTCCCTTTAGTAGATCTGTCCAATTGATATGGTTTTACGTACCTATGAAGACCAGATAATGGACAGAATATATTGTAGGGTAGGCATACATAAAATGAGATTAGGTTCCATAATATAACACACCTTTCTTTAGTGTTGCACCACTTTGTACCGTACTGCAGTTAACTCATTTATGACAATTTTACACCATAAATACTCAAGCTTGTATGTTTAACCGATATTCTTACACTTACACACAATAACACCTTACCGTAACATACACACTAAGATTCTACACTCATGTACACAAATGCTAACACCATACCCTAATACACACACACTATATGCTGATATACACACTCATGCTAATTACATATTGTAATATACATAACACCATATACACTACCTTTATACATTCAGACACTATCCAACAACATACACACACTGGCTAACACTTTACATATATAAAACCAGACACTCTAATGCTATACACACACACACACACACACACGGTCTCTAGCACTATACATATACACACTTGCTCTGACACTATAGTACACACACTCACTCGGAGTTACTCCAACACTATACACATACACACTGGCATAATAGTATATACACACACTCACAGACTGACTCCAGCACTATACATGCACTCACTGACACTACAGTGTACACTCGTATACACATACAGTATCTTACAAAAGTGAGTACACCCCTCACATTTGTAAATATTTTATTATATCTTTTCATGTGACAACACTGAAGAAATTACACTCTGCTACAATGTAAAGTAGTGAGTGTACAGCCTGTATAACAGTGTAAACTTGCTGTCCCCTCAAAATAACTCAACACACAGCCATTACTGTCTAAACCTTGGCAACAAAAGTGAGTACACCCCTAAGTGGAAATGGGGCACCCTCTTTACTGCACCTCCGTGGAAAAGTGTAGTGTGCCAGATTCACAGTGGTAGCCCTGACCAGTTTTTACCACCTTGTCCTACAAAACCCCAGGCGCCAGGTGAAGTAAATAACACAAATCTTATCGATGCACCTGTCAGTGGTTGGGATATATAAGGCAGCAAATGAACATTTTGTCCTCAAAGTTGATGTGTTAGAAGCAGGGAAAATGGGAAAAGTGTAAGTTGCTCAGATCCTTTGACAAGGGCCAAATTGTTATGGCTAGACGACTGGGTCAGAGCATCTCTAAAACTGCAGCTTTTGTGGGGTGTTTCTGGTCTGCAGTGGTGAGTACCTATCAAAAGTGGTCAACGGAAGGAAAAGTGGTGAACTGGTGACAGGGTCATGGGTGGCCAAGGCTCATTGATGCACATGGGGGCCAAGGCTGGCCTGTTTGGTCAAATTCAACAGATGAGCTACTGTAGCTCAAATTGCTGAAAAGGTTAATGCTTGTTCTGATAGAAAGGTGTCAGAATGCACAGTGCATCACGGTTTTTTTGTGTATGGAGCTGCATAGCAGCAGACCAGTCAAGTGCCCATGCTGACCCCTGTCCACTGCCAAAAGCGTCTACAATGGGCACTTCGGCATAAAAACTGGATCACAGAGTAATGGAAGAAGGTGGCCTGGTCTGATGAATCACGCTTTCTTTTACGTCACGTGGATCGCCGTGTGCATAGCTTACCTACACCACACATGGCACCGGGATGTACTATGGGAAGAAGACATGCCGGTAGAGGCAGTGTGATGCTTTGGGCAATGTTCTGCTTGGAAACTTTGGGTCCTGTCATTCATGTGGATGTTACTTGCCACAAAGGAAAAATGGTTCAGGAATGGTTTGAGGAACACAATGAGTTCAAGTGTTGACTTGGTTCAAGGTGTTGAAATTCTCCAGATCTCAATCCAATCTAACATCTGTGGGATGTGCTGGACAAAGAAGTCTGATCGATGGAGACCCCAGCTCGCACATTACAGGACTTAGAAGATCTGCTGATAACGTCTTGGTGCCAGATACCACAGCACACCTTCAGAGGTCTAGTGGAGTCCATGCCTTGACGGGTTGCAAAAGGGGACCTACATTTATAATAGGCATGTGGTCATAATGTTATGTCTGATTGATGTATATACACCTATCCCATAGATTCAGTGTCATGGGAATTGTAGTCAATCAGACCATTTTTAGTAATTTGATAAATAATTATTTAACTTCAAGCATTTGTGTTAGGGATGCACCGAAATTAAAATTCTGGACCAAAACTGAAAATTCAGCATCCACTTGGCTGAAACAGAAAATGAACCCCACCTTTAGCCTCCCCCACCAAACCCCTCCCAAAAAATACACTTTTATTAAAAGTAAGTAACACACCAAAATTGGACCAAAAAATCAATAACTTATATATATACCGTATTTGCTCGATTATAAGACAAGGTTTTTTTTTTTTTAGGTCAAATGCTCTGAAAAATATCCCTCGTCTTATATGCGAGGTTGTCTTCTAATCAGACCTCAAATAGAGGTCTGACTACAAGACCGCAGCGCTGCAGGGGAACCGGATCCTTCTCTCTGACAGCCTCTGCTGCTGCCGCCAGCACTTCCTCTGGGGGCTTCTATGACGGAGCGCCCGGCATCACATGATCTTCGGGTGCTCCACCAGCAGCAGAGGTCTGTAGAGTTCATACACCCTCCCCCACCCTCTTACCTGTACTGCAGATCTCTCACTCATAGACTTCTGCAGGGGCCCTGCTGCTTCCCTCTGTGTTACACATGTGACGTGCATTCACGTGACTCCGCTTGGTTCCTGCTTCCCCTGGCCAGTTCAAGAGACGTTGCTCGCACACTGTGCTAGCAACGGACAGGTAAGCGGCAGGGCCCCTGGGGGCCTGTTATTTTCAGCCGTTTTTTCATTTCAATTTGTGTCACAATTACTGAAACTTGAACAGTGATGATTTTTTATTTCTTGTATGCTGGGCCACTAATCTCACAAAAGATTATTAAAATGGCAGTGTCGCCATTTTTTTCCCTTGTCTGGTCTAGTAGCTGGCAACCACATTAATCAGTCTATGGATTGAAATTGTCCATGATGTAAAGTATTTGAATGCATAATAAGCATGTATTATAAAGCCAAATTAAATAAGCAAATAAATGATTCTGTGCCATGGATTTGGAAAGAGGCTCTAATGTTGAGACATTACAAATATGAAACAGTGGCAGCAAATGAAAGACAAAGCAGGGTGATTAAGGGAAAGAAAGGAATAAGGAGAGAGGAAAATAAAACGAAGGAAAATATATCGTACAAGATAAGGCGCAACCTACTCTGTATAACACCAGGGGGCACACTGTGCATAATAAAGGAGTGCCAGGGCATTGTGCTTACAATTTCATCACAAGAAGAAATATGCATACATAAAATAATTAACTATTTAATATGCAGACACCACAACACTAAGGAAAATGATACACAAGAGCAGAACTCTGACAACTGACAGGAGAAAATGTGTTTCCCAAATAGGCATGTGATTTTATTGTACTCTTCTATCTTAATTTGATGTTCTTTTATTACATATATTTGTCTTTGTTTTAAATTATGATTATATTTTGGTGCAAGATAATCTAGTAGCTTTCAGATGCTTAGATGTATTGGTATAACATTTTTAAGCAGTTAATTTTATTATGATTTTTTTTTCCTTTTCAGAATTGCTTGTCAGTTACTCATAGTGCTTTGAATTTAGAATATCTTATGCCTTCTTATTTAATTGACCGATTATTCTCTTAACAATCCAATCCATTAAATGTTTTCAAGCAATTGATGGTTGTGTGCTTGTTTGGGATTTAATTTCTTATTTCAGAGAACATAATGTGAACTATGAAACCGGTATTACAAATGCATTAATCGCAGTAACGTGATAAGTACAGTAAATTGAAGCTTGATGGGGAAAAATCAAAATAATATCAGGGGTTTTTTTTGTTATGATAAAATCACGTTTATTAATTTACAAAGTGCAAGTATTATATATACCATATAACCCGTGAAGAGCCACTGTTCAAAATGCACCAAATCTAACCAGAAGGAAAATTGTCTCTTAATATGGACTACAACCATACATAAAGATGGTGCACAATCACAGGTACATCTTTCTGAGATTGAACAGAAGGAAGTCACATTGGAAAGCACCATGATCTAGATAAATCTCTAGTTCAGTGTAAATACTCTAACTTTAACCTGAGAACTATTAGTTCACAGAATACACTCTTTGTGAGCAATACTACCACGATCTCTGTGCAATTTAACAGCACCCCAAATGACCTGCTAGAGGCTGTCCTACCCTAATGCATACCCCCTCAACTTGTTGGTTTTCCAAATTGGGAATTTTGGGCTGTGCTGCTGGAGTCTGGGGGTGGTGTGGCCACACCTAGGGGGATGGTGTGATAGGAGGCTGGACCACCTACCCTCACAGTGGCATTACAAAAGTGGTCCCACCACTATAGGGGCCCAGACCACCCATGCGACCGCACCTGTGAAAGCTGCAGTTAGCGGCACAGAGAGTGTAGAGATCATCTGATTGAATGTTCTCAGACTCTCTCCCTGTGCCCTGTCTGATCCAGCATGTAGAAAGTAACATCACATCCATTTCCTGCATGCTGGATCACTCTGCACAAAGAGAGAGAGACACGGGAAAGCTGTTTGGAGGCTAAGATGGCACAGGCAATCTATTTGGAGGCTAAGATGGCACAGGGAAGCTGTTTGGGGGCTACGATGGCACTGTGAGACATGTTACTTGCAGTCGGGGAGGAGGGGATCCAGGGAAATTTTTGCACCGGGGTCCGGTGGTTTCTAGTTACACCCCTGTGAACGCCTAAAGAGCTATCACATAGAGGTTCACCTCCAGATTATCATAAGGTGTGGGAATCAGAATGGAGGTCTTTGTTGCATCAAAACACACCTCATTGATTTTACAGATCCTCGGGTCTGTCAGAGGAGATCAGAGCATCTCCCCAACCAGTCTGCGATCCACACTGCATGCAAACGTTGCAGGGCGTGTAAATATTGAGACTGTTGAAACAGGGCACTTGGGACATGCTAATACATATAACTTGAATAAAGCATGACATCCATGTCATTTACCTTATACAGTTTGTCAAATTCTTACACTCAGTTCTTATTAAATGGAAAGGTGTTAAAACAAAGAAGTTCATCAGCATAGAGCACCTGATGATTTAAATACAGGGATACATTGGGGTCTCACTGAAGAGTGGGTTTACAGGAGAGTTAATCATTGCATCTTCCTCGTATTACTACATGTTATCAAAAGAGTTATTATATAGCACTACATGTAACTGTTTTCTAGTTTTGTTTAAGTAGCTGAATGTCTCTGGAAATGTGCCTTGGACCTATTTTGTTGCACAGAATTTCACAAAGGAAGCAAATGAGATAAACTGGCCAGACAATGGAATTGCATGTTTTATTAATGGGTTACGATTCATTTTTGAATTAAGTGTTTCCTCCCTTGATGAAATTAAACATCTGCTTCTATACACCTTTCAGAGTCTTAATATCATCAGAGTGCGTACAGACAATACAATGAATGCCAGGTTAATAATAATTTCTTCTAGCAGGCTGAAAGCACAGGACCTTATTCTTACTCAAAAAATCAGTAAAATGTGTACTGGATGGGGGGTATATCACAAGGTCGCTCTGCAACACTATTGATGCAGATTTATTCGCTAAATGCGGAGTTGGCAGGAGAGTTGCTTCAACTCCTTGACTTCACTACGCTTTTTGGTGTGCCAACACCAGAGAGCTTCTGTTGTAGGAAGAGCTTGGCTGGCCCTGTGTAATGTATAGGTAAATCAGTGAAATTTCTATAGTTTCCTCACCCATTGAATTATGCACTATACAGGCCGAACTTTGCCCTTCTTGCAGGAGAAACCTGTCAGTGTTGGATCTCCATAATAAGTAGTGAATTGAAGTAATTGAAATCTCACCCTTTACCGAATAGTTTTTTTTTTTTTTTTTTTTTTTTTTTTTTTTACCAGCTTTTGCCCTATATTATGCATTGTCCCCCTTGATTTAGGTATTCAATCTGTAATTAGTTTTCAGAGATGGTTTGAAAATAAAGGATACATTTACCATAGCAAATCTGAGATCTCATGCAAACCCTCCTTACTTTTAAAGGGTTCCAATCCTTATTCGCATAAACCGAGCTGCTTTCATGCCACACATGTAAAGTTCTTCTAATTTGTACGCTTTGCTTTTTAATCTATGAACCCCGCTACAGAGGTTCATTAAATGTACGGATCTCTGATATATCAGTGCTTATCTCGAATATGCCTTTACGTTAATTTGCCTTTATATTCCCATTTGGGTGACAGACAGAACAATAAAAACGAAAAATAAAGACAGCGCGCGGTTATTTTGTCCCTTAATACGAACATTGGCCACAATCCAGTCATATTTGGGTTTTCTCAATATCTTGATGCAAATTTATAGGTAAGCCATTAAGTACTAAGAAGCTGTGAAGGAATAACGATATATTTTGCGGCACTAACATCTACTTTTCAGCTCTTACAGAAAGAATGATGACAGAATAGTTCCCAATATGTGGTGCTGAGATCTTCAGCTCTTGGAGGGTATAGGCAGCCTCGGTAACCTCTCTTGTGTTGGTTCCACTTATTCTGACTTCATGCTGTTTTTTTCTCATTGTCGCTACAGGAGTGCCATGTGTTTTGTTGTAGGGTTTTCTGTATCTCTTTTTTTCTCTCTCTTCTCCATCCTGCTGTTTAACTTGACAGACCTAGCCCATATCGCAGTATGCTATTACACCACCCCTTCGATTTGTCCTGATGGAAGCTTAATTCATTGCAGTGGACACGTAGGAGGAACCTTTATGTTTCATTTCATTTTTATATGGCCGAGCAATGATTTGCGGCAATTGTTTTCTTTCATTGTAGCTAGAAGAAGGCGCTCTGTGTGTGTCCAGTGATTAATTAGGTTAGGACCAGTATGACAAATTTGTTGTGCGCAAGTTTGTCTTCTACGGCAATAATTTTGAAGGCATGTATAATCTACTTAAGGCTCATCAATACCTAGTGTTCTGTATTATACTGTTCCTTGAGGTCCTATGTAAATCTATAGGGTCTATTGAGTTAGGGCAGATTTGGCCTGTAGTTTTTTTTTTTTTCTTCTTCTTTCATATTAGAGCTATTCTCTAACCGGTTTGAAGGGCCAGCTTGTCCCATAATAGATTGCCACAGTCCCTCAAAAGAACTTAAACAGCTGAAAGCAACTCAATACGATGTGTATTGTATACCAGAAATAACTTTCATAAATGTAAGATTTGGTATTACTGACGAGATCCGACTTGATTGATTCATAAATACTAATAAATGCTATGTTGTGGGTAATGGCTGTGAACTTCTGTTTGCTTTGCTGTAATTGGGTTAGAAAAGATTATTGCGTTTGGGGCTCGGTGAGTTGGTTGCAATATCGTCTTCAAAATAAAACACAGAGAAGGACTTCCAGTAATATTTTTACTGCTATCCATTTTAAAGCGAGACTCTCTTTGCCAGAATGGTCTTTTGTTAATTCGTAGCCAAACTTCTGTCAAGTTTCAGTAACATTTTGCGCAAAGTTATTAAAATTTATATCTCCTTTCAAGTGGTTCTAGACTGCCGTCTGTGATTTACATCCAGAGTATTTATTCATACTGCGTATGTGTCAATCTGTGTTTGAGCCCAACGCTGTCCCTTTTTAAAGCCAGCATTTTTTTTAATTCAGATTTTGCTAATTAAACAATTAACTTTGATTATCGTTGGGCAGTGTTATAAGTATTACCCTGACAAAGAAAACTGGTGGGCCAGAGGTCCTCTGAAGAGAGGAGTTGGACAGCATCGGTGCACCAGATGCTAGGGATTGTAGGGTATAATTCACTGGCTTCCTATGGGATTTTCACTTTGCAAGCACAGAATCATTGTAATCCAGTTATTGTGCTTTGCTGACAGCTATTTTGAAGAGCTGCTTCAAACAATTAAAATTGTTTTTTTTTTTTTCTTTCTTTTCTATAAGGTCTTAAGGCTCTTCTACTGACATCTCTATCCAAACCGTCTTTGGAGTTAGGGCTAGATAAATGGCATGGGAGTTGTTACCCATGTCACAGTATCAAACCATCCAGGAGCTTACGGTTTGCCGTCAGGTTGGTCTGGTATATATATATGTATATATATGTATATATATATATATATATATATATGCCAACCAGTGTGTTTCAGATCATAAACTTCAGGTTTATAGTATATATTTAAGCACATTTCTTAGGGGATCAGAGGAATCATAGAACCGTTGGAAGGCTTATGTTCGTTCAAGGACAGTGATTGAAGAACCTTTACCTGTGCGTTTCAATTTATTGGTGTATATGTATTCATCAATATGTATGTTGTATTAAAATGCTTGGTGTATATGTACTCCTTAATACATATTTTATACTGTTATTTTATTTATTTTATACTGTTAATTACATTAAGAGCATATGTAATATTCAAAGATTTTACTCTTAAGAGACTCTGAGGCTGATCGTTCAAACTCCTCGTTAACCACTAGATGGAGATACATATCTTGCTTGCTCAATGGGACCAACGGAAGGGTGAAAGTCTGTCTATTATGTGCGTTTCTCGGTCTCGCTCTCTTTATTTTTATACAGTGCATTCGTTTGGAGCTAAGTGCTCTCAGAGATGCTGCAGTCAGAGTTATCCTTAAAAATGATTGCTGTTCTTGTTACTATTTCAGATTCCCCTGTGCAAAGTAATCCGCTTTAACATTGACTACACAATTCATTTCATTGAGGAAATGATGCCCGAGGTAAGAAATCAGACGTTTTAACCCTTTCGCGTAGGCGCACAGAAGCAGTCCACCTGCAGTTGGACCGCCATTTTAATTGATTAAACACTTGTTTTGAGCGCTGTCACTTTTGCCCATGTGTTATTGCTTTTTCCCTTGATATCCGCGCAATAAAGAAGCCAGAATGGATTTTGTAATAAGTAGCAGGCAACTCTTCTTTTCCACCTTCATTATAGCATCACACTTTGATGTCCTACTCTCTTAGAGCTGTTGATTGAGCAGGACCCGGAGGGGTAAGCTGGCTTCAGGTGAAAGAAAGGTTCACTTTTCCCTCTTGGCCTGCACATTGAAGAAAAAAAAAAGCAGCTCCACAGTTCATGGACAGGACACACATATGCATTTTATTACATCAGCACTTTTTTCAGCCTGAGCAGGCAAGTCGATAGCAAATTAACTTGTGCCACTCTTTTGGTAAAGTGAGTTTGTTCTTGTCTCTTTCATCTAAGTGAATTAGAAAGGTGACATTCAGCCAGAGTAAAAGAAAGGTCCTTCTGTTCGCAGCACGCCGTCACAGAACAGGAACCCAGTTCTTCGTGGATATCCCTGTATATTTACCGCTATAAGTACAGATTCTTCTTTCTTCTCGTCTCGTAGTTCTTTGCAAATACGAGCCCGTAACCCCACTGTAAAGACATACGGTACATATTGTGTTTTGTACAATACCCCGGAGGGCTGTATTTCACATTAACGATAATTCACTTAATGGCACATGGTTTAGTAATGAAAGCTGGTAATGAAAGTCACCTGTAAATGACTAAAGGCTTACGGTATTACGTGCCCCTGTATTTTTAATTTGGCTTTGTTTTAAGCAGGACTCGGGGCAAGCATATATTATATTGTTGGAATGTAATTGAACCATGCCTCACATAAAAAAAAAAAATGTGCATTAATCTATTCCATGTTAATCCAAAAAAAAAAAAACACCCATTAGATCCTGACATGCTGTGGCAAGACATTTTTATTGTTTTTTTAATTCATTCTGCAACTTTTAAAATAGACTCCGCCATCTATGGTGCTACAAAGAGAGTTTAATTAAAGTCTATCGAACAAATTGTTATATTAGTGAGAACTAATTTTCTCTTAATATTCTGCTATTGTACGTTTTGTCCAAACATCATCTCCTCCTTGCTGCTTTTTATGCCGTGCTATTTTGTTTTGCCTAATATTTAAAAGGCCCGAAATGACATCTCTAAACAAGATGAATGCAGACTTCAAAATGATTCATTGTCTGCTATTGAATCTGTCGTAATGTTGGCAAACTAGCAATAAAATACAGCGGAAACTTGCTAGTCTTAACGTAGTCCTATTGTCATGCTTGGCTGCCTATGTTGCGTACAGATGCTTAACAATGCATCTTTGTCGCGCTGAACATAGCAGAGGTGCATTGAGTTGGAAGTAATTTGCATCCTGAAAGTAGGAAATAGGTCTGTATTTGTTTTACAGTATGGTTTAGATACCTGTTTTTTTTTTTTGTTTTTTTTTTATAACCTTTTCTTGTAAATTTATTATCAATGGAAGCAATAAGACTGTCCATTTTTACCCGATGTTTAATATCCCTGCACCCTTTTTCAAGCATAGACTTTGCTGTGGCCCTGACGAAGTAGGGCTTCACAAGTCCCATCTGACTGTTTTCCTTGGTGTATCTTGCTCTGAGATCCAAAGGCAACCCAACCCAACCAGGTCCTCAAAGCACAATAAGAGGACAGGATTTAGTAATAACCACATTCTATTCCGTTAGAAAGATTCACAAGACCTTGGCTGTTGATGTGCCTCAAAGATTAGGTTAGGAAGCACTGGTTTAGCTTGCATATGCAACCTGTGGTGTCTCATTAAGGACAGGGAGAGTACCAACGTTTAATGAGAAACGTTGTGTCATGGCACAATGACATGGCTAAAGTATAAATCCACCGGCCTATGACCATGAGCATCCCACTTCTCACTGCAGTTTATTCACTAAAGAGGAGGCAGCTTGCAGGAGAGGTGCAGATATCTTACCAAAATGACTAAAATGAAGGGCCGACCCCATTGAAGAGCTTGATTAGCACTGCATCAAGAGAGAGTTTTTAAGACACTGCTGTAATTGAACTATACAGGCCCACCTCAGCCATTATTGCAGAGACATTTGCAAAATTGCCCTGTACAATACATAATGAATTCAGGGAGTTGAAGCCTCCCATTTTAGTAAATAAACCTCAACTCTTATGCAGGTGTACGCTTTGTGACAAAATGATTAAAGGAGCTATAACCACACCAGGCTTCCACAAGCCCCTGACTGCCTTGTGTATGGACCTAAAAATACCTAGATTTCTTTCTGCACCCCTCTGCAATCCCAGACCAGCCTAGCCAACAATCTCTAGGGTCAGAATTCATGTGTTGTTAAAAGTTAAAAGTTAAAATGTAAATATGATCGTTATTTTAAGTAGACCCATAGCTCTTAAATCAATGTTTCTACTTCCATCAGAACGTCAAATCATGCCATTTTTTCCAACCTTGCTACCGGTGTCAGTTTAGCTCGTATTAGTAATGCAAAGAATGATTGGCAGCGAATATTCTGTGGCCGTCGGTGCGTGGAAATCCGGCCCAACTTTGTTATTTAACTTGTTATTTATATCCAAGGCCAAGTACCCTGATTCTCCTGTATCTCTTTTTGAAACCACCTAAACACTGACCTTGTTAGATTGGATTAAGATTTGACTTTATCTCTAAAGAATGTTTTGTGTTTGTGTAGAAAAAGCACTTTGCAGGGGATTTACTGGCTTGATACCTATGTAACATTTTCTACACGGCGCTGGCGAGGGTCAATTCGTGTTCCATTAATACATTTATACAATGTATAACCTCTTTGTCTTTCCGCAGCATTTTTGCGTGAAGGGACTGGAACTGTTTTCTTCCTATCTGTTCAGGGACATATTAGAGCTTCACGACTGGAATCTTATTGGTACGTTTGGTTTACTCTTTTAGTAGCCTATGTGTCATGCCTGTCTTTTGTTTTTAGTATGCTACTGCATTATTCTCTGCTTACTGATATCTGTATTATATAGTTTTTTTTTCTTCTTTTTGTCTTTTCTCCCTGTATTTTGATGTCCCAGAAACAAATTAAATTAAAAATAACTGCTTTATTTTTGTTTTGTGCGTTTCATTTTATGATTCTATTTCCATGGTTTACAAATATGATCATGCAACAGATATTTAAAAAGTCCAGTAGAAAGGAGAGGTATATTGCTCTCCTTTCCACTGGACTTTTTAAATATCTGTTGCAAGCTCCCAAATATATTCTTCTTGGAGAAAAAAAATCCCAAATGGTTACCACTCCATTTGCTCTTCCAGTTGCGTGGGAGGCCAGAATTGTGTCTCTGGGCTCTGGTTTCAGAATGCTTTACATGTGGGGTGCACAGGCAAATCACTGAAGAAGGTCCCATCTTGTGCAGCTCCTTCAGGTTTCTTGTAGAACCAAGAGAGACAATTTCAGATATAGGGTTCCTCTGCATAGACTGTGGCTGTGTAGGTTTGCTTTTTCCTTACATGACTAAAGTAGGAAATAATTGATCTGGTGCACCACAAAACAAACCCTATTAGAAGCTGTACAATCGTACATATTTTGTTGGTAGACGTGTAAGGCCATGCTTCTGGATCTGAGAAAATATAGTATAATATTTGATATTTTTTTCTTTTTGTTAGTATTAGTGGCGTAGTCAGCAGGTACATTCCATATTGCATTATATTACAATTCAGTTGCAGCTTTCTGTGGCTGTGATTTTTTGAGTGTGTTGAATGTTCCATTAAATGATTTTATGAATCTTGGACTAAGCTAAATTTACTTGTTTCTTAATGTGCCTTCTGCTAATCTATTAGTGTTTTATTACTGGGGTCTTGGGTGTCATATGAATTTGTTCTTTTTGCATTTTACTTTGCATAAAAACTAATTGCCTTTTTATCTTATCCCTAAGGACCGTCTCAAGAAGACTTCAACTCCATGTGTCCTCAGTTTCATTTTATGCCACGATTTGTAAGATTTCTGCCTGGTGAGTTATAAAAGCAAGGCTGGCTAACATTAACATTGCAAGGAATTCTGTTTACTGATCTGATTTATGGATGTTTAGAAACACCTGCAGATCTGCTGTACTAGATTTTTATTACTGCAAAGGAGAGCAACACAAGCCCTAAGTTCATCACTTACTGCTGCACATACTGTAGTGCACCCGGCTTCCCATCTGCTGAGGGGATCCCTGTTTTCTTTTCTTTAATGCACTCGGGTTTATTTAACTTGGCCACCATTGCATTTTACTGCATGCAAATTAGTGCATGCCTTTGTTTTTTGAGAAGTTGTCTCCTCTTCCATTGGCTTTCAGGAAGCTCAGTGTCCACTGGCTTTCAGGAAGCTCAGTGTCCATTGGCTTTCAGGAAGCTCAGTGTCCATTGGCTTTCAGGAAGCTCAGTGTCCATTGGCTTTCAGGAAGCTCAGTGTCCATTGGCTTTCAGGAAGCTCAGTGTCCATTGCCTTTCAGGAAGCTCAGTGTCCATTGCCTTTCAGGAAGCTCAGTGTCCATTGGCTTTCAGGAAGCTCAGTGTCCATTGGCTTTCAGGAAGCTCAGTTTCCATTGGCTTTCAGGAAGCTCAGTTTCCATTGGCTTTCAGGAAGCTCAGGTTCCATTGGCTTTCAGGAAGCTCAGGTTCCATTGGCTTTCAGGAAGCTCAGGTTCCATTGGCTTTCAGGAAGCTCAGGTTCCATTGGCTTTCAGGAAGCTCAGGTTCCATTGGCTTTCAGGAAGCTCAGGTTCCATTGGCTTTCAGGAAGCTCATGTTCCATTGGCTTTCAGGAAGCTCAGGTTCCATTGGCTTTCAGGAAGCTCAGGTTCCATAATTGTGAGTGACTTCCAGAAAGCTCAGCTTGCATACTTGTGCGTGACTTTCAGGAAGCAGGAAACTCAGCTCACATACCATCACATGACTTCCAGGAAGCTCAGTTTCCATATTTGCCGGTGACTTCCTGGAAACATGAAGCACAGCTCGCATACCTTCACATGACTTCAAGGAAGCTCAGTTTCCTTACTTGTGAATTACTTGCAGAAAACACAGCTTGTACTCTTCCGAGTGACTTCCAGGAAGCTCAGCTTGCATATACATGCGGGTGACAGCCATTTAGCTTTCACGTATGTTAGTTTAACTCCTGATTTCGGTGAGAGCTCATCTCCCATGTAAGTAGACAGCGGTCCATGCAAAATGAACTCCAGTTAGCGTTTGTGTTGTATTTGGGACTTTGCTACCATGTATAGGCATTATAGGTTAGTTTTATTACAACAGAGGGCAAACTATATCAAGTATTAGCTATTCTCAGTTGAGGCTTTATAAACACAACCACGTGAATCCTATTTTTCACATTGATCACACTGACCTTGTATAGCCATAACTTAAAGAAAATAGAAAACGTATTCTGGAATTCCCGTCCTGTTATATAGACCCTTCAGCTTCGCAATAAATTGAGAAACTACCTGATCAATAATGTCTGAGCATCTACGGCATTCGCTGATGTCCTGTAAGACCCCAACATATACAAGAATACACACAAGCCAATGCAATGTATTTCGCGCTTCTTTAACATGTTCATCAAACACTCACAAGATTGTGCTGTGTGTTTCCTTGCTGCGGCTTGCCACAACATAATCTTTTTGCTTCTAAATGCAACAAACCAGAACATTTAATTTTAAGCACTTTTGTATTACATTTACATGCGTCCAGGTTTTTGTAACAAGACCTCCGCTCTCATTTTATTGCTAAGATTCACAGGAGGAAACGCCTGAGCAGCTCTCAGATGTTTCAAACTTTTTATTTCGGTCACAGTATTAGAGCAACATCTGGCAATAAACCTTAAAATATCACCAGCTTTGGAAAGGATTCAGCTGTAATGTCACAGAATGTCATGCCGTTGTAGTCAAGAGGCTCGGCATGGCACTAGAAAGGCCAATTGTATTCTTGTTTCAAAAGATTTAGTGTTATTTTCTAGCAAATGTGCAAAAGTGTATTCTCCTCCAGATTTGAATTGCCCTTTTTATTTATCGTAAGAAAATATATATAGAAACAGTCTTCCTGAATTAGAATCCATGTTAACACGTTCTGTATATTTGCAGTTAATGGATGAATCACTGGTTTATCAGCTACAAAAATACACTATTGCTTTTAATATTACATACTAAGCATACTAAGTTTTTTTTTTAAACAAAACTCGGGAGGGGGGGTTGTCCCTTGAAAATGAGGACATCTGGTCACTTTTCATAATCACAGATTCAAAATGATCATTACGCTGTAGACCCCCTTGCCAAGCAAATAGTTAAATAGGTGGGCTCAATAAAAACTAAAAATGATTCCTCTCTCCACGTGTGTTGGCAATAATTTATGGATACCGGCAGAATAATGTCTGTAGATTATTGCTTTTTAAAGCATTCCCAAAAGCTTTTGTTTGTTCGATAGTTTTATCCTATTTCCTCAACAGCTAGATGGATGCATCCATAACTGTCCCATAAAAGGCCTAAATGTTTCTCCAGAAGGCCTCATAATGTCTAAAGGCTTTTAATACAGCACATAAAATCAATACGAAAAGCACGCCAAGCCTGTGCTTACACCAGTCGACCTATCGGGCAGTCACTTATAATGCCCGTCAATTATAATGCCGGAAAAAAATCAAATCAAATCTTGATTAGGCATAGGCCATCCTTACTAAAAAAAAATAAAAAAAAAATCCTACAACTAGGACTTTTTTTTTTTTTTACCCCATCCATGCTTGAAGCTTGCATTACTTGATTTCATGTTGGTTTTGTGCTATAAATGGAGCATCCAGTAAGTTTTTAATATAGCTATTTAGATTGCGCGTTGACGTGTGATTTTTGGGTTATAGATCTTTTCATCACTGCCCTGTGTCTTGTTAAAGAAAGCGCGTGAATAATAAGAGTGCATCATCGCCCATAATGACTTCTGTGTGAGATTGAGGATTTTAACAACATTAAAGGGACGCTCCAGCCGCCATTGCTTTAATGCGTATAATAGCTGACAGGCACCTTTACGGATACACGATGTCCCCCCTTGAAAATTTCAAGTTTAAAGTTCAGTTTGGTTATTTGGCAAAATAATAGGAAACAGATATTTTCTGCATAATTAAAAACAAAAAAACAAAAAAGAAAAACCTTTGTGTATCAGATTGATTAAATCCCTAGATGATCCTCCAGCTACATTAACTTTTTGTGCAATTTGTTTTTAATCTTGAATTGGGAGGGCTGCTTTACGACATTCTGAACTATACACGGTTGTAGCTGACTGTTCTTCAACAGTGGTTAAAATGGATCGTGCTGTGAAATGTTCCGTATACTAGCGTGTTCTACCGCATTGTGCAACATAAAATCATGCTACCTGTCATAAAAACAGCATGCAGTGCTCATCGGAAGATGACAAGAAGTCATCTCAACACACCCTAGCTCTTTGGCAGTTTTCCTTCCTTTTAGTCTGCGCAGAAAATGTTGATATCTAAAATTAGATATTTTTTCCACTCCGTATAATACACATTTAAGATATTTTTTTTATTGAGATAGATATATTGATAATGTTTTATATCATTTTTTTTTCTCCTTTAGCAAAAAGGGAACTGTAAAGTGAAGTTTCCGGAAATTGTGTTTTATTACCTACTATTTATATGCGTTTGGAAATGTATATACGTGGATCACTGAAATATGGTCATTAAATATGCTGGTACTCCTGAATTCGTTATTGATTTATTTATGTTCACTTGAGCTACGTGGTGCGGATGCTTGTGGCAAAGTAAACCATTGTACTTCCATTTTTGGCTCCATTTCCAAACACTAATAATCTGTGATTTATTTCCATGGGTGGTTTATTGCAGATGGCGGTAAAGAGGTCCTATCCATGCATCAGGTTCTGTTATATTTGCTGCGTTCGAATAAACCTTTGGTTCCTGAAGAAGAGATTGTGAACATGCTCCAGTTGGAAGAGTTAGAATGGCAGAAATACGCAGAAGAATGCAAAGGGATGATCGTCACCAATCCTGGAATGGTACGTTCTGTGCCTAGGCCTCCATCTTAAAGGGGAAGTCTCATGGGGGGGGGTCTGTTTGGGCATAACATGCATTTGTGTATACAGTAATGTAGGATGGCATTGTCAAAAACGTTTTTTTTTGGTTTTTTTTAACCCCTTCAGTCCCCTATGGACTTACCGGTACGTCCAAAAAAGGCATCCCAAGAATCCCCTATGGGCGTACCTGTATGTCCTGCCCTTCTTGCAGTGGCTGATTCTATGTGGCAATGCTGATGTAGTCATTGTACCACAGACTTTCATTAGTCAGAGTATCCAGCTGATACTGATAGAGCTGTTTTGTTTTTGTTTGTTCTTTTTAATATATATAAAAAACATTTTCTGAAAAGTTTTTAATCTACTGCTAGTGATAACAATAAATCAGTGGGAGTTCCCCCTGTAACATGCGTTTACGTAGGGTTTCTCCAAATGTGGAACCGAGGTGCTTTCAGTGGATTGCCATTATAACAGGAGACAGCCAGAAAACCCAATAATTCACCTAAAATGTAGGAATAGGAGAAAGTTACAGACCCGCTTTAATATTTTCATGCATTTCAAATGCTAAGGAAGCAATCACAGAACATTAGCAACTCCCCACATAAAATATATTAATAGCATTCATGTATTCTAGAATAGCCTATTCTTACAAAAAACTGTATACTGTTTTATATGTTTGTGTTGTCTGTGTTTGAGGCAAAAAAAATCACATAGATAACAAAATTGGCCAACAGGTGGATACTTGTTCTGCGTGTTCACATTGTCGTGCATTTTTTTGTTCTGATTAATAGAAACCTAGTTCAGTTCGCATTGACCAGCTGGATCGGGAGCAATTTAACCCAGAAGTCATCACCTTCCCTATTATTGTCCACTTTGGCATAAGACCAGCCCAACTGAGTTACGCTGGAGATCCACAGTAAGGTTTTATTTCTGTGTTAATATGTCACGCTTGATAATTCTTAACCGTGATGTCATCTTTCCTCCAAAGCTGTTCTGCTCTCTCTATATTGTTTCATAGGCACATGGTTTGTAAGCATTAAGGCATCCAGCAACACAGAGGTTATGATAAGCATATAGTTGTGTATAAAAATGATGTATTTGTGTTATTTACAGCTTCTTAATTGCTGTCATTGGCAATACAGTTGGGTGCATTTGTTCAGCTGCACCATGATGAGGCCCATATGTCTTCCAAAGAACAAATGCCGCTTGTCTATGTTCATGTTTAGTTATAAATCAAGCCTTGCCTTGGGTCTTTTGTTGGGGGAACCATACTCAAGATTGTAGCAGACAAATCTGAAGATTTACAGCAGCTGTTTGTTCCACCAGATAGCAGGTGGAAGCAGGTGTCCCAGCATACACAAAAAAAATAATCAGTGATTTTTATGTAAGCATGTGAAATTGATATTATTAGGGATGTCATAATTGTCTTGCCCATTCAAGGCAACACCTGTCTTGAAAATACAGCTGCTTTCTGTAGCGTGTATCAGGTTCTTCTGCTTCATTAAAGCTCCCCTAGTCAACGTTAACCGGTGGAATTCACTAGACATGTAAGTGTGTTGCACAAGTAGATTTAGATTTGATTTATGTTATCATTAGGATCAGCATTCAGAAACCCCAAGGCAAAGACACAAAGTTTAAAAATGATGGTCACTGGTACCAGCAAAATAAATCTTTGCAGCAAGTGTACAGCTTTCAACAAAGGTGGCATTTACACTTGGTAGGCATCTTCACGCAAATGACTTGCACCTTCCTAGTGTTAGTCTTATCTCCTGTGTCCATTAGCATCATCCCACCACAGGTTATTATTTATCACTTATAAAGTTTAGGAAGCCTAAAGATATCAGGGATAAAGCAATCTGAGCAGCTAGCATAGAAACCCTTCAAAGTGTACCTTTTAACAGAAGGGAAGAGGTTACGATGCCGTGTTCCGAATTCGACTCCTCTGCCTTTAAAAGCAGAATTCCTTTCCTCCCAGTGCTATTTTCAGTGTGCACATTTTGCAGCGATGCGCTCTCTTGTTTGTGTTTAAAATCCATAAAATAAGCCTCTGGGGGAAGAGGGCATGTGAAATTTGCAATTTCCTCTGGCCCAGGTGTCAATTGAGAAAGAAAGGCACACATTGATATCATTTCAAGTGAGGAGGAAATGGCTTAGTGCTCTTTGGAATAAAACATAGGATGCATCAGGAGAATTGCTCCTCTCCTCGTTTTTTGCTGATTGATTGCGTGACGTGGGGGAGAACTGTTAAACCTATCTGCCCCGCTGAAGGCAGGTTGGTTCTCCCCTTACCCTACTTTTTACTGGTAATCCAAAAAAATCCCCAGTTTGCAGCTAAGTGCACGCCGACAGGCACACGAATGGAACATTTTGCGTCCCAGTTATTGTTAATATGAAATGTGTCCTTCGGAGGTAATCATGCGAATGCAATTTGAGCATCCTCGCGTTTGTGCCGAGGTGGACCCCCTCCTTAATGAATGGCACGGAAGAGTAATGCTCCCTTTTTACTCTGGCAGCTCACGCTCCGGATCGTAGAGTAAACATTGCAATTTATACTGATTACATACATTGAACTTCTGTTTACATATATTTGTCTCTGTCTTTGTTTCAATAAAGTGTTTAATGAAGATGCATGCTCTCGCGCTAATTGTTTATTGAAAACTTTGAAAGACAAGTGGCTAATTATCCATGGCTAGTTAACAGCGGGGTTCTTCTGTACGAATATTTTAGTATGCAATATATATACTCCATAAGCCTGCAAAATAAAGATAAATTGCTGCGTTTGAGAAGAGTATACTTCCACACTTGCAAGATTCCAAGGCAAGTAGATACAAGCTGTGAATAGTCACCTCTGGTGGATTCCGTGGTCTTACTTGTTTTTCCATATCGATTAGCTTTTGCTTAATTACTTTCAGTCCACCTACTTAGCCCAGTCTGTCCAAGGTGTGTGTGTGCGGGTCTGCCTTCCGTTGAGGTTTCCAGAACATAAAAACCACCATAGATGGCTAGACATGTAACGGTTTATTTCATTTTCAAGAACCTAGTCTTACATTTGCATTATTTCGTTCTTTAAGGAAAGCAGCGTTTTTGGTATGGGTGTTTTAAAGCAAGTTTTTTTTAACCGAAAACATTTAAAAGTTACAGAATATGCCTTCTGGGATGTTTTGATGGCTATGAGCCCAGCTGATTTAATGTAGCTAGCTACTGATTTTGCTTGTACGGGAAGACAGTTGATGGTGACTGCTGGCATGTGGATGCACATCTGGTAATGTTTTCAGCTGTCACACCGGTGTGGTCTGTCTGTGCACCTGCTTTCCCGGTCTATCTCACTGTCAGTCTTACTGTTTCTTTTGTTGTTTGTCTTTACCTCTCTGTGTATTTGTGTAGTTTTTAAATTTCAACAACCCTTTCCATTTGTGTGTGTCTGCATTTGTGAAGCTCTCTGCAGAGCCATTTGACCCATTCCGGCATTATGACCCACTAGCCTGTTGATTTGGCTAATGTGCCACTATCATGCAGGCTCCAGTCCTGTACACAAGTGAGCAGGAGACCTGGCAGGCACCAATAACGTGAATAAGCCATGTTTCTAGATGAAGCACTTCTTGTTTCACTAAAGGAAGGCATCGGTCAAGCAAATAATGGTGATTTAGCCCTTCAGGGCCTTTACTGCCCAACAATGTGTGTTAGGTTTTGAGTAAAGGGAATTCATAATATGTCAGGGTTTGTATGCGAGAGGTGCTTCTAGAGTCTGGATGTGTTGCCTAGAAGGTGGCGTTGCATGTTCCTACAGCTGACTCCTGCATAGGCAGTGTCCCTGACACGGCTTGTGGAAGCCATTGGTACCAGAGGCATTGACTGAAATGTTCTTCACAAATCCCATGGCTGCTTTCCTCTGCATCTGTGACTTTCTACCGGTCCTAAATTAATCTACTTTGCTGGGTGCTCACATTTGTTCAGATTTTTGGATTTGGCTGGGATATTAGCAAATGTCGTGTAGTAGAAGGTTTGATAAAAAAAGTGCCCCTTTCTCTATGCGGCCTACGTGCTTAGTTACCTTTCTCAGAAGTTGTTGTTACTCACCCCTAACATTTTGAAATTCTAGATCCAGAGAAACCACTAATACTAAAAAAAAAAAAATAGAGAGAAGGTGCTCGGTACTTTTTAATGACTATTGGTGATCTGTTTACTTTTCGCATCATTTTAAGCATGACTTTATTTTTGTAAACCTCTGAATGTTGGCATGGGGGGTCACCCTGAGTAACTGTATAAACACAGCAAAACAAGATTCTACATTTCTTCCCCCCATGCTTACCTAGCCATCCAAACCATGAAAGGAAACATGTACCGCACGCTCAAATACGTCCGTGTTTAAGCGTGCAGTTAGCAGAAACCTAAAGGTCATCTTTATGATGTGGAAAGCAGAGGTACGTGCTCCTGTGGAATCCTCTTCCCCGTTCCATCAGGTTTTCTGCCTCTTACACAACCTTCAAACCCTCTCTGAAAACCCACCTGTTCAGGGAAGCGTACAACATTCCTTCCCAGTACTCCCAACCATCATAATCAAGCCATCTGAACAATCAACAGCTTCAACACATCATCGGAACCAGATCAACTCATCCCCATCCAAGCAGTCCTCTCCTATTGTCTCACTTCCCCCTCAACCACCGACTAGAAGCTCTTAAGAGCAGGGCCCTCTTCTCCTTTGCACCAGTTTGTTATTGTGTGTGATTCTAAATTGTTCTACTGACTGTAACAGCGCTGCGGAATCTGCCAACGCTTTATAAATGTAATGTTATATGTCACAATTATTTCTCAGCACTGCTTTAAGATGTAATTTACCTTGTACTAAAAAGATAGATTTCAAGAGGAAAAGAACAGTGTCATCAGTCTGTGTTATGCTACCTAAAAGTACACGTAATTGAGGATAAAGGAAAGGAGAATACCTATAAAGCAGGCTTTAAAAGCTACTGTATGTGATTAAGCCTAGCTGCCTTTGGATGTATGAGGAATATAATCCAGCACTCCTGCAAATAAACATCACTGCATATAGCTGCTTGTCACAGAGATTCTGCCTGACAGCGCACTTACAATGTTATGATCTGTGACCCCGGCTTCCTGCTGAAATATGCCAATTTACTGTTGTTGGCCGGAGTAGTAAATAACTGCTTTGGCCTAGGACGAGCTACATGTTTACAACTGGCCCATTTGTTAAACTTTTTAGAGAATAAGATTAGCTTTGTACATTTTAAAACTTAGGAAAAGCACCTGAAATTATTGGTACGGTTTAAAATTTGCGCTCTATATTTATTTATTTTACTATTTTTTTAGGTACCAAAAGTTGTGGAAAAGCTATGTGAAACTGCGCCATCTACTGGCCAACAGCCCCAAAGTCAAGCAAGCTGATAAACAGAAGCTGGTCCAGAGGGAGGTAAGCTTTGTCTGTACCCACTGAGAACAATTAACGAGGCGCGGTACAGTTTGAGTTCAATGATCTCTAAGCTGTCACTTAGACCTCCAAGGAATATCTTGCAACTTACTCAACATACATTTTGGAAGGAGGATTTTTCGCACATTAGTGATTTTCTTCATCTTTGCAGAAAGCTAAAAACGTTTTTTTTTTTCTTCTTTATTGAAACGATCTACCAGTATTACACCTGTCCATATGTCCCCTATTTAAAAAGGATTATTAAAGTGTTTATGGGAAAAATTGGAAAAAAATAGATATTACAATTAATATATTTGATATTAATATATCAAATATTTGATGAATTAACAAAGTATTTCCACCACTTATTTGACAACAATATGCAGCAGCCTTGAGTATCTTAAGTTTACCTGAAAGTGTGAAAACACATGCATATTTTTACTGTATGTTTTCTACATGACCCTGTTGGTTGAAATAATGGTCGAATTCTCCTCAGAAAGAGTTTCCTTTAATTAGATCATGCGCATAATCGAGACAAGGCACACAACACACAAAAGTCGAAGCGTTGTCTAATTACATGTTTGAATTACATGGTTTATATAGCATCTTATCTACTTCTAATAGCATGCATTATTATGATTGGTTACTTTTCAAGCAAGTTACACCTCTTTAAGCTGCATAATTAAGAATGGCCTAGACTTGACCCTTTGCACATATATATATAGAACAACATAGAGTAGACATGTTGGCGGGAACTCGTGCATATATCATAGACTAGACATTCCCTGCTTTCTTATGTCTTTCTCAGGAATAATATTTACGATAACATAAGCATTTTTCTAACAGACCCATTTATGTATCTTGAGAATATCTTAGAATGCATTTCCTAGTGTCAAAACTCAAGTAAGCAAGTCAGGTAGGAGCCCGGTTGCGGGGAGTACCTTGGGCTCTGTCTGTACCTCAACTGGACGCAAAGGCAAAGACACTCTAAGAGAAAACACACAGGGCTGGATATTTAGGAAACAGTCTACAGGAGTATGCTGGTTGATCAAGTAATATAAAAACAGGATTGGTTTAAACAGCAGAAGCTGAAGTCTTATGAGGAACATGGCGGCTGGATAACACCTTAGACCCAGAAACGGAGACAGGCAACTCAGACTGGACTTTCTTACTGGACTGGCATGGGGGGACTGGAGGCCCTCGGGCAGGGCACATGGTAGGAAGCCCTCGGGCAATAAGACGTCAAGCAAAGAGGGACAGTAACAGTAGGACAGAGTCGTCAAGCCTAATCGGGTGTCAAGTGGCTCAACTGTCCAGCATAATTGGTAAAATGGGGTGCTCCTGAGAAGGAATGGTGGCCACTAGTGGCTGCAGGTAGGCATAACGGTAGGTATCCAATAGACGGGATACCGTTAGGCAGGGAGGAACCATGACACCTTAAGTTTTCAATCTTCCTTAATTAGATAATTAAACTTTGTGTATGAAAGTTGTTTAGATGGGAAATGTTAACATTACTGGCCACCTTTAGCCTATGAAATCCGTTAGTGATATACTCTGCTTGCTACATTTTAAGTCGCAGAATGAACATGATGTTTGGAGGTAGATTGGATTCACTGTCAGCAATGGTGCTCTGTTTATAATACTGTTTATACAGTTCATGTATGCATTAGGGGAATAAATGGTATCTTGGCTAATCCACTTGGAGTGGGCATATTGAAAGTCAGCATGAGTTTCGATTTAATCCATATTTACATATCATCTCAAATATTGCACTGTCAACACTTCACTGACAATGTTTTGCTATTTTTTTAAATGATAAAGCACATCACACACTTGCAGAGACTTATTTGTGTTTGTGGATTAACTTTCAGCCTCTTTCATAGGCAGTCATTTTTATATCTTAAATGTCATTTTACTCGCAGGTGGGCCTCCATCCCTAAGGCCTTTGACAAACATTTCCACGTGGATTTTATCAGCGCTGATCATGTTTTGCCATTCACTGCTGCCATACTCTACCCCAATTACAGCATCTATATTTAGATTTTTTTTTCCCTGCCATCCCAGGTGACACTATGAGAGACTCCTCCTCCGTACCTGAGATAGGGCAGGACTCAAACATTTAAAAGGCCCCTCCCCTCCTAGCACCCTCAGTGTTTTTCCTGCCCTACATCAGGTAGGGAGGACTCGTCTCCCGTTTGTTATTTTATTTCGGCTCTAGGTTGAGCCGTTTCTCCCTAGGGCTAAGCCCCCTCGGGTGGGGGTAGCCTCTGCACCTTAGCCGGTGGCTGGTGCTGCGCGGCCCGGCGCTTACTTACCCTGGCGGTGCGGTGTTCCGTCCGGCTTCCTTCCCTCAGCTCCCCGCTGTTTCCACTGCCGCTCGCTGTTTCTAGACGCCGCGGCTCGGCGTCTCAGCATTTTTTAAAGATGGCGTCTCGGTTTTTTCCGGCTCGGTTCGCAGGCATGTCCGGTATGCGTTCCAAGCCTCGTTTTCATGTCAATTCAAAATTTTGGCGCCAGATTTGCTGCTGTTGCAGCTTGTAGCCTGATTTGCAGCTATTTAAGCGGTGTGGTGAGTTGACAATGGATTATTATATATTTTTCTGACGGTGCTGTTGCATTTTGTCTGATTATGTCTGCTCCAGATAATTCTGAGCCTCCCTCTGTTGAGGAGAGACCTAAAAAGGCTTTAACTAAATCAAAACATGCGCAGTGTTCTGGTTGTCACAGGCCTCTGCAGGATGCTAAGAAAAAGCTCTGTTCTGCCTGTCTAAAGTCCGTTGCGGATTCAGAAGCCTCTGGTGGGAGAGAGTTTTTGGCCTGGCTTAAGGAGGAGATGCAGTCCACCTTTTCGGCTTTTCGTCAATCGGTTCCTGCTCCTTCCCATCTTCCGGCAGTTCGGGAACCATCGCTCCTGGGTTACCAGCAATTTTCTGACTCCGAGTTAGATTATCCTGAGCTGGAGGAATATTCTTCTGAGGAAGGTGAAATCCGAGAGGAAAGTTCCTATTTGTTCCCGGTGGAAGAGATTGATACTCTCATTTCTGCGGTAAAGTCTGCCATGAACTTGGAGGAAACTGCGACGCCTAAGAAGGATCACTTCTTTGCCGGCTTCTCCAAGCAGTCACCTTCTTTTCCTGTGCACCCTGCCTTATCCGACATCATTAAGCAGGAGTGGAATCATCCAGAGAGGAGGGTTAACCTGTCTAGGCGGGTGAAACGCCTCTTTCCGTTTGAGGAGGACTTTGAAAAATTTTGTGCAACTCCGCTGGTTGACACCGCGGTAATGAAAGTTTCCAGAAAGACTGCCTTGCCGCTGGAGGATGGCTCTCATTTCTCGGATCTGATGGAGAAGAAGGCTGAAGCAGCTGTTAAGAAATCTTTTGAAGCTTCCTCTGCTGCTTTTAAACCTGGCATAGCATCTGCCTCAGTGTCTCGAGCTGTTAAAATCTGGCTGTCACAGATCGAGGAGGAGGTTGCGGCAAAAACGCCTAGAGAAACTATCCTTAAGAACATTGCTGCTCTCAAATTGGCAGTGGATTTTCTCTGCGATGCCTCGGTTGAAAATGTCAGGATGTCAGCCAGGGCCTCTGCACTTTCGGTGGCGGCCAGACGGGCCTTATGGCTTAAAGCCTGGGGGGCTGACAATGCCTCAAAGAATAGACTGCTAAATATCCCTTTTAAAGGAGGGTCTCTGTTTGGCGAGGAGCTGGAGTCCCTGCTTGAGAAGACGACTGGGGATAAACATTGGATGCCTCTACGCAGAACTGCTCCTAGGAGGCGGCAGTCCTTTCGTCCATACTTTCCAGGCCAGTCCAGGGGTTATGGTTCCGGTTTCTTTCGCCCTGCAAGGGAGCATGCCTTCCGGGGCAGATTCCATCGTGAGAGAGGTAGACACGACAGGTTCGCCTTCCCCAAAGCGGCCCAGGATCCCAAAGGTTTTGCATGACTCGTCAGTCATCCCGGTGGGAGGAAGACTTCGGCATTTCATGGACTATTGGTTCCTCATCACCAAGGATTCCTGGGTGAGATCCATCATATCCCAGGGTTATCGACTGCAATTCGAAAGCAAACCTGCAGACCGGTTTTTGATCTCCCACCTTCCGCAGAACCTGGAACAGCGGGGATTCCTGCTGTCTGCTGTCCATCAATTTGTACAGACAGAAGTCCTTATTCCTGTACCCCGGCAGGAACAGGGTCAAGGAGTTTATTCTCGGGTCTTTTTGGTTCCAAAGTCACCAAAGGGGTTTCGTCTCATTATAGACCTACGTTTCCTGAACCGTCACCTTCGTTTCCTAAGGTTCAAGATGGAGACCATAAGATCAGCACTGGACTCTCTAAACCTCCAGGACTTCATGGTCTCCTTAGACCTAAAGGATGCGTATCTTCATGTTCCTATGCATCCCTCCCATCATCGGTTTCTGCGGATAGCTATTCCTTGGGGTTCAAGAATCAGTCATTTCCAATTTCAAGCCCTGCCATTTGGACTGTCTCCAGCCCCCAGAGTGTTTACAAAACTCCTTGCAGTGGTGGTGGCCCATTTCAGACGTCAGGGCATTTCGGTCATCCCTTACTTAGACGATTGGCTCATTCACACGCATTCAGCGACTCTCCTTCAGTCTCACCTGTCCCGGGTGGTCCAGACGCTTCAGGATCTCGGCTGGATTCTAAATTGGGAGAAGTCCAAGTTAGTTCCTTCTCAACGATTGGAGTTCCTCGGCCTTCACCTGGATTCCTGCGAAGGAAAAGCTTTTCTTCCTTCGAGCAAGATCAGCGGTATTTACTCCCTAACCTGCAAGGTGCTTTCTGCACGAAAAAGTCCACTAAGGCGGTGTATGTCTCTTCTCGGCAAGATGACTTCAGCAAGATATGCAGTTCCCTGGGCCCTGGCTCACATGAGGGTCCTTCAGAATCATATTCTTCATTTGATGGAACAGAATCCATTCGCTCTGGACAGACTGGTTCGTCTTCCTCCGCATGTCAAGGCATCCCTCTCCTGGTGGCTCCTGCGAGATACTCTGGCCTCGGGAAGACGATGGGCCTGGTCATCCAAAGAGCTCCTGACGACGGACGCAAGCAGTACAGGCTGGGGGGCAACTTATCGGGACAACTTTGCTCAAGGTCTCTGGTCGCCTGCCACTCAGCTCCTACCCTCGAACTGCCTGGAGCTGCTGGCAGTGGAGAATGCCCTTCATCACTGGGAAACGCATCTCTTTGGCGGCAACATCCTGCTTCGTTCCGACAATCGGGCGGTTGTCGCCTACATCAACAAGCAGGGGGGTACAAGAAGTCCTCGCCTACTGCGTCTAGCTCTCAGGATTTCCTTTTGGGCAGAATCACGTCTCATGACTTTGTCTGCGGTTCACCTTCGGGGGGCTTTGAATTCCCAAGCCGACTTTCTAAGCAGAACTCCTGTTCTAAGTCACGAATGGGCTTTGCATCCGGCAGCCTTCCACATGATTGTCCAACGGTGGGGAATGCCCGAGATAGATCTCATGGCCTCCAGGGACAATGCTCAAGTTCCGGCGTTCTTTTCTCTCAATCCTCGGGACCAGCCTTTGGCGGTGGATGCCTTCGCCCAGACTTGGAGTTTCAACCTCGCCTATGTTTTCCCTCCATTGCCTCTGATATCCAAGGTTCTGCAAAAGATCAAGTTCGACCGGGCATCAGTTATTCTGGTCGCCCCGGACTGGCCCAGGCGTGTCTGGTACGCAGGCCTAGTCTCACTCAGCCACACACCACCCCTACGGCTCCCGGCCTGGGAAAACCTGCTTCACCAGGGTCAGTTCCTTCATCCAAATCCTGCGGTATTTCAGCTGACAGCTTGGAGGTTGAACGGAGGATTCTGAGGTCTCGAGGCTTCTCTGAGTCGGTTACGGAAACTCTTCTGCGCAGTCGTAAGAAGGTCACATCCATCAGATACATTAAAGTGTGGAAGAAGTTTTGTAGCTGGTGTGGATCCAGGAAAATTCTTCCCTCAGAGTGTTCTCCAGCTGCTATTCTGGAGTTTTTGCAGACGGGGTTTGACCATGGACTTCAGCCTTCTACCATCAAGGTTCAGATTGCTGCCATTAGTGCTTTACTTGGCTTTAATTTGAGTTCTGTTCCACTCATCAGGCATTTCTCCAAGGCTATGGTGCGTATTCGTCCTCGCCCTGTCTCCAAGATGGTTCCCTGGGACCTGAACCTGGTCCTTCGCAGGCTCATGTTGCCACCTTTTGAGCCTCTTCAATCAGTGTCCCTACACCTGTTGTCTCTGAAGACGGCCTTCCTGGTGGCCATTACCTCTGCGAGGCGTATCAGTGAACTCCAGGCCCTTTCTATGAAAGAACCATTTCTGCGTTTTTTTCCGGATAAGGTCATCCTCGCCTTGCCCCCGGAATTCTCACCCAAAGTACAGACGGCGTTTCACAGGGACCAAGAAATTGTGTTGCCTACGTTCTTCTCGTCCCCTCAATCGGCAGAAGAAGAAGCGCTCCATACGTTGGACTTAAAAAGATGTCTTTCTATTTATCTGGAACGCACGCAGCCTGTGCGCAAATCATCTAGTTTGTTTATAGCCTCTTCTGGTCCCAGTAGAGGTCTTGGCATTTCTAAGCGTACGGTGGCGAAATGGATTGTGTCTACTATCTGTTTAGCTTACACAGCAGCTGGCGGGGTTCCCCCTCCGGGGATTCGTGCCCACTCTACCCGCGCAGTTTCCACTTCATGGGCTGAACGATGTCTTGTCTCGCCTGAACACATCTGTAAAACAGCTACGTGGGGATCTCTCAGTACTTTTGTTCGACATTATAGACTCGATCAAATGGCTCAGGAGGATGCCCTGTTCGGTCGTACGGTTCTTGGGGCAGTGTTTTCCCCCTGAGTGTCTTTGTTTCCCACCCTTCTTCTTTGTTATATCTCTCATAGTGTCACCTGGGATGGCAGGGAAAGATTAAGTTCTACTTACCGAGAGCTTCTTTTCCCTGCCAATCCCTGGTGACACGTTTTGTTCCCTCCCTTCCTTTCAATAAATGTTTGTTTTTGCAGCGATTCTGTTTTCCTGTGTGGTCTTTGATATTCACTGAGGGTGCTAGGAGGGGAGGGGCCTTTTAAATGTTTGAGTCCTGCCCTATCTCAGGTACGGAGGAGGAGTCTCTCATAGTGTCACCAGGGATTGGCAGGGAAAAGAAGCTCTCGGTAAGTAGAACTTAATCTTTCTAAACCCTTAATCTACTGATAGGGTGTTTAAATTGCTTTTTTTTTAGTGAAACTGGTGGTGTGACCCAATGAAATTCAACCTTTTTAACAAAGCATTGTGCAGAGTTAATGTGACCTTTCTTAGAACATAACCAACTAAGGGATTTTCTTTAAAATACATAGTGAATTTGGTGAGTTAGAATCACAATTACATAGTTAATCAGGTTTAAAAAAAAGACAAGTCTGTTGGGTTCAACCTTTCCAGGGGATCTCTATGTTGATCAAGATAAAGGTAAAAATGCTATCCTCCTTAAGCAAATGTCAATTTTGGCAGAGGGTAGAAAAAAAATGAGTGACTCCACAGGCATTAAGACCGTTCACTGTATCCACTGCGATTAATTAAAAGCAGGTAAAAACATTTTGCCGATTAATTTATTGCAAAAAAAAAAAAAAAAATCCAACTTTCTTAAGTATTAAGATTATTATGCACTCTCAGCATTTTCTTAGCTAAGGCTTTCCAGAGTATTACTTCTTATAAAATATCTTCATCTTTTATTTGTTTGAACATAGTTGTGAGAGAGCCTTTCACCAGTATAAGTAAAACCAGTGTGGACAATTGCTCATGCTTGTTTACGATATTTCTTCCATTCCCTTTGTTTATTAGCTCTCTTTATTCCCTATCTATATTTTCAATGTATCTGACTTAATGGCCAAAACTGTACTGAATCCTTTAGGTAAGGCCTAACCAGAACTTTGTATGGTGGCAAAATGACATCTTCTCTTTGTGCATCAATAAACTTTTTTTTTATTTTTTTTTATACAGGCCAGTATTTTGTTTATGATTAAGTTTAGATCCCACTACTATATCTAAATATTTCTCCATCAGTGTTTCCTTAAGTCTAACCCAATCCCATTCATATACAGTGTCAACTCTCATCCAACATTTTTTCTGCCCAGTGCCTCAATATATTTAAATCATCAGCAATGAACATCCTGATCAGGGTTCACAACCCTACATTTTGTTACCTGCAAGTATAGGTATTTTTCCTTCAGTACCTACTTCATGGCCACTGATGTATAGATTAAGGAGAAGTGTAATCAGAATTGACCCCTGAGAATACCCCACTTAGAACTGTAACACTATAAAAGATTGCCAATTTTCTATCCAAATACATCTGCTGTCTTCTAGGCTTAACTCTCATGAGACAATTTCACATGCTTCTTCTCACCTGTTGTGTGACACAACCTATTCTTCAACTTTTCTGATTTGAACTAATACATTTTATAACAGTCTGGCATTACTTATTATCCCTTTTTCCCACATTTGATGTTAAACCTAATGGTCAGTAGTTACCAGTTTAAGTGTTTTATCTTTTTTTTTTTAAACCAAGTTATAACTTTAGCTTTTTGTCAGTCTTGAGGCTTAAGCCAGAAGACATCTCACCCCAGTGAGCTTCTGAATTATCCTTGTGTGAATACCATCAGCTCCTGGTGCCTTGACAATCAAATTTCCTGTTTGTATGCATCCATGGACCCAACTGACCTGAATAATTGAAAAGCCTGCTTCATTCTAAGTATCTTCTCCTTGAACTACTGTGTAATTATATTGGCCTTGGTCGGTTTCTGGTGGATTTGTTTCCCAGAAGTATATATTTCAAGGTTTGTTTCTCTAGAAACTCTCTACATGTAGTCTATCTTTCTTCTGTGTTTTAGTCAGTAAAGATGGCATCCCGTTTTGCAGAGAATTTTTAAGGATTGCATGTTAGTATAACCAAAAACGTGCTACCCTTCCCAGATTCGCCTAGAGTTGCTGGGAAAAGTGTTTGAACCCTTCGGAATTACCAAGATTTCGGTATATACTGGTCCTTAGATTTGAACACAGTCTGCTTCAACTAATAACACACAATTATATGATTCCATGTCATGATATATATATATATGTATATATATATATATATAATATATCTTTATTTCTGATGATTTTATTGTGAATGTTTCCATAACTAAGATTTGTTGTTTTGCTCCAACCAGGAATCTCTGCAGAAGATAAGGCAGAAGAATACAATGAGGCGTGAAGTGACTGTAGAATTGAGTAGCCAAGGATTTTGGAAAACTGGTATTCGCTCCGATGTCTGCCAGGTACAGTTTTGTTTTTGTTGGAAATAATAATAATAAAGGTGAACTGTTGCTGTCAGCATTTAGCATAGCTAAATTTATTAATCAAAACTACCCATGGCCTGTCCTTTTTGTGTGGAAAACACTGTGCGTTTTTTTTAGAGGTTTAGTTTGAATGTTAACCTGACGGAAGGTGAGATTGGTTTCTCATAGCATCAAGGCTAGCATTATCTAATACATTTCTTGTCCTGAAGTTCTCTTCTCCTCAACCACATGTATAAAATCTTCCTGATCCAGTCAACAATCATCAACAACTTAATAAGTGAGATATATCCTAATGAGCAGTAAAAATCGTCCAAATCTTGATGAAAGGGAAATTGATACCTTTTCCCCATGGAGTACACATAAGGTGGGCTTTTATTACATATATATTCTTGATATTATTCTGTGAACACGGCTACATGGGTTTACTTATTGTATGGACTCTAATATTTTGGATTTAAGAAAAATGTCTGATCAACTGTAAGTCTCTAGGTACTGTTTCTTAAATATCATTTTTCTATCCATTGCAGTACTGTATTTATGCTAAGTTGACTTTTAGTAGTTTTTTATGGTACACACAGTGCTGGGTCCTCTCATTGTGTGCGTTATCATGGAACAGCAGTGTTTAAGAATCAGCAGTGAAGGCCACATGGAGCTTCAGTAAAAAGACCCATTTCACACCTTTGTAGTTGCACAGTAATTATCAAACTCACACCAATCAAGTTTAATGGAAGCAGCTAATTATTTTGATTTTACTCTGCATGCAAAGGCGATTTCACACAGTTTTTATCAAACAACAGTAGATTGCTGTAAAACGAAGCCCTGTGCTGATTATGGCAATGGGGAAAGAATCCTTGCAGAGCGAAACCTATAGCAATATCTCAGAGCTAATATTTGGGTACTGAGGAAAAAAGGCATAGATATTAAATCCATCTCTTCAAAAGTTTTTTTGTAAATCTTATTCAATTTTTTTTAGTAGTTATAGTAGTTATAGTTAAAGCCATTATTCAAATAATTTCAAGAAAAACTGAATGCTCACGTTAGCTGAAATAACTATTTAAATATATATATAATTGTTCTATATTAAATTTTTGTGGTTACATGGTTGATTACAAGCAAAGTGGGGATGTGGATAAACTGCGTGTAAAATAGCAACTCTGGAAGGGCAATGATATAGAAATGTCATATGAAAAATGAACAGTAACTGTAACATATAATCCCTAGTTGGTATGCAAATAACTGAAAATTGAAAGGAATGAATGGAAGACGCACTGGGTTAGTGGTAATGACTATGGTAATGTGCTGTGCAGCCATTGTTATGTATTAAGAGCATGATAGCAGCATGCTGTCAGTTCTGATTGGAATATTCTATTGGTTTCTGTGGTTATAAGAACACTTTTAAACATAAAAACGTTTATAAAACAACTAAAATTGATCTTTATGAGTAAACTTAACGTGCATGAATGAATAAAGTATATACCTTTTAAGTTTTAAAAATACTTGGAAATTTCAGGAAAGGAAGTTGACCTGTTCAGGGATAATTGCATATTATTTTTGTCTGCTTTTATCTCTGCTTTCCTTGTTCTCATATTTGGTCCAAAGTATTAGACCAACTTAACTCAGCAAAATACTCTCATTCTTCTACAACAGCCCCCCTCACACTAAAACCATTGCCCTGGCTTCAATGTAGTTTATCGCTATAATAACTTGCGGACATTAGTAGGACTTCTGTAAATTGCACTTACCTCTGCCTGCATGTGTATGTCTACCCACTCCCTACTACTACTTAGACTGTAAGCTCTACGGGACAGGGACCTATTTCCATGATTTATGCCTCTTGTACCCTGATCAAAACGTCTGTAATTGCTGTACTTAGTGCACCTTTTATTATACTGACTAAGTACATCTCACAGCACTCAATAACTAAAAAGATACAAATAAATACTCAAGAATAGCCCTATTTAATTATGATGCGGTCAATATATTGGCTGTCTAACCTACTCATAATTGTGTGGGTTTGATTAAAAAAAAAACTTTCACAAGCAAGAACACACTAAATGGTTAAATGCATTTGAATACCCTTTTCCCCATTTCTAAGCTTAAATATACAAACTTAATCGTTTACTTAATAATTATGGCAACTGTGCAGTGCTTCCAACAGCAGGCCAGATATGTTTTTACCATGTTCCTGGCCAGAAAATGAGAATGGCTGCTCCGTTAAGTGCAGGGAAGGTTTCAAGAAACCACAGTAAAATCAAGCCCGTAATAAAACCCATTGGGTTTTGGTTTACAACTAACTTAAATTTGTTTGTCAGTGCTTGCATCGGAGTAGCTTGCAATAACTAGCCGTTGCTTTACAGAGGAACTGCATGACTGCAAACAATGCCTAGTGCTAGAAACCATTCTGCCAAACTATGCTAAAAGAAAGCATGTGGGATCCAAGAGGCATACTACTTACTGCTATTGGGCTTGACAGTAAGATTTCAATGCAATCTTCACTAAGTGTTCATGGGAAATAAGGGCGATGTTGCCCTGGCTATGTTGTCTCATATGTGACATTTAGCCATTAACCATACCTGGGAACTCTCTGGGAGAAGCACTGCTTCTTCGGGTCTCTTGGTTGCCACCAGAAAACTCCAGCGGGACTGCCCACGGCCGCCCCAACGGGTCTTCCTGCCTGCATCCTGCAGAGGGGACTCCAGGTAGCCCGAGTCATAAAGTTCCCAGGTAAACCCTTTAATCTAAAAGGCATTTCTTTCGCTTCTCTACAACTGAGGATTTCCTTCCAATGGTTAATAGTACACAGAATAATACTTCTCTGTGGCAGAATAGAATAAGTTGCAGTACTGGCCTAAAATGAATACGCAGTTGTGCTTGCTTTTATTTTTGCAATATATAATTTAAGAGTTTCTTGCTGCTGTTGGTGGCTTCATTAATCAAAATGTATAACCGAAAGAAAACAAATAACAGTAAATTCCATGTGAATGAAATTGCTTCTTTAAAACACTAGTCCCAGGAAGGCCTGTAATACATTACAAGGCATTGCCTAGTAAAGTCAAGTGGCTAAAAGGCAATGCAGTAAACATATCATTCCAGAATCTGAGCTCAGGGCCTATAAAGCCAGCCGGACTGTTAAGGTGCCACCGTTTGTAGTAATATATACCAGAGTTTCTACAAACTGAAAGCATTCAGACGTGTAATATCTTCCTTGACATATTTAGCTTCTGGTTCATAACTTGGGATATAGTTACTTGTTTCACAAGTGTAGATCCAAAAGCCTCATTGCGTCTTCAAGGAGCTCTGCCATAAATATAGATATATTTTATTTTCTTAGTTTAAAATTTTTCTTTTTATAGGTGCTGTAGTGCCTGGATTACGCTTCCAGACATCAGCGAGGAAAACTGTGTTTTCTATTCTAGTAGCAGGCTTTAGGATTGAACCCTTCCAGCTACCGTCCAGCTTGTTAATAATCAATCAACATAAATTCGATAGAACCAAGCACCTCTGCAGAGTGTTTACCCTTGTAACGTTCTGCAGAACACACAAATGCCAGGGAGGCTAGACTAGGGTAACAACCTATACATGTTTATGGGGTACAATCTACTGATTGAGACTTTGCGAAAGCCTGTTAAGCCTAAAGGAGGATTGATTTAAATGTCGTTTATATGCCATAACCGTAGTAAGCCATATAAATCCTCGCCAAACAATTTTGGTGAACAACGCTGTTAATATATCACTACCACAGATATTTAGGAAAAGAACATATCTTATCTTAGTAGTTGACAGCTCTTCCAATTAGGGTAAGTGATATGGGCAGAGAGTGCCATATCCACATTCTTTACTTACGTATAAATTATTGTTTAATGAATGCATATTTCTTTGCAATAAAATGTCCTTGGATCTTGACAAAAAGAAAAAAAAAATCTGGAGAGTGTATAATAGACTGCTGTTAACTCTTTGGATGATTAGCACCATTGGACACCAAAACTCAAAACAGCCACTGAAAAAGCACTCTGCGGGAAGTGGGGCTTGGAGGTCAGAATATACAAGGGAGGTTTACATTATAAACGGGGCTATTAGCAGCGCTCAGAATGGAATGATGGACTGTGTGCCTGCTCTCTGTTTTCACCTTCACAGGCTGCCGTCTACACGTACATGTAGTACCATAAACAAGAACGTGGATTCCGGCACGTGTCACCTCATTGCATCAAATGTGATTCGGCATGCAAAGTTATCGCACACAAATTGTTCATAAGTGGCATCGAACATCCTTATCAAAGCCACATATTGTCTCAAAGATAACAAAATGCTGGGAAAACCGGAAGTAAAGGAACATCCATACAAAACTTTATATATAGGTTCATCAAATCAAAAAACAAATCGGCACTTATTGCTACATACCATAGAGACAAGTGACACCTACAGAAAATGGTGGGAATTCCTCTTTAACCAATGGAAAACTGCAGGCAGTTTTTAATATCAATGCGTCTTTTATTTTCTTGGTTTTATTTTCTAAGCATATGAGCCCTTGCGTATTTAAGAGAAGGAACAAAATAAAGAACGACTGCGACTTGGGAATTTTTGCATATTTTCTGAAATGGGCTAGTCTCTTATTAGGTCTTCTCTATGGTTTATGGAAGTCAGTAACTGAAAGACGCACTAATGACTCTATGCGAACAGGCAATGTCCCTGTCACAGGCTCCCTCCCCCTGTGTCCTTTATTTTAACTCTGTTCACGTACTGAACATTGCATTTGACAATTTCCTTTTGTTCTCTACATTTCTGTATCCGTGTAGTTGCTGTCCATTCCGGCAGCATTTTAGAGGCTACAGTTGACATCGCTTTCCATCTCAATTTTCCGCTTGCTATTTGTTGGGTTTTGCTTTTCCAAAATAGAGGTAATCATTGTAATTGCATACATTCATTTTGCTAGTGCCCTCCAAGGTACAGTTTTCCCCAGTCGTTTGGCTCGTATTTCTGGGTTTTATTTATCTAGGTTCAAATTAGGTTCTGCTCCGTAACATTTACATTTCCCCATCTCCAGCGCAAGCGTGAGTAGCATTTGGTGTCTGGAGACCAGTGTAGGAACTTTATTGTGACTAATTTAAATTGTGCTCTTGCAGGTAATTTCAGCTATTGATCTGATTCGTGTAATAGTAGCAAACCGAGCATTCGTGGCATTAAAAGTCGAAAGTTTCTCCTTTATGATAGTACAATGCAGGAAGCTGAAGAAAAAAAAATCACTAGCTAAAGGAAAGCAATTATGAATACATAAAGTCTGTTGTATGTTTTTCAGAACGTGCGTTTTTAACCCTTTGAGCATCAGGCAGAGTGGCATAAGAAGGGAATTCTTGTGTTTGGTTTTCTCCCAGTGAAGCACACACATCCTGTGGAAGACTAGCTAGTTGTCTTGTCACTCTTTTCATCTTGAGCTCTGGTTCTGTATCACCACAATGTTTTGTATCAAATACCTTTTTAACCCCTTAAGGACAATGGGGGGTCCCTAAACCCAGAGCCGGCCTTAGGTGTTCTGGCGCCCTGTGCGGACTACTCGTCTGGCGCCCCCCCCATCCCAAAAAAAGAAAGGAATCAAACTTGTAACAAAACCCCAATCACTATATACTACGCCAAACATTGATGTGGTGTAGGCCTACCACTTCATTGTCTGGCTTAGTAGTAGGGATGCACCGAAACGAATTCTGGACTGAAACCAAAAGTGCAGCATTTACCTGGCCGAAACCGAATATGACCCCCCCCCCACACCATAACACATAACAAAACAATTAAATAACAATATTTATATATATATATATATATATATATATATTTATATATATGATTAACAGCAATCACATTCTTATCATGCCCGCAGATTCCAGGATGTACTCGTAGACTACTTGGCATGATAGGAGTATGATTGCCCTATGTACCCCGTCTCACTCCATTCTCCCTATCTACCCCCTCCTAACTATCTACCCTCTCCCTCTTTGAAGTTCACTTACCTTTCAGAAGTCCTGCGGTGGGGGTGCAAGGCCTCTGCCTCCCAACTCTGCCACTGTATGGAACAGTATAGAGTGATGGGAGTTATGATGTACTTTAGAGCATAATTATATAATGAAAAATACATTGGAAATGGTACAGCATAACACCCATCACTCTCACACCCTTACCAATCCACACATATACACCAATCCACACATATACACCAATCCACACATATACACCAATCCACACATATATACCAATCCACACACATACACCAATCCACACACATACACCAATCCACTCCACACATATACACCAATCCACACACATACACCAATCCACTCCACACATATACACCAATCCACATATATACACCAATCCACACACACATACCAATCCACACATATACACCAATCCACACATAAACACCAATCCACACATATATACCAATCCACACATATATACCAATCCACACATATACACCAATCCACACGCATACCAATCCACACGCATACCAATCCACACACGTATACACCAATCCACACACGTATACACCAATCCACACACGTATACACCAATCCACACACGTATACACCAATCCACACATATACACCAATCCACACGCACACCAATCCACACATATACACCAATCCACACATTTACCAATCCTCACATATACACCAATCCACACATATACACCAAACCACACGCATACCAATCCACACATATACACCAATCCACACATTTACCAATCCTCACATATACACCAATCCACACATATACACCAATCCACACATATACACCAAACCACACATATACACCAAAACACACATATACACCAAACCACACATATACACCAAACCACACATATACACCAAACCACACATATACACCAAACCACACATATACACCAAACCACACATATATACCAAACCACACATATACACCAAACCACACATATACACCAATCCACACATATACACCAAACCACACATATACACCAAACCACACATATATACCAATCCACACATATACACCAAACCACACATATATACCAAACCACACATAGACACCAAACCACACATAGACACCAAACCACACATAGACACCAAACCACACATAGACACCAAACCACACATAGACACCAAACCACACATAGACACCAAACCACACATATACACCAAACCACACATATACACCAAACCACACATATACACCAATCCACACACATACACCAATCCACACACATACACCAATCCACACACATACACCAATCCACACACATACACCAATCCACACACACACACCAATCCACACACATACACCAATCCACACACATACACCAATCCACTCTCACTGTCACTCTATGCTTTCCTACCTTTCCTCTTTCAGTTTCTTTGCCTCCTCTTCGCTCTTCTTCTTAGTTCTTCTGTCTTCTCTTCTTCCGGGTCAGAGGGCACGGAGACCGGTGGGCGCGGCTTCAGTGCTGTGCGTCGGGATCTGACAGCAAACCCCGGCGCACAGCAGCTGTTGCCGCGGGGATCACAAGGGAGCGGTATCGGAGGTCTGTTAAAGACCTCCGATACTGCTCCCTTGCGAGCCTGCTCCTCCAGCGGCGGACATTACTGTCCGTCTCTGGAGGGGTGCCGGGTGCCCCCATACTGGCGGCAGCGGACCCCGCGGCGGCAGGGGCGTCGGACCGCGCTGCGGCGGCGGCGGACCCCGCGGCGGCGCCCCCTGGAGTGTGGCGCCCTGTGCGGTCGCACAGGTCGCACACCCCAAAGGCCGGCCCTGCCTAAACCCATTGAAAACAATGCATTTTGAGCCCGTACATATACGGGCTTTGTCATTAAGGGGTTAATGTTCCCAAGATCCTCCTCCATAGCACTCTGTTAACGTTGTTGCAAAGGAACATAGCCTGCGATCAGGATTCTGACACCCTGAAATGGAAGTTTCAAGGGATGGGTAACTTGCAACATTAGACTTAAGATCTAAAAACTACCCTAGATACCAGGGAGTGAGCTGTCCCCTAGGGCAAATCCAGTGTTTACCTAAATCTGAAATATATTGCTGAGGGAGCCGTCTTGGCCTTTAGCCCACCTTCTGGGTAGACCTTGGTCATGCATGGGTCACAGCTAAGGCTGTTCCAAATTGCTCCTCCACCTGGGTGTTTTGGTCCTCACACACAGGTCTGGCTCAACAAACCAAACTGGCCCATCTCTAAGATGACATCATTGTATGTGATGCCTTACAACAAAACCGTTGTCATGTAGAAGCATTGATTTCCAGGCAGCGTTCTAAATGTGGAACATTCGCCAAAGCAGCCAATGTAACGTCCCTGCTAATTGATTTACATTTTACACTTTGCACTAGAATTACTCTTTATAATAACCCCCTGATGTCCAAGTTCTCTTGTCTCTCTGCAGAGCGTAATAGAGAATGTTTAGAATTCTGGTACATCTCCACTCATGGCGCTGGCCGCACCTTACCGTAGGTTTGCCATAAACTACATTGACATTGCAGTCCCTGCCAAAAGTTCTCTCTCCATTACACTATATGCATTTGCATTCTTTGCTGGGCCCTGGCAAGATTAATGCGCGTTTGACACAAACTGTTTCAGTCGGAGTTATACGTTAAATGCTTTCATGCCTATTTATCATTGCAGATGACCGCTCCCTATTTTTGTCACAGTACAACAATGTTTTCTGACGCTGCCAGTCAGAATGATTTGTGGCGGATTATATTCCGGCACACTTTGGAAGTTAGGATAAATCAATGCAATCCTGGCATCACATCTGTGTACTCGCCCCATACAACAGCAGTCGGCCAAGTTATTATGCATTATATAGAGTGACACTTTAGCGTTTTGTTCTGTGGAAAAGGCAAGCATATCTTATTTGAAGGAAAAAAAAAAAAACATTGAAATGGAAAATCCAATTTGTTACAAGTGGGTCTAGAACACTAACCTCATTGTCCTTCTCCCGCTGCATGGACAGATTTAAAATGTGCATGCTCTTGAAAAGTAATCTAAGATGTATAATATCTTCAAATATCCCAATGATATGTTATTGGCTGTCATCCAAATGCTGATTTTTTATATATATATATATATATATATATATTTTTTATATTTCTTTTTGTTCTTTTCTCCATAGCATGCAATGATGCTTCCAGTGCTGACCCACCATATCCGCTACCACAAATGCTTGATGCATCTGGACAAATTAATCGGCTACGTTTTCAAAGAACGTGGATTGCTACAGGTGAGGAAGGCATATGCCACCGTCTGTGTTCTTACGTCCTTTACACTTTGTTTTTGCGCTTACTTCCTAAGTGTCCCACGCATGGCTAATATGCAAAAAAACTAGAACACTTTAATAGAACAGTGCAATATGTTTGCAAATTTACTTTTAACCTGGCACTAGTAATAAAAAAGGTTGGCTTTCCACTTGAAAAATAGTTTATGGGATAATAAAAAAAAAAGAAAAAAAGTATTGATTAGCTTGAAATATATATTTCAGTAAATATGGTGAATTGAGTCAAAGTAGTTTTGTTGTGAAACTGCACCTTTTCGTGTGATTGCCCGTATTCTTGCTTTGATGCCTGTGTCACATGCTTTGTTCTTTCCTTTGTCTACCTCTCTCCTAATCTTCCGACCCACACCTTCTCCATTTCTCTAGACAATGTTTTTATTAACTCACTGTATCGTGCAGTAAGTTTTCAATAATCCGTGTCAAAATTGGAACAACGTAGCTTCTGAGATATCATACGCTGGCACCTCGTGGGAAGCTCCCTATGATGTGTTCATTTTAATGATGCCATAGATAGTCGAGATAGATTTGGGGCTGGTGCGGCTTTGCTTTGTGTACCAACATTGAGGTTAATAATCTTTACTAATTAGTAGTGATGAGGATTTGCCTATTATTCTTCTCTCTCCAACTTATAAACTTTATGGTTTGTTCATTGCCATGTTCTCCAACGTCCCAATTATTTAAAGGGATGTTCCAGCAGTGATATACACTATTGAGCATATAATAGTAAGTGTAATATGCATCCTTCTTTATTAGCGGGTCTCACGCATATTGAACTGTCCCTTTAGAAATACCCAAATACTTGTTTGATCTCTAGAAAAAAATACAGTGTATATACATACAGTATAATACAATACAAACATATATAAAACATGCTGTATTGCATGGATACCTCTGTATTTGTAGGGAAACCCTCCCCCTTCTTTTTTTCTTTCTTTCCCTATACGACATTAAGTACATTGTAAAGTTTAATGACAGGGACCCTCAAATATGTTTCCTGAGGGCCCAAATTTATGCGCGGCGGGTGCCGACACATTGTAAAATGGCAAACGCAGTTAATCTTTAATATTTTTAAAACCAATGCATTAAGGCAGTAAAGTAATTTTTCATTTCCAACTCCGAGAGATGAGGTACATTTATCTTGTCAAGCCTACAAAATGCAAGACACATGAAAGAAAGTGTTCGGGATTCCATGTGCTGTCTCGCACAATGCTGAGTGCTGATCAGATTAACCCGTTGCCTGCCACAAGTGGCCTCAGCCCTCCTCTACGTGGAGATGTCCTACTTCCTACTTTAACATCCACGCGCCATACATAAAGAAGGATGTATTGTGTATTTTCAGGAATATAATACACAATATTTTTCAATAAGCATGTGAAATCATTTTCCCCAAATCTATACGTTTAGTGGTTGAATGTGTCTTGTAACTTGGTGCATTCTTTTTGTCCATAATGTTTATAAAGCAGGCTGTTAACTAACTTTTATCTATAGCGTCTTGAAAATTGTGCAATCGATTCTGGCTCTGGTTAAAATATTTATTGCGCTGACAACTTTAAGAAATTCTTTTTGCTTATGTCAGATCCATTCCAATGCTGTCTGATTTTTTTTTTTTTTTTCTCCCCCCTCTTTTCTTACGATAGCAGCAGATGGCTTGCATACCGTAACATGTCGGGAGGGTGGTTGTTCTATTATACACATCACGTAGGATTCTAATAATATATATTTTGCAGATTCTAAGACCCGGGATATGGCTGCTCTTATAGTATTCCCTTACATAGGTGTATTAAGTGCAACGAGCTCTAAAATGTAGAGTTAAGGAAAGTGACATCCACGTCGGGGCACGTGAGACACATTGCAGGCCATTTGGTTACCCAGAATGAGCATAAAGTCATTCGATTTTCTTTATCACATTAAAAAAAGGTACATTTACCCTTTTTAAACCTTTTGTACTTCACTGTTCCGCCTAGCTCTGTTTGCATTCGGCTATTAGAGAGAAGTTACGAACCTTTTTTTTTTTTTTTTTTTTTTTTTTTTATCTTTGCCGGCCATGCAGCAAATCTAGTCCTCAAATGTAATATCTTAATCCCTCTGATTTACTCGCTTATAATAAGCTTCTTTGGTAATTATGGCAGATTACTTGTTTCGTATACTGACTATCAATTGTGTTGGGAAATAATTAGCTCATGTACAAACAAATCTGGTTCTCGCAATAAAAAAAAAAGCAGGGCCGAAAGTGGCACAGGCCAAGAAGGAGAGCGTGCCCCATCATCAAAAGGGGTGCTGCCCGGTGACCATGACTCTCCATGTGATGTTGGCGTCAGACAAGACCTCCGTCCCCTCCACAGGCACCAAGTATATGCACTTTAGGTGGTATAAAAAACCTTGTCTGAGCCGTCAGATCTTCACATTAACCCCGCCATAACCATGTAAATTGCCGCTATACCTAAACGGCATACGCAACGCAGCAAAAGACAACGTTTTTTGTTATTTATTTTAATTAACGTTCTGACCAGATCCTCTAATATATTTACCAAAGCGGCATGATTAACATTTTTCTACACTCCCGATAATATCATAATTCACAAATTCTGTTGGTGGTAAACATTTAAAACCAAACACAGATGACAATAAGATTTACGTATCCAGTATTTTATGTTTCATCAAATAAACTGGCCCCCCACCCTCCTTATCTACAGTTAGTAGCTGTTGCAGCTCAGGGCCTATAGATGTTCATTAGTCATTACATTCTTTGCGTGCCCGCATATTACAAGTGAAGACATTTTACATCTGCTTTTATAAACCCAGCCCGGCTAATACCATGTAGAATAAACCGATTTGAACAGATTAGCTATATCTGATAAGAGCGCGCCTTGCACGAGGGGATGAATGTACCAAGACCAGCGGATCTGTTTGACTCCATCCGCACATTGACTCCCACTTGCAAAACATCCCTGGCATCAGATAAGAGATAATCCTTACAAGAAGCCAACGTAAAGAAAGCTGTAGGGGGTTTTAAACAATCACTTTTTGATTTATGTGGAAAATCAGCAGACTGTACATCTGAAGCCGCTCAGTGACTCCGGTATTAGCTATGTAAACAGGCAACGTGTTTTAATACATTAAACAGAAGCCTGGCTTGTGTGGTAACCTTTCTTTCGACAGAAGTTGGCGCTTTTTGTATTACCTAAGCTCCTTTCCCTGCCTGACTTGAATATTTTCAATAGATTTCCCACTTGCAATATGTTATGCCTTTCATTTCTCGTGAAATGTGCTTTCTTGTAAAATAATTTGTCCCGGAAGGCATGGTAAACATCTGATGTTTTTTTGTTTTGTTTTTATTTTTGCTTTTTCCTCAATATAAATTGGAGGATTTTTTGCGAATAATAAATCTTACAAAAATACATCCTATTCATTTTGTGTCTCCATATTTCTGATTTAGAGGAATAGTGTTTAAACTTTTTTTTTGTATGTTGAAGGACCCCTTAATATATTAACGTCAGGGTGTATTCAGCAGTTACATAAACATTTTAAGCTAAAATATTTATTGGGCCAGCTCACCTCTTCTCGCAGCATATACCTTTCTTTCCTAGGCAGCAACCAACATAGCGCTGCCTAAGGATGAGCTAGAAAAAGGACATCCTAGGTAAGAATTCATGTTTTCCTGGACACTTTAGGAAAAAGGAATGCCTAGGGTAGCAATTCACATTTTCTCCATCTTAGACCCTTGAAGACGCCTCTTAAAATCAGTGTGCTTTTACATTTGCACCTTCCTGCAAGAAGTCCTTGAGCTCTCCCAAATTTAGTTCCCATTGAAATCAGGCATGAGTGAAATTATTGACTCTAAGCGATGCTAGGCAAATGGTCATTTGGAAGTCTCCTATTTGAATGTTTCTGTAAATTAACACTTTATTTTAATGGACTGATTTATCATTGTGTCTACAATAGCTTCATTTTAGAATGTGAACACTTTATCAAAGGCTGTCTTTTTCCTAACTCACACGTGAGTATTTGCGTGGTTACCATGTCCGCTCCTATTAGGGTTGGTCTCAAGGCTGGTGCTGAGGAGCCCAGCATGAATTAATTAAACAGAGGAAAAAGACTTATTTTATGAAAAGCCCACAGTGTAAATACACTATAAGAAGGTCTTCTAGCAGGCGTGGCAGAGGGTTAATAAAGTGAGGGAAATTTAAACTTGCATGGGATACAGGTGAGACTAATCTGCTATAAGACAAAGCCAAGGTATAGGTGAGGTTTAAGATCTTACCGTAGGTATTACAAATTGGCAGACTAGACTGCAAATCCTCTTACCGTGCTTTATGGTGACATTTGTTTAACGGTTGTCACTTGTAGTAAACGGTAGAATAAGGACCCTCGGCCCCATGATACTGATCCTGAGCCCTTTACTTTACATTCAGGGGATATTGTTGTAACTTGCCGGATTATTACAGATTGAATTTACCAGGAAGTAGGTTCTGTGAAAAGGGCTTTTAAAGTGCTGTTCATCCACTCTGTTGAAATTAAGACATTTATAACTAAACGGAGTATTGGAAACATTGTTTCTAATGCTAATAAGCGCCTACAGCAGAGCTGTTTTTCATAAAAATATAGGTCGTGTTGGCGACCTAATAAGAGCGAGATACTCCATTTCAGAAAGAGTAACCCCAAATGTTTTAGGTGGAGTGGAAGCTTGCAGTGCCTTGTAATAGCGACGGAAAGCTACTTTTATGCGACCGAACCGATTGTTTTAAAGAATATATATATATATATAGGGCTGAAACAACTAATCGATAAAATCGATAATAATCGATTATGAAAATCGTTGGCAACGAATTTCATCATCGATTAATCGGATCGATTTTTATCGATTATAAAAAGAGGTTTTTTTCAGAGCAAATGCTCTGAAAAACTCCTCTCCTTATATAATCCGACCTCAAACAGAGATCGGATTATAACACCGGAATCCAGATCCCCCGCAACGCTGCAGGGGACCTGGATTCCCCTCACTGTCGGCCGGTCTCTCACTTCCGTCTCTCTCCCCCTCCCATCTGCCTCCTCCCCCCTCCCATACATCACTCTGCCTCTCTACCCGGCACCGTTACTGACCGGCACTTTCCCTGCAGCTTCATAGAAGCCTCAGTGTAAGTGAAGGTGAGTAACGGAGTCTGTCTGTGCGATGCAGACCCCCACCCACCGGCTGACAGAGAATCATCCTCTCTGATAGCCGGTGAGGGTCTGCATCGCACACACAGACTCCGTTACTGCCCTTCACTTACACTGTGGCTTCTATGAAGCTGCAGGGAAAGTGCCTTCAGTAACGGAGCCGGGTAGAGAGGCAGAGCGGTGAATGGGAGGGGGGAGGAGTCAGAGGGGAGTATGGGAGCCACCCTCCAATACACCACTCTGGCTCCTCCCCCTCTCATACGCCACTCTGCCTCTCTACCCGGCTCCCTGGTGTCTTGTCAGAAACGGAGGTTCACAGGAGGCAGAGTGGAGTATGGGAGGGGGGAGGAGGCAAAGTGATGTATGGGAGGGGGAGGAGCCAAAGTGATGTATGGGAGGGGGAGGAGGCAGAGTGGTGTATGGGAGGAGGCAGAGTGGTGTATGGGAGGGGGAGGAGCCAAAGTGATGTATGGGAGGGGAGGAGGCAGAGTGGTATATGGGAGGGGGAGGAGGCAAAGTGATGTATGGGAGGGGAGGAGCCAAAGTGATGTATGGGAGGGGAGGAGCCAGAGTGGTGTATGGGAGGGGGAGGAGCCAGAGTGGTGTATGGGTGAGTTATAGTGGTGTATGGGGGTTATTATGAATTTTTAGGGCATATAGGGGGTATAAGGCATATGGATATTAGGCATATCAGGGAGGCATAAACATATCAGGGGGTAAAAGGTATATCAGGGGGCTCAGTTGCATATCACTGGCATATAAGGAGTATAAGGCATATCAGGGGGCACAGTGGAATCTGGCATATAAGAGGTATAAGGCATATATGGGGGCAGAGTGGCAAGCTGGGGGTCAGATGTGCATAACTGGGGCAGTTTGGTAAATAAAAAAATTTAAACAAGGCTTTTTTCTCAGTTTTTATTAAATATGAAAAATAGTTAACATATGAATTAATATTTACTAATAACTTTGTATTAAAACCTAGGTTGAGAAACACTGTGTTTGGGTTCTTGTAGTTTTTTTTATTATGTCAGTAAAATAAGAAGGTGAATAGAGAGGCCATTGCAATAAAGAGATGAAAGTGTAAATTGTACGTTTTTTATTGCAATTTTTCTTCAATTTAAAATAATGTATTTTTTTATCCGATTAATCGATTAATCGAAAAAATAATCGGCCAACTAATCGATTATTAAAATAATCGTTAGTTGCAGCCCTATATATATATATATATATATATATATATATATATATATTTAATATTTATTTATTTGTTACTTTTAGTGATCCACAATAGTTTTCCATATTTGGATAATTCTCTATTATCCGTGTCCGTGTTGTATTTTAACATCCTATAGGGCACTCTTGCTCTTCTCTAATGTCCTTGGGGATGTTGAAATATATATATCCAGTGTACGTCTTGCTCCCACACGTACACGTAGATGTACATTTTGAATGCCAGATGTAATTGTTTAAGATGTTGCGACTGCCATAACCTTGCCGTTGGTATTTCAGCTGGCCATGACGCATCCAAGCCACCACTTAAATTTCGGGATGAATCCTGACCATGCCCGCAACTCGCTTTCCAATTGTGGTATAAGGCAGCCGAAATACGGTGATAGAAAAGTCCACCATATGTACATGCGGAAAAAAGGTATGTCCTTTTGTGCATCCATAACGACGCTGTTCACTGCACAATGCAGCCTACATTACACTAGGGCTTTGGCGCACCATAGACTGAATATAGTGCTCTGCAACTGGTATTACTGCATTACTAGCGTGCATTTACTTTTTACATTGTGAATAATCTGTGTTAGTGGCTTTCTAGCGCTTGGCAAAAAAACACCCAGTCTCTAACCAAAAGCTGGCAGAGGATCCTGGGAGTTATTCATTAACAACTGAAGACTCTGCTGCCCTGCCACTGCAGCAGACTGAATGAAATCTTAAAATGATAACCTAATCTTTTACCGGGCTTTGCTAGGGACGTTTAATGCAAGTTTATGTCCACCAGCCTTTCAGCCTTGGGAATTTTATTTATCTCATGAATTCTCCCCACATTCCTTTCCAGTGCTTGACTGCAATACAAAAAAAAAAAGAAAGGAAAGCGAGTGCATCGATTCTGTAATTATTTGTTGAAAATCTGGCCTGGCCGTAATTATGGCTTTTGTTGCCCTTGTCCAAATGAATTTGTAGCCAAGCAATTTATACGTTTTTGAAGCGCATTGTATAAAATGATAGGATTAAGCAGATGTAATTGGTGCTCGTGTTAACTATAGTAAAGGATCAGAGTTGAGCTGTAAATCCCAGGCTATTTAGTTTTTTACAAGCATATGATGAGAAAATGCTCTTATATTTTTATGAGCGCAGGCTCCTGAACACTATTGATTTAAGCCACCGCCAATGTGTTTTTCAATGAACTTTTCCCCACGGATTTATAACCACTTGATTTATCATTTATGGCCTTTTTTATTTTGCATGGATGCAGGGATAAATACATTGATAAACATTATGTCTCGTCTGGGGCAAGACGATCCAACCCCTTCAAGGTAAGAATCATTTCGCCTTTGCTACATACTTGCAAATTGCTTAATTTGACCATATTTCAAAACTCCCTTGTGTGCCTTTTGGAGCTGATTTTCAATTTTATTTATTATTTGGCCAAACCGGGTAATTAATTGAAGTGCTTAGAGTCGTGAAAGTGCTATAGCGGAGTCGATGCTATTTCATTAGGTTCCAGACGAGGACTGCGTGTGGCATTAAGCAGACTTTTGTGGAAAGTTGAAATCGCAGCAAAGGAAAGTCGCTGAAATATGTTCTTTGCTGCTTGGAATTAAAACTATTCATTGTGCGTTCTTTGTTGTTGTCCAGTGCCTAATATCCACCACAGTTCATAAAATGGATCCATAAAGACGCATGCTGTGAACTGAACTAATTCGTAAATCCTGCGTACCCACAGTTTGACGATCAATGCGATATTCTCTTTGCGCCCAATAGCTGTCCTCAAAAATGTACTTTTAAGCATTATTTTTATCAGATGTACTTAAAATTGCTGGTGGTACCAGCATGATTTCACTTTTTTTTTTGTGTGTGCTTTCTTTTATGCGTATCTGCTTTAGAGGGAACAAAAGTGTTTAACATTTTAAATGCAGTGTACGTTTGGGGGGTTCAAAAGAGAACAGAGCACTTGTTTTCTGTCTTAGTCTTCAGTAAAGATACTGACTGAGCTTTTTCTTTGCAGAATAAACCACAACGAGCGTCTGGAGTTTTTAGGAGATGCAGTCGTTGAGTTTTTAACAAGGTAACAAATCTTCAGTTATGCCCAAAAGCCCTGGTTTCTTTACTTAACTTGCCCCCCTTTTCTATAATACACTCTTATGTATACAAATGAGAAGACAGAGTACATGAAAGCACCATTTTTGCCCCTTGTATATAACTCCACTTTGAATCAAAGATGAATGTTCAAAAGTTTGGGGTCACTTTCATGCAAAACAAGGACATTTCTAGCATAATGACATATTACATCTAACAATCGCAAAAGGGTTTTCTAATGATCAATTAGCCTTTTTAAACGTAAACTTGGATTGGCGAACACAGGAGTGATGGTGACTGATAAATGTTCTCTGTACGCCTATTCCATTAATATTCCATTAACCCCTTTAGGACAATGGGCGGTCCCAAAACCCATTGAAAACAATGCATTTTGAGTTTAAGGGGTTAAGCATCAGCTACAATAGCCATTAGCAACGTCTGCGCTGTATTTCTGATCCATTTGATGTTACCCCAAACTTTTGAACCACACACACACACACACACACACACACACACACACACACACACACACACACACACACACACACACGATAGATAATCAAATAATAAGCATTTGATATGTTATGTGTTTGTGGGTTCATTTTAATATACATATTGGTTGTGGCTCAACATTATCCGTATATCTATATCATTGTACAGCCCTGAACATGCCACCCATGCCACGTCATGCAAGATAAAATCCTTCGGCTGTGTAACATCATCTGCAGCGTTTCTTTTAGCTCAGTTGCTGCATTTAGGATTTGTTGAATAGCTTCCCTTTTCTAGTAGGCAGACTAACCTTGGAAGGCAGAGTATGAAATATGACGACGCATGCAATACTTTGGGCTTTTTTTTTTGTTTGCTTCTGATATATAACCAATAAACAAGTACTGCAAAAAAATTTCTAAAGTGCAGTTTTAGGGCTGATTTATGAGGCATTTCTTAAAGAATCGTAGTAGCAACCTGGGGAGAAAAAAAAGTAGTTTTAATGTCAATATTTCTCTTTAATAAGATGCCAAGCGGGGATTTTACAGTGAAGAATTAAAGTGCGAAGTTATTTCTAAAAGGAACGCAAACTTGATTTCAACTTCTAAATAATGCCAGTACGCAATGCCGTTTTATTTCTTTTCCTTTCAAACATTCATTCAACAAAGAAATTGCATCCCTTTTCTTTTCTTGTAACTTATTGTACCCCAGGCTTACGCTCAGCACGTTAGGGCAGAAATATCAGCAAAGATGCCATCCTAGCAATAAATGTAAGCTTTTTTTTCTCCTAATAGCATACGTTGAGATGTTTTAGATGTATTTTTGAGAAATAGTAGTTTCTGGCAGGTAAAAAAAAAATTCTGCCCTTTAGTCCTACCCGTCATCCCCCCCCAACCTTTCTTAACCTTTATTTAGATCATTGCCCTCGTTGAGCATAATGTCTCATCTGCCATTAATATTAACATTAACACACTGCTCCTTATGCAGGAACGCCAATCCACTTATTTGAAAAAGGAAGTCTAAAAGGGTTAATTTTTTTGACAATATCATATAGAAAGATGGAAAAAAATATATATATTCTTGCACCACTTTTAGCTGTAGCACTGGCCGCATTCAATTAGATGCTGCTTTTGTGTCACCCATTCATTGATATATAACATATTCCCGTTGTCTTCACGGCTCAAGTAGAGGCAAAAATGGCAGATCATGGGTTAGACCGTGGAGCTGCAGGCATCAAAGGACAAGGTCTTCTTCATTATGCCCACAGGACAAAAAAAAAAGAAATTGAATTAAAAAATAAGGCAGACGCTCTTTTCCCCCCTGCTGCTAAGAGCAGGAGTGTGTTGTGTTTAAAACTGGCCGCCGGTGTACTCTGCCTTTTGATGAATGCAGAGCATGCCTCTGCGCTTAGAACTTGTAACATCGCTCTTTAGATACGTGGCTTCCTTTTGAAGTCTTTCACAGTGCTGATGGGCTCAAAATGTAAGATTACAGAGTGAAATCCAGCGTGACTGTCGCGTGGAAATCCCGTTATTTATTTATTATTTGATTTCCTCCCCCTCACAGAGGGGGGATCAGCTTGCCCGGGAACAGATCCGCAGCTCTTCGAGCCTTGGGTCCCAATTTGTGGGAAGAAGGCCGATTGTTTGGAAGTGTTTGTCACTCCTTTCCTTTTGCCGTGACTTATCTCTGATCTTGTATTTCCTAACCTGAAGTGAAAAGCTTGTTTACAAGTGAGATTAGTTTTATGGGAATACGCATCGGCGGGGATTAGAAGGCAGAAAAGCCTTGTGTGTGCATGATGGGCTCGTTGAGGTTTAATTCATCTTGCCCGGAGACTCTGCAATTACCTTTTTGAAACATTCATAAAACTTGCTAATAAATAAATTAGCTGCTGTCTCCCCCCCTTGTAACGAGCGACAGTCTTAACGGCGGTTTCAATAATCGGAATAAATGCTGCATACCCAAATGAACGGTTTCTGATATTGGCTTTTTACAACTATTTCATTTAATTGTAACGTTTTATTTTTTTTAGGATAGTTTATTTTAAAGCGTATATTACACACAAACATATATAAAAGGGATAGCAATTTGGAGGATTTTTTTTCCTTTTCATTTTATGATGTATATAAACTGTCTGAATGGGTTTTATATTTGAACAAAAAAGAAACGCTTGAATAGCTTTTTATTATTTTCTTTAGCACAGCGCATAATGTTAATAGTCCCCAAATTGTATTTTTATTTTTTAATGCATGTCGAACTCCGTTTTGAATGGACTCCAGTGCATTTTTTCTGTATTCCCACAGTATTAGGTATTTCAGGTAGAACATTGGACTTCATATGACTTCATGTCGTATGCATGGTGCCAATCCCCGGCACTGCTGCCCTAGGTCTAGTATTGAACTGCTGAATCCTATTAAATGTATTAATATTTACTAAAAGCGTAAGGAATTCTTAAATATTTATATATATATCGTGTTTCTATTTGTATACACATATATACGATTGCATTCCTTTGTCACGGTGACACTTTCATAAAGCCCTCCGGTGTATTCGCCACGGTAGTAGGTAATGAATAAAGGCTACACTGAGTGCTTCTTGATTTGGAGCATGTGCCTGTCTATTGCGCTTCTGAAATTTATTAACAAAATCACCAAAGCAGCACAGTTGGAAGCAGCCGACTGCTTGGTCTCAATGGTCTAATGCCTCAACTGAAAAGTAAATTCCTTAAAGGGAATCTATCAAGAAACATTTGTGGTTATTTTGTACTTGAAAGACCAAGTGTTATTTTTATTTGAAATGTAAGACGCATCCTAAACTGCTTTGGGGAGAAAGCTATGTACGGGGATGCAGCCCTTGATTTCAAAATAGGGACAGATAATAGGGACAGCTCTTCCATATGCAGAGTTGATGCATAACAATTTGGGGGGTATCATTTGGTTGTTTTGACCAATTCCTCATTCTTTTATCAAACTATTTTATAAAGTCATGTCTGTGTTAGGACACACACATATACACATAGACATACACGCATACACACACACACCAGCAAGGCAAATTGTAAAGGAAATCCATGTAGAGATTCTTAAGTTATTGGTGTGTTTTTTTTTTTTCTCATTTAACTCCACCCCTAGCTGCCGCTACTCAAAGCAGTGAGTATACTGCGGTATGCTTGTTGCACATGCTCAGTAGACTTCTCATTCTTCATCCATTAAAGTTGCAGCAGCCAATCACAAGAATGTTGTTTGAACACTGGTGTTCGTATGTGACACGTAATTGGCTGCTTCTTATTGACTTAAGTAGAAGTGCTGATCAGCATATGCAAGAAGCTTACATAGTAATGCTTCCTGGTTTAGCTAGGAACAGCCAAAGGAGACAGGAGTTCCATTTTCCATGCAAAATGGACTACAATTTGCATATAAAGTGGGTAATTGGTTGCTCCTTTAAGTAATCTCACACGTTAATGGTCTCACACGTTAATGGCAATTTCAGCCCTTCTTGTGGAGGAATTTCACTGGTGTTGGCTCTTGGTAATAGAGAATGAAATCAGAGTGCTAAAATGTTCAGCTTTCATGCAAGCTCCCTCTTTAGCAAATAGCCCCGTGAGTATTCAGACAAGCTAATAGGTAGTTAAAATTTCATGAAGGACTTTTTGCGAATTGTATAAATATGCAACATATTTATATAAATATTAATTTGTGGTCTTTACAAATAGTAGATATTCTGATTAGCTGATTACCAGGTGCTGCAGTGATCCCCATGAAAAAGTGAATTATATCATAGATACCCTGGAATATGTCAACATTAGCTCAGGTTTTAATGCAGACTCTGTTTTGGGGTGTTTCTGACAATTTGGAGAATGCCTTTCCGTGACAGATGCTCTTAAAATCTCCCATTTTACTTGTTTCCACTTGCACTCGGTTGGTGAATATTGGCATAAATGTTTAGCACGCTGCTGAATCTTCAAATCCCAGTTTCTAATAGTCCTCAGCTGGAGCTGCTGTGTGTTTGGAGTACCAGCTCTGCATCTTGCTGTGCGGCATGTGGATTCTGACAAGATGTTCTATCCATCCAAGAAAACATCTTCCTGCTAGCGTCTTAAAGCCATGATACTTAGAAATAGCCGCTATTAACTCAGAACAATCGGAACAACAGATATTTTGTGCCAAAAAAAATGTATGTATATGTCACATACATTTCACATATTTCCACTGTGTCTAATTTGACAGGGACTTCCATTGCCTTTGATGTAAACCTTATGTAGTGCTGGACTAGTTCTGTATTTAGAAATACAACTTGGTGAAACAATACTGATAATAATGTTTTGCATTTTTCATGAATAGAATGACTTTTTTTCTATTGCATTTTGCATTTTCTGCATGGACTGAACACTCTGTTGGTCCCATAGTATTGCAAGTGTAATTAGAAATTATTTGTTGACCATTCCATTAAAATTATTTAACAAAATAAAATTATCCACAAACTTTTGAAAAACTGATATAGAACAATGAAAAGGGTATCACAGGAGACGAGTTTGAGACCATCAAATGAGCCAAGATATAACTTGGGTGCATGTCAGCGCCTAGAATTCATACTGTATTGGAAACTAGGCACAGTTTGAATTCGATGTTTTGTTGTGTTTGTGTGTCTGTGTGTATATATGAAAGAGCAGATATTAGATTTAGCAATTGACACGCTTTGTATTGAAAGACAAAATTCTGTCAATACTTGGCAGCACAAATGAAAATAATAATCATGTTATCTCTAGCACCATTCAGCTTGTTTATGGTAACGTTTGATTTTTTTTTTTCTCTCAACTCGTCCCAGCTTTAATGAATTCATCATAGTTCTCACTCACGTTGCAATGATTGGACCGCAATGTCTGTAACAGCCACATCTTCATATGAATTAGGCATTCTCTTTGTTAAAATGAGAAATCCAACTTGCCTATTACAAGTTGATTAACAAGGGTACTTATGTTACAGCAGCAGTTGTCGGCCTATTGTCCAAACAGTTTATATACTATATTTATATATATATATATATATATATATATATATATATATAACATCATGACCGCTGACAGGTGAAGTCAATAACACTGATAATCTTGTTATCATTGCATCTCTCAGTGAGTGATATTGGGAAGCAAATTAATTTTTTGTCATCAAAGTTGATGTGGTAGAAGCAGGAAACATGGGTGAGTGTAAGGATCTGAGCAACTTTGACAAGCGAAAAAAATTTGATGGCTAGACGACTAGGTCAGAGCATCTCCAAAACTGCAGCTCTTGTGAGTTGTTCCCAGTCTGCATCGGTCAGTACCTATCAAAAGTGGTCCAAGGAAAGAAAAGCTGCGATTCGTCGACAGATCATTAATGCACTTGTGGAGCGAAGGCTGGCCAATGTGGTCATCTCCAACAGATGAGCTACTGTAGCTCAAATTGCTTAAAAAGTTAATGTTGGTTCTTATAGACTCGTGTCAGAACACACAGCGCGTCTCCATCCTAAACCTTGTCCACTGCTGAAATCGCCTGAAATGGGCACGTGAGCATAAGAACTGGGCCACGGAGCAATGGAAGAAGGTGGCCTGATTTGATGAATCATGTTTCCTTTTAAACCTCGTGGATGGCCGTGTATGTGGCTTACCTGGAGACAGGTCCGTACTTACAGTATATGGCACCCAGGGCAGATTGTGTATGTGGCACCCCCTATTTTAAAATGTAAGACACCCACGGAAAAAAATGATAGCAAGGATATTTGTTTCACAAATTTGTGAACTGCATGCCAACTGGAAATCTGAGAAAATAAATTAACCTATAAGTAAACAGATATGGTACAGCATAACTACCATCACCATTGATGGTGGTACAGCGTAACCCCCTAACTATATACTGAGCCAGACATTGATGGTAGTGTAGCATATCCCCATCACTATAGCCAGACATTAACGTGGTAGGCCCCTGAAGCAGCCTGCCTGTGCTACCCCTGCCCCTGAAGCAGCCTGCCTGTGCCACCCCTACCCCTGAAGCAGCTTGCCTGCACCACCCCTGCCCCTTTAACAGCCTGTCTGTCCCATTGCTACCCTAAACTCTAATAACATTCATTCATACACTCATTCATTCATCTTAAAATATATCATAGCCATGTTACCAAAAAATATAGGTTTTCTAAAAAGCTCACACATTTTATTTTTAAATATCAGAACAAATGGGGTTTGTTGATAACTTATGCCTTTTGATACTGTTTGAAGTTCAATTTTTAGGAGTTCACCGGAAATGGACCTATAATGAATAATAATAATCTTTATACCAAGTCTTAGCATACATTTATCATTAATCCAGAAAATGACATTTGTTTTTTCTTTATTTGTTTGATTAGTGTCCACCTATACTACCTTTTCCCCAACCTGGAAGAAGGGGGTTTAGCGACATACCGTACAGCAATTGTACAGAACCAACACCTCGCTCTTCTGGCTAAGGTATGGAAAGCTTGAAAGTTTGATTTAAAATTGTTGATTTCCTCTTTAACCTTCACTTTGCCTCCCATCTGCTCTCCAAAATGCATTATTCACTCAACATAATGACAGCTGCTACTCTTTTGTAAGCTCTATTTAGTGCATGAAAGCCAAAAAGCAACTTTTCTCTATCGTGTTATTTAATATCCGCAGATTCTTTTTTTTTTTTTTTTTTTTTAAATCGACTCATCTACGTTTTAGTGCTTTCACAATCTAGGTACTCTCTTGTTGAAAGAACTGAGTGAGGGGAATGTGCAACTGAATTGTTGGTTCTTAGGAATGAATTAAATCCAATATTCTTTTTCCTTGAATATCTGCTTAGCTAGTAAGCTGTGCATCACCCTTTTTTGTGTCCAAAACACATACATGCATTGTTTGGCTCATGATCCAAAATCATGGGATGCATTCAATTTTTTGAAAGTATTCTTTGTTTTAAGTAGTTCTTTCTCTTACCTTCAGCTGCAAAGTTTCTATGCGGCTAATAGGCGTTATATAACTTTGTGTGTGTCTCAAACAATACTGTTCTTCACCTAAAACCCAAAAATTTCACAGTGTACTGATTCTAGGCAGACCTATGCATGTAAAGTAATGCCACTTTTAGCTATCTTACCCTATGTTACATGGGCTTCCTTTGTTTCATATGTACCACGTTATACATAGCTTTTGGTGTGGCAAAGGCTGTAACTGTAGTTCTATCCTTTTGTAGCTTACTGACCCTACAACCAGCATTTTACATCCAAATGCATATGCCAACCAGCTTACAACCCCCCTCCGCTTGTATTTTGGTCCTCACACGAATGTGAAAGGTCGTTTCTTGTGTTTCGAAGGCTGAAACACTCAAACACAACACTATATTTATATTTTAACCATTACTGGGTTGTTGGCTACAACGTTTTTTTCCCTCATACTTCTACTGGAAGGAGGTCAAGATGTTAAACCTCTATTTTTATTCTTATTAGCGTTTTTTTTTTTTTTTTTTTTTTTTTTTTTTTTCATATTCAAACACTGTCAGGATAACTGACAGAGAGGAGACAGGACTTACAATGTTCTATTCCGTCCTTCGTCAGCAAGGACCACTGTTTTGCGGACTGCACAGACCATATGTCATTGTGGCGCAGTTAACATACAAGGTGATCTAATTTAACCTCCTCCTAAAAGGAAAAAAACATTCCGTTCACATATTAGACAACCCTCAATTACAGTGTTCCATTTACACTTTCAACTCCTGAGTGCCACACGCGTTTCCAGTCTCTAACAGAAGTTCATTACAGGTTACGGAGTTGACGAGTTTTTGTTTACTTTGTGCTGTTCTCTCCGAAAAGGGCAAATTGTAACTTCACAAAAATCTACAATCGCACAATTTCCAAAAGTACTTTCATTTGGTAGGGGCACAGAATTCTTCTTAGAAAGCCAGACACCTACACAGTTCATTTGGATTTGATGCCCCCGCATTTCTGAATGCAAATTAAGAAAAAAGTGGGGAACGTTTAATCGGTACAGGGAAGATCGACTTCTATTACTCGAATTTTAAGCCACTGTTATGACAGATTAGTGTGGCTTTCCAGGGACTTCACTTGAATACATCCACTTCACTTTGGGTAGAGACCAGAACTTAAATGGTATCATCAGCAAATTCTAATAAAATATTTAGTACTGTCAGAAACGAAGAACATTTTAAAAGCTGCGTTTCGAATTTAGTTGAAGTTCACATCCATTCTGGTTTAGAGCTGCATTTTTTTTCTTTACTTTTGTCCTCATGCATATCTGTATTTATGTGCTTTACATTTAATCTTTTTTTTTACTGCGTATGAAATTGAAAAGAGCAAATCGGCGATGAAACATACAGAAGAAGGGGTTTTTTAAGGCATCCCCTTAAATTACCAGCCCAGGAGCCCAATTCCCGTACAATGAAGATAGCAATAGTATTTAAACGTTTGGACTTTAACATTGGTAATATTAGTTCTCTGGTTAACACAGTAAGATGCATAAATCGATTAAAAGTTTTTCTTTAATGTTGTTTTTCTACTTATAGAGGCCATATGCATGCAACTCAAATTAGTCTTTTGTTACTTTATAACATCTTCTAAATGACATTGAAAAACAGAAATTTGCCAGTGCTCCATGTAACATTCCTTTTTATAGAATCAAGGAGAAGGAAAGCAATATACCGTATGCATCGTGCAGATGGAATTGTTTCTGGATCTTTTCTGCATCGTAGATGTATTTGCCTCCTTACATAACGGACCACTTGCCAGAGATAACAAATGGTTGCCTGTCACTGCATTGTTACATTTGCGTAGCCTTGCACTCATAAATAAGCATATAATGGAACAAAACAAAGAAATAGGAATAACTGTTTCACTGTACTTAAGATCCATACAAAGCACATGGCTTAGCAAATAATAGGAAACCATGTCCTCCTCTGCATAACAAGAATACCCCTTTCTTTTTTTTTAACCATTAAGATTTTTACTAATGTTTTTTTTTTTGGTTTTTTTTTTTTAGCACTTTGACTGCTTTATGGTTTTGTATTCATATTTGCTGGTTTTACTGGAAACCTCTGATTCTTACTCTACCCATTCAATTATATATTTTAGATTTTGTCTGCCCAGCAATTCTGTTCTTATGTTAGACATCTAACTGGCTTTCGCCACTACAATCCATTCTGAACCGTTCTGTCTGGCTAATAATGTTCTTATTCTATTCCTCTTCATCTGTGCCAGTTCCTCTGCTGGCTCCCGTACCCTCCAGAATGAAAACTGCACCCACTATATCTCTTCTTGTAGGAGATATTTTGTTGGTACCTTTATGAACATGCAAACCTAGCATAACAATTGTGGGAAAAGTAAAGTTTAGAAACAGTAATCTGCGCCTTCAGTTAGTTGCCCTGTAATTGCTAGAGAAATATGAAATGTTTCCACAATAAAATGTATCCTGCTGTTTCTATTCTATGAGCGCCGAAAGCTTCCTGTGTATGAGTATCACAGTGATGCATTATATAAAATCTAAAAGACACATATCTGTACATTAGGTTGTGATATATTATATGTTATATTACGGAGATGACACATGGCAGACATTATTAAAGTTACCGGACTTACCGAAGGACACTATTATTTAAACGAATACTTATAATAATTCCTCTCTTAAGATGTGTTAGAAACAAATCATTCTATTGCCTTTACAAAAGGACCAATAGACAAATTGTAATGGTTATGTTATAAAGAAACACACATATACACTTGGCCCTTACACAAGCATGCTTTATATGCGCACACACACACACACACACACACACACACACACACACACACACACACACACACACACACACACACACACACACACACACACACACACACACGTATTCATACTTACCCTTAAGCACAAATACCCTACAATACATTTGCCCTTACACAGACACGCTTGCCATAACATACAAACCTTCCTTTCAAAACACACGCAATCTCTCTCTCATTTCTTTTTCTCTGTCCCTTTACTCTTCTTTTCTTCCATTTTCTCTTCTTTCTCACTCTTTCTTTTCTGTCAGTCTCTTCCCCCTTTTTCTCCCTTTCTGATTTTAACCACTTGTTATCCTTTGTTGGGGGTGCGCAAGGTCTCCTCCTTGCAGTCTTTTTCAAAGTGTAAGGGAGCTCTTTGTAACCAGTTTACTTTGTAAGTGCCTACTGAAATCAATGCGAGCACATGGGGTCTCATTAGACCCCCTCTTGGAACTCTTACTGAGCCAGTGCTGGAGCTGACTGGCAGTTATGTCACAGCAGATGTGTGAAAAGCGTATAGCTTGGGGCGGGAAATGATTTCTAATAATTAAAGGGACACTCGGTTCAATTATTTGTAATATTGCGAGGGAAGCCATCACCTGTCTTGACTTTCACTTCTAACACTGCAAGGTATACTGTAGCTGTTTTAAGAATAAGAGCATTTAATTTGGTACACATATATTAAAAAAAAATTGTGTCTTTGTGTACTTAAAGACGACGTAATGACTATAAATAATATATATATATATATATACACACACCATAATGAACGTATACAGATTCATCCAGCATTTTTTCCAGTTTGTAATCATCTCCTCAGAATAATACAAGTTGTAGAACCTTATTGTTAACCATGTATATAATATAGCATTTAAGTGGCTCAGAATTAAAATGTCAGTTGTCATGGTATTACCTGTTTCGGCCTTCAAAGATTTCACCCGAGAAAAGCCCTTTATGAAGCGTTTCGTTTATTGTTAGGCACCACGCTTTACATAATAATACTTGACATGATTTTTACGCATTACGTGATTGTAAATTGTGCTATTTTATTGCCGTTTATAATGTAGTTAATGCATCGCTACACGCAAAAGAAAAAAAAAATATATATACTGAATCCTCATAAATGTTTTAAGACTCGTTAGCAGTGAAAGGATCTGAAAAGCTGGATTATAAATTGCCTTTTGCTGTTTTTTTTATTTTATTTTTTTGTCGAGCATTCAGGTTTTTCTGTGGGGAACACGCTCGTTACACGTACCCCGGAATCAATGCACATGAATATCAGGATTGCACTTCAAAATCCAATATTTGTTTTCTCTTTGTGTGCGCGCACATATATTGGCATTTATGTTTTGTATTAACATAAATGGACTCAGCATTTCCATCATGGATCAAAACAGTTGTTTTTTCGTATATATATATATATTTTTTTAAATTATTTTATGTATTTTAGGTATGTTTCTTTTCCGTCTCCAAGTACTTAGACGGCATGCAAACAGCTCTGCGGAATATGATGGTGCTATATAAATCAATAATTAGTAATAATGCACTAAACATTTTGCGTCTTGAAGAATACGTTGTGTTGGACAGGTGATCTTGCTTTACACAGACCTCTTGCTTCAGCTTAATAGCGGTGATAAAAAGTACTAAAAAAATGAAAAAAAAAAGCTAAAATCCAAAGGTTCCTTAAGGAGCAGGACTCTCTCCACCTAATGTATGGGTTTGTCTTAGTCTGTCTATTCTCATCTTGTCATACCCTTGAATATATGTATTGTATTAGGCGCTAAATTGTTGGCGCTATATAAATAAAAGGTAATAATAATGAGCAAAAAGACCCCTCACACACACACTCACTAATGTGGCTGCTCAAGGAATGTTGTACTTGGATATAACAGCTAAAGAAAATACGTAAAGGTTCCAGGTTTTAATCCTCTCCTACCCTTTTTTTTTTTTTTTGCAATAAAATGCAAAATAGCATTTCAAACCTTTTCTGACAATGCATGTGACAGTTGTGGCTATTTTAAACACATCTGATTGCTTAATTTGATAAGAAAATCTGTAAAAGCTTTACGTTCTGGCATTTGCGGCTTCAAAAATGTCACAGTCGTTAGGACAGAATAAATTTGTATGTATAGATCTTTTTCTTTCTCTTTTTTTAATACTCTAATTTAATCATGAAGAAGAAAAAAATATCTAAACCAACTCGAGCTGTTTTACAGATGAGAAACCAATCAGCGATAATGTAAAAAGAAAAAGAGTCGTACATTAACTACTTTCTTTTGCTTTTAACCTTTACATTTTTTACGCCGATGAATATATTCTTGTTACTGGAAGAAAGTAACAGGGTTTTTTTTTTTTAATAAAAAAAAAATGAGATCAAAGTACGCTTGTGCTGGTTTTGAAACCCAAAAAGCTACACGACAAGCAGTTATTTAACGTATCTTACAGTACAAGACATTTCAGATATGCCAATAAATATTTTATCACTCTGAATGTTAACAACTGCATTGAACTATTCCATTGCATTCAATTGGCAGTTCTATTTCGGGTAGAGGGAAAGGGAAGGTTTAACCCAGTAGTTACCAACGTTGTTCTGTCTAATAGTATAAGAAGAACAGATTGTTCCGTTCCTTGATACTGTCTGTGTTGACAGCATGTCCAAATAGTTATAGAAATGCGTTTGGTTCCTTTTGTGTTTATTAAGGGACTGCCGTTTAATCACACCCCGCATTGTATAATATGTATTTGTTAATGGCAGGTTTAATATAAATACTGGAATATAACAGGGCGAAGCAACCCCAGCCACTTCTTTAGATTAGCAGCCTCGTGCTCCTACCCCAAATAGTCACCTGGCTCAGTGTCATGAGAGTCCTAGCCAGTTGCTGTACTGCCAGAGTTTGGCTTTAAAATCAAGTTGTTGAATAGTCCACAGGGGAACAGCTGATGGCTAGCTGAGCTTCATGGGAGTTGTAGATCCATGGATGCTTAAAATGTCATGGGTTGCTTTCCTCTGATTAAGCCCCCAGTGCCTGTGCTTTATTCTCTGTACTTTTAGAACAGTGCCGCTGAGCCTGTCATAAATACTGAATTTATTATGTAGGTGTTTAATTTAAAAGGAGCAATGAGCCTTAACATGAAAAGTCAAAGCACTTAACAAAAAGCGTAAGTACATTTTAAGCGAAGTTACATTTTAAGCTTTTCAATTCGGTATTTTCTCTAATGCTCTAACCTGCATTGAACCCCTGTGACAGCCTTACCCAGCACTCGGAGAAACTGCTGGATGGCAAATCAAAAATCTAAAACCTCAACATCGTGTGTTTGTGATTTAATGTATGATTTGTTATATTTTTTTTTATGTATATGAAGGCTTGCTTGTTGATTAGATAAAGCAGATCTTTCGGCTTTTCCATATAAATATAACTGTGTATATAGTAAGGGAACAGCCATCTGAACGTCCTGCTCATCGTTATTTTCCCTACTGTTGAGTTAATGATCTTCTCTTGGTGGAAGCTGATGTTCCCACAACTTTTGTTATGGCTGGGAATGAAGAAAGCAGATGAAACTAATATTCCAAGCTTGCAACCTTTCGCCATAGATCTTAGCTTCCCCAAGGTAAAAAAGATTGATTGGAAAACGAAAAGCACATGTTGTAGGAAGATACGTGGTCAGCGGGGCAGGCTCAGATTTAGGGTAGATCCTTCTCAACAGCTGCCAGGGGAAAGCACCAAGGCTGCAAAAGAGCACAGGTCTCTCCACTATGGATTCCTTTATTTGTTTTTAAAGTTTGCAAACCACCTAATGTTGGGGATATGACATCATATCTCAGAACAGGTCACCACGTGGTGGACAGATGGCAAAGGGTGAACCACCTGTGGCTACGCAGGTCTTCACCTGTGTCACACTGTGGCAGGTGCATCTAAAATTAGGACCCACTGGGGTGACTTCCCTAGAGTCCAAATTATAACAACATTTTTATTATGTATAAATTTTGTAAAGTTATGTGACATCCCCTTGAAAGACCATTGAGCCAGCTATTGGCTGGCAGGCAGAATCAGAGGCAAATCTATAGGGAGGGAACAAAAAGAATTGCACATATTGACCATGTACCTCTGTGATATTGCCATGTGGCTTCATATACAAGTAAGCAACAGTTGAAGAATACTTGGTTTGTGTAGATGGCATTGTTAGAGTACCAAAAAGTGGTTGGAATCTACTGTCTTGGAGTTATATATTTATTCTGGAGTGTTGGTGTGTGCTCTAACATTTCTGTTGAGCACTGGCAGTGGCTTAATAGCTGATCCCTTAAATGGCAGCTATTATATTTTACTCGCTCGTGGAGATGGAACATAACGAGAGACGAACATGGGTAATCATCCAAATTACACATGCAAGCAGCTTTCATCATTATTAAAACAACTGATCTTGGTGTTGAACGGTATATTTTCAAGTGATGTCTGGTAGCATTTTATGCCAAACACAACAGGGGGATCCATCCATAGTTATTAGATGATTATTAATGTACCAGCAGCACAAAGCAACAAAAAATTGTCTCTTTGTTTGTAACTATCCCTCCCTTGAAGCTTTTTACCATTTTTGAGTGTCAGATGACTGATCAACAAGATCTGTATATAAAGAAACATTTTGATGCGTACTGGTGCGGTGGTCTTAGTAACCAGGAGAATGCTCTTGCTGTGCCCCACTTTGCACCGGGACTGCTTTTTTCTTGGTTAAGTAATCCCTTTGTGTCTTGCTTATCTGTCAGGAGTTTCGGTTGGCCTTTGGCTTAGCTTTTGTCGGTTGTCATTATGTCTTTGCGCTCTCTCTGAGTTTTTGGCTTTTCCTCTCCGCTCTTATTCCTAGCTGAATAATCACTGGAATTTGTGCAGTTAGTAGTTTAAATTTTTTTGTTATCATAAATTTGGTCAACTTTGCTAAAAAAAAAATATATATATATTTTTTTTAAGCTGCAAGAAGACATGTAGTTTCATCTCCTTGACCTGACCCTGAAGGACCAACACCAGTGGGCTTGCACTGTATAAAGCATATGTAATTAGTGATGGTTTTTAAAGTCACTGATTGAACTATGCATTATGCAGTGCCGGTTTGCCCCTTTTTGCAGATATATCTACCACAAATAGTTGTTCATACTGGTCACTATAACCAATGCATATTTTATGTACCAAACACAAAAGAATGGACCCCAACAAGAATCTGTGAATGTCTGCTGGAGCCTGGTGCACGTAGACCCAGTCTTATATAAACTTCCATATGAGTTTTAGAGGGGAAACTGAGAATTTCAGATGTGATTGGCAATTACACAGTTCATGGTGAAACACTCCTTGATAATGCCGTGTATTTTGTTTTCTTTTATAGAAGATGGAATTAGATCGTTTTATGTTGTACGCACATGGCCCCGACCTCTGCAGAGAATCGGATTTGCGGCACGCCATGGCAAACTGCTTTGAGGCACTCATGGGTAATCATTCTTTAACATCCCTATGCATATGATCTAATACACTGTTTTATCATGTTACTAATGGTTTTGGGGGCTTTTTTTAGGTGCTGTTTATTTAGAAGGTGGTCTGGAGGAGGCAAAGTTGCTGTTTGGAAGATTACTTTTTAATAGCCAGGTAATTTCTACCACTATTACCCATTTGTTAACAAAAGTAGCAAAGTTATCACCGATGGAAAAAATGAAAACCTATTCTTTAAAACACAGTACGGTATATAGCGGAGTAGCAATTTAAATAGCTTGATTTTTTACTGTTATATTAAACCTTTTTCGCTGATCTGGAGGTTGTCCATCTACTATGGGTGTATTAGTGAAAGAACATCTCAACAGCAAAGCTTCCTACTCATGCTGCACTCAGGTTAACAAAATAATATTGATAATCTTTTGAAAATCTGCAGATCTAAAATTGACATTTTCCTATTAAACCGTCCTCTGTTTCATGCCTGCCTTTAATACTAAGAATTTAGTATTACATTTGAGTAAAAATATTGGTAAAGTTATATCCTCGTTTTTTAAGGCGCCATTTTGAAAATCCAAGACATCCAAATTATGCATCAAAACTTTTGAGAGTAGTGGTTGTAGAAAAGATGGCTATTAGTGACATAGGTTTCTAAGGGCACCTTCCCTGCAGAAGAATGTATATCCTGCAATGTATACATTTTCACAACTGATGCTGAAATTGCAGTCACTGCTAATTGTGAATTAGCAGTGACTGCAATTTCAGCATCAGTTGTGAAAATGTATACATCTGTGAGACCTGGGCTGTTTGAAAAGAATAAATTTAGGAAATTTTGTTCAGACAGCTGCATATTAGCAATGAAGTAGGCAAAAATACCCTGACTTCCTGTGGTAAATAATAGAATGCCTCTATTTTAATCATCCAGCCTGACTCTCTGATAGTGAAAGTCCATTAGTATCTCAGTGTGGTGATTGAGCAGGGACAGTCACACAAAAAAACTAACCATGGCGACCTCCAGGTCTGCAGATAAAGGACGTTTACTGGGATTATATCAATGCTAACCTAAATTACTGCATGCAACGCTGTATTTTATGTTTTTTTCCCACAAGACTTCCCCTATAAAATACATATGTGGGATGCTCTGTAATGGTAATGGAGGGGTCTATTAATAATAGAGAGTTGCGGATTAAACATTCTCTCTCGAGGACTTCACTGTGCAAATAGAGGGCAACAGTGGTGAGCTTGGAAGTGATGTTGGCGCAGCATAGTCAAACCTTCAGTATTCATCTTGCCGCATTAACAAACAATAATGCATTGTTTATTGCTTTTTCAGCGCAAGCTTTCTGTTATTTAGTTTCTTGTAGATACTAAAAAAAAAAAAGTGCCCGTTATAAATGGGAATATATTTGTCACACGATTCGTTATAGTGGTTTTTTTTTTTGTTTTTTTTCCACGGTTTAAATACTGATAGTAATTCGCGCGAAAGCTCTTTATTGTGTCAGTCCTTAATTATTATCCCTGGATTCATTTGGCGGAGCCATCATTTTGTTTGCTGTAAGCCTTCGCTTGCTCGGCGCCCATAAGCTTTTTATTTTCAAATTAATTTGCAGGCAGTATTGGATTTTCTATAAGCAGAGTCAGCATCTAAAACAGTGGTGTATTTCAAGTAATGACATTTTATTTAGTGCTGTGGAATTTGCTAAATGATTGCCTGGAGCATTAATGACATTTTTCCGACATCTACAGGACCTGCGGGACGTGTGGCTTAATTATCCACTACACCCACTTCAAGTAAGCGAACTCTCCCCTTATTGTAATTTATTTATATATATATATATATATATATATATATATATATATATATATATATATATATATATATATATATATATTGTAGTGTTTATTGCTTTTTATTTATTTCCCTTTTCTCTTTGATTCCTTTCTGTGGCATTCATGATGCCGGTGCAGGATTTATTAACAAGCTGTGTGCTGTACATATATATCATCCTGTGAAGTGTATAAACCAAACAACTAGAATTAACTCTGCCTCCAACGAACAAGAGCCAATTTCTTTTCTGTCCCGCGAGAACATTTATTTTACTGACTTTTTTATTTTGCTTAGGGCGAATGTGTCATTTTTTATTTTTTACGATGTGAACAAGCCATTGTTTAAAAGAGGCCTTAATCTAAAACAACAGACATGTCGAACAGTCTTGCATGCAGTTGGAACGTTTTTTTTTAATATTTAATATTAATTATTTTTTTCTTCCTTTTTTTTCATTCCTTTCATTTTTTTTTCAATTCAGCCCAACTGACTGAGCGTTTAATAGGTATATTTAGGGTCATTTCTGCATATATTTTTAGAGTTAGTCCTAAAGGTGTGACACATGTGCTTCATCACACTTTTATATACAAAACCATAGGCTTTCCTTGAGGGCTTTACTTATTTTCTTTTGCGAAATAAAGCGAATAAAGAGTAATAAAAAAAAAAAACACATAAAAAGCTGTGTTAACAAGTAAAACCAAACCAAAGCTAGAGGCACCTTCATCATTAAAAGCTGTTGGGGTCTGTTCACTAAATAACAAAAGTAAAGTGGAAGCATGTGCTGGTGATTTAAAGCCGTTTTGGGCATAGAAAACACAAACATGTATCCTTTAATACCCATTTATCAGGGATGTGTGCACTATATGACCAAATGTATGTGCTTTGTGCAGTCCCAACTCCATATTAATGTCCATGGTTTTTGAACGAGATATCCAACAAGCTCATATAGCTGTGGTGGTCAGGGGTCCACATACTTTTGGTCATACAGAGTATAATATGGACCAGATTTATTTTCTTTGATGTTGTTTTTTATGTGTCTCTGTAACAGTTTGTTCAGACAGACTACACCACACCACTGATGGTCTGCAGCACCACTATTTGCTATTTATACTTTATTTAAACTTTATGTTCACTTATCCCTGGATTTAAAAAACTCCAGAAGAACTTGGGGAAACTAGTGGATGTTGGTAGCCTCAGCAAGTTCTGTAATAGGGACTACCACTTATAATCCTCAAAACATATCCTTCCAGTCAAGTAACTCTGGCTTCTAGGATCCTACCACTCATGCCTAGCATGTTATAATCTAGTGATCTCTATGGGTGTACCACTTTTTGTCCCCTTGACTGTGGCTCCAAAATCAGGCCTGTAACATTTACTGATCTCTGTGTAAGATATGATCATCTCAAACACATCAGACCACAGCTTCCCAATGTATTGTTGGTAGACCATGGTACTCGCTTCCTTCAGACATTTCTAGTAGCAAATCAGCTTGCACAGCTTTCATTCAAAACCTCCATTGTTTTGCTGTGACACCTCTGTTTTCCTCCAACCGTAAGTGCACCGTTCCATGTTTCATGGGGTTGGCAATCGTTTAAAGAACTTAGGAGACCGGACTTACCTTGGAGCCAACTTGAATATTTATTTTAGGAGCCAGCAACCAGCATTTTTATATAAAACACTGAACAAAGCAAGTTGCCTCCTGCAACAAATGAGGATTGTGTTTCCCAGGGACACGGGGTTAGTCCTGTAACCTACTGTTCATTTTTAAGCCCTTTAAGCTGTTCTCTTTTTTCCCCCTCACCAGCCTGGTTTTTTTAGCTTTTGTAAAACATCTTTATATTAATATATAATACCCTAGTAAAAAAAAAACAAAAAAAAATCTTAGAACATTACTAGAAGGAACACTTCTTTTTTTTTTTTCTTCCAGTAATCAAGTCAAAAATATACTTTGCCATTTACACACACTTTTTATAGTAATTTAGTTTTTACAATATGTGCTAATTTATTCCAGTTAAATGTCTTGTATATAAAACGCTAGTTAAATATTCTATTCCCTTGCCGCTGCTTATCTTGAATTCAGTGATATGAATTGCTATTTTTATATTTTTACAAACTGACACAACATTCGTTTATTCCCTTCCGCACCTCTCTGCGTGCGTCTCTAAATCTTTGTTCAAGCACATCCTAGATTTTTTTTAACTAGGTTAGTTTATCTTATTTACAAATGCTATTGTAGACTGATTAGTTCCTAATCTTATTTTTCACTTCATTTGCAGGCAGAGGTAATTTAAATCAAGCTGTAAGCATAGCTTCGTGTTTTGTCCTCTTTCCGTCGATGAGTTGTCATGAATTTGCTAAATTATTTGTTTTCGGTATCAACCGGCAAACAGAATTATGACAACTGTCTATCCAGACTAAAGGAACAAGCCGTGCAGAATGTCATCGTATCATTAATAGCGCCTATTTTTATGGCAAGAATAACTTCCAAATCCTAGCAAATAAGCAATGTAGGTGATCCATTGAAAAGCAGCAGAAAGAAAATGATTGTCACAGTTGTCTCAAATTGATAAAACTGCCAACCGCGTTGTAATCGTGACCTTTTTATTGCCACTTTGCATAACACAAACATGCAAAGTTTATTTGGTGCAGTACAGAAAAGAATTCATTTTAAAGGGCTTTGCAATGAACATAAATAAGCGCGAAATCTGCATCTCTGAACGCATTCATATTACTCTTCTCAGCTCCAGGAGCCTCACGCTGATAGACATCTCATTGAAACGTCCCCCGTACTGAAGAAGCTAACAAAGTTTGAAGATGCCATTGGAGTTTCCTTTTCACATGTCCGCTTACTGGCTCGGGCTTTCACATTGAGAACGGTGGGATTTAACCATCTGACCTTGTAAGTAGAGAAAGGCATTCCTCTGGCTGGCATGTTATGATTATATACAGATGCATGCCCCGGAGGAGTCGGTTATGATTATATACAGGAGCGTGCCACGAGGGAGTCAGTTATGTTCATATACAGGTGCATGCCACAGAGGAGTCGGTTATGATTATATATATAGCTGCATGCTACGGAGGGGTCGGTTATGGATATATACAGGTACATGCCAGGAGGGGTCGGTTATGATTATATAAAGGTGCAGGAGTCTGTTCACTAAAGGTATAGTTTTATAGTTGTGAGCTTCTGCAACAAGCCTGGTTGGCCCTGTATAATGTATAGTTAAATCAGTGGGATTCCATCAAAGTCTGCTTACCCCTTGAATTATGCGTTTTTAACAGCCAGCTCAACTCTTCTTGCCAAGGAAACGTGCGGTAATTACTGGGGAAGTGACAGAGTTGAAACCACTAGTTTCCTGCAAGCTCTCCTGAGAACGCTTCCTTGGCTTTAGGTTTGCAGCAGTTTTAAAGGGGCAGTATCGGGTTTAAACAGATTTAGAACATATAAGTCACGTTTTGAATTGTCATAGCCTGATGTTTTCACTGTAAGTTCAAATGTGTGGACTGGGGGCTATGTCCGATCGAAACTGTTTCGTTGCATTGCGGATTGAAAGCCATTCCAACAGTCGGTAGCCTGTCATCAACTGCAATATGCTTTATAAAGGGCAATCCATAAAGGGAATTCTCACAATACACTTTCAAATGCCACTCCCGTTTAGTGGATAAACCCCACGCACCTTTATGTAGCCCAAGGTTTCCTTAAATAGGAGTCCGATTCTGATTGCTAGGAGTTCTTGTCTATGGATTCAGGAGTTACAAGCTCCTCTCCTAAGTGATGATTCTGCTCCTTGTCTTACAGCACTATGTACCAAACTTCTTACTTATACATTTATTTTATAAATATTCATGAAAAATTCATCATGGGGCCGGTAGTGCCGGTCAATGCTATTTGCCATACCAATGGAATTTCTTTCATTTTTTTCTCTAAAATTTTAAGAATATTATTCACCAATATTTACCATAAATTAGAAGAGCTCTGCCTCACCCTAGTATTTTATCAGGAATAAAATCTGCTTAAATAATTCCAGTACCCCCAGTAAATATCACTACCTGGTATTGTTTTATTCGCATCTAGTGCAAAGATTTATGCAGTCATTAGTATTATCATGAAAACGGTAAACAAAGAACCGGGGGTCCCTTTGATCTCATTTTCAGTACTGAACAATTTGCCAGGTAAACAGATTCATTGAATGTTTTTTTTTCCTTTTGCGTTTTATAGTTCTCTTTCAAGTACTTTAAGTTATTTCTTATTAATCATTTATTTCTAAGACTAGCATGTCTTTGTTTTTGTTTATTCTCAGTTCAGTGAATAATGGAGTAGCAGGAAATAAAGGAGTGCTTAAAGGGTTAAGAGACTCCAAAGTATGCCCCGAATCCTTTTAAATCCCATATGTACACCACGCTCAGCCTTTTGGCATGCGAGATACATTCAGAACCAAAGTCTGGTATACCACGTTATTTGGTATATGCCACTTTTATTTACGGGTATCTTCTTAATTTAATGATTTTCCACGATAGATGCGCTGCTTGGGTTTTTCATCACAGAGAGTCATTATTTTAAGGGTAATATATGAAATCGGCCGTTATCTTTTCTGTTCTAGATTTAATTCAGACAAGTCTTGATAAGCCATAACGCATTGAATCCTGTCCTGTTCATTTAACGGATATCATTTGTTTTCGGTGTGTTTGGGTAAATCCCGCGCTCTTAAGCTTCATTTTTTTTTCTTCTTCTGCAAATGGCTTTTAATTTTAATGTTTCATTCTCTGAGTGATTATCGATCCCTGCGGTATCAATGTTTATTTGTTTCCTTTATCTTCCCTCCAGAGGCCACAATCAGAGGATGGAATTCCTGGGTGACTCTATAATGCAGCTGGTAGCCACGGAATATTTATTCATACATTTCCCCGATCATCACGAGGGCCACTTAACGGTGAGAGGCACATAAATCATGTCCCAAGAAGGCAGGCGTCCCAGGCGGAGTCGAGCATTTAGTGAATTATTCTGCTTTTGATGAATAACTAGGTATTCTGTCGCCACAACTCCTGGCAGGAGATTTGTTGGGGGGATCGGTTTAAGTATGTTGCGGTGGCATGGCACCGTGATTTATGAGCCCAGTGCTTCCTGCGTTCTTTGTGTCTTCGCCTTGACAAATCAATAATGTAATCTGATAAGCCGTGCATGCGCAGTGGCACCGGTACTTTCTTTATCGCAGGAGGCACTAAGGCGTCTCGTACCGTTGATTTACGCCAGGTTACATACCTTTAGCAGGCTGCAAACTTAATTAAGGGTTAGCACAAGTGTCTTCTGTCAAAGGGAGAAATGAAGGGGCCGGTTTTATTGCCGTACAACAATTTCTCCATAAATTCTAGGCAGAACTTATGGTTTCAGCGTGTATGTCACTGGTTTGGGGGTGCTGCCTAATGGGAATGGAAGAAAAAAGCAGTAGTAGAAATATTTCTTAATCTGCCATGGCATTAGCAACCGCTATAAACCTCTTTATTAATAATAAAGCAATGCCGGTAGCTGTCTCCAATTTTTGATTTAATATGAAATGAGTAGATTTGTTAACGATACTCTGTAGATTCAGTTTCATTGGAGAGAGAGGGTTATTGCGGAAAGTGGACCCTGAAAAAAACATTTTGCCTCTAATTATTATATTTATTTATATATTTATGTATGATACGCGTGTGAGCTTGAAGTGGATACAAAATTCTGTTTGTTTTAAACATATGCATTAGAGAAATACGGCAAGTATTATACGTCAGAAGGGCAGCTGTCGCAACTTTTAGAATCCATATCGTGAAGTTAACACTTTCAAAGGATACCTGAATCCATCAACAACACTCAGCAGTTTTACTATATGGGAGAGACAAAATAATCCGGTTAAAACGATCAGAGACCCCAAAAAAGAAAGTTGGTGTGGCTGCTTTTTTAAAAGAGTGTCCTTAATACATTTTTATTGCAATCCATACAAACACCATCAAATGCGTTGACTTAACAGACTACTTTATAGAAATCTAGAATTTAATGGCAGATTAGAAATATTCAGCCAATCTAGTGTGCAAGTTTTTTTTTCCTCCTGTAAACAGTCAAGCCTTAATCAATCCATGGTCTTGGATACTGGACATCTATATGCCTATCCCATATGACTAACTGTATTAGCCACCTGTCAATTCTGCTGGGAGGCTGTTCCACTTATCTACCACCCCCTCAGTAACATAAAATGTGTCATTTTGGCAGGGTGACATATGTGCAGTGCAGACATATTGAATACCTTTTACAAATACTGTACAGCATTATTTGGATGGCACAGACTTCCTTTGGAGTTATTTTCTTTTCCAGAATACAATACAGAACACATTCTGTGTGTTCCACGATGTCTGACGCCCTAAATGTAGGGATACTACCAAAGTATGCAAATATAATGTCGAAACTACGTATTTATGCCACAAATTACATTATTTATTATTATATTATATAATAACTGTGAATATGTATGTTGTGGAAACATTCATATACACAAATATTACTATCTCCTTCGTTTCGAGACGCTGAATGAGCGCACGCCGTATATGACTTTTGAGATTGGAAGCACATAATCGCTCAAGGTTATAATTATGTTGTAATGGGCAAGTCACTGTCATTACAGCCTAAATCAGTGTTCTAGTGGTCCTCCTCGCTCAAAGTAATTTACGCCAGGGAATAAGCCCAGACAGGATGACATTCTCTGAATGTCACTGAGATCCACAAGAGGACCACAAGGAGTTAAATATATTGTAATTGCTCGCCATTTAAAGAGATGGGGAAGTGCTAGGAGGCTCTAAATTACCGAGATTGAGATGAAGAAAAAATGTATAATACTTAAAATGTGCCTTCCCAGATAGAATGGGTTTATTGCAGTTAAGTCATTGCAGAGGAATCCATTGCAATGATTAGGATACATGCATCAGTTAGTAGATCACTTTGGGGCATTAAACATATCTAGATTTGTAGCAGACTTTTTTTTTTTCTCTCTATATCGCAGTCGCAGAAAGAAAAAAAAAAAAGATAAGACTGATTAACACATTACACTCCCTAGATTGGATTCTCAAGCTGATGGATGGGAATTGCATCTTTTGAAAGACAGGAGGCAGTTGTACTAAATTCAGATGAAGCCCACATTCATTTACTGGTGGATTATCCACTGGATCTATGCAGAGATAATTGCTTTCTTTTGTTTTACTTATTAGAATGATAAAATGAATGAATCAGTCCCGGACAGAATGTTTATCCCTTAATATGTGTTCATTGTAGATCACGCTTACTAGTGCGTAGTTACTGTAATTAGAAGAGAATCGTCGGATTGGATTCACTAACCTCAAGTTTGCAGGAGAGGTGAACATTTTAGCTCCCTGTATTCACTATATATTAAAACCCCGGTGGGCTTCTCCTGTAGGAAAGGTTGAGTTTGAAGGGAGGGCTGGTAAGGAGGCTGAAAGGCTCATGTTGGTTAGCCATGTGTATTTTAGTAAGGTCTCTTAAATAGCCTTTCTCCCTGTGGTTGAATGTTACCGGCCCTCTGCACAGTTTTATCACAGATATATCTCCTTTAAATAAGTGGTCATTGTGCAGGTTGAAGTTCACTGGGGTTGACCCTTTGTGACAAATAGTGATATTGGGTAGCGGAAGTGAATTGTGATAAGCAAATCATCTCATCATATGATTTGTTTTAGGCTGACCGGCATAAAAAACTATCAACCCCCACCCCCCTTTCACCAAGTTATGCCTCTGTTTTACTGAAAAAACATGGGTGCCATATGTATATATCTATATATATATATATATATATATATATATAAATATAGCTGCAACTGACTATTATTTTTATAATCGATTAGTTGGCTGATTCTTTTTTTGATTAATCGGATAAAAAATAATGTAAATGTTTAGTTTATTTAAATCATTTAATGAACAAACTGGGTGTTAAAAACAAACAGCAGAAAAAAAATCTTTGAGAAAACTGCATTTCTTGTTTTTATTTCCCAACCTGCCCCCCCCAGTTATGCACATCTGAGCCCAGGCTTGTCACTCTGCCCTCCCCTGATATGCCTTATACCCCCTGATATGCCTTTCCTTATACAGCCAGATATGCCACTGTGCCCTCTGATATGCCTTATACCCTAGATATGCCACACTGCCCAACCCAGATATGCCACTCTGCCCAACCCAGATATGCCCCTTGCACCCCCTATATGCCATAGTGCTCTCTGATAAGTCTTATACCCCAGATATGCCACTGTGACCCCCAAACTTACCTTGGTGTGTAGTAGGGGCAAGTGTTGAACATCTGCGTGATGCGCGTAGACAACCCTCTGCGGCTGGCCGGCACTTTCGCTCAAGCACCGGAAGGTCACGCCGGTGCTCCATCATAGAAGCCCAAGTGGAAGTGCCGGCAGTAGCGGAGCATATCTGCGTGCATCGGACAGACGCCCACCGGCTGCCAGAGAGGCGGATCCTGGGCCCCTGCAGCGCTGCAGGGGATACTCCTCTCTTGCAGCCTGCGAACGCTGCGCAATGCGCACAGGCAACCTCCGTCGGTACTTCCGCCGGGGCTTCTATAGTGCAGCACCGGAAGATCATGTAACGCTGGTGCTCCATCATAGAAGACCCGGCGGAAGTGGAGGGCAGTAGTGGAGGATGTCTGCGCGCATCGCACAGACGCCCGCCAGCTGCCAGAGAGGACGATCCAGGTCCCCTGCAGTGCTGCGAGGGATCTAGATTTTAGTCTTATAATCTGACCTCATCTTATATTCGATAAAATCGATTCAACTAATCGATAATGAAATTTGTTGGCAACAATTTTCATTATCGATTTTATAGATTAGTTGTTGCAGCCCTATGTGTGTATAGATATATATATATATATATATATAATATATATACACACCGTATTTTCCGGCGTATAAGACTGCTTTTTAAATCTTCTCAAAAGTCGGGGGTTGTCTTACCGAGCCGGAGAATCACGATTCCCCACAAAGCCACGTATCTCTAGGGGAGGGGCGAACGGAGAAGCCGCCTCCCCTGGGCCGGTCTTCAGGGCCGCACTGAGGTAGGTGCAAGATCGTGATCTCCCCAACTAGCCCTGATCAGTGGGCGCCCGACGAGCAGGGCTGGTTGGGGAGATCACGACCTCCCTCTAACTAGCCCAACATTAGGGAGCTCGAGGTCTGGCACGTCAGACCTCGGCTTCCGTGCTCCCTAATCACTACGTGCCGGCTATTGATGCCGAGCGCGGGGATGACGTCATATCCCGGCACTTGGCATCAATTGCCGGTGTGTAGTGATGAGGGAGCAGTAAAGCAGAGGTCTGGAATGACAGACCTCACGCTCCCACAACTGGATGGAAGATAGAAGATGAGAAAGGTAAGAGATGGGGAGAAAGGGGTGTATGTGTATGGTCAGGTGTGTGTAAGAGCAGTCTAGGTATTTGTGTGTTTGTAAGCTGGTGTGTGTGTGTGTGTGTATATATATATATATATATATACACACACACACATATATATATCTACACATACTAACATACGCCTGTCCATACATACACATTTATACACTGCCCTTTACACACACACACGTGTGTGTATATATATATATATATATATATATATATATATATATATATATATACGTGTGTGTGTAAAGGGCAGTGTATAAATGTGTATGTATGGACAGGCGTATGTTAGTATAACATATATATATGTGTGTGTGTGTGTAAGGGCAGTGTATGTATGTGGGTATATGTCTGTGTATGTGTTAGGGCAGTGTATGTATGTATATGCCTGTGTATGGGCAGTGTGTTTGTAAGCTGGTGTGTATATGTGTGTAAAGGAAGGGTTGTGTGAGGGCAGTGTATGTCTATACATGTGTGTGTGTGTGGACAGGCATATGTTAGGGAGAGCTGACCCTATCCAAGCAGGCTTTGTATACAACAACCAGCCAATCACAGGTAATGTACATCGCTTGCCGTGATTGGCTGGTTGTTGTATACTGGGTAGAGGGGTAGTCTTATACGGCGAGTATAGCCCACACTCTATATTTTAACTGGAAAAGTTGGGGGTTGTCTTATACGCCCAGTCGTCTTATACGCCGGAAAATACGGTGTATATATATATATGTATATGTATATATATATTTACAAAAGCAGCTGTCTTTTAGAGAACGGTTTTCAAGCAAGTGGCAGCTCTGTACCAGATGCATAGAGTTTCCTTCCAGAAATTACAAGCCAGACAGAACAGCAGGAATTCCAACCATAAATTTAAGGAAAATGCTAATACTTAGCAAATGTCATCATGTTGTTGTTAGCTCTTTTGTTTTGTCTTGGCTCTCAGAGTCCACTTTCCTTGAAATATGAAGACGTGTACCTACTCTAAAGCAGACTAATAGCTAATCTGAAATGCTCTCATGTTTTAAGATGTCAGGATTTTGGATCGGGCGCCTACGTCTTTTATTTCCACCATTATCTTGTTCTCTCGCTTTTTGCAGCTCTTGCGCAGTTCTCTGGTGAACAACAGGACACAGGCCAAGGTAGCCGAGGAGCTTGGAATGCAAGAGTTTGCCATCACCAACGATAAAACAAAGAGAAACGTAGGCTTTCGGACCAAGACTTTGGCTGACCTGTTGGAATGTAAGTAGTTATATACAAACGTGTCTTATAACACTGGGCTTCTCGGATTGGAAAAACATATGATTTGTGTGCTCCTCTGTTATGACCTGGTTGTCTCCTGATGGCATCCAAGCCAATAAATTGTTTTAAATCTTATTTGGTTATTCAAACAGATGCCCACAAAATCTTTATTGGACTTCCCGAGCAGCAAACAGATATATGCCAGAGTATATGCTGTCTTTATAGTTAATGCGATATAAATATTACAGACGTCCTGGAATCGCCAACCGTATAGCTCAAAGTGCAGAGACTGAATTTTAAATCACAAGCCCTACTGTAAATATTTGACTTCATATCATGTTACTTCCTCTTTCCCTTTCCAGAGCATCCACTGGAAAGTAATTAATGATGAAATGTTGAATCTAATGCCGTTTTATTATTGTTTTATGGAAGACACTATTTCCTCTGTTGCTTGCTCGTAATCAATTTATGGACTGTAGTGATGTCTCATTGTAACAATATTTAGCTTTAGGGACATTTTTTGGCCATGTGGCTCTTTGTGCAATTTGATTTAAACCACAGCACCCCATATACATTCCTGATGTTCTTAGCTTGATAGATCTGATTATATTAATAGAGTTTGGCCAACTGGCAGGTGAATTTCAAACGTCTACCTCCAGCTCACCAGATAAAAAAAAACAAACTAATTGCGGTCTGTCTCTTTTAATATATGATGCCTGTATCATCTGTAGATCAATGTATTAACATCTTGTGTAATGGTGATTTTTTTAGTTTTTTTTTTTTAAATATGCCTCAATTCCTATTTTCTTTAACAGGCATGGATCCATGCTTTAACCATATCAAATAAAATAAAATTAAAAAACATATTTTTCTATCTGGTACAAGTGAATCAAGTACTTTTGCTCAAGCACCCAGCAGCCCTAATATGAAGCTTTTTTGTAATTTAAGAAACTATATATGCATATGCGTAGTGCACAAATAACCCGTGTAGGGTAGGGCAAAAAGTGTATTTAATTTTTGCTCCATTGAGAAGGCTTTTTCCAGCAGTGCAATTTTGATCTGTAGCAATGCGTGTCCGTGTGTGGGAGCCGTGTAATAAATTGTAATAGGAAAATAAAATATACAAGCGTAATTGTTAATTCCCCTTTAAGGCTTACAGGACCAATTATTTTGGGTACTAAACATGTCACTATGTGAACTTGAAGCAAATGGTCTGAGAAGAATTAGACCGTGCTGTGTAATGAAGTGTTGTGTATTTTAGGAGGCGTCGTGCTTTGGTGACTGCAGCATAAATATTTAATCTAAAGAATACATTTCTATGTAAGTGCCTCCATTTCCAGTCACCAGCCCGTTCATTTCCCTTAAATATTTGGCTCTTGCTTGCAGTGGTTATGTATCTCTAGCCACTCGCTGTGCCAACGACGTCATTCCGCCTACGAAAAGGTGACTTTGGTGTTTTTCTCTTTTCCCATATATATATATATATATATATATATATATATATATATATATATATATATAATCTCTGCGCTGAGCCAGAGAAGCATGTGCAATATTAATCCATCTGTTTTACTTCTAGCCTTTATCGCAGCACTTTATATTGATAAGGACTTGGAATACGTCCACACGTTTATGAATGTTTGCTTCTTCCCACGACTAAAGGTAAATTACATTTATTGTGCTACAGCCTCGCCGTTTGACATTCCCTTAGCTCATCTGAACACGTGATGAACGCCTCTGTTCATGTTCTAGATGTAATTTTTTTTTTTTTTTTTTTTTTTACTTTATAAGCCTGTTATTTTTTTCCCCCTCTTGCCTTTTGCCGAAGACCAGAAAAGGTTAACCACCCGCGGCTGTAAAGATTCCGCAGAAGTAAAATGACAAGTTTATTGGTTAAGCGGCGCAGATGTATTTTGCTCGAATGTATTAGGAAGAGAAACGATACAGGATTTCAAATACCTCAAGGGTGTCAATATGCTAGTGGATAAAATCACTTTTTTAGGAGAGATGGACTTCCCTGGTGGAGTAAATGAAGGGAATCTTCACTTCTGTGTTTAGACATATGGGGCAGTGAATCAAAAAGTGCTGTGAAGAATTTTAAAGTCGATTCATCATCACGCAATTAAAACAAAGTACTGTAAAATCTGGATAAAAAAGAATGTTCCTTGAACAATCGTATATATTAAACATGTCCAAGAAAGTGTGCTTTTCCTGAAATGCTAAGCTATGCACGCAAATTATACACTAGGGCATATGATATTTTGTGAAATTTTTCAATACCAGTATATATATATCATATATGTCATTGTGAATACGTCATCGCGTGAAGATTTGTCAAACTGTTGCGCAGGAGGTCACAAGGATTACCTCCCCTGCGAGACAATCTGAAAACGAAGCCTGTAACTGGGTTGCTCATGGAAGCCGTCTGCTAGCGTACTTTGTTACAAGTGAAAATGTTTTCTTTAGAGGAGACGATTCCTGTCTTTTGTACGGTTGGGCTTTTAAATGTCTTGTTTGTCGATGTACAAGAATGAATGACTCCTGTGTGTAACATACTTTTTTTTTTTTTTTTTCTTGTTGCGTCAACGTAGGAGTTTATTTTAAATCAAGATTGGAATGATCCTAAGTCCCAGCTCCAGCAGTGCTGTCTGACCCTGAGAACAGAAGGGAAAGAGCCAGATATTCCTTTATACAAGTAAGACATAAAGCATGCCCAGGTCTAAACCAAGAAGAGGATGCCTAGTGCTGAATTATTTTTCCTGTCTTATACAAGCAGCAGTGTAAATATTGCTTTCAACACTGTGGATTTCTCGTGTAATCAAGAACCGCTTCATACAGATAGATCTGTATACATCTGTCATATGTAATGCACTATTTAATGGTGTCATAAAGCAAGCTGATGTGCAGTCCAACATTACGTTAAGTTACGATTCTTAAGAACATTGGTTAAAAAAAAAACTAAATCTTATTTGTTTTGCTTTAGAACTCTTCAAACAGTTGGACCTTCTCATGCCAGAACATACACCGTTGCTGTATATTTCAAAGGCGAGCGTATTGGCTGCGGTAAAGGCCCGAGGTAACCTCGACTTTTTTCACATTGCTGCTGTTTGGAATGAAATAATGAAATCTTTAATGCATGCCCTCACACCATCCTGCCAGAATTACTGTAATCTCTTGCTAAAAGGCCTCTTTTTAAGTCCCATGTTTGCTCGCATGCTATAATAATCTCGTCCCGTGAACCTGTTAAATAAAATATAGTTCTGTTCTCACTCTTGGCTTCCATCTATGTAGCAACTTACTTTAGAAATCCGTTTCTTCACCTTTAATGTCCTATGCTGAAAGCTTAACTATTTGCCTGCCATTCTGCACATATTGTTATGTTTTCTAAAAAAAAAAAAAAAAAATCTCCTCTCACCCTCACCATTTTAGATATCTGCATTTTCCTCCAATATACATATAAAATCTGAAATGATTCCGTTCCCACTTGATCAGTTACATCTTCTTCAAGATGCTTTCTGTGGCATTTGGAGAGGGTTAAATCTGAACCTTACCTCTTCAATTACTAGTTTCACCTTGTAAGCCTCTTCCCTTCTAAAATAGTCTAATCCATTTCATTGTGGTCTCACATCTTGGCATATATAAATTAAAACTTGTGGGATTCCTATGCGAATATATAACAAATTGAAATTGATAACATATATATATATATATATATATATATATATATATATATATATATATATATATATAACTGAGATTGCACTCATCCCTTGTACACTTACATAAAAACACTTGCCCTTGTGCAATCCACTTATATATACCGTATTGGCCCGAATATAGGCCGCACTTTTTCCCCCCACTTTAAGTCTTTAAAGTGGGGGTGCGGCCTATATTCGGGGTCTAGCGCCGAATCTAGCGGGAGTACCGGCACGGGAGGTTGTCTAAGCGCATCGCACGGACGTTCACCTGCAGCGGCGATGCGCCGTTGCCGGTGAACGTGCGCACGATGCATTCTAACCCCCCCCCCCGACTTACCAGGGCAGACTCCTGGGTGTCTTGCAGGGCCGGTGGAAGACATCTACGCAATACGCGTATACAACTTCCGGTGCCGGCACTTCCGCTGAGTGCCGGCACTGGGAGTTGTATACACGATGTGCATAGATGTCCCCCTCCGGCCCCGTAAGACACCCGGGAGTCTGCTCTGGTAAGTCGGGGGGGGGGGAGGACAGAGTGGCAGCGTATCTCGAGGGGGGGGAGGACAGAGCGGCAGCGTATCTCGAGGGGGGGGGGCAGAGTGGCAGCGTATCTCGGGGGGGGAGAGGACAGAGTGGCAGCATGTTTTTTGGTGCTTTTTTAAAGAAAAAAACTTTTTCTTTAAAAAAGCACCAAACTTTTAGGGTGCGGCCTATATACGGGGGCGGCCTATATCCGAGCCAATACGGTATTATATACTACTTTTGATTTTCCGTCGCTAACTGCCATGTTGGTTCAGTAATGAAACCAGAGTTAATTGTGCATGGTTAAAGCCTATTTACGGTGGACAGAATGGCCCAACCTATGACCCATGTAGTGTCAGCCGCAGTTAGCAAAACGATACACATATTGTCACTAAGTGACATATGTATTAACAAAGCCATATATATATATCCCTGAAATGACATGATAAAGAGTTTGACGGAAAATCTATGTTACAACCCCTTCCGTTGTGCACTTTGACAGCTCCTATTGTTATCCATCTGTGACTGAATTCATTTGGAAATGTTTTCCATCCATCCAGAAAGAATACAGTTAGAAAGGATTAAGCTTTTTTTTTTTTTTTGTAGCATTTTGTTACGGCTTTCAATGTAGATTAAGGGCCTTACCTGTCATTATGCAAGAATGATGAGCAGGTAATTATGTGCAGAGCTCTGTACGGCATTTTGGCGAACAAAGGTTTTTATATTCAGTGCAGGTGTGTTTGTTTCAAAAGGTTTCAGCCTGCAAGTTTTTAATCGGAATGCTGAAACTCGCTTGTTCACTGTTACAGATAAATACAGCCATGAGAACAATTAGTAGCCTGCGAGCGGTTCGGGAGCAAGGCATTAAAATTGAAAAAGTAACAATAAAAAAAAAAACACTTGTACAAAAATAAATTAGATCACTTTTAGAAATCAAAGCTTCCTTAGTTTTCTATGTAGCAATTCTGTTTAAATTTCTATGGGTCCACGAATTTTCCTAGAACCTTACGCTAAAATCTGGTGTTTGAAGGAGGTGTTAAACAGTTTAACTCTCGCTATGTGTCATGGAGGGCCAACCTCAGAGAGTTGAAATGTTTACCTGTAATCACCTTGTCTCGTGCTCCTGTACTACTGTGCCTGGAGAGAGGACCATTGCCGAACCCAACATCAAGCGGAGAATTCACTCTGTGTGCACACCTAGTACCTGTGCTCCTCATTGAGCGTGTGCAGATACCTGGTACTTCTCCCCGACAGATGCTAGGAGGTGGCCACAAGCAATTGCCCGAGCGGTATGATTTTTAGGCATGACTGGCACCTTAAGTATGATGTAGGGCACTTCTGCAGAATACCACCCAACCCTAAAGCAATAGCAAAGCTTTCTCCTGGCCCTTAACAAGAATAAAATCAGAGTGTCTTTTAAAGTAAGTATAGTGTTATGACTTAAAGATTTACACAATCATTTGGAAACCGACAAATAACAAAACTATCTTAAAGTATGCTTTTTATCGTAAGGACCCTCAAGAAATGGTTTGCTTCTCTTTCCTATTTCCCCGTGTTATTGCCACTTAAAAGGATTTAAGAGCTCTGCTAAAGCTTACGGTAGTAATTAGGTTAATTTGAATGTTTTTTTTTTCTTTCTTTGTGTAGCATTCAGCAGGCTGAGATGGGAGCTGCCGTGGACGCCCTGGACAAATGTGAGAATTGCCATTTGTGTGTTTTATGTATTATTTTTAATTTGTTTCTTCAGATGAAACTTCTCAGAACTCATTTAAAATCGGTTTCTGGCAGTTTTGTCTCTAAAGGCCCACTGTCAATAGCAGATCTTTGTTTTCCAAGGCAGAATGCAAACTAGATTCATGTTGGCAGGTGACATTTATCATTGGCATCTACACAACACAGTGTAAATGTTTCCGGACCTAATAACACATGTTCAATTTCTGACTTACCTGTAGTTTCCTGCTTTTTCACTGTTCCACTCCATCCTTTTTATTTTACGCACGGAATCTATAGCATTGAAGAAACATAGCACCAGTGATGTCATTCTTCTTCTTTTTCCCAGATAACTTCCCCCAGATGGCTCATCAGAAACGTTTTATCGAACGGAAGTACAGACAGGAATTGAAAGAAATGAGGATGGAGAAGGAGCAACACGAACATACAGAAGACGTGCGAAAATAAAGCTTGGCAGCCTTACTGCTTCCATTCAACTCACAGGGGGTAGCAGCTGCTTCCACGCCGTCGTAGAGACATTTCCTACTGCGTCCAGCTAAACAGAAGAAATAAATCACAATATATGTCTGTGTGTGTGTGTATATACTTGTTCTTAGCTGCTTATTTTAGTGGTTTTTAGTTGTAGTTTTTTAATGTTACACTTGTACATTTTTTGGATGTGTTTTTTATTTATAAATGGTCTTAATGTACAAAATAATAAAGTCAACCTAAGGAGTTATTTTTGAATAGGAAGAATTGTCCGCTGTCTTTATTTGGGTTTCCAGTTCTTGTATGAGTTACTGCTGTGCTGAAAGCGGACACTCCTTAAATATAAGATGTAAAGGAGGCAGATGCTACGTGAGTATTCAGGCAGTGACATGTTGTTTGGATAGCTGATAGACATTGACAGTGAAGTACAGAGTGTTCTTCGCTGATTACAAATCAGGCTGAGGTAAGTATGAATGATTGCTGAAAAGTTGCATATTCTTTAGTTGTTAAAGGTGAGAAATCCATCTAATAAATGTTTAGTGAGTGATGAAAAAACCCTGGCACAGCGTATAATCTGGATGCCTCTATATTAAAGTCGTCGCCGTATAATGGTAAAGTGAATGTTAATCAGTAGTTAGGATGCTGCCTAATTCTTCAATGGATGTTAACAGCTGCAAGGATATTTTGTTTACAAGCACACAGTACAGAATGTCAACCATTCGTTTCTTCTGCTGCCCATTACCAAATCCCCTTTGATTCTTATAATGCGGCTTCTCTATTACACAGCCCAGTAATCATTGCACCATTAGAGCTGGTATGCAGATGGTAACAAAGCTATAAGTAATACAGTTCATTCCAATGTGTGTTTATGAGCCCCAAAGTTATTAGGATTTGTGTGACAGATACATGAATGCATGGGAGGTGGACAGTAGTAACATTAATGGAGTGCTCTGATGATCTCATTAACCTTCCACACTTAAGAATGTGTTCTCTATACTTGGGTTTTGCAGAGATTCAGCCTCACTGTGTTTTGAAGGGCTAACCCTAATAGATTGGTCCTCCAAGAACAGCTGAGATGACTTTTAAGAAATCAATTATAATTATACCTGTGTGTTACACAGCACCAACTGTGTTCACTGGGGATGGCTATTTAAATAAATTTGGCGGGTTTTAACAGGTTTTTCACTCTCCCACAAGCTGCCCATCTATACATTTTATAGCAACGGTAAAGCAACCAAGTTAAGACCAACAGTTGATATTATAATGCGCATATTACTATATTATAAACCCTGCATATTATAATGTGAAGCATCCACTTGCTGCATCATTCATATACACAGAGGAATGGAAAGTGCCATGCTTGATGTTTTAATCCACAAATTACAGATGTGGACAGATGTATATACAGCTAGGCGGTAGCCAAATGTAAATACATTAAGCAAAGCGTCCTGCTGGTTGGATTACGTTGCCAGATGTTATCAAGAGCACAGACCGGTATGACGTATTGCTAATAGGGAGGCCTGTATGGTGCTTTGGGGCATATGGTCCTGAATAGATAATAAGCCGTGATGGATGAGCAGGATACATTAACCAGAAGCTTTGCCATACAGTGGATGAACACTTTTGTACTTCCTCTTGCTTGTTATTAATGGTGGGCTGATGCTGGTTACTGCATATCTGTTCCTGCCACCTGGCCACATGCTTCTTGCTAAATGAGCGTTTCAACCTTAAATTTCGTAAAATCTGCATTTATAGTTTCTAGAGCAATATAGCTCTGACTGTTAAAACCAACTCTCATAGTGCTTGGCAATAGTGATTGGGGCTCCTTATCCGTGTAAATGGGTTAAATTAAAATGCTAGGTTTTACACACAAATTCAATTTGTCATATGGACTTGTGGATGCCTGCTAATGAATAACTACAGAAACCATTGGCACCAACATCAAGGGGTCCTTTTGTGTATCAAGAAGCCTCGCTTCCTACTGCACAGTGATAAACACACAACTGGAATAAGATATTATTTGGTAGGTTTAGAATATTCCTCTACTATGTCTTCTGATCTAAAAAAATTGCTCTGGAAGGCTTTTGTGCATTCATTAATGTCTTATGGTGTCAGCCCCCCAAAGAAGTGTGAGTAACGGGAAATAAGGTTGGCTGGAGAAAGTGTCTTGATTCATCGGCTGACTACAGCCAAGTTGTATGTTTTTGTCTCATTTTATTAAATCAAAAGTACTGGGTTTGTAGATGTATTAGTTTATACACCAATTATGAAAGGTATTTTAAGACCTACTTCTTTGTGTTTCATTAAATATCCCTTAATCAATTTGATATAGCCAAAGTAAAGATGGCAGATTTGGGCTACACAGATGCGTTATTAGTCCCTCTTGTAATAAAGGATTTATCTGTTATTAGTGGCAGGATTTATGTTCAGGAGGGAACAGTGTTATCTGTAAGCCATTGCCTCTTGTTACAGTGCTTTTTTCCTGGGGCACTCTGATCCCAACTGTGGAAATCTAATTATAGGAATAATTAAGTACATAGTCACTTCTCTTAATTATGTAATCAACCAGTTTTAAAGCCATCTATTCAATACACAAACCCAACATATTGGTTACAAATAAGTCAATATGATCAACTGATATGTGATAAGTAGAAGGTCAGAGATAGTAGAATTAATATTATTTATTGGAGAAATATACATATATACATGCCTATTTATAATGCTCATTTTAGCTAATCAAATGTGGCATAACTGTTTTTTTGAGCATCCATCGGTCTCGGTATGAAGAAGGCAACATGTTAAGCTAGAATCTGCAGGGCTTGTGTCTGTAAGAGGCCTGGGCAACACTTGCGACCGCTTTTTCTCTCTTTGTGCCGCCCCAAAATTGTTCAGTAAGGGACCTGGACCAGGCCAGGGAGACAGGAACGCAGCAGGGTCACGTCATGTGACCCCACAGGGATAATTAGGCTGCTCGATCACAAAAATATGCACAAGAGGTAAGAGGGTGTGGCAGGAAGGAGGGATATATATGTTTGTTTGTGTGTATGTGAGCACGAATGTGTCTTGTATAAGTGTGAGTGCAAATGTCTATGTATAAGTCTATGTCAGCATGGGTGTCATGTATAAAGGTATGTGAGCATGGATGTGTATATATATATATTTATAGATGTGTGTGTGAGAGAGAGGATGAATGTGTAAGTGTGTGTGTGTGTGTGTGAGGATGTAGATGTAATTGATGGAGTGTGTGTTAGCATGAGTGGTGTGAGAGGGAGTGTGTGTGTTAGAATGAGTATGTACGTATTACTTAGTCCCTCTAAAGAACAATGCATATTACATGGTAGTCAAGAACAGTAACCTGTATCTTTTAAGTTTACGTCCATTAAGGTCTTATGCATTTATTTTTCTTTGTTGCCATCTTTTTAACAACCAACCTCCTTTTCCAAAATGAAAATATTCATGAATTTGATGTAAGTTTGTAAAGATCAATATGCCCCATATGTGACTTGTGCATTATTATCTCAAAGTATTATAACAAATTCATAGTTTTGGGGAGTTTTCTTACCTTTCATGTCATAGTTGAAAATAATCCCAAAAAAATTCAGATTATATCTTTCCCAGGGATAAAAGTGTTTATGCGGCAAGGCATTTAAATGGCTAGTACAGGTTTGTATGGCAGAACATTTATGGTTCTAAAGGAATGCTAGGCTGGAAATTTGTAAGACTATTTAGCTTGTTAGTAGTGGAAGACAACAGTAACTGCAGAGATAATTACATTTTTTCATATTTTGACAAAATAAAAAAATGTTATTATCATGTATGTTAGAAACTGCACCTGTGGGTTTAGAATTAAATAACTGCACCTGGGTTATATTTACAAAGACAGAAAACACTCAATTTATTCTTATGACAGATTTTACTCGATGAACAAGTACAGCTACTGAAATGCAGTCTCCGTTTCTAGGAGATACAAGTAATAACTTAATGGAATAAGTGTAAATCTTGCCATCTGCTCAAAATATCACATAAAAATAACACATTTATCTAGACTTTGTATATAGCAAATGTAAGAATGTTTTCAGTTTAAAGGCACATTATGGTTTACGTATACATAAACAGTACGTAAGTAGGTGCTCGCTCACTGCTGGTGAGGATGCTCTATAGGGGAGCATCCTCATAGTGGAGCATCCTGGTTTTCGAACCTGCACTAGACCTTTATCCTGTTGTGGCTGATCCTACTTATATGCAACCTGTACTTTAACCTGACATATGTGTATCTGATCTCATATCTGAGATTAGCTAAATCAAGAAAAGATGTAGCTAAATAGATGTCGTTTTTTGTAGAATTACAGAAAGAAAACCAAAATCTATCAACATATTACTCTGACCCGGTGAAGAAATGGTAGTCAAGACTCAAAACATGAAGCAATATTCCTATTTATCAATATTACCCTTTTACTAGTTAAGAGAGCACTTAAGTGCCTTTGGAAATGTAAATATATCTAAAACCATTTTAGCTAATAGAAATTCTTTGGCATGTCCCTGCTTTGAAGTGTCTTGGTTGTGTTAGAGCTGGGTGCATGAAACAAGTTGTACACAAGTCAACCATCGATCTCCCACAGCTAATGGAAAATCCTAATGATTGGGGTTTGAACCAGTTTGTACTCAGTCCTCACATCTCTATAAGCCAGGGTCTAGCCACTCTTGCTACTGTCATTATAGAGATAAAGATGTCTATCTAGAATGGAGACTTGACGTAGCTATTAAACTTTGCCCATTTTGTGTCCAACTAGTCCCCTGTACTCATTTTTATTCTGTGGCATATGTCCCTGGATCCTAGATCAAATCTAGATTTTTAAGACCGTGATGAAAATGAGCCGTGTCATTTTACTGTTTTCTCTTTTAGTTTTACTGCTGTCTGTACATTCTGTGCTTTAATGCAGATGAATCGGAAATAGAACAAAAAGGTGAGACAGATAGTAGCTGAATGATGCAGATTTAAATAACTGTTTTCTAGAAAAGCAAGTCCTATCAAAATACTAACTCTCATCTAGCAAAGTAGATTTTATGTAACAGATAAACAAGTGGTCATGAAATACTCTCCATACATATCTTCATGGACCTGTATCTGCATAGAATAGAAAGACCACCAAATACGTGGGCTCACACATTGAAAGTAATGGCAGATAAGAACCATCAAATCAGTTTTGAATATGAAGGTATGGAGCTTTGTGTTCTCCAGGATCTGCCCACTCAAATCAAGACTCTGAGACAGGAGCTAAAATCCTGAGTCTGGTTTAAGACCACAAGAAGAGAAACAGATCAAATTTTAAAACCATGTTGTATTAAATTTATGTTATTAAAATTCTAGCCCAGCGAACAAAATGTAATATACTTCTGTAATATCTTCGAGACAAATGGATATGCAAGGTATTTGCCAGCACAATTAAAGAAGTGAGGAGTTATCTGTGCGTAGCAAGAGCAAGTCAGCAGCATGTAAAAGTCTGAAATCAGGAGAAGGAATCATGGGAAGGAATATAAGGCAGCTAATAAGCACCCTGTCATGCATTCATCACTCAGGTCTAGCACCCAAGAAATCCTTGTATCCAATTCATTAGGGTGCTGTTGTAAATAAAATGTGCTTAATAAAACACCAAAAGGCGAGGTTTAAAACTATAGGTGAATTCGTGTAAATCACTAAAGTGATGTAGGCAGAGACTGACTCAATGGCCCTTATGCAAATATATTTAAGAGAACCATGTACACAATACATCATTTGTGATTGTGAGGACCTTTATTGGTATTTTGACCAGATTCTGGCCAATACTCTGCATCTGACCTTCCTTGAGTTCCCTTAAAATAATGTAATATAGATCCAGTCTCTTTTGTGATACATGTCTAAAAGGTCCTTATATATAAATATATTTAGGAGAACTATGTACAACAATTTACAATTTACATTTTACGCAAACTAAGTAGCTCCGCCTATAGTTGAGTATCTATTGTTCTATCGTGACATGTGGACTTTTTACTTGGCCACATATTCTTTGAGATTCTTCACTTACTTCGAACCTTTGTCCTGAGTACTTCCTCCACAAGGAAACCCAAAAGGCTGACAAAAATCAAGTTCTCAATGCAATCTCTGGTTAACAAGTAGAGCAAGTAAGGTTGCTATCTGGAATATTATGAGCTCAAGCAACTCCTTGGTTGTAAAATAGATATCTCTTCTACAGAGTTGCAACTGAGGCTCTTGGAACCTGGGTCAGGTCTCAGAGTCTGAAAGTAGAAGGTGGAACAGGTGCACCCCCCATCTTGCAGATCCTGGGGCAGCCATCCCTCAAGTTATGTCCTTGTTTGACTAAATGTACTGTGAATGAAAGCAACTTAGTAGTATGGTTTCCACCTTCAGTTTAAAGAATCCAGCAGAATAGTTTTCTAATATATAGTTAGCATCAACCCACGCTCAAGTTTTATTTGCCTAGTAGTGGTAGTATACTAACTGGAAGCCAAATCCACATATAAGTACTGTGAAAGTGTAACTTCTAGAGCTGTGAGACAGTGAGAAGTAATGAGATTTCAGGCACTTATACGAACAAAACAATAATTATTAGCCTTAACCGTACAACAAGAACCTAAACATAAAGAAAAATGTATTCGTATTGACAAGAAATATTATGGATACCAAGATACAGCTTTGTTTCTTCTACTTTTCACCCAGGAAAAAGACGTAACCTTCATTCTCTCTGAAAGTAGATTTAACAATCACTGATTCATTTAACATGGAACACTGGGCCATGAGTTAACCCATTACTCTCCATACAATGCAATCTGTAAAATAAAAACTAAATAATATCAAGCATTTTGAGTATATATATATATATATATATATATATATATATATATATATATATATATATATATATTCCTTTTGGCTCTTGTTTACTCTATGTTTAATCAATATAGCTTCTTGTGTATGAACAATTACTTATCTTATAGACAGACAAATCTTCTTTCTGCGTTGTGAGCCTTCTTTTTTTTTTTCATGCACACAATACGAAAGGCTGCTCGCTTTAGATTTATTTTCCCTGGAGGCTTGTGAGGACTTTGATTCTAGCAAAAATGAGCTTCACATCCAAAATAGTAATGATAAAACTCATAAGAGAAATGATAGAGCGTGGAGCAGCTGTTGTTACAACATATTTTCCTTCAAACAGTCAGGTAATGAGCACCAAAAAAAATATATCTTCTCTCGCCTAATGTATTGCTGGTTTTAATTAATTAAGCTGTTCAAATAATAGCTGACGGAAATCAAGACTTGATGTTTTCCTACTGAAACAAAGCATATTCACACATTTAGTCTTACACATTTCTTCCTTCATCATTTCATTTATTAGGACAAAAGGTGGTTAGTTAAAATTGTCAATTGTCACACTAACAGCTCATATTGTACAAAAAGATTTTTTTCTAGACAAAAATGCATATTACAGCGTTGACTGATTTTTTCATAAACCAACTACAAATTATTATTAGATGAAACACTTTAAGTGCACAAATATTCCATTAGAATTGCGTCTCTTCGTAAATAATAAATGGTTTTTACTTTAATAAAATGTACTTTGTCCATTCCGAACCATTAAAAATAGATTACAATTATAAACTGTTGAACAATTTTTCCTTTCTTCTTTTTCTGCAAATGTGCCAAATCTACTGAATTCATTCTGTTAATAATGTTTAGTTATGGAACTGTTTGTAACAAAGTCGTCTATATTTGAGGCAATCAGTCAAAAAAAAAAAAGCATATAAATATAATACATATTTCTTTACGTCGCAGTAATATGTTAAAACAGCAATGTCCTTTTTTGAAGCCATATGATTTATAGGCTGTCCCAGCACCTGTCACAAAGCTGAGTCATCCAATTAAGGACCTGCAAAATGCTTCTTGAGTCAATGGTCATTTTAAGATGTAAAATGTCCATAAGTCCATTGTTTAACTGGTGTTCACTTACACTAAGTGATTTTAAACCTGCCCTTTAAGTATATTTAAAGTACCACCATACCAACTCTTCTGCCCAATTTCTATTAATCATTAATAATCTTGGGTTATAGGTTCTTTATGACAGGTGTAGCCAGTTATGTGTTCTTCATGTATCCACTACTACTGATTGTCTTAAGGTAGGAGCATATACTGCACCTGGGTGTAGGGCAACACATTGAGAGAGGAACAGATGCTTAATATTGCAAAGCACGATTAGTCTATCATATTACACTGGTGCCTAGGATGGTGAGATGTTGGGGTGGCACGGCCACAAAGTTCTTTCTTATTCCAGCAAGCAAGTAAATGCAGGAGAGGGGAGATGGAGACATAGTTCACCTAGGGTTTTAGAAAATGGTTTTGCAAACTTCACTAAAAACTTTGACCAAGGATAACACGCTAATGGGCAGCATTAACACTAATACTTAAAGATCAAAGGCGTTTTGTTGTAGCTGTCCACTACTTAATGGTGCTTGATGTCTTGATGCTACCTCCTTATATAGGGTATAACAGTGCCTTACCCCCTGATAGGGTAAATACAATATAATTTGACAATTATATTTAATGTAAGGTAGAGAATGGTAAAGGAGAACATGACTGCCTGAGTGGTATGGCAGGAATGACTACCTGAGAAGAAAAGTGACATAGCACCTGCTACCTGGAAAGAGGTAGGGGAGGGAAAGCAACCAAAAGTTGTACTAATTAAAAAAAGATGTACTAATAGTTGTTCCCCTAGTTTTTTTTCAGTAAACAAATGTTCTTATAAATTATTATAATGTGCATCCTTTGTTGATGGAGCTGAATAGGAACATTTTCCTTAATGGAAAATATCTATTTACCTATACATTTCCAAGCAAATAATGATATAAAAAAGTATTTACAAAATCTACATTGTTTTTTTATCTTATCCACTAGTTGCTCAAAAGGATGAAATAACTTAAAATCACAAAAAGTATTTAAATGCATCCTTTGTTCATGAGGTTGCATAAGGACATTGTAGAGTCCCCATAACAGAGAACAGCTATTTATATATACATTTTCTAGAAAATCATGATATGTTTGTAGTTAAAAGTTCTCAATGCAAAATATATTGTTTTGTATCTTATCCAATAGTCGCTCAAAAGGATAAATAACACAAAATCACATTCTGCTTTTCTCTAGAAACATATGATTTGTTATGGTGAGTTTGTTATTATCTGTTACAGAACTACCGTATTTGCTCGATTATAAGACGACCCCGATTATAAGACGACCCCCCAAAATCAAAATATTAATTTAGGAAAAAAACAAAAAGCCTGAATATAAGACGACCCTATAGGAAAAAAGTTTTACCAGTAAATATTAATTCATGTAAATTATTTTTTCATGTTTAATAAAAGCTATGATTGAGAAAAATATATTTTTTAAATTTCCTTTTATTTGCCAACCTGCCCCCCCCAGTTATGCCACTCTGCCCCCAGAAATGCTTTATACCCCCCTATTTGCCACTCTGCCCCATGATATGCCTTATACCCCTATATGCCACTCTGGCATATAGGGGGTTAAAAGGCATATCATGGGGCTGAGTGGCATATAGGGGGTTAAAATGCATTTCTGGAGGTATATAGGCATATCATGGGGCTGAGTGGCATATAGGGGGTTAAAATGCATTTCTGGAGGTCCAGAAATGCATTTTAACCCCCTATATGCCACTCAGCCCCATGATATGCCTTTTAACCCAGCATGTACTGGCTGCCTTGGCTTGATAGGAGTGTGATTGCTGTTAGCAGTTTGATATATATATATATATATATATATATATATATATATATATATATATATATCAAACTGCTAACAGCAATCACACTCCTATCAAGCCAAGGCAGCCAGTACATGCTGGAACCTGGGGATGATAGTAGTGGGATTACAGCCTCCCTATGCCATGCTACAACCCCCACCCCCCTTACACATCCATGCTATCACACACAAACACATTTAAATACTCATTCATTCCATTAATCACACATACTTCACACATTAAACACACATTAATCACACATACTTACCCAAAAACCCTCCCCCACCCCCTTACCTGAACTGCAGATCTCTCACTCGAAGACTTCTGCAGGGGACCGGCTGTAGAGCAACTTCTCTGGCCCCGCCCCCAGAGGAGGGAGGGGGAGATAGAGCTCTGTGAGGACGCTGCAAGCTTCCTGTCCTCCTGCTTCTAACAGAAGAGACGCTGCTCGCGACCGGTAAGCAGCATGGCCCCAGCAGACATTTTTTGGGGGGTCTGAGAAGACGACCCCGATTATAAGACGAGGGGTATTTTTCAGAGCATTTGCTCTGGAAAAAACCTCGTCTTATAATCGAGCAAATACGGTACTACACATTTTGCTAAAACTGTACTATGTCTGGGCTATTTGATGGGATGAGAACATAGAAAATATACTGTATAAGTGACTGTAGGGGGGTGTAGGGGTCAATCTGCAAGCAGTGACGATACAGGTAAGAAGTGTTATTGTCATATTTACGGCAATAATCATTTTCACTGGTTTCACACCAAGGGGGCCCAGCTCTACTATGGTCATTTTTACTAAGGACAAAAATCTTGAATAACAAAAAGTAAAAAATAATGGGAAAACTGCAAACCTTGAGGGAAAAGAAGAAGATGGTTTAATGATATGAAAAGGCTTGGATGAATGTCAGTGACAACTGCTTGCAGAGACACAGATATATTAGGCAGCAAGTAAACATTTCGTCCTCAATGTGTGATGCAGGAAAAATAGGCAAGCATAAGGATCTGAGTGACTTTGACAAAGACCAAATGGGTCAGAGCATCTCCAAAACTGCAGCTCTTGTGGGATGTTCCTGGTCTGCAGTACTCAGTACCTATCAAAAGTGGTCCAAAGAAGGAAAAGGGGTGAACCGACAATAGTTCACGGATGGCCAAGGCTCACTGATGCACATGGGGGTAAAGGCTGGCCTGTGTGGTCAAATCCAACAGATAAGCTACTGTAGCTTATCTCCTGAAAGAGTTAATGCTGATTCTGTTTCAGAACACACAGCGCAACACAGTTTGTTGCATATGTTGCGGCATAGCTGTGGATCAGGCATGGTGCCCATGGTGACCCCTGTCCCCTGCGGAAAGCGCCTACAATGAACTGGAGCAATGGAAGAAGGTGGTCTGGTCTGATGAGTCACGTGGATGGCCTGGTGCGTGTGCCTCACTTACCTGGAGAACACATAGCACCAGGATGCATCCATGGAGGCCCCACCTCGCAACTTATGACAGATATGCCAGATATGACAGGTTTAGTGGAGTCCATGCCTCGATGGGTCAGGGCTGTTTTGGCGGCAAAAAGGGGACCTACACAAATAGGCATGTGGTCATAATGTCATGGCTGATCAGTGTACGTTGGTCTAACTAGGACTAGGTAGGGTGGTATGGATTTTTTACCCAAAAACACATTATGTAAGCAAGTATATAGATAAGTATATTTACTTAACTTTATCTCTCATGAGCGAGCTGCATGTTTATCGACAATCCTCTCCATTTTCCACTGAACACCTCCATATGTCTCTCCTGCACCTCCCAACAGTCCTAGTTTGTGCACCACAGCCCGATTTTCAGACACTCTCCTGCTGTCCCAGGTAGCTGCTCCATTATCCTGCTTTTCAGGTGGCTATTTGGGTAAGACAGACAGGTGGCCCCATCCACTCCTGGGATCAGACCCACCCTCTGTGGAGTCTCTTCTCGCTCTTCTCTGCCCACGTCTCTACACCTGAATGATGAAGGGTATGCTCTCCCCTGCATTAGGCAACAGGCTAAATGGCTGAATACACTCAATTGTGTCCTTAAATGCTATCAGATATACACAGCATCATACAACTGTCACATGGAGACAAACCCTAGCTAGCTACACAAGCACATTCCTGGCACAAGTGCCTCTGCGTCTGATAACACTAGGGCACTAGGGGTATAATGCCTCCTTGTGCGTGTTGTTCAGACCTTAGACGGAGATCCTGCCAGACCTGTTACTTTGGGATCATCTTGGATTTATCATGCTTCCATGACTAGGAATTAGTATGCTCCAGCTCAGTTGCTCCTTTCTACACCCCAGTACTTTATCCAATCTTACTAAACACCCCCCATTGCTCACTACCTATGTGTTGGTTGTTTCTTGGTGTGCAGTGGCGTAGCACATAGGGGTGGATCATCACTGCAAAATAAGTTGCAGGAACCCATCTTTACTTGGAATATAAAATGTCACTTAGTATGTGTGATCTACTTGCCTAGGAGCTATAAATGGAAGACCTACAGAAGGTTTGTGCAACCATAAAGTAATATGGCATGTCTGTAAATATTTAATTAGATATGTCATAATTGGCGGTCCCATTCGACACATGTGAACCAAAGCCCTAAGAGCTTGCTTAGTCACCTTTTGTGATGCCCGCTCCAATATGATGCATCTGCTGGGGTGCAAATAGCAAGTGTGTGGCATGGCAGTTTATCTTTTCTTGGTAAAAGCCCAGGATCTCAAAAAACAGTTATTGGATTTTTCTTCCGCTCAAATTGATTGCTCTTTTTACCGTGTTGTAAATAGTTATACTGAGCCTGCCAATGTAAAACTGAACATTCAGAAGTGCTTTGTTTGTGGTTAGACCTGTTTGCCTCTAGCTTGTACGGGGGCCAGCATCCCACTGATTCCATCTTTTATGCTGTTACTCTACGCCTTTTTGATTGCAAAGCATTAAGAATATATTTGCACATTTACATCATCCTACTTGGATTTATTACAATTAGACTTTTCCTTTTTTGTAGACTATACTGTACAAAACAGCAAAAAGAATGCACTTCCCATTGTTCCAGTTTAACATATTACTGTAGGTTTTCACTGATCCTCGGCTGACCATTTTGTAATCTTCCGAGCACTTTCTCTGACTTAATTTTGGCAATCATATAGTCATGAAGCTGTGACCCATTTAACTTTGAATTTGTTTTTCTCACTCAGTCATAACTGGAGGCAGTAATGTAAAATTGAAATTAATCTTGACACCTTGTTATCAATTCAGAACCGGCTTTGTCAATGAAATTTGAGTAAATTTGGTTCAGTGGTTTCTAAGCTAACAAGCTTGGAATAATACATTTGTATTCTTTTAACACTTATTTTTTTTGCAACTCAAGCAAAAAATATGCAGGGATGCAGCTTACATCCTTCAGCATGTGCCAATATTTTCTGAGTTCAAAATAAAATGATCCATCTCTTTCCAAAGATCCTTCCATGTTGTGCATATATTAATTTCTGTACCTTTCAAGTTTAACAACAAAGTCTAAATAGTAATGCAGATATTTTTGAGAGACTAAAATAAAATAATATGTGAACATACTATTATATTGTTAGTACTTATGTTTTTAGCATGATGGTGTTGGCTTTAAAAATGTTTGGCTGAAGGTCAATAGGTAGTTATATATTTAGGGAGCCATTTTGTGTTAACTCACAATTAACTTGCTTTTTAGACCAGGTGTTGTTCCACTCACATTTTTGAGAGGTTAGTCCACTTTGGTCGATGATTATGTTTATTCCCAGTTTTGTCACAGCGACGGGGCTTCACTTGGAGGGGGGGTTGGATCATGTTTTGCGAGTTAATGCGAGCGGTTAATGCGAGCTTTTGTCCCGCATTAAAGACGGCCATGGCGGTTGTGCGGTCGCATTGGCCAGCCGTTTTATTAACATTTAGATCGGCCTGGGGTACGGGTAACTTGGTATGCCCCTACAATTGTTTCAGGTTCAAGTTTTTGGTGACACTTTGTAATTTATGACATTTGATGTTTACAATCTGTGGGGTTATTGTCATTGTTTGCTGTGCTGTAATTGTAAATATTGTAATGTTGTTTTGGTTTGTTTGACAATGACTTTTACTATTGTTAATGTGTAATAAAGTTGTGGACATATATTTCCCAGGTCAATAAAGAGTGTATGTGTTTTATTGTTGTTTTTTTGCGGTAAACAGGGTTTTTGGTTTCAGGGGACCCACAATCGACTATAGGCCTGTGATGATATATACCATTGCATGCAGCATGCATGCCCCATTCCGGCTTCTGTGAGAGTTACAGTGCAACTTTCTTTCTGATTTTACACAGTTACACAACAAAACAATAGAGAAGTACCACCAGTGGCCTCCTTATTAGGAACACCTATCTAGCTCTGTATATGAAATCCTCTAGCACGATGAACAATCTGCATTTGTCGCAATATAAATTCAAGTAGTTTTTTTTGTTTTCCACACCATGTAAATCATACCTGGAAAATCTGTGGGTTTGAACCAGTGTCTCCAGGTAAAGTGCTGCTTCCCTGGGTCTCTAGGTCACTTTCCTGTTGTGACCACGCCTACTCACCACCCTTTCCCACTCCTACTCACTGGATAACCCCACCCCTCAGAAACCTCTTAGTGCCATCCTCTGGGAAGTTCCCAAGAATGCTGTAAACACTAAAGACACTTGGCTGGTTAGCTGTTTCTTTGATGCTGGAACCACCACATCTGAGATGAACAATCAATTTCGGCAAAAGCCACTGAGATCAGATGTCAGCCATTCTAACTAAACCTTTTAACCATGTCTTATATATCAATTTACTACTACGTGATTCATTGTTGATTTGGCTATTTGTTATAATGTAGTCAGATATTTCTTTTGATTCTATATAATTTTTTAAAATATCCACTCGTGTTTCAGTGTACCTTCTAGCTGAAATCTTTGAAGAAGAGTCCTTATGGTCCTTGTTTGGGATTATTGCCAGTGTTAATAATGCACATTTTCGGTGATATTACACATGATTATATGTATATTAAGTACTAAAACACAAATTTTGTCAGACTCACAGATCTCATCTCTTCCTTCTTATACCTTATACTTATTACTTTTAAAGCTTTTTCTCTTAGCTAGGATTGATACCAACTATGATAAACCGATTGTGTACTCACACTGGCAAATCCGTAAACATCATTAATTATAGCACACAAATAAACAGTATATTTTATACGTTTCAACACAGATTTAATTTGAAGATTCACATTTTTGTGCTTTGTTTTATTGATTAATGATGCTTTTATACACATATGATCAAGGGTGTGATGTGAGCCATTGTGGGCCATGCTGAGCCAATAGGTACCCAGGTCCTAGGGTACCCTGAAGAGCTGGTGATACACGTCTGATACTTTGATGTACTAATGACAAAAGTCTTTAATGATTTCTCAATTTTTTTGTGATACGTATTTTAGTACTTGTTACAAGATGTTTATTAATATATCGCTGGCTTAATTTTGTGTAAATGCAAGTTAGTGCTGACTTCACATGTGTCCCTTTTTAGGAGAGAGAATTTTTCTTTTGAACCCAGATACCCCTGTCTCTCTTTCCTGTCCTGGTGTCTCTCTTTTTTTAGGATCTCAGAATGTTTGCAGGGTACCACACTATTCTACAAGGATCACAAAATGTGTATAGAAACAGTAAAAATGTGTTTAGGAATTAATTTTTTGAAAAAAAATACATTGCTCGTTTTCTAAATGCTTAAGTACATACATTTCTGTCAGCTGCTCACAAAGTTCCATAAAAACCCTTGTTGTCCTATTTGGACATCTCAAATGTTGGGAATTATACACATGCGCAATGACGTTTTCAAGACATGGTCATTTAAATCCAAAAGTGTACAGGGAGAGGGTGGTCCTGGAGGGGTGTTAGAAACTAGAATAGCAACTTGTTACTACTATGCATGTTACGCGACTTCAGTATTTTGTAAATTGTAAACCCAGGTCATTAGTTTTAATCACAAATTTAAAATGCATAAAAAATACAATAAAAAAAGGCAGGTATATTTAACTCTCAATACATCATGGTAATTTCTGGTGGAGGCCACAATAGTTATCTCTCATCCAATTCCATCTTTAACTCCCTTCGGTCAGGTTCCTTTAAACCTTGCAAATTATCATCTAGTCGATGTGGTTACCGTTTGGAAAAAGTTAATCATAGGAAAATAGAATTTGACTGTAGATAAGAACCGTGGTGCAGTCTTAGATTTAGGATAGCCATATGTTTATCCTATGCATGCTTTAATTCCCTCACTGTATTAGCGTCTACAACTTTGCTGCTTCCAAACAGTCAAGCAAACAGACATTAATATGTATAAACTAACTATGATTAACGTCAGACATTGTATGAACCGCCACTTAGGAAACAGGAGCTTAGATTACATAGTAATGTAAGTAGTAGTAATATAATTCATAGTTTAAAGGGGTGATCTTGAGTAGAGGTCAAGATATTCATTGCCATTCAGTTTTGAGCTAGAATTATCCTATGACATTTGTAACTGAGCAATCAACTAAGACTAGATTCGTTATATGATTTAATTGTGTTTTTGCCCATTTTTTCCCCATTCTTTTACTTTATATGATTTAATATTAAAAATGTGCTTTGCGTTTAACTTTTAAATGCTTTACATTTTTGACATATATTTTCCTCTCTGCATACAAATTATTTGCTATTTGTAGTATGCCATTTCAAACGTTTTAAAGCTATTTGCTATTAATGTGCGAAACTGGGAACTTTTGATGGCTCTGGAAATTTTATGTCATTAGTGGTTTCTTCCCAGCACTTTAAGCAGTTTATTTTTAGCACAACATTTTGTTTTGTTTATTAAATGACAGAAACATAACTCTTGTCCTCCATCATGGGCAATGTTTCATTGTTAAAATATATTTATTAATTATAATATTATTTAAGGAAGTTATGTTCATTAAGCGACGCTATTTTGGGTTGATTAATCAAAGATCAAGGCATCTTAATTCTGATTGGCTGATTATTATTATTTATTGTTTTATATATCACTATCATATTCTGTAGCGCTGTACAATGGGTAGACAGGACATAACATGTAGCATATAGCATAACAATTTGACTTACATAACAACAGGTTATGAGAGCCCTGTTCAAATAAGCTTACAGTCTAGAATTGGTCTTCTCACTATATTCTAATCAGGCATGACAGCCAGGGCCGGCCTTAGGGGTGTGCGACCTGTGCGAACGCACAGGACGCCGTGGTAGCAGGGGCGCCTGCCCGGGACTTAACTTAAAACATTGTTTTTTGTTTTTTTTAACTTTATTTAACATCATTCATGTTAAAAAAAAAAAAAAAAAAACATGCTTTAATCTCTCTCCGTGACTCCGTCGCGGTGCCGGCGTCTCATGTTGAGTTTGAAGGGGCAGAGGGCGGGTGTAGTTTGAAGGGGCAGAGGGGGGGTGTAGTTTGAAGGGGCAGAGGGGGGGGTAGTTTGAAGGGGCAGAGGGGGGGTAGTTTGAAGGGGCAGAGGGGAGGGGTAGTTTGAAGGGGCAGAGGGGAGGGGTAGTTAGAGGGGGGGTAGTTTGAAGGGGCAGGGGGGGTAGTGAGGGGGGGCGCCAGAGGAGTAGTCCGCAAAGGGCGCCACAACACCTAAGGCCGGCTCTGATGACAGCAATGTACAGTTTTATTTTTTGTCTCTATAGTATAGTATATATTAGCCGAATTCTTAATCAGATGAAAGTTTGAAGGAATACAACCAAAGTATGTATATGTCACACCCAATGATCAGTGTGCACACCTTAATCTTTGGAAGAACATTTGTCATTGTTTAACAGTAGTTGAAACATTGAGGGATATGTGTACAGGTGTCAAAATTGCATGATAGGGGCAATGCCTATAATCGCCTTGCTGCTTAATGATATGTATAAATAGAATCAGCAGCCTTTGCAGATAAACCTGTTGGAGATACGGTACTGCCAATTATTTTTGAGTGTTTTCATGGGTCAACAAATACTTCTGCATAAAATGCAGTGGGAGTTCCCCTTTAAGAAGAGAGGCTCTTGTATTGAATACAGGTCTTGCCATTGGGACCCTGTACTGCATGGTAAATTGGTAATTGGGTTGTCCTAAGGCTCTCACTCTGCGCTCATTATATGGAAAGCCAGGATGTAATGTTCGCTCCTGGCACACAGCATCCAAAAAGCCATACGAGGGAGCTTTGGATAACTAAGTGAGGGAACTACTATGCATTTTTTTGCTATAACAACTGTTGTAAAAACCAAACTGGAGACCTTGGTTCACAATGTACTGAGCTTATACTAGGACTTACCATAGTGAAGGTAACCAGTATATTTCTTACAATACCATTTAACAATGTCATTGTTGTTAAAAGTAAGATTATAAAATACAAAGAAGGAGTTCAAGGTTCCTCTGATTAATTATTGTCTTCCAATAGTTGCCAGTTTATCACTGGGAACTTGCTCAGGCATGACCTGTGTAATAAAATCTAATTGTCCTCCATAACGGAAGGCTCACTGCCCTGGACTCCAGGATGGACCTGGAGGGCAGCCTTCTCCCTACAGACTATGGGTCCTGGCCTTGGAAGGGGTTCTGTTTTTGGGGAGGTGGGTACAGGAGGTCCATTAGGAATCCTTCTTCTGCCTGGTGCCATGTTTTCCATTTCCCGGAGACTGTGGAGCTCAGATGCAGATTTGGGGCACCTGCATTTTGGGAGGGGGTTTAAATGTGGTGTTTTATTCTCCATCAGGTCAGGACTTACAGGACAGAGACCTCCATGGTCAGGGAACCGCCGTGTTTACCATCCTCCCCACAGACTACAAAAGTGACCCCCTATTGGGCTGAGGTAGGCTGAGTGCAAATACTGAGCCTTATGCAAAGGAGGGCCTGATGGAGAACTATGTGTGGTTTGCTGTGTCCGGTGTACCGGCATCCCCCTTCTCTCTACAATGCTGGTTCTGTCTGTCACTGAATAGTTTGGGGGGTGTACCTAGTCAGGGCACAGGGTGTCCTGTCACATCCTCATCTAAACAAATAAATGGATACATGAATCTAATGCACTATGTCACAGGAAAAATCTTTGAAGAGCACTGCCTTAAACACCAAACATACAATTTATCTAAGCTTTCTTAAACATTGTATTATTATGTTCGTATTTAATTGTTAGAGCATCTCCTTGTGATGTCAGCTATGGATTCCGTGTTGGTTTCTAACAAATTGCTCAACACCATTACATCACAGTCAGCGTGTTAACAATGAATTAAACAAACTTACTTACGAATTTGTATAAAGTACAATAGAAAGTGTCTGGTGTCAAATAAATCAAGTGCTACTCTGGATTGATACTCCCAAAGTATCCTAGAGTTCAAAGGATTTCTTCTCCAATAGCAAACATTTTATTTTTTTGTATTTTTCTGTAGGGTGCTGTCATGTTTATCCCTATATACCACTTCTCAGATCCCCCGACATTTTATTTTCTTTCTACTGCTACAGTACTGGTGTTACCTGGTGTCAGCTATCCAAAAGTTGATCTGGCAGTCTGTCTAGATGAAGAACACTTTACAGTTTTTAATATGTTGTGCAACTTAAAATGTTATTCTGTTGTAACATATTTTTTCGATATGGGATTTCATTTGATATAACTTGCTTTCCATTATTCTGAGAGCCGCTATGAATAAAGTTTAATTTCGTTCCTCATACAAGAATTTCTGAAATGAACACTCATGTGTCCTTTCGCTATTTAAATTGACCATTTTCCAAATTATCATTTTTACAATGCCCATCTTCATTGCATTGCCGCTATATACCTATTATATATTCTCCTCCTGTAATTCCTACCTCATCTTGAGAGCTCTTACAAGTATGCATACTGCAGGTAAATCATTGTTCCAAAATAAAGCAATAATTGACACAGCTATCCCCACGAACAATTCGAGTTGACAGAAATTAGATAGTATTATTACACATTCTTTTCTAACACATATACTTAAAGGTGCATGTTTTTCTGCTACATAATTCTTTGAAAGAAAATGTTCCTGGGTTTTTCATACGGTAGTTGACTTCTACCACAGGCCCACCCAAATAATCAACTTACCCCATCTGCTATCTTTGCCTCTATTGAGAAACATCTCTTTTTACAGAAGGATGTCGGTGGTGGTGTGACTTATTTTTCAATATTTTATCACATTCTACCCCTGTGGTGTTCTGGGCATGTCTTTTCCTAAACAAATCATTATTTTACTGTCCACTATGCTAAATACACCAACATAATAATGTTTTAAATATTGGAAAGTTATTTTATGTAACAGATACCTACATCATGTGTTTCCCATGGGAGCAGATATCTTAACTTCAGAGTCTAGCATAGAGGTTGATGGAGTTAAAACTCCAGGCCAATGTGCCTTTAATAGACTCATCAGCAGGTAACCTAGAGGTGTTTGTAAACTTAAATTGCTGGGTGCAACTTGTATTGCATTCAGGAGGAGTCATGTATTTACCTTTACGTCCAAACTCCCCCTCCTTGGTCGGCGTCCCAAGTGCAATAAAAACCATGGTGCGCATTTATGAGCCATCACAGCCTCCATGAAGTAAATAAGCCAGTCGGGAGATCAAAGATCTCCCTTGCAAACGTGCCCATTGTTCAGAAGGAAACAACAGGGAGCGCCCCCGGTTTTGTACCAGGAGGACTGTTGCCCCACCCTAGACCTGCTACCCTAGGCATAGTCAGCTTAGAGCAGAATGCGTCACTGTTCAGGAGAAGCGGGAGGGTTGAGAAGATACAAGTCTCCCTTCAATCAGGTTAGTCTACCTGTGTTTTTCTCCCCCTTCTGTGGCTTTATGAAGGGACAGAGCTAGTTGAGCATTATAGGACTAAATGCATATAGAGGTAGGGTTAAGCCTTAACAACCTCTAGTAGGTCAGGACTTGGCAGTATGGGATATGTAGTGTAAATAAATAAATTACCATATTTGCTCAATTATAAGAGCAATTTCTCTGAAAAATACCCCGTATCTTATATTCGAGGTCATCTTCTGATCAGACCTCAAATAGAGGTCTGACTATAAGACTAAGATCCAGATCCCCCGAAGCGCTGCAGGGGACCTGGATCCTCCTCTCTGACAGCCCGCAGACGGTTAATGTTTGCTGGATGCACACAGACAACCTCCGCTGCTGCCAGCACTTTTGCCGGGGCTGCCGGCACTTCTGCAGCAGTGGAGGTCTGCAGAGGCCCACCGGCTGCCCCACTAGACACCACAGAGTCAGAAGCACGGGTCACAAATAAAGGGATGCACTGGTAAGTCGGGGGGTTAAATGGTTCTCTGGAGTCAGAGTGGCATATAGAGGGTTAAAAGGCGTATCAGGGAGGCAGAGTGAAATATAGGGGGTTAAAAATCAGTTTAGCCTATCTTGTTTGCCCATTTTCGTAAAGTAAAGACTCAGACCTTGGCCATATGCCCATCCCAAATTTAGGCGAGAAGACATTCTAGCACCCTTATCTCATGTAGTTCTTCGCCTTATCTAGGGAACGAAAAGTGAGCACAAATATGTCGAAATCCTTGGCATATGTTTCTCCAAATACAACCCATTGTACCTTTTGACATTTAAGTCGATTGGGCATCCAATTTAATAGAATAGAATGTTCTGTAGAGGAAGCTAAATTGGCATTGCCTAATGGGCAAAAAGTGTTTATGCTTCCCCATGTGAAAATGGGAACCATTAAGGGATATACCCTCCTCTCTTTGAATATAAATGTCGGAAGGACAGATGCGTAATGACAGGTAGAATTTCTGACAAACAGAAAACAGATATATATTTAATGTGAATAATGTAATAATAAAGGAATATGTATCTGCTATGGGAGCATCAGAGAAAGAGGATATTTTCTTTCACAATTTATATTTATATGTGTTCCTCTATACTGATTGGTGGATTGATTTCTTCAGTTGTAAATTGCAATAAAACCCAATTACTGCAGTTGACCTTGGGATTATTTAAGTATTACAGTAAGGCACATTATAATAGGGATATGATCACATGGATTGTTTTGTGATAGGGAAAGATGAGCGAGATGTAGGTAAGAAGGTAAAGGGCGATGTTGCTGTGAAAATCTCTTGGTTGGTCAGAGCTAATACATTGTAACAAAAATAAATGAAGAGTTAAAGAGACAATTTAAGCCATAGAGCAAATGCCGTCATGTTGCAGGTTAGAAATCTCACTTCCATATCCTGTGACATCATTAACCGTATACCATGCAAATCGGTGTATTTCACCCTGACAATTTATATCATTTTTCATTTATGTTCCAAAATTACATCTGTCACATATCATTTGCGAATATACATTTGATATGTTTTATATCAAGTCCATCAGCATATTATGTGGACATGTAAGTCATTCAGTTCTGGGCTTCAAGGTCAGCTGATACAGCGATGAATTGTAATTGCTAACATTAATTGCTTGGATTTCGTGAATGACTCAAGGCTAATTGTATCAAATGAATGGTAGACTGAAGTGCGATATTTATACTAAACAAGGAAACCAGTCGTCTGTATTTTGAAGTGCTGTAATTAAACTGTTTAAAAATTCTTTATATCGAATATGAGAATACTTATTTTGCTTTGAATTTGTCTACCGCGACTTCTAACTTTGAGTTCAGGGTTAAGTGATTAACATAGAAGACAAATAAAATACAACCAAAATGTATGCACAGGAGTTTATCGTATGAAACAAATCAAAGTGCTTTACCAATATCTTTATTTTAACCCTTTATTTTCGGATCTAGTACTGACTGGTACCTCTAATGGCAAGAATACCAAACCGGATTCAGTTTAATTTGGTTTAAAATGTTCTTACTTCACTAAAATAAAAAGGTGAAATGACAAACCTCCTTTTGCATTTGATTAACAGACACTTGACACTATACATTATTACATGAAAAATGTATTGAGGTTGATTCGCTATTGAGGGTTACCTGCTAGTAGATTTAGAGAGCTGCAATTGAGTTTATGCGAGTCAACTGAGAACATACATGTCCTTGACTAAAACTCACAACATTTAGGCATCTGTCTATCATACCTCCACCTCTCCATCCCCTGAGTGGAGCCAACTGCCCCCTAGACCAGCCCACACCTGGTTCTATGACCATCACTTACTTATATCAACTTTACTATACTAGAGTTTGGTTCAATAAAGTCAAGTATTGTTCAGTATGAGTGCCAGTCGGCAGTAACAAATACACAAGTTGGACATTTAGTGTTGGACGTATAAAAATATAAATCCATTTGGTTGACGACAAGACTTTTTATTGCATAATTATATGTAAAACCTTTTAGCCACTAGATCTTGTGTGATGAGATGCGCAAACTGCATTAAAGAAATTATAAAAGAAAGGCTATGCGGTTATATAGTCAGGTATATATAATCTCATTTTAACTTTAAATGGTATTTAACATGATATAACATTTTAAAGGTATTACTTATTTATCAGGTGTTCCACTAATATGAGGGTAATAGTAGCCAAGGTAAGGACAAAGAGAGCAGTGAAGAGTAAGTGGTATTAATGAGCACAAGTAGGGAGACTAAATTGGCAGAAAGGCCCTTCCACAAGGCTGTACATGAGTCAGAGAAATGCAAACAAATCTGTTCTGTACAAAGTAAAATGGAATTAATGGTCACGTCAATGCTGAGAAGTACAGGCAGATACGTATCCATCATGCAATACCATCAGGAGGACATCTAATTGGCCCAAATTCATTCTGTAGCATAATAATGACCCCAGACATGCATCTAAAGTCGCTCTTTCTTCAGCGTAAAGAAGAACTAGGAGTCCTGGAAGTAATAGTATGGCCCCCACAGAGCCCTGGTTTCAACATCATCGAGTCTGGCTGGGACTACATGAAGAAAGAGAGAAGCAAGTGAGGCTGCCTAAATAAGCAGAATAACTGTGGTTAGTTCTACAAGATGTTTGGAAGAATCTAATCTGCAAGTGTACCTAGAAGAAATGATGCTGTTTTCAGGGCAAAGAATTATCACACCAAATATTGATTTAATTTAGATTTTTCTTCTGTTCACTGACTCAATATAGAGAATATAGAGGTTATTTTGTACTTCAGGGGGTGCAAATACATGTATCAACTGACTCATATTTAATCAGTTGATGTTTCACAACCATTGAAACCCAAAACTTATTATTTGATGTTTTGCCCTATTGCGCAGTTTATATAATTCACTGTGGTAGATTTCTGACCCTGCATAATGCATAGTTAAATCAGGGAGACGGCAGTCAGGGAATCTGACCAATTTTATCTCGTTATGGGCTGTACGTTATGCAGTCCTTCTTCACTTGGTTCCTTCCTTAGATCTTCTCTGTACTGTCATGAGGATCAAATAGCCATTCTTTGCTAAGTGCTTATAGTTTTTTTCAACCAGATATTTAATTGAATACAACTTTAGACATTTAAGATGCATTGTCTCAGTTTAACGCACAACTTCTTGATATATGCACTCTATAAAATGTAGTATAACAAGTCAAACTGACACATAAGTCTCCAATAGCACTTGATTTCAGTTAGCTGCATTTAGATAAGATGTTGAAGGAATTATTCAACAAGTACAAGCCTGCCGTCTCCATTAGCAAACCAAAACATTTTAATTGGATGCGATCATTCCTTCCTGTTGAGTTCATAATTACATCATGTAGGTCACAGCATGTCCACATTAAAAGGCTTCAGCTATGTGCTGTGTACATATGGAATCTTCAAACAAGAATATTACACAATATAATTTTTTTTAGATGTTTTTATTTTTAAATCTCGTCTTTTTCGGTAATTGAAATCATTGTAGTTTGGGAATTGGAGCAAACACAAAAGAGGTGAGTAGGGATTCACATGGAGATACTTAAAATAAGAATATTTTGGAAGGTAAAGTTTCTCCACATACCTTGAAACACATGTTTATACATACCTAGTCTGGTCTCTTCAATTCTGTACAAACTATACAGGCAACACTAATACAAGGCCACCCCCTCTGATATACACTATATGACCAGAAGTACAGTATGTCTTCTTGCATTTAGGTGTTTCAGCCTCAGATTTGTATAAAACCAAGCACATAGACAGCCATCTCCATAGGCAGTAGAATGGGTTGTACTGAAGAGCTCAGTGACCTTAACCCCTTAATGACAAAGCCCGTACATGTACGGGCTCAAAATGCATTGTTTTCAATGGGTTTAGGGGCCGCCCATTGTCCTTAAGGGGTTAAACATGACATAGAATGCCACTTTTGCCACAGTTCAGTCCGTAAAATGTCTGCCCTGCTAGATCTGCCCCATTCTTTTAGTGCTATTATTGTGATTAGGAGTGACATCAGCTCATCCACTAAGAGGTACACCACACACACTGTGGGGGCAGCTTGGTGAAGAAGCACGTAGCACATAAAAAACACCTGTTCTCTGTAGGATCGTTCACTACAGAATTCCAAATTGCCTTTTAAAGCACCAGGGCAAGCACTGTGAGTCGGGAGCTTCTAGCCAAGGATCACTATGTGCAATGCCAAGCGTTGGCTGGAGTGGTGTAAACCACACTGCCACTGGACTGTGGAGCAATGTTCTCTGGAGTGATGAATCCCACTTCTCTATCTGGAAACCTGGTGGATGAATCTGGGTTTGGCAGATGCCAGAAGAACACTACCTACCGGAATGCATAGTGCCTAATGTAAACTTTGGTAGGGGGACATCCATTTTAATGCCTATGGTTTTGGGGTGTCCAACAAGCTCATATACAGTAGGTATGATAATCAGGTGCCCACGTACTTTTGGTCATATAGTGTATGTATATGCATCCGCAGAAATAATATTTAATTTCCATCTCATCACGTAGATACTGAAAGCAGAGTTGTGAGGCTATGGATATAAGTAAATACTTAATTATGTAGAAAATAATGTTCTCCCATTCTTTCGCTTAGACCATAGGGACATAGTGAGCTCTCACATTTGCAGCCTGTAATTAAATGGTGTATTATTACGATATAGATTATTCTTCTACTTAGCTGGACACAAATAATGTTTATTACCAAAGCATTTTATGTATGCAAGGCTCGTTTTCTTCAAGGCATTGGTAAAACAAACAAATGTTTCTTTCAGTGAAATGCTCATCCAGGTTAGCAGTCAACAAGCGTGGCTGAGTGTTTCATGTGGAAACAGCAGTGTACATATGTACTAGTAGTAGACTTGTTCAAATAGAAAAAAAACAGGTATATGCAAAAATATATATAAAAGGAAAATACTCTCCTTAATGGACAACGCTTCAAGGATTCCTACAAAATAGTAGCAAAAGAGTGTTGCTAGTATGGATAGCAATATAAATCAGGCGAACTGTTGTCTCAAGAAATGGAAAGTGGAGACTCCGGTGGACATATGGGGAAGAGAAAAAGAGCACATAGCGTACATCCATAATACCCAATAATACACGCTTTATTCGATGAACTTACAATTGGTGGTGGCACTGAGACCAGCTCATGCAAATGCGCAGTAACAAAAACACTGTGGCAATTTCGGAACGATGGTGAAGTCCAAATTCAATGCCTATTAAAGTATCTAGTAAAAATAGTAACAATAAAATCAATACAAGCTGAAATTGCACCCCCAACTCGATGCGTTTCGTCAGTATGGCCTGACTTCCTCAGGAGGGAGGGTAGTGCAACCTTGTGTTCGGGAAAACATGAAAACAAACACGAATGTTACGTTTTTGTTGTTCAAACCGAAGCAGCTGCCCTTCATTGGTTGATGTCAGAAGAGGGCCCTGCCGGCAACCAATAGGGTCGCTCGTATAGATATTTAACTCTTGACGCTGAAACTTGGCCTGGGGAGGATCCAGGAGTTAAAGGTCTGTACGAGCAAATTTATTGGTCGCCGGCAGGGGGCTCCTCTGGCATCAACCAACGAAGAACAGCTGCCCTTTATTGGTTGATGGCAAAGGAGCCCCCTGCCAGTGACCAATAGAGTCGCTCTAATAGACCTTTAAAATCCTGGCAACAAAGCTGCTGAGAATTGTTACCGTTTGAACTCAGTTAATCCCTGTAAAAAACCCAGCAAAAAACAAAGAAAAAAATGCACATGAAGAAGGTACACGAATATTCCCCCGAAAAGAACACGGTAACGGACGAATATTCAAGGAATACGAAGGTTTTTTTCACGAAGCCGTCACCCAAGTCTACTAGAAAGGCTATTTCAAAGATTGTTTCTTTATCCTTTTACAGGTTATACATCATAAGTCTGGAAATAATAATGGATTGTTATACTAAAATGGATAGCTTCAGGTTTGCAGATAAAAAGCATGAATTTTGGATTTATAGACAGGTAGGAGCAAAAGAGAGGTTTGGGAATGTAATTGGAGATGAGATTTAGGGAATATATATATATATATATATATATATATATATATATATATATATATATACCCCATCAACACATCTGGTGCCCAAACCAGAGGTTGTCCCCAACTGCCTCATGATCACTGCTGTTCACCATGTAAAATGGGACTTTGGGACATACACATATCATATATCTGAATTATTTGTGTCTGGAATACTGAACAATTTTTAGTTTGCTATTGAATGTGGTGGAGCTGTCTTTGAGTGGTTATAGAAATAGGAGATGACAAGAAGGTGTCATACTCTGTTATAACAGACTTTTGCTAGGCTAGGTATTTAGTGCCAAGGAGACCGCAGAAAATGTCCCCAGGCTCAAGTGTTGGAGGAATTGTACAGAGATCGGCATGATGGCACATATTTAGTGGTAATGCGCAAGACTTAAGGTCCCAAGTATTTGGCTTAATTACTAAATGCACTAATTGCCCCCTACCAGAATGTCTGAAAAATGTATGACAATTGTCTGTATGGACACAAAAAACAGTAATTGCCAGGAATTGTAAGAAACCAAAGATTCCCTCCCATCTCCCACTCTGCCAATATGAAAGGGAAGTTTATTATTTTGTTATATATCTGTTGTGTGTTTAATTTATAGCATTAAATAGAGGAGACCTGAAGATCTTGTGAGGATACCTTTGAGGTTTGAGTGATGGTTAGCACTTATAAAGCATAGTGTTACTCTGTATTTTGTTTGTGATAGACCAGCAGACTATCATTTGTCATTTGTATTGTACCCCCTTATTGTAAGACCTTACCTTGCTTTCTGTGTCCCTTGATAATTATTAAATAATAAAATAACAAAATACATTAGAATAAAAGAAGGTGTCAAGTTAATTAAGAAATCCCCAGGATCAGGGTATCCAGGCCATTACAAACTCAAACTGACAAACCAAACCAGTGCGGGATGTGTATTTATATAGGGTGTTTGGTGTGTTATGGGGTATGCAAGTGAAGTGTACACCATATGGAATTTGTATGTGTTCAACATGTTACTGAAGCTTGTTGGAGGTATTGATGGTATATTGATGGTTTTGAGACCCATTTCGATGAGTCTAGATGGGTGGATTATTCATTATTGTGTGGTTACTCTAGATAACATGCCATGTAGATAACATTGTAACTTATCATGCATGGCTATAAATAAGTTCTTGTGCATGTGATTGTCTCCATGGCAACTGATCACATCTTTCTGACATATAATCATTTCTCTGTGAAGCGCTGTAAATTTTCCTGAGCACATTTTACACTTGTTCTCTTTTGTACGCCCCTCAACGTAACCTTTATCACACTGCTGAAGAAGACGGTAATTATCATTAATATTATTTCACCTACGTTGCCTATTGTCAGTTCGACAGCGCAAACAGTAACATGTGCCATTAAATATACTGTCATTAACAAAGCACAAACATGAATACATTGTGATTAATTAAGTATACAAGTGAACACACATAACTCACAATATTCTGACGCCATACACAAGGGAAATCTGTCCTGCAGGCAACTAGCATTAATTTGAGGGTATACACTTGAGACATTGAATCAATAGTGCGCCAAGCTATGTTAGATAAACACCGATAAACTGCCATAGTTTAGGGTGAAAGGCAATTACTCAGTTTTGCTCAGAAACATTTTACTCTAGATAAACCAGCTAAATTACCAACTAAATAAACCAACTAAAACATTTACAGCTACAGAACTGACATATACAGTATATTAGAGTAGCATTATTGACTTTCACTTTAAAAAAAAATATCAATGATTTTTTTACTGAAATATTAAGAGAACAGCTAAATTGTGACCAGCTGAAGAATCTGACTGCCCTGCCAACAATATGACCATATCTGATCATCAATTGCTGGAGACCTTAATGTGCAGGTCCCAAAGTACATGGTGGAAAGCCTTCTACATCTTTTTTTTCAGCTTAAAGTTGCAAACGATCACACCTTACAGTATTCCCGAAAGAAGGGGAAAAAAGAACAAATATTGTAAACTTGGCACCCAAGCTCATCAGATTTGGGTGCTACCTAAGACAAAACTAACTGTCTGAGTGATGATTCCTGATACCTGCCCCAAGCAAATATTGTTTTGCTACATTTAATGACCTTATGAACAGAATGGTGAATCCGTTTTTTGGACAGTCCCTATCTTTAACAAATTGTTAATTCCAATAGAAAATGAGTTGCCTAGAATAGCTACGCAAATTGTGGGTGATATCCTTCCAGTTTTTGCTTTTCTTGCTGGATACATATACTTCTTCTGTGTGACACATACGAATATTTGAAGAGCAAGCATATTCAATCGGTGGAGCTAATGCAAAGTGGACTTGCATATTTTAAGTGCACTGACACTGTGATGTTATTTATACATTTCCTAAATACTAAATACCGTTTTTTTTCATTTTTACTGATTTGTTATTATGTTATCATTGGTTCTATTATTGTTGATTAGCATGAGAGATAGGGATAGCTTATTTTTTTGGTTTTCAATACATAGAGATGATTGAGTTTGCTGCATTGAGCAAAAAAAAGATAGCCAAAATTTTCTTATGGAAAAGTCGTAAGGTATTATGGAAGATCAAAAACCACATTGGTTCAAAAGGGATCGGGGTGCAGCCCTTTATGCCCACTGGAGCTGTCACCCTAGGCTTAGTTGTCCTAGGCGACAGTACGCCACTGGGTATGACAACATCATCCCAAACTTCTTCCCACAATTCCGATAAATATAGTTACAAAATACAAGCTGGAAGAATGCAATAGACACTTTACATGTATGGTAAATATTAGAAGATCAACTATAACTAAGGTAACAAAATTGTCCTTTACATTAAGGCAAAACATTGCATTACTTGCACCATTGAATAAGCCTGAAATAATCTAGCACCATCGCATCCTGAAGCGTGCCCAGTATATAAGTGTAATCTATCTAGCTAGCTGTTGTTAAAAGAATGCTAATGTTACTCACCTGTCGTCGGTTCCCACGCCGCTGCAGCAGCCGCTATGAAGGAGAGGGAGACCCCCCTACACCGCACGGCCACCTCCGCAGCAGCTGCCACAAAGGAGAGGTAGCATGGCTACCTCTGCTGCCATCTTCTAGTGGTGAATTCCCAAACTGCAGGCCTTTATGAAGGAGGATTACACAACACTCAAGATGGTCGCGATTCCTGGACACCGGAAATGACGTCATGACGATTTTGGTGGGAGATTTGAACTTCCTCTGTGGTGCCCTATTTAAGCTCCTCAGACCAGCTATACCTTGCCTTCTGATGGTTGTCTATGCCTTGTGCTAGTACCCAGATAACGTTGTCCATTCCTGTTACTCATGTTTTGACCTTGGCTTGCTTGACTACGTTGTTCTCCTGAATCCTGACCTCGGCTTGTTACTGTTTACCCTGTCTTCGGAATCCTGACCTTGGCTTGTCTGAACTTCCTCTGTCCTTGAGTCCTGCCTGACTACGATGTCTCCTACTACTTGTACGTGACAGCTACTCAATCACAAAGTTATTTCACAGAAATATAGTCCACCGTTGCTAAAAGGAAGGAAGCTCCAACCTGATCTTTATGTCGGAAATTTATATAATTACAAGCAGAATAATTTCCATTGGAGACTAGTATGCTTTTTATAGATGACACAGAACCAGGGCCGGCCCTACAATGGAGCCGACTGGGGCAATTGCCCCAGGCGGCACTTTAGAAGGGGCGGCACTTTGCCGCCCCAAGCGCTTTCTTTTTGTTTTTGTTTTTTTGAAGCGGAGGAGAGAGAGAGAGGGGCACCGAGTGGTTTTCGCTTACCCGCTCGGCGCCCCTCTCTCTCTCTCCTCTGCGGCGAGTCTCCCTGTTCGGTCTCGGTGTCGGCTTGTAATGCAGAGCGCCGGAAGTGACGTCCATTTCCGGCGCTCAGCATTACAAGCCGGCACCATGGCAGAGCAGGGAGACTCGCCGCAGGACTGTTTAATGGTAAGTACCGGGGGGGTGTCGGAGGGGGTAGATTATGGCGTCGGCGAAGTTTAAAATGCCGCCCCCCCGGCGTCGGCAGGGGGGGGGCATTTTAAACTTCGCCCCAGGCGGCGTTAAGTCTTCGGCCGGCCCTGCACAGAACTATGCCTGAGGGTTCATATTAACATCGGGTTAACACACAATTCATAATTTAGGTAGATTACTGAAATTGGCATAAAAGGCTTCACATGCCTTATACACAGTTCTTTCTTTTAAGCAACTAGTACATATAATTTGTATTAAACATTTTTGTTTAGTTTTTGTTATGCATGGAGACTGTATATAAAAATATACATTTGCTGCATATTCGCCAGTGATAAATGAGTTAAAGGTTTTGGCTAAGGTGTTAATTAAAAAATCCCTTGCAGTTGCATTGCATTTTTACAACAGAAGGTCAGTGATTTATAAAGGTCAAAGGGTTTAAAGGGACATTTCCATTTGATCAAAGACCATTTTACGTAATTATATATTAAAAATGTTTAAAATTGGCTCTTCTAATGCTAATGATGTCTTAGTCTTGAATTATTAAAGTCTGGAGGCCTATTTGAAAGTTACTTAAAAACTTGACCAAGGACCTTTCACATTCTTGTGCTTTCCATCCAGAGATCGACTCATTTTTTTCATTTTAAACCTTGTTCCAACTTCAGAAATACCAGCCTGTCTGTTCTTCTCTCCATGGTATTAAGTGGTAGAAGACCCTTTGCATATTCAAAATAGTCTACTCCATGCTTGCCTCGTCTTTAACAGACACAATACATTGTCTTGTTGTAAATTGGTGCACCAATTTAATTTAATGACTCCTTAATCTTAGTTTAGATACTCACTTGTATGGCTCAGAATATCACATAATGCACTACGGCTGATGATAAGGACCACCTTGTCTGTACCACCAGAGGCACCGCTTTTGCTGTTTCTTCATGTTGAATAACTGAATAACCAAAAGGAGCAGACCAGGGCCGGCCCAAGACTTAATGCCGCCTGGGGCGAAGTTTAAAATGATGCCCCCCCCGCCGACCCCGGCGGAAGGCGGCATTTTAAACTTCGCCGACGGCATTATCTACCCTCCCCCTTTGTACTTACCGTTAAACAGTCCAGCGGCGAGTCTCCCTGCTCTGCCACGATGCCGGCTTGTAATGCTGAGCGCCGGAAATTGACGTCACTTCCGGCGCTCAGCATTACAAGCTGGCACCGAGACTGAGCTAGAGGGCTCGCAGAGGAGAGAGAGGGGCGCCGAGCGGGTAAGCGAAAACCACTCGGCGCCCTTCTATCTCCTCCGCCTCAAAAAAAAACAAAAAAACGCTTCAAAAGTGCCGCCTGGGGCAATTGCCCTACTCGGCTCCATTGTAGGGCCCGCCCTGGAGCAGACACTTGTATGGCTTGGGACATCGCACAATGCACTGATGATAAGGACCTCCTGGTCTATGCCACCAGAAGCACAACTTTTATTGCGTCTTTATGCAACCAAAAGGAGCAGGAGAAGGTGATCAGGCTCATTGGCGTTGGTTGGCGCTCTACTTAAAATGGCTCATGCTATTTCTATTCCTCCACTCTGATCCTTGTGTCAATGGCTGTCCACTTTGGCACTGAGGGTTTTTGTGTTTCAGATGATATTTCAATGAAACTTCAGCTAGTCATGTGCCTATGACTGTTTTACTCTAGAGAAGGAAAAGCAGCAAAAGGTGCATCCATAATTATATATATTGAAAATATTACTGAAAATAATTAAAATGTTAATACACAGCCCTTTAAAGCAAGGTTGTGGCTCATTTCAAACACAATTTGCTCAAATATGTTATTAAAACATTGTTTCCGGTTGCAGAATTAATTTATTCTGAAAATGTGCAAACGTTAAGGCGTTAACTACATTATTGTTATTTACAATATTGCTACTGTGAGGTTCGTCTTACCAGAAGGAATCCGATGTGCAGGACTGGAACACACTTGCTCAGAAACAGAACACACGCAAGGGGCCTGGTGAGGGTTACAGGGCACTTGGTAGTGTAGCTGTAAGCACGAGTGGTCAGAGGGAAGCCGTTTAGTAGACCAGGGTCGGGATGCCAGAGGTACACGTAGTCGGTATGGATAGCCGGGGTCAGGATGCCAGAGGTACACGTAGTCGATATGGATAGCCGGGGTCAGGATGCCAGAAGTACACGTAGTTGCAGGAAGAGCCAAAGTCAGGAAACCAGAGAAACACAGGAAGCCGTTTAGCAGACCAGGGTCGATACCGGGAGGACAGGAACGAAGCAAATATAACAAGTATATAAATCACGGAGGAGCTCAGGATATACGGACAGGACCAGTATAACTGAGCACTGTGGATACTGTGCTCGAGGTTTAAATAGCCCGGGGGGGCGTTCCCTGACGTCCGGGACGTGATCGCGTCCTGCGTCGCCATAGCGACGCGGCAGAATCCAGCCGGCGGTCCGCTTCATAAATATTCATGAAGCGGCCGCGTGCGCGAGCGGCTGCTTCTAGTGCGAGTGTGCGGTGCCGGCGTTTCTGCCGGGGAAGAGGAGAGGACGGTCCGGAGCAGCTTAAGGTAAGTGCCTTACAGGATCCCCCCGCAAGACGCGACCTCCGGGGGCGAGGATGGCCTGGCTTGAGAGGATGCAATCTATGAAATCTTTGAACACATGAGGGAGCATGAACTTGACTTGCAGGTTCCCAGGTCCTTTCTTCTGGGCTATATCCCTTCCATTGAATAAGGTATTCTAGATGCCCTCGATGGATCCTGGAATCTACCACTCTTTGTACCACGTATTCTTCAACTCCGTCGATGACCACTGGGGCAGGAGGCGGAGGTACTCGGTCAGGAAAAGGGTTGGCCACCCAGGGTTTGATCAGCGACACATGGAAGACCGGATGAATCCGACAGGTAGAGGGAAGTTTCAATTGCACTGTCACTGGGTTGATGATTTTCGTGATGCTGTATGGGCCAATGAACTTAGGTCCCAATTTCTTAGAAGGAATCTGTAAGCGCAAATGACTTGTGGACAGCCAAACCTTGTCGCCGCAGTGGTAAGTAGGGGGACTGGAACGATGGCGATCTGCATATAATTTGTAGGCCTTTCTAGCCTTGATTAAATTTTGCTTCAGGACATGAAATTGTCTGGTTAGCACAGTGACTCGATCCGAAATCCCGGAAATCGTGGGTTCCGTAGGCAGACCAGGGATCATGATAGGGTGGTAAGCATAGTTTGCGAAGAATGGAGACATCTTTATAGATCGCTGTTTTTGATTATTGTAGGTGAACTCTGCGGAAGGGAGGAATTGAAGCCAATCATTCTGAAGGTGCGTGGTGTAACATCTCAAATAATGTTCTAATATCTGATTTAGACGTTCGGTCTGACCGTTGGTTTGCGGATGAAAGGCCGTGGACAGAGTGGGACGAATGTGAAGCTTGCGGCAGAACACCTTCCAGAAACGAGATGTGAATTGTACTCCACGGTCTGAAGTAATTGTTCGTGGTAATCCATGAAGCCGAAACACAGTATCCAGGAACAAGGTGGCTGTAGTGGAAGCGGAGGGAATGCCAATGGTGGGAATAAAGTGTGCCATTTTTGTGAATCTATCGATCACCACCATGATTGTGTCGTGTTTCTTGGAGGGTGGTAGATCGACAATAAAATCCATCGAAATTTCAGACCAGGGAGCCGAAGGAGTGGGTAATGGGCGGAGAAGGCCCATTGGTTTTTTACGTAGGGTCTTGGTACGAGCGCAGGTGGTACATGAACGGACAAACGAGGTCACATCTTTGTCTAGCGAAGGCCACCAGAATTGGCGTCGAACGAGGTCTGTGGTCTTCTTAATGCCCCCATGTCCGGAGAGGAGAGAATCGTGGCATGTGTGTAGAACCTTTAAACGAGCTGGGGTCGGTACAAATATCTTATTACGGTAATATAGTAGATTTCGGGTACGACGAATAGGAGGATTAGTTCTCGGGACTACGGCTCTGCGGGATAAGGAGCGAATAAAGTCCATGAGGGATGGTCGGTGTGTGAGGAAGAGACTGGAAGGAAGAATAGTATCCGGTTGAGTCTCGGGACCACTTGATACTGTAGGTAACCGAGATAGGGCGTCTGCTTTGGTATTGCGGGATCCAGGGCGATATGTAATATGTAGATTAAATCTCGTGAAGAAGAGAGCCCACCGAGCCTGCCTAGGGCATAGACGTCGTGCGGAGCGAAGATACTCCAGGTTCCGGTGGTCGGTATATACCGTTACTGGATGTTGAGTCCCTTCCAGCAGGTGACGCCAGGTGTCCAAGGCTTGTTTGATGGCCAGTAGTTCTCTGTCCCCAACACTATAGTTCATCTCGGCCGGTGTGAGTTTACGCGAGTAATAGGCCACAGGATGCAAATTTTGTTTCTCCCCATGTCTTTGGGACAGGACTGCTCCTACCGCTAGATCCGAAGCATCCACCTCTAAGTGGAACGGTTCCGCCACCATGGGTTGAATAAGGATGGGAGCAGTGGTAAAGTGTTGCTTGAGAGCATCAAACGCATTCTGTGCCTCCGGTGTCCAGGCAAAACGGGAGTATTGACGAGTCAACTTGGTGATGGGTGCAATAACGTGAGAGAAATTCCTGATAAATTTGCGATAGTAGTTCGCAAAACCAATAAAACGTTGGACCCCTTTTTTATCAGAAGGTACTGGCCACTCCACGATAGCTGACACCTTTTTAGGATCCATCTGCAGGTTTCCAGGCGTAATGATGAATCCCAGAAATTCTACCTGAACAGCTTCAAATTGGCACTTCTCCAGCTTAGCGTAAAGGTGGTGTGCACGTAGACGTTCAAGAACCATTTTGACTTGGTTACGATGATCAGACAGATTTGATGAAAATATGAGAATATCATCCAGATATACCACCATAAAGATATCCAGATAGTCTCGAAAGACGTCATTTAGGAAGTGTTGAAAGGTAGCCGGGGCATTACAGAGCCCGAAGGGCATTACCAGATATTCGAAATGTCCATATCGACTTCGGAAGGCGGTCTTCCATTCGTCTCCCTTACGTATGCGGACCAAATTATAAGCCCCTCGGAGATCAATCTTGGAAAAGATCCGCGCAGTTTTGAGTCGATCCAGGAGTTCAGGAATGAGAGGTAATGGATATCTGTTCTTAATGGTGATCTTGTTAAGTTCCCGATAGTCTACACATGGCCGCAGACTCCCATCTTTCTTTTCTACAAAAAAGATTCCTGCGCCTGCTGGAGAAGTGGAAGGTCGGATGAACCCTTTAGCTATATTTTCTTGGATATAGTTCTTAAGGTGCTGTAATTCAGGTTCCGATAATGGAAATATCCTGCCGAATGGAATGGGAGCGCCAGGGAGGAGATCAATGGGACAGTCATAAGTCCTTTGTGGAGGGAGTGTGTCAGCTCCCTTCTTGTCAAAGACATCACTGAACCCTGCATATTGTTTAGGAATACGTGGATCAGGAGAAGGAGATGAACAATCAGGAAGCAATAGAAGCGTGGGACGGTCTGTCAGGCAATGATGGTGGCAAAACAGGGATTGGAAGGAGAGGGTCCCCTTGGACCAATCAATTGTAGGATTATGTAGTCTTAGCCAGGGTAGGCCAAGAATTACTGGAAACATAGGTGACGGAATGAGGTCAAAGTTCAAGTATTCCGTGTGGTTATTCCCCAATAGAGCATGAAGTGGTGATGTTTCGTGTGTAACGGGTCCAGTGGACAGGGGAGACCCGTCGACCACTTGTATGTGTATAGGAGCCGGCTTGATTAAAGTTGGTATATGTAGTTGCTTGGCAAAGTCCTGATCCATGAAGCAACTGCTGGCTCCAGAGTCAACGATAGCAGAAACGGTGGTAGAATTATTGGTCCACTGTAAGAACAAGGAGATGTACAGGTGAGGAGAACCGTCCTTGGGGAAGGAGCTTAGGCAAACTTTATCATGTGTGGACTTACCCTTGGGAGGGCGTCGCGGACAGGTAGATATCAGATGTCCTGGTTCACCACAGTATAGACACAGATTATTCCTCCGGCGACGGGCCTTCTCGGTTTCTGATAGTGGACCACGTGCCAATCCGATCTGCATAGGTTCCTCCGGCGGGGGCATGATTGCTGGAAACTGGAGAGGAGGACCGGTAGGAACCGTAGGAGCAGTATGAACCGTAGGAGGGAAGTGGCGTCTCGGGGTAGGAACGGCTGAGGCTGCGCGTTCCAGGCGTCTTTCCCGAAACCTGCGGTCAAGCTGGATGACCAGATGTATGAGATCTTCTAAGGAATCAGGAATGCCCACACGAGCCAGCTCATCCTTTAATCCCTCAGCCAGGCCCAGACGGAACTGATCTAACAGTGCTGGTTCATTCCACTTGCTTTCCATAGCCAAGCTTCGGAATTCGGTCACATATTCCTCCACTGGTCTCTTCCCTTGACGTAAGGCACGGATGGCAGCATGAGCAGAGGTAGTGCGGAAAGGATCATCAAATAAAGTGTCCATAGCGTGACTGAACTCGGCCCAGGAATTCAGGACTGGATTGTTGGTGCGTAGTAGATGGTGAGCCCAGATCTGTGGTTCCCCTGACAGTAAGGAAATCACGGTTCGTACCTTCACATGATCGGAGGCGTAGGTTCTGGGTTGGAGAGAGAACAGGAGTTGGCAAGACGTCATGAAGGTACGGTAGCTGGCTCTGTCTCCTGAGAAGCGTTCGGGAAGAATAGCCCTGGGCTCAGGAGTAGCAGCAGCAGCAAAGGGCCCCTCCATGGGTGGAAGCGGAGCGGGGGCAGGAGCTGGTTCCCCAGGGCCAGGAGGGTTGGTTTGAAGTTCATGGAGCTGGTGCTGCATGTGCGCATGGCTGGCTTGGAGGTCCTGGAAGGAACGAGTCAGCGCCGTAATCTGTCCTGCGATTGCTGCAAGAGCGTCCGAAATTCCTGCGGATTCCATGTCGGGGCTCAGTTATTCTGTGAGGTTCGTCTTACCAGAAGGAATCCGATGTGCAGGACTGGAACACACTTGCTCAGAAACAGAACACACGCAAGGGGCCTGGTGAGGGTTACAGGGCACTTGGTAGTGTAGCTGTAAGCACGAGTGGTCAGAGGGAAGCCGTTTAGTAGACCAGGGTCGGGATGCCAGAGGTACACGTAGTCGGTATGGATAGCCGGGGTCAGGATGCCAGAGGTACACGTAGTCGATATGGATAGCCGGGGTCAGGATGCCAGAAGTACACGTAGTTGCAGGAAGAGCCAAAGTCAGGAAACCAGAGAAACACAGGAAGCCGTTTAGCAGACCAGGGTCGATACCGGGAGGACAGGAACGAAGCAAATATAACAAGTATATAAATCACGGAGGAGCTCAGGATATACGGACAGGACCAGTATAACTGAGCACTGTGGATACTGTGCTCGAGGTTTAAATAGCCCGGGGGGGCGTTCCCTGACGTCCGGGACGTGATCGCGTCCTGCGTCGCCATAGCGACGCGGCAGAATCCAGCCGGCGGTCCGCTTCATAAATATTCATGAAGCGGCCGCGTGCGCGAGCGGCTGCTTCTAGTGCGAGTGTGCGGTGCCGGCGTTTCTGCCGGGGAAGAGGAGAGGACGGTCCGGAGCAGCTTAAGGTAAGTGCCTTACAGCTACTTATATCTAAAAAAAAGGAAGACACATTTTCTATTTATTAACAGCTGATTTTTAGTAAGCCATGTATATGTTTATAGAGTCTGTAAACAATTTGGGATTGATACACTGTACCTGTGCCAAATATTAATAATAAAAAAAAACAGCTGGTACACTTTAATGCCAGCTTTTTGTATAGCTGATCCAATAAAGTGAGAAAACACCAGTCCTCGCCGTAATATACTGGTTCAGGCCAGTACAGTAAGCGACAGCTTCATAAACAAGCATTCAGTTCGGTGACTTTGTGACTGATTTACAAATAGCATAAAAAAAAACACAAAATGAATACACTTCAAATAGCAAGAACATCTTGTTACAAAAAAAAAGAGTATTAGACACAATGGCATTATTTCTCCTTAACAGCAATAAATGGCTCAGCTGGGACTCTTTTTATTGCTGGTTTTGATTTATTCCTAGAGTTTGCTAATTTTGCTTAAACTAATAAATTTGCATTGTCTCCCAGCTGCATGTGACTGCGACACAGAGAATAACTACAGAGCTAATGCACTCCTGCTAGGGAAACAGTCAAGATGGCATCACTTTCAATTTATGCTTGAAAGTATTTTAATTAAACAAAATCAATATGGAAATACATTATTTTAGGGGTGTACAGTGGCAGATTACAACACGAAAATGTCTGATTCATTTAGCGTTGCAGAATTTTAATATCATATAGCATTTATTGTAAGACTTTTTTTTTTAAAATCATACTTCAGAAAGCAATTAAAAACTGACACAATAAACATTTGCTGGGCTTTAAAGAGCCGCATCTTTACAAGCATTCACAAATTAGATTTTTTTTTTTTACAATGCATATTCATGAACTACTCTTCCAGTCGTATTTTTGGAACGTGCATATATTTTTAGTTTTGCGTATTGAAATGAATCACTGGATGTTTTTCGGAGCATTTCAGTTCCAGATAAGTCCAAAGTCGGTATTACACATAAAAAACGGCTTAGGCAGAATAGGCAGAATTTACAAGATATTTTTTTTCAATTAGACAGTAATATGGGCGCTTCAATTAATTCAATCAATACTACTTTAAAAGAGATTTGGAAGGAAAGTAGGTTATTTCTCTGCAATTTCTATCGATCGATCTTGGCTTAAAGGAGGTCTTAGTACTAGTGGGAAATGGGGGTAAATCATGGTGTCGTATGCCCTTGGATTAAAGGACGGGTATTCCGAGTATACAAAAAGGAACAATTTCTTGATGGACAAATAATAACACTTCATTTTAGTTAAGGCAGTCATATAATATACAGGTAACAGTATAGTGTAAGCCACTCAGGACACTTCTTATGTCCTGATATGTCAAGCTCACTGTCCTGGTCAGCTTTGGTGGGCACTAAGAAGCATGAGCTGGCTGAGGAGATCCTGTGATCTTCACTGACTGGCCCAGGCAGGTGAAAACGTAATGGACAGATCTCCTTTGGCGCTCCTACATGCATCCTCATGACATTAGCATTACTAGGTGGCTGTTCAGGTAAGGTGGGCCTACCGCCATTTCCGGAACCAGCCCCATCTATAGCCAACCCTTGACACAGCCCGATTTGGACAACTAAAAATGTTAGGCAGTATGTATTAATAAAATCTCTTATTTCACCCCTTTCAGTTTTCGATATGCTGTATTTGAAAGCTGCCGTCTTGGTACCACATCAAACTTTTTAAAGTTTCTGCTTTACCCTATAATATTTTTGATAATATTCTTAAAGAGGGGTGATATGGCAATTTATCACAGGGCACTAAGAAATCCCCTATTTTAAGGCTGCGTCGCCCACTGATGACTCTTTAATTTACATGTAATCCTGATTTATTTCAAGCTGATACCATTTTCTATTTTCAAAGTCTCTTGTCAGTATGGGAAAATATATTCTGTTAGTTTGTCAATTATTAGATGGAATAATTTTACCTTCCTTTGGACACAGTTTAAGAGTCATAATGCTGAACTGACACCCACTTTACAGACCAATGCAGTTTGGCACCATCGCTCCTTGTTCATATTCAGTAATGCAGAGCCATGTGAAATACAATCTGTGGGTTTATGCTGTTGCTTTAGAATAATATTTTTCTTCTACAAAGCAATAATTTGGAAATATCATAACAATATATAATATTACAGAATAATTGGATTACTTGTCGTCAACTTTTTGTTGGATTTCTATTTCCATCGTACAAAGAAAAAGTTAGTTTTATAGTATGAGAAAACCTTTGCAAGGATTTTTTGCTGAGAAAGCTGGATTATATTTCAATTGTCTTTCGTATAATTACAGAATTAGTAATTAGTAATTCTTTTTGTGTTGCCTGTTTTTTTAATGTGTAGCCTATACTAACCATGGAAAATCTGTGGGATATAAATTGTAAAGGTTCATCTATCGTTAAGTGAAATTGCCAAAAGAATCCAGTGCTGCAGTTTAACCCTTTGAGTGCTGTTTATTCCCTGACATGACATAGTGAATAGGGCAGAACTGCCATTGACGCTAGACTTTTTTGGATAAATCTTTTACAATGATTTGTTTCCATCCCTCCCTATTTACGTTGTTTCAGGTCAGGTGCTGGCGGGAACTGGCTGGGGGGCTGGTATTAGTGCGCAACTGAGGGACAGATAAGTCAGGTGGCACTTGCACAAGTAGCCAAGTGCAGTACTCACTGTGGGCTGGGTCACTCTTTATTGGCACGCTGAGTGTCCACCGTGCAGGGGATGTTCTACTCCCATGCCAGTACTCTCAGGGACTCTAATCAGTCATCAAGACCGCATCAGTTAGAAAGTTTAACTTAACAAGTTTTATGAGTTTCTTCATATACTTTATTACAGTTTGTTTGCCTTAAAATAAAGTGTCAAAGTGTTCAACGACACTGTGACCTTTGTCACACAGTGCCAACTTTGCTCTTAAACAGCTTGTGATTGCCACATTTGCCCCCAACCAGCTTATCAGTGCCATCCTAACACAACCCTAACTGTGTAATTTTTGTCCCTAATCAACTGGTCTGTGCCATCATTCTCCCACAAACATTCGTGCTCACATACACTTATACATAGACATTCATGCTCACATACACTTATACATAGACATTCATGCTCACATACACATTAATGCTCACATATATATACAAACATACATACCCCTAGTGGTCGCACCAGCTTGGGAAATACCCTTTCCTGTTCCAGCATCACTGTGTCCCTGTTCACAAAGCAAGCTCTGTACAGATGGTTTGATAAGTATGATGTGGAGGAACTCAAGTGGCCACAAAGAGCCTTGACCTTAACCCCATTTGAGAGCAAGGCCTTCTTGCCCAACATCAGTGCCTGACCTCACAAAATGCTCTTTTGGCTGAATGTACACAAATGTCCACAGACACACTCCAAAATCTTGTGGAGCTCATTTAGGTGTGCTGGTCAGGAAGGCTTCCATAGGTAGCGTGCAAGCTGTAGGGTTGTAGCTTGAGTATAGCTATAGCAAAACTATGAAAATTGACATGGCTTCCAGGGGGAAATATGTGTTGTCTTAATCAGCACTCAAATGGTTAAAATATGGTTGATTTATTTTATAACCATAGCAACCATTTCAACCTTCCAATCAGCAAGAACATTACATCAGTCACACTGATCAGACCACTTGTCAAACTTTGTACCAGTAATCAGTTTTCACATTTTGATGAAATTCTATATAAATGGCAGTTCATAATAATGGCAACTGGGGTTTTTTTGCCCATCATCACTTCATTTTAGACATAATTTGTTTTGAAAACATTATTATGATTCATGCACTTCGTTTGACACATATGTTATGCTTGCATGCATACATGTCATAGTAAGTGGGATAATTTTGCTGACATATACATGAAGCACTAATATCAGTATCAGTGTATAACCATTCTTCTATCCATCAAATATCCAGAAAAAAAATCAGGATACATATTATGCTACAGAAATCTAATTATTGAAAGTTGGATCGTGTCTGAATGACCTCACTACACACATCAATGACAGTGTGATATCAGTGATAATGTAATCACAACCTAATTAGTTAAATATTATTTAAATCTGAAAAATGCGAAATCTGTTAAAAGTATGATTTTATTAATCTCACTAAGTTGGCATTCGTACAAATCGTTAAGAAGGCAGTACAAATAACATAATGTATGGAAGTGGATGGTTAACTGAATTTCCAACTTTAGTTTTTTAAATAAATTTGTCGTTCTCCTAAATATTACTTTAATATGCTTGACGCGACCTGCCTTATTTTATATAATTACATTTGTGTTCAATTATGTTTTTTTTTTTTTAAGTAGTTCTTAAATGTGGCACTAACCGCCTCAAAAACCGTAGAGTGGGTGCACTGTACTGCACAGGACATCAGACCAAAAAGACACAGGAATATTTGCCGAAGGTCACAATTATACAGACTCTCATAGTAGTTTTAGTTCCTTGCAATAAAACAAGTTTTGTTTTTTTGTGAAATTAAGAAGCACATTGAGAATAGGTGGAGTTGATGAGTTTTGAGGCTTTTTAAGTTGCTGATTTTTTGAAAAACAAATTGACAGATCTAGTCCTTTCCCTACTGAACTTGTAAGTCAACTTAGAAATACAAGAAAGTTGTCAGTATTCATTAAAGTCGTGTGGATTTGGAATAAAATGTAATCAATGATACAGCTAAATAAACTTAATAACTAGTCTGGATAAGGAAGACACTGAAGTGAAGGAATGTTTTTTTTCCACCTGATTATGGATTAGGGTAGAGTAGACTTTCACTTTCATAGTTCCTTAGAGAATTACTCTAATTTATGATTGTCTTTCTAGTCCAATTGTTACAAAAAACTACAACATGCCAAATACTCAGCCATAAGATTCAGTTTCCCTCATTGAAAAATAGAGAAAATAGGTTAAAGTATGATGTAATCCCTACCACCCAGATCCAGTTATCAAATATTAGTTTTTTTCAGTTCACATGCTCATTTTTGGTGAAAAGTCTGAAGTTTACAGGGGATTGCACATATTAAACATTCCTCAGCCCCCAAAGTAAAGTGTTACAATATTATTTTTCCATAATTCATAACATTAATATATTTTTAAATCTTTTTCTGACTTGGTTATACTATGTTTTAGAACTTATGAGTTTTATAACTTATGAAATATTTAATAGGTGAAATGATGAATGGACTCTAAAGTATTGGTATCAGCCATGTACATTAAAATAGAGATAATTCCAGTTATAAACAATCACATATAATAAAATAGTTTAGAGGCCCTACTTTTTTTTATTGTAATCTCCTTTGAGAAGGACCAAATTGCACCACTTGTTATGTCCTGTTTATCTATTGTATAGAGCTATGGAATCAATAAATAATAATACTTGCTAAATAGTGAGTTATTAGGGAGCCGTGCTGATCCTAAAGTCAGGCCAGAAAGGAGAACACTGGGGTTTGAACAGTTTCTTTCATCTTGGTCTCTGACAGAGACTCCCCATATACTTGGGTTTCTGATACTCATCTCTTTCCAGGACATTGAGATTTATGCCCCATTTGAATGTGTCTGCAGATTTGGAAGCTTGATTACCCTAAATCCAACATCGCTCTCCGGAGGTTTCAACTTAAAAAGTTGACTATTTTTTAAGTGTGTACGTTACCCTGGAAAGGAAATAACCCTGGAAGGGTTAGAGTTCAAAAAAGCAAGACCAGTAGCATGCGCTTACTGACTGGAGAATTTGATGAGTATCTTCACCCTACATTTAAATCAATACTTTAAACTTCACTCTTAAAATTTACTTAAATTTCTGAAATACCCTATTAATGCCATAGTTTCCTAGATAATTACTCTCATTATGGTTGTCTTTCAAAAGAAACAAACAGAAAACAGCCAAATGCTCGGCCCTAAGATTCCCTTTCTCCAACTGAAACGTGGCCTAGAGAGCTTGAGACTGCAGCAGCTTGGACCTAGACCTCCTACCTCTCGATCCAGAAATTACAGAGTACCATAATAAATGTAAAGCTGTATACATATACATCTTGTCGCATGATTATTGTGTTTTAATGAGTTATCTAAAACAGTAGGAAGACTGTAGGAGGGTGTTGGCATTAAGTGTGAAATGGAGAGAAAAACGTGAGACAGAAATTAATTATTTGACTGGGTTAATGGGCTTTGTTATGATTTATGTTAGAAGGTATCCAATCATACTGAGAAATACAATCTATATGAGGAGTACTTCAACTTTGTGTGTGTGGGTATTTGTGTGTGATAATGTATATGTTGTTTAGCGAACAAAGGACAACAACATATGGAAAAGGAGAATATTCAGAAGAGAGAACGAGATACATACTCTAAATTCAATGTTCAATAGAGCTTAAAAAAGTAAATATCTCAGCAAGCTGAGAGACTGCTGAAGGAGAAAAAAAAGGCTATCAGTAGACAAAAGAAAGGAAGAAATATGAAAAGCTGTTGCAGAGCTGTATTGTGCTGTTTCCCAAATGTGCGGAAGGCAGACATTAGAATCGTATGAAGAGGCAGTAGGGGACACTTGACATCCTTGAAATTTTCTATAGTGAATCTTTAGGTCAATTGAAATATGCAGGCACATGATTATGAACCATTGTAACAAAGAAAGGGACTTATATTTGGTGATGTGAAACAAAATAAATAGCAGTATAAAGACTTGGAAGTGGAGGGATGGAGAGATAGAACTTTGGGCGAGACCATGTCCCCACAGAAATTTCTCTGCACATGTCCTGGATTGTCATTGAAAAAGAAAGCCCTGCATCTGAGTAACATATGGGATATAAACACATCTGCAGTGTAGTGTGGCTGCTGTAGATAGATGTTTATGGGGAAGAATGAATGCTGCAGGTCGATGTAGGTGAAAAAGTCCTAAAATGTGTGCCTGCTTCCATGGTTACAGTGCAATCAGCGGGCCAGCATGTTGAAAATAGGGTCACTGCTTAAATGTTTGAATAAGTACTGACGTCAGAGGTGCCCACCAATCTAAACTTAATTGAAAAATAAATAAGAAGATAAAACAACCACAGACAAAAAAACAGTCCCTTTAGCCAGACAATGAGGAAGAGTTTTAGCCCACAAACTAAAAAAGGGTGCAAAAAAGGGTGGCATACTTGGTTAAGAGAACTCAACACACAATTATAGATCGGAACACCTTTTTTATGTGTGCCTACTCTGCAATATGTTTTGTACTACCGCCTGCATGTCTGCATGTGAAAATTACATGGATGGATCACTAAATAGATTTTGTAAATGTACTAAGAGGGGTTGGGGTTACTGTTACCACTTTGTTTGGCATAAAGGAGGAGAATGTTTATATATATATATAACTATATGTTATATGTGTGTGCGCATGTGTATTTTTCTAAGTAAAACTGTTTCTAAGGTTTTCACCTATATGTTACAATACCACACTCTGAAAACTGGTCAAGTTATTGAATCGTCTTGGGTATTTTTATTATTGTACTGCACAGCAGAATATGTTGGCTGTTTAGAAATAAAGAATTGCAATTGGTCTCCTTTCATTTAATTATATATTATTATTGATCCAAACAAACGAAAAACTCACTCCATCTGCCAATTCAATTTCACTAGATAAATACAAATTCCTTCCTGTCTCCAGCAAATGGAATTTATATCTTCCCCAGATCAATACCATGCTTATGGATTAACCTATTCCACATAGCATTGTTATCTGTCCTATTCTATCCCACCGTGCAATGTTACTCCACTTGTCATTAATATTTTTGTCTTGCCATAAGGGGTCTACCTTACTTTTAAAATGTTTACATTCCTTGAGCATGGCACTTGAAATTTCATTCATACTTCTGTGTTCATTCCTTTTTAGTATTTTTTTTTTTAACTCAGATGGTGCTGTCACTTTGTTCCCTTATTCAACTTCTGCAGGCAAGCAAGGATTTGACAAGGCACTAGCAAAAGGGGTTCTACCATTTTTTTTGAGCTTACATCAAACTGGTTGGAATAAAATGATAATGAGAATCTAGAAACATTGAGACAGCGTTAAACACAATGAGAACAAATAAAATGAAATATTTTGCTTTACAGCTCAATTTTGCATGTGCAGCTTTTTCATAAATAGCATTTCAAGAGCTGATGCCTCTAATGTAGCTTCATTCTTGTACACATGGCTTTGGGTACTTTGTAGTGTTCAAAGTTCTCTCACTGCTGTCGCTGGTGCTCCTGTGCGCTACCATATGTGATGCTTTTTGAGCACTTCCAGTCTGTTAGTAGTGATACTTTTTGTCAGATTCCTGTAAATGGGCTATGGCTGTACCCAATGCCAGGGACCACATACTGGTTCCATTCCCCATGCAATTGCCTAAAGGGTAATCTGGTTCAGCACCTCACATTCAGTGAAACCAAACATATTCTAATTTCTTGAGAATTCTATTTTTGTTTTCCAATACTTTGCATTCCCACTGTAAAGACTGCATAGGATTCTAACATAAATTGTATTGAGTGATGACTTAACTTACGTCGTCTCCAACATGGAAGTTAAACCATCCAAAGAAGTGAAATGATTATTTTATTTTGCAAAGGTTCTTCATCGAACATGAAGAGGAACAGGATGTTTGATGTTTTTATGCATTGTTTTCTAAGAAGCTTCATGATTCCAGCAATGCAATAGAAGGGTAACTTTTGACCATGTTAGCTGTTAAGCTGTGTGTGCAGTTTGATAAATGTACATTTGATTTACAAGCTTTAAATTAGACATGAATAGGATCCCCTTGAGTTTTGGGATGAGCCTACCTTGCAACACCTGGGCTTTTTTAAACAGAAACACCAGGGGGTAAAATAAAAGCTAGGTTTTCCACGTACAGAACAGCTATTGCTGTTTCTATTTAGCTGTCAGACATGTATTAATGAACATCAACTAGAGATCGGACACTCACAATTTAAAGTTACCAAAGGAACAAAACATAACATCTTATATAAAAAGACAAGTCCTTTGAGCTAGGCAAATCTGCCTTACAGTCGTGTCCCATTTATTATGGCTGTCAGAGTTAAAATAAACATGAATACTGAGTAATTACCCTTATCAAAACATTCAGCTTACTACACACTGATAGCTCCCGGAGAATACCGGCTCTTAGAGTAAATAACACTTTCAGAAATTAGAAAGCTACAAAATACTTCCCTTGATATTTCTGCTGCACAAATGTGATTGTATTTATATTAGGCATCCAAACGTATTTTTTTTTTTTAGAATTATGACATAATTATGCATTCTTCCCTTTTTACACAGCAGTGGAATTTCCCGTGATAGTTAGACAACATCTGCTGAACGATACATTTTAGGGTAAATCATGTGGAATATGTCATATTTTATAGCTGCCATTAATACTCCCAGTGAGAGTTTGAAATCTTAGGTGAACGCAATATCACCGGTATGGTCATTTAACTCCTTCGGTATCTTAGCTCTGATTTTTTTTTTTTCTGTTGATTGCTTTAATCTTGAAAAAAACTTTTATTTTAAACATTACATACTATGGTGATTACACTCAAAATGTGATTCTAGTGCTTAATTTGAAAATCAGTCTTTTTAGCTGGCAAACAATGAGATGTTCCAATCAACAAAAAAGGAAGGTAAAGTGATCAGACCACTTTCAAAATGAAGCATCAGATTCATGCATATGTATTACCACATTTGATTATGAATGACCAAAGGAATGTCCTCTTTTGTTTTTACATTTCATTCTGGCTCATTTTTAAGCTTGCTTATTCGGCATCATGTGACAGTAACTTATACAATACAATAAAAGTTGAAATGTATACAATTTGCTTATAAAGCCTATTATTCAGGGCAATTGCTTGAAGGGCCTCTGGGCTTGTGGGCTGCTATACGGCCTTGACCATTTTTAATTAGTGCATTGTTACAAAATTTCACACCTGGGAACGTCACAGCAATGCTTCCCTGAAGATCTCTGCCTTTTTCAGAATGGAAAAAAATATCATTATAAGAATGATATTCTTTGTCTTGTTTAAGTCCTCCTCAGACTGCCTCTACTGAAAACTAGGAGCGTACTACAGTGTCCTTCATGCCCAGGTTCAGTCCCATTCTTCTTTTAAATGGTACCTGAGTTCCCATCGTAATCTATAGAAGTAACCAGTGGCGACTCTAGAAACAATATATAGGGGGGGCACACAAGATACCACAGTCAAACCGGGGGGGCATTAATAATTTCCACCATTAAATCATACCACTGAAAAAACACACACATATATATATATATATATATATTGCCAAAAGTAATGTGCTATGGAATGATACTTTTGTTATTGGCCAATACAATACTTGATCATTCAACATGGGAAGCCTGAAGCCACAATTTAGTACGACTAATCAATGAAATCCTTTAAACAACACAATACCTTAACTTTTGCACTAAATGATTTCAGGGCCTAATATTAGATCCTGCTGCTGATATATATATATTAGCCCCTGCTGCCCAAATATATTAATATTAGCCCCAGTTGCCGATATATATATTAATATTAGTCCCTGCTGCCAATATATATATAAATATATATATATATAAATATTAGCCCCAGTTGCCGATAGCAGGTATAGATCAACACATTAACACACAAACCCAGCTTTGCATGTATAGATCAATTGAAATTGACTTGTGATCTCAGCACTGAAGGTATATATCAAATAAACAGAATCAGACATACAAATCCTATATTTGCAGGTATACAATAATAATATATGAAAAGTAGCATCGCAGGTATAGATCAAATAAATACATGGAAACAGCATTGCAGGTATTAATCAACTGAACAAGACATACAAACCCTGTATTTGCAGGTATACAGAAATAATGTATGGAATCTATGTATGGAAAAATGCAAGGCGCTCCAGGGATGAGATGGTTACTCACGTACCGCACAGGATAAATGGCTGATTTTAGGATTTCATCAGGATTTCAAAAATTGCCTCCCTCTACCGTTGGCTAAATTTAACCCCATGATCAAAGGGATCATAGGATTAAAAATTAGTATTGGCCATTTTTAAAAAGGGAATGTGACTTTTTATAGCTATATGATCGCTGTGGTAACATTGGCTACCACAGTGATCATTTAGCTAGAATACTTAAACTTGTTTTTTTTTTTTTTTTTTAAAGTTAAACTACTTTATGTTTAAATAATTTAATTTTTTTTACATTTTTATTTTTTTAACTTAATATTTTTTATTCTTTTTTTACAATCTATATACCGTTGGAAAGGCGAGGCGATTACCTTTCCAACGGTATATGTTGGGGGTAAGTAGCTGCTTAGATGCCTGAGATACAGGCATCTAGGCAGCATGCCCCCATACCTCTTTAACTGACAATTGTCAGTTGTTAATAAAGCTGCGCGGTGACGTCATCGCGTCATTACGCGAGACGTCACCGGGCAGATCGGATGGCCCCGGTGATGCCCTTCAGTTTGAGGGGCAGCTCACCGGGGTAGGTGGTGATGGAGGTCCACAGACCTCCATCAAGGTAAGGTAGTGCTAGTGACGGCATGGTGCCGTCGTTAGCACCTGACTGGGACTGCTAGCGGCGGCACCATGCCGTCGTTAGCAGTCAAGAGGTTACAAATTCGGCGGGGGGGCAACAGGGGGGGCAAGGAATAACCTAGGGGGGGCAATTGCCCCCCCTTGCCCCCCTGTAGCGACGCCACTGGAAGTAACGATCACATGTATGCTATCTGAACACTTATGTTTGCTAGCATACATGTGACTTCAGTGTGAGCTCTACTGATTACATGCTTATGCTTCCTGGTTTTAGTGGCAAAGAAGTTTCACTTCCACCATCAGTTACTGAAGAAAGCATGCTATGATTTTGCATGCAGTAAAATGCCTAAGGTTTCATGCAAAATGCACTCCAATTTAATTAAACAATAAAAAATACAATTCTGGGGACAAAGGTTATGCCTTTGGGGATTAGATGGACTGCCCTGGTAACATGCTAAATCCTTGTATGTTTATATACCGAATATAAAATGCCAAAATAGTATCAGATGCCTGCGCCCAATAAAAGCAGTAAAAGAGCTGAGGACTGAAAACTCTAAAAGTTCAGATTGCAATATCAAACAAATGGGTCTATATGCTAGGAAGTTAAGTGGCAAGTAACGCAATTTACCAAACTCAACTTCAGTCAAATGGCCTTGCATGCTAACACCAATTCACTAATCTACAAGTTCTTTGCAAGTGAGCGCTTCCAACTTAAAATTTTGTGAGTATCCTATCTCATGTTTTTTTAGAATTTTTGAAATTCTACTTGAACTCTCCAAGCTAAAAACAGACCAATCTATGGGACCTGGTGGAACAGACCCAAAATGAATAAAAGATCTGCGACCGTGTCTAGGCAAAACCGCTAGCAGACCTGTTTAACCAGTTAGTATTGACAGGAATAGTTCCAGAAGACTGGAAGTTGGCAACTGTAGTACCACTGCACAAAACAAGTGGTAGGGAAGACTTGTCCAACTATAGGCCAGTAGTTGGCAAATTAATGGAAACCACGTCTGGAAGTAATGGTTTGCATGATTAGAAGCAGCACAATTTTACTACAGGAAGATCCTGTTAAATTAACTTAATTTATTTTTTTGATGCATAACTAAGATAATAGACCAGGGAGGAACTGTTCATATCGCCTATCTAGATTTTAGTAAGGCGTTTGACACTGTCCCCCATAGAAGCGCTTATAAATAAATTGCAGTCTTTGGGGTAAAAATAGTTGGGTGTATAGTGGATAAAGCAATGGTTGAGTGATAGGAAGCAGAAGGTTGTAGTTAATGCTGTATATGTTCAATTCTATGTTTCTAGATGCATTGATTTTTAAAGAAAATTCTACTGTATTTTTCCTTGTTTTATACCTTTACGTATATGTGATGTCATGTATTTTAGTGATACAACAATCATGTCACGTTTACCCATTCAAAATATTTTATTGCTTTTACCACACCACAGCATCACTCTCAGCTTCTGAGACAATATTTAGCAATAAGGTACATCATCTTTACTGTAGATGCATGCCATATTGCATTATCACGAACAAATAGCGTGCTGAACTTTCACTGATCAAAGCAATAGAGTAAAACACCTGTATAGGCAAATATGTCACAACCAAAGGTATTAATCCTGGAAAGTAATAATGAAGGGTTAAAGAATGCATATTCTGCTCAGATGCTTAGATGTAATGTAGGGAAGTTCTACCTTACTCTTTAGCTCGTGTTTAGAACATTGACGTGTTTATGGAAGTCACTGCCCTAGTTCTTGTCCACAGCCATGCCCCCAGCTGACCATGCACAATAAAAAGGGTTCTTCATGTCTTCTGCCAGTCTCCTTTGTGCAGAACATATTCATTTTCTGGTGCTGCATATACAAGGCAAGTTTCAGGGGACATTTTTGATCTCCTTAACTGCCCATTAGTGTCATGATTCCTTTTATGCCATTTCAAGGGACATTGTAAACCATACAATGCTCTTAAACCCATTTGCTCTTGTCCCCTGCCCCTTCCCCCAGCTCATTGGCTTGCGGGAGATGCATTTGGCCAAATACATTTCTGGCTAGCCAGCGTGTGTGTGTGTGTGTGTGTGTGTGTGTGTGTGTGTGTGTGTGTGTGTGTGTGTGTGTGTGTGTGTGTGTGTGTGTGTGTGTGTGTGTGTGTGTGTGTGTGTGTGTGTGTGTGTGTGTGTGTGTGTGTGTGTGGTTCGTGCAAAACCTCCAGGAATGGCTGTCCATCCAAAACTGATGAGAAAGTGGGAGAACAGGAGTGCTATGACTCTAGAGCTAGGTAGATGTAAGTGTTTTTTTTATGTTTTTTTCCCCCATTCAGCTAAAGAATTAATATTAAAGTACTTACAAATGACTTAAATATGCATTCTTTGTTGGTGAGGCCACATGGGGCACTAGATATGTATAGTGCATGAGGCACTCTTATACGTAGTTTTTGAAAACTAAGTTATATTTGTTACAGCAATCTGCATTATTGTTACATGTAAAATAGATTATTTGAGTTAGCGGACCAATTATTGTTATAGTTACATAACTGTAATAACGTCATTTTAGTTGGTTGCGTAATTGAAAGTATATAATGCATAATAAAGATTGTTGCTGACCATAATTCATCAAAAGTAGCCCTATACCTTCTACATCCCTGATGGTCTTTGCTTACATGGCATGCAGTTTTAAATTACATGGAAGTATATGATGGAATATTTTGTTTATACCTCCTATGAAGGGATTAGATTCAGCAATTATAATTCTTTTATGTTCTAGGTAATCTATAACAGCTAATTGTCATACTCTCTGTAGTCCCGACAGTGTTATCAGGATACTGATCTACTTTTAACAAAGTGAGCTCCATAGTAACAAGAAAAGGTATTAAAAAAAGTCATAAAATGCAAAATTATATTATGCTATTTCTCATTGATATTCCTTCTCCTTTCTACTTAAATAGACCCAGAATTATGAACTTCCATCGACAAGCTGTTCCAGGTAGCACTATTTTCAGCAATATTAATGTAATTACAAATGTCTCTTTTCAGAGTGAAGGATTTTTCATAGAGAGCTCATGTAGACCTGTTCATTATATGATCCGTGTCACCAGAATAGATATGTCTCTGAATAAGAGATGTAAAAAATATATGATTCATGAATATGAAGATGCCTTTATGGAATAGAACTGGAACGGCTAGAGGGACTTTGGAAAGCTGCCACCCATTTGTGTATATATATATATATATATATATATATATATATTGTTCAGTGCATATTCTGAGCAATTTAATTAAAAGTGCAATAAAATGAATTTACAGCAGCCAAAAAATTAAGTGCTATGAAAGTGAAAGAGCTGGTTTTGAAAAGGTTGAGATTATAGGTCTATAAATGTTTTTTTTCAGAGAGCGGTAATAGAAGCGTAAAAGGATTTATCAGTTAGAATTTCATTAATGCTGATAATGTCATAATGAGTGCCTAATGTTGTAAACGCTATGTTCAAATCTCGAAAACCCTGCTTGATTAAACTGGTCAGAGGCAACGCTATACAGTCGGTTGCGCCTCGCGTACATTGGCACCAATTTGCCCCAGCTACTCATTCCGTAATTAAAATAAAACACACCGTGTATATCAAAACAACTGCTTTATAATTATTTAAATAAAACAAACAAAAAAGAATTACACCCAAATCATACTGAATGGATGAAAATAACACTGATCAGTAAATAACATATATAATTTCCTTCATGATGATAAAAACGGCTTATGCCCCACTTAATTAAAAATTCAGGTTTGTCCATTATTATTACATATCCGTCAGATAATACATTAGTTATATTTTTTTGGTGTACGTAAACTACTTGTGTTGCTTACATTTTACTACATTTTCACTTAAAATAAAAATAAGTTCTTATTACGTTGTTTTCCTGTTTAGTGTTTTAAAGTGAAACCACCTAAAGTTATCTTAATCCAGTAAGGATGTGTTGATTCCCTTGATGTTCTTGAAAGAGAAAGACAGTCTACTTTAATATTTCACTTTTTTTTCCCGCTTGACAGCCGGTATTGTCTTCTCACAGGCAGAAAAAAATGATTTTCTTTTGCTCATTCCATTATGAAAATATCAGAATATGAAACATAAAATGTCCATGTGTCTCTCCTTAACCAGCTCAGGGTTTTCCACAATGTCAAAGATGAAGCTGTCAAAATGAGAGAGTGCTAATAGATGTCTCCCGTTACAAATCAGGGGAGTTACAACAAATCAAATATTGGATTTATTTCCAGTTCATCCATTGACTTTTTTTTTATACTGGTTTGACATAGACGAGAATTCAAAACTATGAGACACAAAAGCATGACGATGATGATGTCCATTGAACCAACTGGATGGAACTTTGTTCACCCTAACCAATTATGTTTATAGTGTGTAATTCCCATATGATATAGACAAGACATTTGGCATCTGGGAAGGCATTGGGACGCATAGGACCAGCTGTCTTGTTAGTTTAATTGAACAAAATGCTTTTTTTTTTTTAGGTAGAGTAGGCTGCGTACAAATATCGCCCCTTTTTCGTTGTCCCTTTTTCCCTACAGTGTCTATAAGACCAGTATTGATAAAAAGGTTACACTAAAATGTGGAAATATAAAAAGCAAAGCAACAAATGAAAAAAAAATGCCTCTTGGAAGCTCATAAATTGTACTATAAAAAGTATCTGACATTAAATCTGCACAATTTTCAAATATTAAACAATTGGTTGAGCAGATGGCCTCCATTAGAAGCCACAGATACAGCTACTCCTCATTTTTAGATGCTGATTTTTTCTCCCGTACTGGAAAAAAGGCAATATATTATGAGTCTTTGTCACTGTCTGCACCCCCATACATATCTGCTAGTTTTTTAAACCGAGGCCCCCAGTCACTGAGGTAATCATAGTCTTGATCTCCATCTGTAGTGACTGATTCCAAAGAGCTTAGAGACTCTGCCACAGAACCATTTCCTTCATAGGCATACGTAGCTAAAGAGTCATAGGGAGGTGCGGTTGGATCTGTATCATTGTCTTTTAACCTTTGGTTAATGAAATCTCTAACATCAGTGTTATCTCTTGCTGTTGGCGTTCGACGCGGGAAAAAGAGCGTTTCTGGTACAATATCTCTACGTAGTTTATTGTCCTCTATGGCTTCTGGATTCCTCAGTGTGCCAATATCAAAGGCCTGTGTATCCTCTTCTCCACCACCCTCATCATTGTAGCTCACAATGTTATCTCGGATGTCTTCTTTGGAAACAATTAATGGTTCCTTCTTTCTCTGTCGTCTTAGAGCCGCAAAGAGCACAACCGTCACTGGAAAGAGAAAGAAGGATATATTAACGTATCTAATAATGCTTTATCACAAACAAATAATATAGATTCTCAGTTTTGGATACTGAAACATTTTAGCTATATTCACAACATTATGAAGAAGATTAGCTTTTCCATCTGTACGTTGAATCAACAACTGTATGTTGCACTGTATGGTGCTACACTGAAAGATAGAAATGGCCTTTAGAGACTTTTCTTACATTTAAGAAAACTATACAGATGCACAATACAATAACTAAAAACAAGAAAAATCTCCCAATAAATACTTTTCATTATATAATAATTCAATGGACATGTTAAACTCAGTATTTCTTAATTCTTGACTTTTGGCCTCCAGCTTAGGCTATGTAGAGTACTGGATCACAACACGAGTATCCTAATTCAGGCTTCACTTTGCATAGGGAACCATCAGAAAGGCAGCGGCCACACAGAAGAACTGTTCTGGACAGTAGTTCTCCATGTTTTTTTCTTTCCTTCAGACACATGTATGTATGCTTGACCTAAAGGATCGGCAATATGCCTACCACAGTGAAAACCTTACTATTAATTATGTTAAAAAATACTACATTTATAAGATTGCAAAAAAAGACCTGCAAGCATGATTTTTCATAAGTGTTGGATATATGAAAAAAATACTGGAGTTCCAAATTATATCAGACTCAAATAAGAATCACTAATAGCCTGCGTGCTGAAATGTAATTGTTCTATTGTACCTAGTACAATTGTATAAATACAGTAGACACATTGATTGAAGTAACTGTACAAAAGAGATAAAATAAGCCACAATATAATTACACAGTTATACTTAAATCATCCTTTGGTGTAAATCAAAAGAAATGAACATAAAATCTTGAAGACTGTAAAAAGATCTACAATGTGTTTCTGTGGTTCCTGTGGATATTCTTGTTTAACTGTATTCATGCACAAATTGAAGGCTTATAACGTCTCTTGGAAATATTCCAGATGAGGTCATTTTTGGAATTTTCTCCCTGATTTCACTGCAAATTTCATTATACAGTCCATAAGTATACAGCATATTGCTCCTAGGTCACTTAATGTTAGTCTGTTTCTCTTTGTTTCATAATTTGTGTCCCCTGTTGGGTGTTTCATAACAGAGTAAGACACAGGGCCGTCTTTAATACTGATGGGACCCTCGGCAAGCATTTGCTTGACAACCCCTCCCCCTGCTCCTTAGCATACAATCATGCCCTCCACCCCAACACCAAAAAAAAAATTAGGAGGAGACTGTCAGAGTCAGTGTGGTCTTCCATTTTTATGACCCCAGCGCGACTCCAGATGAGACGTCCTCTATATTTGCAGTTATAGAATAAATAAACAAGACAAGGAAACACAACATTGAAGGTATAGATCAACTGAATAACACAAACCCAGCCTTGCAGGTGTAGATCAACTGAAAATCAAATGTAAACTCAGCATAAAATGTATAGATCAAATAAATAATGCATGGAAACCCTAACTTGCAGACCCCAAAGGCCAACACTGACACCCAGATTGCACACATAGAAGATGCCCTGGAACACAGATTGCACACATAGGACCTGCCCCAGCACACAATTTGCTTCCATAGCACCCGCCCAGTACCCAGATTGGACTCATAGGACTTGCCATCTTTTTCCCCAAACAGCTTATTAAGGCCCCCCAAATAGTCTGCCTGCACCATCTTTGCCTCCAAACAGCCTGCATGTGTCACCTATATCCCAAGCAGCCCGCCTGTGCCATCTTTGCCCCAAACAGCCTGTCATGCATTCTTTGTCCCCCTCCCCCACATTTATACATTCATGCTAAAACACAAAAAGTTACACATACACATCTATGCTATCACACATTTATACAAACACACATACACATTTGCATGTACTCATTTATACACCTTGTTGTCCCTCTGTGCCTGGTAGCTTCGCTCACTGCCTCATTTTTGGTGACAGTGGTGATCATGGGCTGGTTAGGGAGATCCTCTGATCTCCCTTGATCAGCCCAAAGAGCTATAAAATCAATACAAGTCTGAACACTGCAGTTTACCTTGTGGCCAAGGCATACCTCTTGTGACAACCCCTAATGCATATGTCCTGACACCTATATATTGGGGGCTATGCAGCTGTGGGGAAGAAATTATGTATTGCATTAAACTAGATAATCGGTTTTGCATTAGGATAATTATGTTTTCATTGAACTCACACATTCTTATCACAACCTTTCATATACAGTGTATAACGGCCATATTATTATTATTACTATTATTGTTTTTTAAGGAGTGATGTTAAAACTTTGAGTAAGCACTTTTATTTTTCCCTGATTTGTATTTACTAGCAATGGCCATAATAAATCCATTTTATGGTCTATAGATCTGTTTTTGTCTAGCAAAAGTTGTGCACACAAATAGATTTTTGAATAAAGATTAGTATTAATAAAAATACCAAGAAAGCAAAAAAAAAGTGCAAAATAATTTAACATGAAAAAATACACAGCAGCTTGGGATAGTGTTTTCATGCTATGCTGGCCTGATAGGTTGAGCTTTATGGTATCTCAACAACCATCTGAAAAATAATTGGTATGCAAGTAGCCTTTTTCCCCACCATTTAGTACCTAAACAATGCTAATTATTTAATCAAACCAGTCTGAAAGCACGGCAAGCCCCAATTTGCATTTTCTTGCTCTTTGTTAGGTACAAGAATTAGTAAGAATGTCACACGGACAGTACTTATTGCTCTACTGTTATGCGTAAGTGGCTGGATGCTTCAGCAAATTTTCTGTTTTTTTTTTTTATTATTTTTTTACATTTTCATATTATTATGAGAAAAGAATAGCTAATCTTACTCTGCTTAAAACAAAGCTGGTATTTAGTCATTCAAGAGACATCGTCCTCTTCATTCCCTGTTTTCTTTGCTGCTGACTATAATTTTGTTCTCCGCTCAGCTTTTAATTCAACTGAGAAATGAGTTTTTTTGTAAATTAAAATATTAGCAGCGTCTGCAGGATGCCACTGCCCTCAGATGCGTTTGCCCAATGTTGTCCCTAATGTCTTTCCATCTCGCTTTAGCCATCACTAGCGTACACACAAACATAATTATCAGTTAGGATACCCAGGGAAGGATTGCAGCTTCAATTACTGTTCAAAGAGACCGAGAATCAAGAAGATGTGCATTGGAGTTTATCGTGTATGAGAAACAAAGAACATGGCATAATTCTAATATACGCTATTTGTATTCTCTCTTTTCTAAATTTCCCCTGCTGCATATGCCACAGCGTTTCTTAAAAACACTGCAGAAAGAAAAATAGATATGATAGAAATATAGCTTAATAAAATCAATATATGCATGCTGTAAAAATCAGTAGCTGAAGCCAAGAGAGAGACATGTCACGGTGAACAATTGTGCCGTTGCCTTTGTATTTCATATTAATGCATCCCACTTCTGAGTTTATTCTCGAAATGCAAAAAGGAGAAACAGTTACAAATAATGGGGACGCCTGCCACATCTGGCAAATAAAATGGCAACATATTAATTCAGAAGGAAAAGGGGGGAAAATACATGAAAGAAAGTTTTGTTCCAAGCGCATATTCATTTTATCAACGCAGCATGGATCCCTTTGAAGATGAAACTATTTTCTATACTACGAGTAAAAAAACACACGCAAGCCTTCTTCAGGACTAATTATATGCATTACCTGTCAAAAGCAATTCTTACTGCAAAATAATCACAGAGCTGTTATAGCAATTAAGTTTTAAACCAAGGAAATAAATTGCTCTTCCTTCCTGCTAGTGTAAATAAATGACTTCTCGTAAGATAATTTTACGGTGCTTCTGAATTTAAACTATTTAATTAATACTACATTATTTCCCAGTAACGTAGTCATTGCTCAAAATACAGGCAAATGAATAATAAAAAAAAAGTAATTTTTCATTGTCAACTTTTAATAAGGATTAACAGTAGGGGACATTTTGTCTCATCTTTTTTATACTTCTTTTACTGTATGTTTAGCAGACCGTTTCCACTTTTTCCGTTTGCATCTATTAGTGGATTTAGTGTTGGCCAATTGGACAGAAGCAGACACTATAATTATATAGCCTGAACTCTAATACTTTCCTAGGCAGTATGGATTCACGCACCATATATGATAGAACATTCAGAATATGACTATTAATCTCGCTTGAATCCCCCTGCTTTCTAATCTCTTAAAAGGGTAAGAGGGAGAATCTTAGGGTTGTTGTCTCTAAATATTACTATACTGATATCTAGATGTCTCCAGATATTGCTTAGGTACAAAGAACTATTGGAGTTCATCGCTTTGAACACTGAATGTTGGCTGCTTCTAGTAAAAGGTGCAATGGGTACAAACTCATAGATCACCTATTCAGCATTACCTATAAAATAATATAAAATATTTCCTGTGGTCGTGGTTCTTCCAAATATTTTCAGACAAGTGAGTAAAATGAGAGTATTATTTATGTAGGAGGTTGGCAACAAGTTTTGTACTTTAAATAACGCATCTACCCCTCTGTACTCTGATAATAAGTTGAGAGTCAGCACACTAAACCCTTATTTTCTTCCATTACGTACACCAACATTAGACAATCAAATGTTAAGGATGAAATCTTTCAATGTTCAAGACAGAAGTGAGTGAACGCCTGTTAACATATCTCCAGTTCTTACCTAACAGTATAATGATGCACAGGAGAATTGCAATTAATGCCCCAGTGCTCAGTCCGGTGGGATGGATAAGTGCTTCGGCTGAGCAGGACTGTGTATTTCCTTTGTGGTCGCAGGCACACACGTGGATGGTCAGAGTCCCAGTGCTGCTCTGAACCGGGTAGCCATAGTCAGAAATGACCACAGGCAGGAGGTATGTACTCATCTCGTGGCGGCTATAGCCGTTTCTTCTTGTAAGTATACTTGCAGTGTTGTCTGGAAAAAACAAAAATACAATTATTAAGCAAGAAAAAGATGGATGGAATGTTGAATGACAGAGTCTAGAGAAAAGTTCTAAATTTCATAAAAGGTCCCCAGCCGGCAGTATAACGTATGCCACATTGAACGATCAGGCTTATTGGTGCTTCAGCTGCTCAATGGGTCCCTTCTAACCATCTAAGTTACACTATGAAAGTATGTGCTTAGCTAGCATGGCTTTCCCCCAGATTTGCTTCTGAGGTGGAGCACTGGCATATGGTATAATGTTTTAGCACTCCATACATAGAACATGAGAAGTTAGATCAAGGTAGGGTAACTGAATACAACAAAAACTCCAATAGAAAACATCGAAATGGTTCTGCTAACTTCCCTGTTCATAGCACTATGCTCCAAAAGTGCTCCAATTTGCCTTGATAAATATGGCCAATAACAAATTACATTTGCATTACATTAATAAAATCTCATACAGGAAAATACAGTTTGCCGGAAGTCAACACAATAAAATAACAGAATATGAGAAGATCAACTGAAAAGTGGTGTATCAGTACATAAATACATGTATATAGTACTACATATACATTTCTTCCTAAGAGAATGTATGTTTGCAAGAGAAGGGGCCGGTATGTTCACCTCTGTTGTCTTTGACAGTGAAGTTGGGACTGTGGGCCACTGGTGCTGCCAGAGAAAATGAGAACTGGTGTCCACCGAAAGAATCGTCCTTATCAATGGCGCTTACAACATGTATTACCTGTAAAGAGAAAAATAAATAAACACTGTTACATTAGAAAGCTACCTACATTTTAAATGGCCAAGTAGTAAATAACGGTTGGAGTGTGTGGCAGGATTAGGGTTTGTTATGAGGCTTTGTAACCTATTGATAGCTAAAGAGGCCTCTCTTGAGATGGTGGCTAGCAGATGGATTGTGGTGCTTCAGACTAATGTTAATGAGCATGACATTTTGAAAGCATACTAACTAAAACAAAGCTAAATATGTGTAAGTATGTATGAATACTTCAGTCGCACAGATCTAAACATTGCAGTGGACAAGTTGTCAGATGTTGAGGTTAAAAAACAGACAGTTGTCTATTATATATCTACTACACCATCTACTACACCTACACATCTACTACACCATCAATTATGTTTTATCCAGAGGAAAGCAAACTAACATAGCAAGCATTATCACCAGATAGAATTAGCTCCAAATGAGTTCGTAGTCAAAGTAATTAAGATAAATTTAGTACAAACGTTAACCTTAATATGCTGGGTTGACACGGCTAAATAAAACCTCCCAAGCCAAAACTATGCAATATTTTTCCTCATGAACAAGGTGGGATATATACTAAATTATGGAAAGTTTGAGATTTCTTTAGGTGAACACAACTATATTTTACACATTCCATCACTTTTATGCTGGAAAAAAAACAAACAAAAAATATGGCTATATTGCTTGTTGCCTTAGCAGTCTAGAATAAATCCTCAGATCCTCATGTTTGATTCTCCAGTATTTTATTACTCATAGCTTCAGAGTGAATTTTCCAGCTGTTTTCATATTGTTTTCTCTCGTATGGCTCCATAGAATAAATACGTGATACCATCAAGTTTAGATTGTTTGTTTTGTAATTTAGTTCCTTAAATTTTGTCTTTACTGTTTTTTTGTAGTGATCTAAGATGCAAGCCATCCCTTTGCCATATAATTATAACCCATTTTAGGAATACATCACATTATTCCTGATTTCATAATAGGCTACATGATAGGGTTTAATACATTGTTCATTTTTATTTTATGATACAAAAGCTAATGTCACATAGATAAATAATAATATATCTAATATAAGCTCAAGCAAAATAATAAAAAAAATATAAACAAAATATACCACACAATGTTGTTATTAAAGTTAATAAAATAAAGAAATGTACTTGGATATAAATGTTTTATATATAGGTTTATTTGCTTCCTCTCCTAAATAGAAATACTGTGTCTATCTCTATATTAAACTAAATCCATCCTTGGTGAAATCAGTTAGGTTTCTTCAGTCGGGGTTTAATAAACATGCAAGTGGCTTTGTTCGGCAGTCTGGAACACAAAGGGTTATATGTGTTCTTCACATTTTTTGACTTCTACATGCTGACATTATAATCAGAGTTCTGTTAATTAGCCATTTTGCAAAAAAAAGGCTGACCATGGAAATTTTGATCGTAATACAAAAATATGACACACAGGCCTATAGTGGTATGTAGTAGTCTGACTTTTTAATTAGGTGCTGCTAATGATAATGCTAGTGGCATTTATAAATTACAATTCTGCATGCATTTCGAGAGCCATCAATATACCTTAACACCCTTTGACCAGATATTTTACGCCTCTTACTATTGTTGTGTTGTAGCGCTATAGACCAGTGTTTCCTAGCATTTGTCTAAGCAAATGCTGCCTTGTTTTTATCAAACCTTAACCTTTTTTGTTCAGTATCAGTGTGAAGGGCTGACCTGCTATAATGCATAATTAATGGTAAGAATACTGAAGAAGTCCCACCGATTTAACCATGGACTATAAAGGGACAGACCCAAGCTCTTCCTGCAGTAGGAGGTCACTCAGGTTGGGGCTCCATCAGTGGCGGAACTACCGGGGTCGCAGGGGTCGCGACTGCGACCGGGCCCTGGAGTTCTGCCAGTCAGGGGGGCCCAAGTGGTGCCGAGCGGTTGCTGAAAACGACCGCTCGGTAACTCTTGGGCCCCCCTGACTGACAGAAACTCAAGATGCCTCTGCTCCCCGCCGCGCTGCCCAGCGTGCAGTGTTGGGAGCATGAGGCGTTTGTCTCGGGTGCCGCCGCTTCACGCTGAACGCCGGCATATGACGTCATATGCCGGCGCTCAGCAGTGAAGCGCCGGCACCCGAGACAAACGCCTCACGCTCCCAACACAGGAGTTGACGATAAGTGACCTACAAAGGGGGGGTAGGGAGGGAGTGGGTAGATCGTGAGAATGGGGGGGGAGTAGGTAGATCTTGAGAAGGGGGAGTGGGTAGATCGTGAGAAGGGGGGGAGTGGGTAGATCGTGAGAAGGGGGGAGTGGGTAGATTGTGAGAAGGGGGGTGGGTAGATCGTGAGAAGGGGGGGAGTGGGTAGATCGTGAGAAGGGGGGAGTAGGTAGATCGTGAGAAGGGGGAGTGGGTAGATCGTGAGAAGGGGAGGGAGTGGGTAGATCGTGAGAAGGGGGAGTGGGTAGATCGTGAGAAGGGGGAGGGAGTGGGTAGATCGTGAGAAGGGGAGTGGGTAGATCATGAGAAGGGGGGGAGGGAGTGGGTAGATCGTGAGAAGGGGGAGGGAGTGGATAGATCGTGAGAAGGGGGGAGGGAGTGGGTAGATCGTGGGAAGGGGGTGGTAGGGAGGGAGAGGGTAGATCGTGGGAAGGGGGTGGTAGGGAGGGAGAGGGTAGATCGTGAGAAGGGGGGGTAGGGAGGGAGAGGGTAGATCGTGAGAAGGGGGGGTAGGGAGGGAGAGGGTAGATCTTGAGAAGGGGGAGGGAGAGGGTAGATCGTGAGAAGTGGGGGGAGGGAGAGGGTAGATCTTGAGAAGGGAGGGTGGGGAGGGAGAGAGTAGATCGTGAGAAGGGGGTAGGGAGGGAGAGGGTAGATCCTGAGAAGGGGGGGTAGGGAGGGTAGAACGTGAGAAGGGGGTAGGGAGGGAGAGGGTAGATCGTGAGAACGGGGTAGGGAGGGAGAGGGGAGATAGTGAGAAAGGGATAGATGGGTTGGGGTTGGGGGTGGGGGGGCCCTTAACAGATTCTCGCACCTGGGCCCTGAGGTTTCTAGTTACGTCCCTGGCCTCCATCATGGATAAAGAAGTCAAAGTCCAAGTATTTCCTGTCAATTCTTAACTCTCCCTTAGATGAATAAACGCCATGCCTTGCCTATTGGGTTAAGCTATATGAATCTATGCATTTGTCTCAATTTGGGACATGGGTCCTATCAGGCTAGTATACCAACTCCCTTATGGTAAGGATCAATCAAATAATGAGCACACTTGGGCTAAGCTGTGACTATTGTGTACACTTCCACACAAAGCTATGAATACAGCACAGACAGCATAGAATCCATAAAGTATAATGTGCTCAAGCTCCATAACGGTGCTTAACTAAATAATCAAAATACAGTAACCAGAAGAAAGCTGTAAATTACGTAGTCATCTAGTCTCTTACCAAGACTGTTTGTCTGGTTGCTATATTGCATTTACAAATGAATGGCTTTTAAGCTGCTTGTACTGGATATATTATCCTGGTATAGTCTTCTGGTATACTTCAGAATGGTACTAATTGCTTGCACCCCTTGGCTGGTGCATCATACATGCATAAAGCAAAACCAAAAAGAACATTTTCAGTCTGTGCTCTTAAAAGCCATGCTGACCGCATTTCAAGCCATACCCTCAATGAATGCTCTTCATTCTCTTTTCCTGAATCCCAAATATGAAATGTAGTCATCCCAGATAAATAATAGAATATATTTTAATATTTTTTTTTTTCATTTGTGAAAAAGAAAACAAATATTTTGCTAAATCTAAACAAGATGTGTGGCATAGTAGATGTTCATTTTTTAAATCATTTATCATTTGTACCTGAAGTTTTGTCAGTACCATGGACAGGGACTAGCACACAAAGAGCTATTATATCTGACCCTTTCAAAGTCATGTAAAAGAATTGCTGTAGTTTTATTTATTTCCAAGATTTATCTCCTTCTTTGTGGATTTGTTGCTACAGTTACTTTGTTCTTCTAAAAATGATAAGTTAGCACAATTTACAGGCAGCTTATGACTGAGTCCCTTTAGTCATTGGTATCCCCAAAGGCTTCTCTAATGCCACCAGTTCGCTATTGATCTATTGCCGCCTACTGTGGAAATCGTAATGTCCATTAAGCAAATAATGGCAAAGCTTCCCTTAGTATGACAAACATTAAATGTATTCATCCGGTGTGCCAAAAATCGCGGTAGTTTTATTTTTTCCAAGACTTATTTCCTTCTTCATGGATTTGCTGTTACAGTTACTTTGTTCTTCTGAAATGTCTTTACGGCATATGATATCTCCAGGTAGGAGCTGCAGGTCAGTGAAAAGCTGTATGCAGCCTATGGATTCCTCTGCTTTGAAGTATAGGGATAAACTGGAAGCACAGAGGTTCATTGGGGAGCATGGGAAACTGGCACTTTCTGTTATTTTACACTAAATAAAGGTATCTACTGCAAACAACCATGTAGATTTCAATATATTGGGTTATATTGGGTTAATAACAGGTTTTTGAGGGCTGACTCTATGCTGTCTTGCATTCTGAAGACAGGTAGTTTGGGTTACAAAACAAATTCTTTCAATCCAATGCTAAGTAAAATTAAACAGTAAAAACACTACAAATTTACAAAGTAAATATAATGAAATGTAAATGATCATTATTTATTGATTTATATATATATAATGCCATCATATTCTGCAGTGCTGTGCAAGTAGGGTGAGTGCCGTTTTGGTTCTGTAATATTATAACTTTCATGAATCCCATCTAGACCTCATCAATCCATAGCGTGTGTTTTGGTGCTCGGTGATCTAAAAAAATGTCTTCTTGTAAAACTAACACAATGTTGCACATACTCTGAACTATGGAGTTTCTCAGTTTTATATAATGTTGTTGCGTTTGATATTTGCTTCTTTTGTTCGGGCAATTGTATTCTGACATCTCTGGTCTTTTAAAAGGCAGTGTTGATAATGAGAAACTTGACAAAAGCACTCTTTGTACGTTATTTTATATTAATCTGCAACGTACCAAACCATTTTCAGAGCAGTGGGGTTCAGTTCTCTGACTCGGCCAGTTTGCCGTTTTTGAATACAGCTTAATTGAAAGTAAACTGAATATACACACACCTGTTCAGCCTTTGCGTTTTCACACACAGTGATGTCATACAACATGGCAAACACAGGGGCATTGTCATTCACGTCCAAAACCTTAATGAACACAGGAACACGACTGCTGTCTTTAGGATTACCTGTAACAAAAAGATAAGAGCATCGTCTATTGTTGCTGTGTAGGGTAAAAAACATTCAGGGATGAAAAGCCAATGGCTAAAATTCTATGGGGAGATTTTTTTTGTACTTTTTAAAATGTATTTGTATTTTCTATTTAATGGTGCCTGCAAGTCTTTAGATCTGACAATGAAATGGCTAATTAGTAGAATGCAAGCTGTGTATCAAAACTTCCAGCAATCCTCTAGGGCAAACAAATGAAGCCACAGCTTCATTTTCAAGAATGAAACCACCGTATAACATAAGATAAAAAGAAAATAATAAGCATGAATAAATATTAGGGGTGTTTAGCACCTTTAAATCCATGATATTGTCAAGTAGGCTGGTGTCATAGCAAATATAAAAGGCATGCAAATAGTTTTTAAAGCTGTATCGACTAAGAACTCTATCTCGGTGAGACAGGTTCATAAATGTGTCAAAGGTGTTATCTGAGATATCCTTTGTCTAAGAAGGCATTGAGGAAGTCCCCGGTTGACCCTGAGCTCACCATTGACAATTGAAATGCTGAACAGGGGATTTATTAATTGGTCTAGGTAGCACTGTTTAGCAGCTCAATCCTTATCCGAAGGTGTTAGATGGTGTTAGATTTGAAGGTGATGGTGTTAGATGCCCTTCTGTACAGTTCTTCGGTTGTATATTCCAATGCACGCTTTATCATGAAATGCAACTTGTGCATGTCTTCAGGATCAATACTCCACTTTTAAATGTTAGTTGAAAGCAGATACATTATGCATTTTGTAACAGATATACATTTTTATTAAATGACTCGGTCAACCAAAAGAGAGTAGGTGGCAACACCTGTTTTGTGAAGGGAATACATTTTCATCTGCTCATTGTGCTAGGTAAATAACAAATCAGTAGACAAATTATGTTTTAATAAGGTATATTCTTCTGTTCGTATAATGCACCGTAGGAGATCCTATGTGTAAGCAACCCACTCAACAGGATAACAGGCGCTTAAATTAGTATGTTAATGGCATACGGATATAAACAGGAAGCCTTAGATACAAATATCATTCCATCTATACATTTCTGAGGGATTTGCTTTGCACAATGAAGAGATTACAGTTCATTTTGCATAATAGGCTCAGTTTATACCTAAATGACAGTAACCCTCCGGTATCATTGCGAGATTCGGTTATAATGCTTGTCTTAAGTGTGCACATCTGCCGTTACCAGATCCCCATTTGTAAGTGTGTCTGCTTTTTCGGATTGACTTCAGACTTACTACTAATTATATTAACTCTAATCTTCCTCTGGGTGACTTCCAATAAAGATAACATTGCCTTTTTTAACTGAAAATATAGTTTATGGTGCAGCTAGACAATAGTCCTAGTCACAGTATAATTAAATTATTATGCCAAATCGTCGGCTGTACAACTTACATTAAGCGATCATTTTTACTCAGACACTATTTACGTCAGCCATTTGATAAGGCAAACAAAAACATATTATCTTTCCTTCATCTATCCGTCTGGAGCATCAGTGCCACGGCTTGTTTTGTAGGTGGTCCACACAAATACTATGTCTAACGGATGAACTATAGGCAGCAGACGATAAGTATCTCTGTATATGCCGCTAGTGTATTATTAAGGGGTGCAATGAATATCTCCATAGTTCTGATGAAACATGGTATGCTGTTTTGCCTTTATTTCAAGTCTTTGAGGAAACGGGGCTCCGATGCTTTGCAGCCACTGCTTCAATGTCATCAATGACGCTCAGGATAATTAGACCTTCTGGGTTGAACAGCTGTATGACCATGCTTTGATTTAAAATGTCACCCAAAATATTAATCATTAGCGCATAAATGTTGCTTTAGCATTTTTAACACATCATGTGGTAGATCTTAAGTCATTTCTACTAAACAATTTCAACCTGCCAGTTTTCTTTAGGCATTTTGAACACTCATTAGAAGTTCCTCCTACTTTGTGTTATTTTTCTGCATTAGAAAACTCACAAGAAAGGTTTTAAAATGCTATTGTATAATCAGCCATTTAGGAAGGTAACGTCAGCTGCATGATGGAAGCAAAAGATTCATGGAAGGGCCATCTGTTTTATTGCATGTGCCCAGCACACCTACCTACCTACCTACCCTTCTACTGATGTAAAATCCCAGTGTTCTACTTAGCAGAAGACACAGGAACATGTACAGCATGCTGTGGTGGTGATATGCCCCCAGTTTTATGGGGGCCCTCCTTTGGACTTGCCATTCTAGCTTTAGGCACAATTGGCCTAACTCAAGACATGCCAGTGCATGTACCTTTAAAACTTCAATATATATGTTGAAAATGTTAGCTAACTTATAGACAGCTTTTTTGTGCTATACTAACATTAAGATTATGTTTCTTTAATTATTGGTATCCCCAAAGGCTTCTCTAATGCCACTAGTCCACTAACGATCTATTGCAGCCTATTATGAAATTCTTAATGACCAGTAAGCAAATAATGGCAAAGCTTCCCTTAAACATATTCATCCTCTGTGCCATGAAATAATTAAGTGTTCTTAAGCCTTATTCAGCAAAAGAATTTCGTACAAGGCAGGGGTGGCGATGTAGAATGAACTTACCGATCTCTGTTGCTATTACAGTAATGTTGTGCCAAGGCAGTGTTTCTCTATCCAGAGGTTTTGATGTATAAATTGATCCGTTTCCAGAATCAATGTTGAAAATCCTGTCCATGTCTGTATGACGATCAACTGAATACCTGCAAGCAGAGTTCAGTACTTAAGTGCAGGTCTTCGTCAAGCCATTGTTAAACATAAAAGTAGAAATAGTTAATCACTCACTAAATTATAAATGTTACTCAAATAGCAGCAACAACGAAACATACAATTACATGAGAAGCTTTCAGTGTCACTACATTAAGAGCAACATTTTAGAATTCCGGAAATATCTGACTATAAATGTCAAAACATTTTTTAATAAAACCTAAGCTACATAACAACAAGTACTCAGATAATCCACTTTTGATTGATGCTTACAATGGCGATTTTTGTAAAGAATTATTAAAAAGCATGCCATGTAAGGTTTCCGTTTTTGGAGAAAAATAAAAAAATTGGGTACTATGGTGCTTTACATAATCTATTATTCATTGTCCTAAAAAACAGTCATAGCCTTTGTCACTCATTTAAAGGAATGACCAAATGCTGTAGGTATGCATTTGAGGTTGGGTTTTACATAAAAAGGTTACTTTTTATGTAAGTTACTGTTTAGTAAAGTCTATATTTTCTACCAAATAAAGGCCACCTTACATCAGGTTTAGTTTCAAGATAGTCTATAAAAATAATTGATCTGGCAGATAACAAACCACAACAATAGTTAATGGTACACACAATACGACTTTGTTGCGTTTATGGAGTTTTATGGTTAATTTCAAGATGGTGGGTAACTCAAGTACAGTGCATCGATGTGTTGACGCCAATTACATCAAGCCAGGTTATAGACTGTTAAAGCCATACGAATGATGCCATTGATATGTCATACAAAACAATGTTCTAATGCGGAAGGAAGCTGATGACTTAAACATAGATCACTAAACTTGTGTTCAATGGAATACTTTAACTTCTGCCAGGTGGAAATCAGATATTAAATTGTTAATTAACCAAATGAAGTAACTGCTGGAGACAGGATGCATGCTATATTCTTTGCAAGATTAATGCATTATACTGTGTTCCATATACTCCTGTGAAGTCCCGGCTACTCATACAGTGGTAAGCAGGGCCTAATAAATGTTTAACTTGAGTCTTACTTCACTGGACTTCTTGCAGCATCTGGATCCTGAGCAGTCACGGTCCCAATAATGCTATTTATTCCGGCATCTTCCTTCACTTCAAGTACATAAGCTGGTTTATTGAATATAGGTGGCTCATCCACATCATCCACTATTATTTTAACCGTAGCAATGTCCTTGAAAGGTTCAATCAGCATAAATTGTGGGTCCACATAACTATTGACTGCTTCAACCTTCAAAGTGTACTGCCTCTTTTTTTCAAAGTCCATGGCCTGTAGGAAGAGATGCAATTAGTGTGAACGCGAGTTAGAGAGAAAACCCCCCAGAACTAATTACATCATTATATACAGTACCAAAGGACATACGGTCCACAGACTTTCATCATTTTAGTTTTGTCCTTTTTTATGTTTTCTTTTTCTTTCATTTTTTTTTTGAGCTTCAGATTACTGATATACTAATGGATGAAGACAACATGTTTTGTTTCTTACAAAACAAATAAAGTATGGAGCATCATTTCCTTGCTCAGCACACAAATGTGTACAATATACTTATTTTTTAATGTATACCGCATCAAAATAATCCATATCATATATATATATATATATATATAGGATGGTTGCGGTAAGGTAAAAAACATACTCAACTATAAAGTATTAAGGGTCACACTGGCCTTTCTTAGAGGAGAAACACGCTCACACATACTCAAACCTCAACAATGCCTTGGATCTAGTGTGGTGGCACTGAAACGTCACTGCATGATCTAGTACTGAAAAAGTATCTTGATAAATTGAGGCAAGAGTCCCCCATTATACAGACCGGATGGGGATAAGAGCAACTTAAGTTGAGTACGGGCACAGAGCTGTCCACTAGGGTCTTGTCACATATCCATGCTAATGCCCAAACAAGATTACAACTGATGGTGCAAAGCAACAGTATAAATTATAAATTCTAATCAAATGTTTTTGTGACAGCAGCACAGCCATAAAGGGGCTATTGATCTAGCCCTCTTTTGATAATAACACAATGTAATTACACACAAATGGCACATTTGTACAGGTTGTGAATGAAAATGAGACCCGATTAATTGTTTAATAGAGATTTCACAAAACTATCAAACACCTGCTTTATTGGTAACTGGAGAAATGAATGTTGCTGGACGTGAATGATAATAGTATACAGTATATTTGTTTAAATATGATCTGTTTATTGTTACAAGCAGAGTTCAAGACAACAGATGAAAAAAACGATTTGATTCCCCCAGTGGGTTTGTCCATGTTTGTTATAATATTAATATTACGAGAAATAAACTATTCTAAATAGGTCCCAATAAGTAACAATTTTGAATAACAACTGTGCTCATACTGTATATATGTAAGTATATTTTTATGCACTAAAAATTGGCAGGACAAGCAGACACTGAGCACCAGATCCATAGAGACAGGCATCTACCGCACCAGACAGGGCCCAAGGTGCGAGGTGAAAGATGCTTGCAGGAACAGGGTACACTGAAAGGCACAACCAAGTATGTGGCATTGTGTGCAGAAATATCTGCACAGAGTATAGGCTAAACCCTTCAAGTGCAAATGGAAGATTCCACAGAAGGTTGTGAAGAATAGCATGGATAAGGACTGGTGCCAACTGATAGCGATATCAGGATGAAGGAGTAAGAGAAAGTGGAGAAGAACTAGGGCCTGAAAGAAGAACTAGAGAAGATGCTGAGCCCAAAGGCCAAAGTTGTCCAGGTAGTCATAGGACCACTTGGGGCTGTGACTCCTAACCTGGGAGAGTGGCTCCAACAGATCCCAGGAACAACATCAGAACACTCTGTCCAGAAGAGTGCAGTGCTAGGAACAGCTAAGATACTGCACAGAACCTCAAACTCCCAGGGCTCTGGTAGAGGACCTGAGATTGGAGAAGACACATACCACCCATAGAGGTGAGAAGGGAATTTTATATATGTGTGTGTGTTCTGCTGGTACAAACAAGTCTTTTTGGTCTGTAAAGCTGTAATCGGTGCCGGAATGGACTGCATACCTGTATTTCACTGTATGCTTCCTTGGTCTCCTGCTGACCCAATCAAAGGACACCAATTGTCATTTTAACCCCTTAAGTACAATGGGCGGTCCCTTAACCCATTGAAAACAATGCATTTTGAGCCTGTACATGTACGGGCTTTGTCATTAAGGGGTTAATGATGGACAACTTAGCTAGTTATTTAGAAACACAGACAAAATTTATAACACAGTATGGTTTACTAGGTAGGAAAAACACACTGAAAGCACAGAAATGTAAAGAATAAAGCATATGCCCATACTGCCTATATTGTGCTTGCTTGCCAGGTGATGCTCGGGTAATACTCACACATTGGTATCAAATGTTAATTTCCTGAGAACTGGTTAAATTTAAATATATGTACTTTTGTGATTTTACAGCCCTCTTGCGGTTTCATATTTGATTAAAACAAATTAGTTGTTTTTGAGTGTATTCGCAAACAAACACCTGCTCTCTGTTTATATAGATCAGCGGGAGTGCCATTTTTTCTGACAACAATGTTTGATGTGTTACTTGAGGAATGCTTAGAAAACTATATATATATATATGTATATATTATATATACATATATATATTACCGTAAACATAACTGGAAAGCCTGTAGATAAGATGGTTTTGGTTAAACACATAAGCACACAATAAATATTGTTTGTGTTGACGTACTATTTTAAAAAGCTGGTTATAAAATGAAAATGTGGAACAAAAGAGAGAGAGAGAGAGAGAGAGAGACAGAGAGAGAGAGAGAGCGAGAGAGAGACAGAGAGGAACATTTATACTTCTTGACTTAACTATACATTAAGACGGTCTAACCCTGTTGAGATATTTTTTATCAATAAGACCCAGCACAGCGGAGTATTTAACTATGGTGATGCCTTAGGTCTAACCGCAGGGCAGTGCCACCAGCCTCCATCTTACCGTTGAGTGCCAGCTCAGCAGAGCCCCCTATAGCATTATTAGGCCAGTTGGGGAGAGCAGTGATCTGTAGTGGAGCTACAGTGAGCTTGATCGTTCAAGAGGACAATTGACTCCCATTATGAGGCTGCATCCCCTTGACCTGAAGCCTTAGGCCTAGGCCAGAATATTCCACTGACCTAATGCATAACTATATCACTATGATTTGCATCAAGAAATCTCCCTTTGCTAACTATGTATTATTGTTGGAAGGATGCATTACACTAAGGGCATTTAAAGCTTTTCATGACTACTTTAAAACAGAAAATAGCAGGACAAAATAAGCACTGTTCACACGTAATTGGGTGCTATTAGTATTACCGTCAAAATGGGTATACTTCCATTCTAATCAAATTTCTACTATTTGATCATCTCAAATAATAATCTATTTGTGGCTTTGCTATAGACATGGGCGAAAGCAAATAGAAATATTCCAGGATGGAAATTGAAAAGGTACAAACAGTCTTTTTGTTTTTTGGGGACTTATGAGCTACAATAAAATGCAAGACCTATGAATTGCAAATGATCTAAACTCTAGGGAAAGCTAATCGTAATACATCCATAGCATGCAGAAACATGTCCTATAAATTCTACTACCCTTATGCCTGGCTTAAAATGAAACGGAAAAAAAGTGGAGCAAGCTGATTAATGTTAAGGGATCACAGACTGTATTTTACACAAAGTCACATTTTAAAAAGACTGAGATAAAAAAAAACAAAAAAAAACCATAAAACATTTTTCGGCTTTTAGGTAAATGTTTCAATTTTAAATCATAAAATCTTCTCTGCAATTAGTTTTAACAATTCCATCAACACCATCACTGGGCATCCTTCTTTCGAACATTAGTTATAGTAATTAATGTATACCGTGCCAAAGATACATTATAACATTGAAAGCTAATGTTCTGACCCAGTTTTACTAAAATTGCTAAAAAAAATAAAAGAAACAGAAAAGGATTTTGTCTCATTCTCATTTATATTTTTCTTATGCCAAAAGGTATTTTTGAAGTAAATCCTAAACTGAGATTATAAAATAATACACTCAGCTGAGTTAATATGACTTAATTTTATAGCCCATTAAGTGTATTTTACCAGGAGCTGAACATCTGCCCAATGAAAAGCAATCAGGAGCTGTATGGGAGACATTATTCCCCATTCCCTGTTGGCAATGAAGTCACTGAGAACAAATACTTATTTACTCATCGCCTGAACAGTGGCACCATGCCAAGAACATACTTATCTCCTGTCCATTTACCACAAGAACCCTAGAAATGCACAGGACACAACAGCATTATATGGGGGGGATACCTACTCTGTGTATAATATATTCAACTTTAGCTTATTTTAGTTACAGCCTCATGGATAATACATATTGTTGCAACATCTTTCCTTTGCTTAAATTCTCCTATATTGGTTTAAATACTCCTGGACACTGTTGACGTGACAGTGTCTAGACACTCCTAGAAAAATTAAATTTTCTTAGAATGTCATTAACAAACACAAGCTTAGACTGCACAATACCTTAAAAGATAAGAATGTTATATATTTGGAAATGTTAAATTTCCCTTTAAGAGTTGTAGTACTGCCGTATCGACTGCGCACAGTCTTATGAGTAACTATGTTTTCAAAGCTATAGTATGCAAAAGCGACTTTTCTGACATTGACAATGTAACCAAAATAGGACTCTGTTTGACTCAGGATTCAGTTACTTCTTTTAAAAATTGTCATTTCCTGAAATCGTTGTAGAAAGAAAAAGAAATAGCTCCAAAACATCAGCCTAAGCCTACAAAATGAGTTTAGAGAAAGGATAGTAGGGCAAGACGCATTACGCTCACAATTGTATGTCTATACTTATGCTAATATTTATTAGTATTTAACTAATAAATTAGGCGTCTACTACTACGGTACATTTGTGATGTTCTCATGCACAATAAGTTTAAACCTCATACCTTAAGGGTCTTTGGGAATCTTGGGAATGATTCTCTACTTGCTTTATGGAATATAAGGTTTATATTATTATTGTTTGATAATTTAAGCAGTAATTGTGTCTTTTATTAAGAACTTTATCAAGAATCTGTTTGAAAGAACCTTTCATATATCCACCTTCGCTTTACTTGTTTCAAGTATTGCCGATGACTTAAATGAAATCATTATTCTACAAGAGGGTCTCTGTTATGTTTGGCATTTCTTGGCATTCCTTTCATGTTTGGCATTTCACTGAAAAAGCATGCATTCTTCTTTGGCTCTGTTTTCTTCAATGCACAGAGAAGTTATCTAGAAATACCCGTTCATTACTACCGCTCTGCCAGCAGTCAAAAATAAAAGACACATGTACGGTTAGACTGAGCAAATGTATGAGGATAAACCTTTGCTAATGAAACACCACCAAAAGGATTTTATATAAAAATGATGCTGCAGGAACACTACTGCCTTTAAGCAGGGGCTATGGGGGCTCCTGCCCAGACCCCACAATGGCATATTAAATGGTCGTCCCTCAAATCCTAAGGGGCTGCCTTGCTAAGGAAACAGGACCAAAAGGTGAGATTAAGCTATTTAAAGTTATAGAAGACAGCAGAAGTAGGTCATACAATTATTTAGCAGGCATAAAATGCATTGATGTAATAAAACCCAAATTATTAATGTTGATATAAAAATGTCTTGTTGTACATATGATGGCTACACAATGACATAAGAACTGTATTCTTTCAGCATTTAAGACAATGTTTTCAGTCAATTGCTAAGTGATTGAGTATATGAGGGTAACAAGCCAACTAAATCCAACAAATAGAACCAAACAAAATCCAACAAAACATGGTGATCTTGTTTAGGAAATGTGGCAAAAAGATCATTTTAACCTATGCTACGCATATTTTGTTGACTAGTGTGTTTTATGATATTGCTTAACTTAAACAAAATAAATAATAAAGTATTACGGAGGCTATTTTTATATGATCACCTAAATATTTTTTTTACTACACCAACTAGTGTGATCTTCTTCATTCAACATACACTGTATTCTTCCATAAGATCTTATTCTTTTACTATATATATATCTATCCATTTAAAGTTTTCATTCCAAATAAATATTTGAACTTTATAACAACATAAAATGTTTATATACAGTATATACACACACCGACCAGCCATGACATATGATGACTGACAGGTGAAGTGAATAACACTAATAATCATGTTATCATGGCATCTCTCAGTGGGTGGGATATATAAAGCAGTGAACATTTCGTCCCCAATTTGTGATATGTTAGAAGCAGGAAAAATTGACAAGGGTAAGTATCTGAGCGACTTTGACAAGGGCCAAATTGTGATGGCTAGACAAATTGGTCAGAGCATCTCCAAAACTGCAGCTCTTGTGGGGTGTTCAAAAGTGATCCAAGGAAGGAAAAATGGTGAACTGACTATTGAGCTATGCGCGGCCAATGATGCATGTGGGGGGGGGGGCGAAGGCTGGTCAGTGTGGTCAAATCCAACAGATGAGTTACTTAAGCCCAAATTGCTGAAAAAGCTAACATGGGCCGCAGCTTACTGCAGTGTAGGGGTTCCACGGTGGTAAGCTACGGGCCGGCGTTAGGCTGCTGTCGCGGCACCCCCCTGATTAGTGGTGGTACCCGGGGCAGACCCCCTGTTTAGGTACACTACTGCCTTCAGAGGTCTTGGTGGGTCAGCACTGTTTTTGTGGCAAGAGGGGGACCTACACAGTATTTGGCAAGTGGTCATAATGTTATGGTTGGTGTATATTATCATTTTAAACTTAAAATTGGATTAGCTAACACAGTGTGCTATTGGAACACAGGAGGAATGGTTGCTGACAAAAGGCCTCTGTACGCATATCACTATTTTCTGTGCTTTTGTTTCAAAAACAAGGTATATATATATATATATATATATATATATATAAAACCTTGTATTTTGCTGTCTTGCCTCTGTATCTGTAATTGCAAACAATCTTTGCTCACTACAAATCACCATGTTTTCTCTGCAGGTAGTCCCTGGAGTGACTGGCACCTTCATAAAGTGCTACTTATTGTGGCTGATAGGTTTCCTGTGTATGCTCTGCCTGTAATATTTGTCTGTTTGACAACATCTCCTTGTCTCTTCCATTTGTTTTATACTAGGATGATGGGTATTGCACTCATCAGCTAGAGTAATTTAAGTTTTGATTAAAAAGCAATCATGATTTTTACCTTTTATACAATAGTGTTCATGCATTTTCTATTCTACACAATGCTGTAGCTGCACTACACTGCCAGTAGTTCTCTTTCATGTCTACTTCACGCACATGCTAGGAGATTAAATGGAGTCCTGTATAGAATTTCTGCTACTTACAAGTGAGAAGTATAGAAGTGGTCATTTGTTAAGGATGTTCTGACAATAGCACAGGATAGATTTATTAAGAAAAGCTGAATTACAGTCTTAGAAGAATATGTCTATAGAATAAGATGAATCGTGTTCACCAGTAAGTAGATAAATTGCAGATCCTTGGAAATCATCCTTCCTGTCAATTGATGCAACAGGCTCCGATAGCCTTTGGGTTCAACATTTACACCTCTTGAAAACCTTGATATTTACACACAGGAGTTAAAGGGTTAGCTGTTAATATTACTCTGGGTCTCTAAGGCTGTTGAGCATCTGTACAAAATCCCCAAATCTTGAATTAAAAAAATGTTTCACAAATAATATCAACTGATGTTAAGTTTTTTTTTTCCAGCTGGTGGTTTTATTCAAACTATGGATGTATGTATGAAACAGTACACACACACTTACACACACAGAACAAACTATTTACTTTTAGACAATTATGGGGCAGCTTTTGATCCTGTGTTTTCCCGAGTGTGTGTCAGCATCTATATGGACCCTCAATATCTCTGCTAAATTGAGCTAGATACCCAGCCCTGTTTTAATAGACTTTGTTGGTGTATGTAGGGTGGACGTTCAATGCTCGAAGCCATCCTTTGTAGACTCAGGACTGGAAAAAATGTGCCAGGAGGAAAGTACTATCAAAGCAGCATGAATTATTAATGATTATATATATGGATATATATTTTTTATAAATATATATGCATATATATATATATATATATATATATATATATATATATATATATATATATATATATATATATATACAGTAAATAAATATATATACATTTATATAGAGCACTGTTTTTTGTATTGCTTTTGAGGGAATTATAATTAAGGTGGTTTGTGCAGTAGATAAGAGTATTCTTCATTTACAGTCACTGCCCAATTACTGTCATTTCAAAAGAAAAATGACTTGCTGTGTAACAGATTGTATAGTTTTCATCTCATATAAGAAGTGTCAGTCAGATATTATGTTGTCGTTTACATTTATATATATATATATATATATATATATATATATATATGCATGTGTGTATGTGATTTGCTTCTTAATATGCTAAATATGCTATAATGGCCTCTTGTGATGCCAAAAACATACTGTTCTCTTCTACTGTTCCAAAATATCAATTACATTCATATCATTAATAACAGGCAGGACACCTTCATCAAGATCCACAAGGGCAGATACTTGGCACAAAATGGCATTTTATTCATAAACACCAAAGCCTGCTTAATAATTCCTGAGTGCTGTATAGCAGACAATAGTCTCTTCAAACGACATTGTATAAATGTTATCACTTACGGGATGTTAAAATAAAATCAGAGAATGAAAATAGTCACCTATCACAGCCTATATATAATATGTATGTATCAACCCTTTTTTAGATTGCAATAAAAATTAAGAATACAGACATTATGGCCAAACATACATTTTTCTCTGCTATTTTTGAATCCTTTATAAACAATTAAAATGTATCGGAAGCATGATATATAGTCAAGGCCGTTTTTTGGGGGGGTTTTAGGGTCCAGGGTCCAATCAATATTAAAGGCAGCCATGTATATTGTTTTTATATAGATCAATAGTTGGAATTGTCTTCTTCTGGTGTCTTATGCTGTTTTTCACACATTATACAATGTACTGAGCACCACTCAGTACCATTTGCAATAGATGTGTTACCTTTTTCACAATGATAATGCCTTCCTGTGTTGTTCTGTCGGTGATAATAGCAAACATGTTGGATTCGTCCCCGTCACTGATGTGATATTCAATCTCGGCATTCACGCCTTCGTCTGCATCATTAGCTTTGATTCGGCCAACTGAAGAGCCCACAGGAGAAGATTCTGGCGCTCGGAATTGATAGGTATCTGGAACATTAAATGTATAGATAATTTTTTTTTTTTCTTCAAAGATTTCTTTTAACATTTGCCTTAGAAAAATTATGATACCGAACAAAACAAAACTAGAAGCTTTGTTCTCTTTGATCCCAAATGTAACATTTTTCTAGCATACCATGTCACCATTTTCCCTTATAAAAATGCTGTTCTTAGATTGTCCAAAACATTGATTAGGTGTATTCTCAGGAACCCAATACTACAAAACAACGTTAATACAAATGTGTACCCTGATTCTAGAAGTATGCGCATCTTTTCCGGTAGTCTCAAATGTCTGATTGGGTTACTCTGAAAAATGGTCTTGTAGAAAAATTGCAAAAATGGACACCCTGGAGCTACGAATTTGATATCTCCCAGTTTTTTCCCCCCATAATGAAATTATTCTAGTTTTATTCCCTTGTTTTTTATATGCACTTTTTAATGGTTTTCTACTTTGGCAAACAACAGAGAGAGAGCTAACAGACAGATGCTGCACTGTGATGAATTTCAGATATAAAGGACGCTAAGCTATAAAGATTTGAAATGCACGAAGGGGAAAATTTGTAAAGATACATTCATTTCAAACGTGATTACATTTCATGGTTAAAGGAATCAAATAGATATTTCCTCAGAGGGACAAGAGCTAGAAGGTTCTCCTTTGGCAACAGAACAGACTGTGTTCAAGGCCAAATAAAGACATATCCTTCATATCGATATATAGGAATATACTGAATTTAGATGATCCCAGGAAAGCCTACAGGCTGAAAAGTCTGTCAAGAAAATAAATCAAAAAGCTCTACGGAGCAACGTTTAATGCCATTTTCATCCCTGTGGGTTTATAGATCCACAAAGCAGTTTTTCAGTTTTCTGGGGGCTTTTTTCTCCTTTTTTTCTTAGACTAAAATAGTCCATGAGACATCAAAAAGTAAACAGATCTTACTTTGAAGGAAACGAGGTGGGTTGTCATTGACATCTGACAAAGTGATATTCACCACCGTGGTACCAGATAGTCCTCCCATTTGGCCCCCCATGTCTTTGGCCTGGATAACGACTTGATATTGTTTCCTGTTTTCTCTGTCCATGTTTGGCAACGCAGTTTTGATAATACCTGCAAGGGGAAAAAAAAAAGAAGAAATTGTTTTGTAGAAAGGGACTCACAGAAGGAGGACATTATAACGGCAGAAGTTATGTCTAACAGTTGACAGTGATTGATAAAAATTCTGCCAGAACCAAACAGCTGCCAATGGCATAAATATCACAGATAAGCACACTTGGGTTTCTCCGAATCTAAGTGCATATGAGAAATGATAATCCAAGTTGATATGAGAATGCATTGGATTTTATATGAGAAAAATAGTTATTCCAAAGAGAAATGCAAGTCCTGCTTATACCGATTAAAGACACAGCGTAGAATAGCATGGGGTATTTGCTGGTAAAGATACCCAGTACTATGAAATTGCATTAGCTATGCAGTACATGTTTTCATGATACTGATACAAATCACGTAGACAATTAGCACAATTAACATAAAGACAAAGCAGCGGTTGCAATGTTCCATTCCCTAAATTAGATTTACGTGTTAGACCTATGTCTATGAAGCAGAAAAAAATACAGATTATTTTTCAGCCATGTATATATATATATATATATATATATATATATATATATGAAGCAAAACTAAAGAAAATACAATTTATACATTGTGCTCTAGGAATTACCATAAGTGAACGGTTCAATACACAGTGTGCATTTAATGACTGTTTGTCTGCCCCATAATAAGGCTTTAATAAGGCTCTGGTTGCCATAGAAATATACCTGCGTGTGTAACATTAGCCTGACATTACTTATGCCATTACGCAAATCCCACAAGATTTCCTACTGTGAATGCATGCAATGCCAGTCCCTGGTGCTCGGGATCTCTTTATGCGCTCGCACTTGGGAACAAACAGTTTATAAATATTGGCCCAATCAATACCGCCAACTTTTTAAAAATATGATGAACTGAGAATACTAACCATTTGGAAGCACACTGTAAAATGTCTGTGGGGTTATATACACACATAGTTACTCTGTTGAAAAATGTGTCTGATCACCATAGCAACCCAATAAAACTGCCCAATTAGCAGGAAGATCACATTGGTTTCTATAGCAACAAGATAACTTTTTTTTTTTAATGTTTATCAGAATCACTTTTGCCATACACAACCTACTTGGTGATTATCCTTAAGCTTTGGTAACCTACTAGCTCTTAAGCACATCGTCTTCAAAACTTTGTCAGGAGAATTTACAGTAAACATAATTAAGACACCTAGATAGGTAAAAAAAAACCCCGCGCTTCTGTGCTCTTTTATTATTGATTGTTTTAAATAGCGCCATCATACTTTGCGGCACTGTACAATCCTATTAACTGGTCTCTTAGTATTTGTGAATGAGCATTAGGAATATAATAAAATTCAACTGCAGATTGAATTGTTAAGGTTTCCTTGACCATGACACAATGACACAGAAGGAATCAGTATGCTTCATGCTCGTATTGCATGCTTTCACCACGTGCAGTAGACATATTAATGGCTGCTAGCTTTGTGAAAACGTTTTCAATGTCATCTAGACTAAGGGATCGCAATACGTATAGCCCGGAGGAAAAGAGGAAATAAGAGAAGCTAGTAGATGTAACTGTGGCCCAGCATAAGTGGCAGAGGTTAACACAGTGAGGGAATTTTAACATGCCTGAAATAGGCCTGGAATAGGCTGCTTGAGTGGTTCCTATCCGCCAACAATTTCTATGTCAAAACACTGCTTATTATATATATATATTTATTTATATATTTATATATATATATATATATATATATATATATATATATATTACATAAGTTATGGTGGGTAAAGGTGCCTTTAACGGGGTAGTAGAAGCATTATTAAAAGCTCATCTACAGATACCAGACAAGCCAGAAAGCTTGCTTTTCCCTCAGAAATCTAATGGTGTTGCCACAACCACAAGGGATTCTGGGTAGGCGCATGCAAATAAGGTCAATCATGAGTGGTGATCTGGCTACTGCACCTCTTACCCGAGTTTTGTCTAAAGGCTGTCTTGTACAGCAAGCAATTACTTTCAAGGGATCCATGCATAAAGTGGATATAGAGGGAAAAGGTGATCATTGTTGACCTTATTTGCATGTGCCTACCCATAATCCCTTGTGGTTGTGGCAACACCATGAGATTTCTGAGGGAAAAACAATATGGTTGGGAGGAAGAATGACAATATAAAACTTTACTATGTCTATTAGGCAGATAGAAAATACTTTAAAGCCAATATTATGAAGCGTATAACTTTAAATTTTGCAAATCTTAGCCCTTTTTCATGTATCTACTGTAAACTAAGGTTTCTTTGTGAAAAAGGTCCGTTCTTAATGAAAATTAGTTTGAAAATGTAAGGACTCAACATTAGTTTTAACCATTAAAATGCATCTATAACAAAACAATACTTTGGTAAGATTGAATTAATCATTTAAAAGTAGAAACCGAAACGTCATCTGTTACAGTTCACAAAGTACAATGTGTCATACATCTCTGGCATGTCTACTTTGGTTCAGCTGTTCTAAGCTCAGCAACATTTCTTCTTGAAAGAACAAACTATCTTGTGTACAGCCCTAATTATATTTCAGCTTTGATTTTTAGGTTCTAATAACGCTGGTGTCATGTTTACAGATGTCTTGCTCGATTGAGTTTGTCAGTTTGTGCAAGGTGGAAAATGTAATCTCTTTCAAGTTTTGTCTACTATGTCCTAGCTTGACTTAACATGTCATCTTCAATTATACAAAGACACAGCTAAGGTCTTCTGACCTGTCTCAGACTCCACTGAAAAGTATGGCTGTCCCTGCAGAATACTGTAGATGACTCTTGCACTGTTTCCATAGGTTGGATCGTCAGCATCATTGGCTGTAACTTGAATGACAAATGTCCCTGCAATAACAATAAAGAATACAGTGAGAGAGTTTTAGATGCAAGGTTATTACAATGAAAAAAATACTTTGAAAATGAGACAATGTCAGCCTGGTTTAGCAAAGCAAAACTGGTAAACATGCTGTGAAAAAAAGAACTGAAATGAGACAAAACATAAACAAGAAGAATTGTTTGTTAAGAATTAGACACGTAGCGATTCATTCACATGATGAATGGTATAAAACATTGTATGCAATTACAAAACCCCATCGGTGCTTCATCATACCAGCTTAAAGGGAAATCATCAAGAAAAAAAGATTTCACTGCAGCCCTTGTTATTGGACGACTATTCTGTTGATGATGGTTTATGAAGCTCATAAAGGATTAATTTTATCCAAATTCTGTTGTTCTATTAGGCTTCTTTTTCAGATTAGAGAAAAAAATCACAGCAAACATAGCAATTTAGGGACGTCCCCTGACTTTGCATACTTAGTAAATCTTAGTAAATCCTCTCTGTTCTTTGATCTTTCTGATTTTCATCTTTGCCCCATTGTGCAAGCCTACTGTAGTCTACTCAGGTCCTAGGACTCATAGTCTTGTACTTCATTATGACTAAGCAATCATTGGGATCTAGGAAGCCAAGTTAGCTAAACACCACTCCTTATAAATAAGTATCACAAATATTCACTATTCTTAACTTTAGTTCAATTGACTCTAATCCAATTGGACACAGCTGATCTCAACGGTAGGTACATTTAAACTTGGAGGAACCAGCAGGATTTATAGACGTTAACTCACCTAAGTCATATCTTCATTAAAGTCAAGAGGAGCACACCTTGACTGAACATTTCAGAGTAACAGAGAGCTCAAAGAACAGTAGGAAACAAATGACTGTATTTATTTATGGTAAAGCTTAAGCAATTACATTTTGATGAAGTCTGGGGGACATGCATTGATTTCTAACAAATGTTTCCTGTATAACACCCTAATTGCTTCTGTTCTGCTTTGAAAAATACAGCCTAGCATTTAGTGAATGGATCTAAGATTGATGTGTACATGGCAATATATTTAATATATATATATATATATATATATAATATTTTATAAGGAGCCTAGAACATACTCCACATGTCCAAAGACGTCTTGGCTTGCAACAAAAGTCTGTATACTCAGAAACATTATTTTTAAAGAAATAGCAAGTGCAAGAGACTTTCTTTGAGTATCAGACAAACATGGCAGACATTTAGATGGTATAATCATTGATTTTCCAGCATTTTTCTCTTTCAGAAGATAACAATGAAAAGCAGATGGATCCACAGATGTGTCCTGCTAAAGCAATGCACAGTGCATATGAATCCAGCAATACATGATCCATATGATATGCTGTTCTCAAATATCCCCAACAGGCCAGATTTAGAGTGTATCCTTAAGGATGCATTTATGTCTTGTATGTCTGAATCATCAAAATGTCACAAATACTACAGCAAAGAAATCTAATAGCGAGGGTTTCCGTGTACAAGTAAAAGGGCAAATCTGGTAATGAGGATACATTTAACTGAAATGGGTATTAGATTGCAAGTTTTCAAGACTACTTGAAGGTCTCTTTTTATTTTTACAGCTAACATAGTACAATTGTATAATGTCATGTATAAGAATAACTAAAAATCCTATAGTAGGTTAGAAGTGGTAATATCCAGTACAGTATCCGAAATATTCCATGGAATACCATGGACAATGGTGTGAGCTCTACCTCCTCCTGCTCTGCAGAGTTAGCCTGTTCTGCATGTTTTGTGTGCCACTGTGCCACACACATGCCAGCAAGGTTCACAACTGAACACCGGGCACCACAGCTGGGCCTAATGTGGCCATGGTCACGTCTATTACTAAGATGGTAGTGTCCAGAATTCTTAAAAAAACAAAAGAACAAAAAATACCTTTTTTCACTTTTCGTTTATGTTGGGCAAGGTTATAAATGGCAGTTTGCTGATGGCTGAATGCTGAGATGTGTGGTAAAAAGTAGGGTAATGTGTATGTAATTACATTTATAAAATGATTTCCACCAAAGTAATGGAAGTCACATAAAGCTATTAAGTGTATTAGTGACTCGGGACTGGAAAGCGCTGGCAGTAAAGAATACTTGTGCAAAGCAGAAAAGGGATACATAAAGGGTAAAGTAGCAAAACTTTTAAATAAAATGTAGCAAAGGTACAATTTCCAAATAATTTTATTTCAGACTCTGGGCAGTGCTGGCTTTTTTCCTGTCTAGCCCAGTGAGCAGACAAAAAAGAGCATTTTATTGTTTTATGTGAACTATGTAAAACCCACAGTCCCCAGTAAAGCTCTACTCATTCTATATTCTCATTCATACACATTAAAAAGAGAAAAATAATCTGCAAAGAGACATAAGATATTTTAACATAAGAATCATGATGATTTAAGGGGAAAACATGACAAGCAAATCCAGTGGATTTTCCTGAAAAATGCAATATTCTCTTTCAGGATAATACACTGCTCCAAAAATAAGTCCTATCTTTACTAAATCTCTCATGTAGGCTGTCTATTATTACTGAGTAATGAGTATGTTCTGAATATATATATATATATATATATATATATATATATATACTATATATATATTAATATATAGTCACAAATTACTATATTTGATAGTAATATAAAAAACATGAATTCCAAGCATAGCATAATTTAAAAAGTATGCCATTGTTATAATGATTGCAGGTTTTATATAATGCATCAACCCAAGTGAGTAGAAAAAAAAAACAGAATTCACATTAAATGGTTCAAAGCTTAAAGTATGCCTGCGTGACCGCCAGAATCACAAGAAATATAAAGAACAGACACTTGTGTGTACTTGTGTTATTATCTCTGTCTACAAAGCCTGCCCTAATGAGAACTAATTATCTGCTCTTCTTTTCGTGTTCCAGTCTGGAAGATCAACGGAACTGATATGTGAAACTAGGTCTTTTTTCTGGTTCTATTGTTCCTCTGTGTTGCTGTATTTTAAAAATGGTCAGCATAAGAAAAGTTGTAAGCTGTAACAGCCATGTCTTTGAAATGTTTTTTTGGTTTTTTCCCCCAAGATTCTAAACTGTACTATATTTGTGTTTTGTTTTTTTTCAAAAGTGATGTTTTTGGGTTTTTTTAGGATTTTGTTGTAATTTTCTTCCTAAACAGAAAAAAATAGCGATTTACTCACTAAAAACAGAAAATTGTGGGTGCATTTTTAAATAAAACCTTTCATATTTCATTTTGGATAACAAAATGCATAATTTGGCAAATGATCTTTAACTTGGTAGTATATTCTGACATATCGATTCATTTTATAACATTCTAAACTTTGTACCGGAAAATATATGGATATTAATGTTTTCTTGTGTTCCAAAGCGATTGAAAGCACTGTGAGAGATCCAATCAGATCTTTAAGTTTATACACCTATGAAACAGTATAAAAGCATAAGAATAATAATAAAAAAAATAATCTTTTTTTGCTGCTATGGCACCCAACTTTTGTATTCCAAGTTTTTTCTTTTAATTGTATCACACAACAGCAGGCTAGAACGGTGCATCCCATGGGAAAATATGAATAGTCACTGTCAGACTGCTAAGATATGATAAGATTCCATCGGTGTAGGCGGAATATCTACATTGGTGATATAGTGAACTGCTTTTGTAATGTTAAACATGATCGTTATATAGTACCCAAGAAAATATAGGCCACCAATTTGGTGTTCCCTGTATCCCTAGAAGACAACCTCTGTCATTTCTTATGTTATTTATATAAATTTATGGATGTGCACATATATAATGACAGCTTCTAGAATCTTCAACACAGTTCTTGGGAAGGTTACATTATTTCTATTGTCGGGCTACTAAAGTCAACACATTTCTCAAATAAAATGATGGTATCAGTTAGGAGTGGTAGTATCTGAGGAAGTATTAGAAGGTTGGGTCTAGGAAAAGAAATTCTGAAGAAAAGCCCAATGTATTTAGTTTTGTGCAGATGGCTACTAGCTACTCGATCACTTGACATACCAGAATTTACAGGAATGTTTCACAATACTGCATTCTCCTTAAAATATAATACACTCAGATTCTACAACAATAAGTAAAGGAAAAAATTCTAAAGTCTTTTTATCCCCTTTTCTCTGCTTTTTGTCTCTTGTCGTCTTTTTTCCCTTTTGTTCTATTCTTTCTTTTGCCCTGTCTCTTTTTGCACAACACCTTATCCACCACTTTTTTCTATCGTTTCCCTTTTTTCTTTTAGCTTGTTTGTCTGTCTTTTGCATTTTTAAATCTGCTTTCTAACTTCTACTCTGCTCCCCCACACATACATATACATGCATACATATACACATACATACACGTTCACACCTATACACCAGTACTTACTACATCCGCCACTACCCTCATGTTTCTTGAAGCCTGTAGCTACCTCACTGCGAGCCTAAAAAAACTTCACTTGTCATCGTGCAGTGTGAGGGAGGATGGTTGAAATACGTCGCAGGACCTGATCAAGTAGCTGCTTCGCGGGTCAGATAAGAGGCGTGGCTGTGTGAGAATGCCGGGGGGCCTGGTGCAATTGCTGCAGGGCACCTGAGAATACCAAGACCCCAAGGCAATTGGTCCATGTGTGCTGCCATCAATCCACCCCTGTTTATATTACTACTTGTATCACATATCCACCAAAAAAGGTTCCTAAAGGGTTTTGTGTTATTTTTATGTAATTAACCATGCAGACGAAAAAAAACTGTTGAGCCTATTAGAGAGAGAGTGCAATCAATGACAGGTCTAAGTGACTTGCACATTTAAAGACATTCCACTGGCATTGCCACCTTTGTATTGCCACAATTACTCTTACTTCTCGGACCCTATACATTCCTACCACACGCACGGTGTACATGTCTACTCCAGGAGAGACAATGTTATGGTCTAATGACCTTCTTCGGGTCCTAGAGATAATGGAGGATCATTGTTAACTATGTTGAATATACAGTTCAGATCTATGACGCACATTATCTACGCATTTACAAATTATTATTATGTACTTACCCACATCTGACATTTCTGGAACAGTGGCGATATAAATGTCCTTTGTAAATTTGGGCTCATTGTCATTAATATCATGAATCTTGATAACAAATTCAGATTCGGGCTCCACCGGTATTCCTGTTTTCTTGTTCACAGCTTGAGCACGCAGTGTGTACACCGGCTTTTCTTCCCTGTCCAATCGTTTTGTTGCTTGGATATCACCAGTATTTTCGTTGATAATAAATAATTCCCCAGCTCCATCTCCTGAGAGGATATACTTAAGTGATCCATCCCCTTTGTCCTGATCTGAGTGAAGCTAGAATAAAAAAAATAAAAAAATTGGGAAGAAAAATAAGAATACTTCCAGTTGCACAGGTGATAAACCGCATACAAGTAAATATTTCTTTTAACTTTTAGTATCTCTAATAGCCATTTTATCTCACCTTATTTAATAAGACGTTTCAATTTACGAGTAATTTGTTAGTTAGCAATCATTTAGAGAGGGGTTAAATAGCCTTTTGAATATTTTACCCTTGTATTCTTCTAGACATTGACTGGTGTAGCTGATGCCATGTGTTTTCTGTATAATAAAGCACCAAAGGTCATTCTCTCTGTCACAAAATCTATGTACACAACCTCTCTTTATCACACCCCATCCAATTTCTCTGGCCGTGCATCAATCCTCTGCAGATACTGCCCCGCCGGTGTGCAAATAAAAATTGCCAAAACCCTGTGTCTCTTTTTGCAACAATAGCAGAAACAATCATTTCATAAGGTCCAAGACAAAGAGACAATCAATATATAGACAGCAGGGATGGGTTTTAAACTAATATATGCCTCTGTATCTTCATTCCGCATCAGCGATTTTTCCGTCTTATTTTTCTTGAGATTACAGTTATAAAAGTACAAAAAGTGCCTATTTGACATTTTCATCTGTAATGTATGAAAGTATCGAAGTGAAAGTTAAGAATTATTCTTTTTAATTAAACGTTGATTGCTTTTATATTTCAATTTAATTAAAAAACTCCAAAAACTTGTTAAGTGAGAAATGACATTGTTTTTCATGCCTCTGTATATTGTTATACTCAGCGAATCCGCCTCACCAAGGGTGTGTAATACAACAATCTGCACTTGATTGCCGATGCCGTCACTGTCAACTATATCTGTACAGTTTCGCTCAAGACTGTCTGCATCATCTCCGTGAGATGTTGAATTTTACATTTCGGCATTTTTATTGCCACGGTATATATATTTAACCAGCGTCTGAATACGCAAGCTTAGGCATATGTTATAGAGAAGATATTTCTCCAGTGAACCCATGAATGGACATTGTAACTGGACATTAGTGTGCCAAGGCCATAATCTTTTAGACACATTTTAGAGTGAAATATCTGCTTTATTAAAAGTTCTGTTTTATGACTGCAACTTAATATAGCATGTATCTGAGGTGTTATACTAGCTTAGATGTAAGCCTTGGCTAATAGAAACTGCCATGATGTAGTGTGCGATTGTTTTAAAATGTTGCCTTGTGCTTGCATATTATCGGGAGGCTGTTTCTGATAAAGAAATAGAATTAGCAAAGCACAATGGAGGTTATCTATGAGAAAAAAGTTCTAGTTCAAAAAGAAACATTACAATGGTTACTATGGCAATTGTACCATTTTGCACCGCAGTTGCCTTTTAGAAGAAACCCTCCATGCCTCCATGTTCTCTAAATGTACATAGACTTCTGTTATGCCTTTCCTTATAAAATGCATGTCACATCCCTTTAAATTGTTTTATAAGCCAGTTTTTATTTTGTTAAACTATCATATTACATCAACATGACCATACCCAGGGCCGGCCGAAGACTTAACGCCTCCTGGGGCTTAAACTTCGCCGACGCCATGATCTACCCCCTCGGTACTTACCTTTAAACAGTCCTGCGGCGAGTCTCCCTGCTCTGCCACGGTGCCGGCTTGTAATGCTGAGCGCCGGAAATTGACGTCACTTCCGGCGCTCTGCATTACAAGCCGGCACCGAGACCGAACAGGGAGACTCACCGCAGAGGAGAGAGAGGGGCGCCGAGCGGGTAAGCGAAAACCACTCGGTGCCCCTCTCTCTCCTCCGCTTCAATTGCCCCAGTCGGCTCCATTGTAGGGCCGGCCCTTACCATACCTACATGGTTTGGTAACATGGGTACCTTGCCATCCACACCAAAGAGAAGATTAGGAGAGGGTGGACATCACCTATAAGTAGTAGTGAAATATGTACATTGTAGGCTTTAAGTAATTGCTGCCCTGCAGTATAGGCTGATACTGAATTTTCCATTGTAATAGAGACCTGGATTGAGAGAAGTCTGTATCAACGGAACGTCTAGGTAATACACCATCAAGTGTTTTGCACTATGCCTGAGGGCTCAGGTTCCACCATCTGATTCCCTGACCTCAAGGGAAGCTTTGTGAACTGTGGGCAAAGGAGGTGTTTAGGTCTTACTATTCACTGACCTTTCTGTCCACTTCCCACCATTTTGTAATCTAGTCAGTTAGCCATGTACCAGTATATCTCACTATGCTTCTTCCAAACTGTCTCTGAGGAAGGCCCTCCAGTACATTCTTTAAGATTCTTTCTTTTTAAACAGTCTTTTTTTTTACACATATTCTTGTGGTTACAGGCCACTTCCTCGATTTTAGTAGTGGCCTTCAAAAAGTCAAAAGGCTAACCATGAAAGGTCTAAAAATAATGTAGAACCGCAATTAATCCTTTGGGCTGAATATCTTTGCACACCCAAAATACATTTCAGAAACCTCATAATTAGTTAACAGATCTGGCTGGGTATATGAGCACTAGTTATCTTTTCTTTTGATATTATAGCGTATTTTCATATAATTACAGGTACCATTTCTGGGCTATAATTCTGAACATCCATACTGAGTTTTTAACTAAGCTGAAAAGTTTTGAGTGCTTTTGTACAGTCCAATCTTACTTGCTAATGAGATCGAATTTATAAAATTCACACTTTTTAACTAAAATGTCATTTTATTTTATTTTTTTACAAAATCCCACATAATGAAATGCCTCTGGCTCGTGGAGGTTTGTAAATCGTGATGTGGGTGGTATTATGCCGCATGGAGTATACTTGTTACATTTGTATGGCATGATAATCCTTGGACTTGTATAATGCATAAATATTAATGTTTTTGTAGCACGGATATTCAGTGCACTGCACAAAATACAGGGGTGTATTGATCTGTATACATTTCAGCTAAGCATTGATTTAGCGTATAATGTGCACAGTTATTGATCTATACAAGATGCACAAAACACTTAGCTCAGCTTATACTACATGTACAGTACATATACAGTATATCCGTCTCCAACCAAGATCATGAATTTTAACATTAACAAAATTGCTTTTAACACATTTAGACCCACAGTTGCGTTTACGTTTAGAACAGTCAATACAAATGCAATGTATACCCGGACCGTCAGCTAGGTTAGAGTACACACACCCTCAATTAGTTTCAAAATTATAACCTGCGCATCCAGGTTTCTACCACAAAATAAATTACTGTAACCAAATCCAGGAGTAATATGAGGCATTTAATTAAAGTTTCCTTATATTATGCAACGTGTTTGTGCAATGATGATTAGTTTGCACTTTGATATGGCAGGGGGTGTGTTGACGGACATTCAAAATTAGATTTTTTTCTTCCTTGGTGCAAAATCTAAACATGATGAAAAATAGTTAAACTGGAGTAAAGAATCTGATTATTTTGTTTATTATTATTGTTCTTATTATTATTATTGTTTATTATTTTATTTATTATTTTTTATTATTATTATTATTATTATTATTATTATTATTATTATTATGCTTTTTTAAGTGCCCTGCATAGATAGCTGGTCATGATACAGTATCCAGCACTGGACTAGGGCACGGGACCAAATTGTCAGTGAAACCTCAATTAGTAGCATCATTCTTATTTATTATCATGATTATCACCTTTTATTTATATAATGCCAGCAATTTACACAGCTCTTCTGACAGTACACACATTAAAAGGGTGTGAAAAAAAGTAACTAACAGATTAAGACGAAATGTTACAGTGAAGAGGTCGCTGCTCACAAGCTTACAATCTATTCTTCCTTATTCTTCTTATTCTTCATTACAATGGCATAGGCAAAGCGAAATAAGACATTTAGTTATACTCAGTCTCTAAGTGTAACGGTGTCTGGCTGCTTATGTGACCCCTGTGACTAGTAGCCTTCAACAGAATAAATCTTTCTTGCTTGGTTGTCATTGCAAGTAGAAGCTAAACTGCTTTATAACATCACATGGACAGATTTTCTGCAACCCAGACCACCAAGCATTTTACTTGTGCAGACAGTTCAACTATATATTTTAACACTAAGCTGAACGCCACCTTATTACACTCATGGAAAAATCCTTTAATACCTGTGACAAAGCAGTCTCGAAAGCCGCTGCCCAAGAAAGAGAGATATAGCACATGGGTTTATCCTTATACTGGAAGCAAATATATGTACTGGATCGTCCAGATATCAGTGTCCTAAAAAATGAGTGTTGGCCATGCATTTCCTGATAGAGTTGTCTTTATTAAAGCGGACATGTAGCCCATGGAATTGCACAGCTAAGTGGAAGGGGCCTTGACTAGATGAGGAGGTGGTCTTAGGATAATGGGGTTTAGGGACATTGATTAAGGGATTTTGAGAGGTCCTGTATAAATAGGTCTCTCCATTTTGTAACTGTTACTCCTAACCAGAACATGGTGTGATAAAGGTGCTCTTTCATGGTTGATTTTATTGTTGAGGTTATTGGTGGTGTTATATGTATGAGAAGGGGCAGGGCTGGTGCAAGGATTTTTGCCACCCTAGGCAACATAAAACATAATTTTGCTGCCCCCTGGCTCCACCCCCACAAGCCCCCCCAACTGGCTGACTCGCTCCCACTCCTCCCCATAGTGACCCGCGAGCCGTGGCCGCACTTCTAATGAATGACCGCAACCGGTGGTTCACGGCTGCAGGCTGCCAGCGCCCCCTCCAAGTAGGCCTACTTTGCCTATAGGTGGCGCCGGCCCTGAGAAAGGGGGTGTCATTGGCAGGGGGATGGTTGGAAAACAATGGGTAAATGTATGCACTTTTGGTGGCAATTCTTGCCACCACTTTGTTGTGGTTTTGTTTCCTATGCATATTAAAATATGTGGCCAATGTGTTGTGTCCGTGCGTTTATTTGTGTGGGGGTTATGGTATTGGGAATCCAAGCTCATGAAATCGATGATCCCTCAGTCATGCAGTCTTCCCTGCTTGCTAAATAAAGCCTTATGAACAGGTCCGACACATAGGAGCCAACATGACTGAAATCTACAGGCTGGTCCTTGGTTGTTTCTAAAAGTGAATTACATTCTCGGCTTTGTGTAAATATACGGTATAACATTTTGAGGATAACGTTGCCAAACAAAATGCAGCTAATACCGTTATAATCATGTTTGATCATTGTGTGATTGAGCATTAAAACAATATAGCCCTGAGCTAACTGATTTTGTCACTGCAACAAAATCACAAGTAGCAGGCCGAACGTGTATGTGGCTTAATCCATTAGCAAAGCCAAAACTCTCACTAAACCTTCCAGCACACACAGAAGGGCGAAATTCACGCTTAAGCAATGGCTACTGTGGCCCATGTCAGAACACAGCCACACAGACATCGCTGATTACATGTTTTACAAAGTAGTTATACATTGCATTTGTGTCTTTAGCAGTTTTGTAGTGGTATGGGATGTAATTGCATTGGCAACGTCGACATTGAGATTATTTTCCATTAAGAAAATGTCTGTTACAGTTCACATGTGTAATGCAGTTCTACCAACAGATAACTGGGTCTCTATTTTCTTTTTCCTTAAACCATTTGTATTAGACGTAATAATAATTTAGCATATTTCAATTTATTATTATTTCAATTATTTGGTTAGCTATCACTTTGTTTTTTCAACCAGTGAAAGTTTTGGAAGCATTTTGGAAGCAAGGAAATAAAATGGCTGAAGATGGCAAAACTAACATAACAAGTTCCTTCCCTGTCGTCATATCCCTTCTCCTGTGTCACAAAAGCGGTTTGGGTCAATTAAGGTCCACCAAAGGGCAGTAGTAAATTAAAAGCAGGGGAGGAATAACATGATTTTTATATATTCATGGGATATTTTATATTAAAGTACCTTTTCACCTGTCTATCTGGAGAATTGTAAGGTGACTCCTTGGAGCTAATCCTGCCGTGCCTCTTTACATAGTCTTACATATATTCAGGTCATTGAGATACAAACTAAATCTCCATGTAGAAGCAAATGATATACAACAGTTACTCAATAAAACATCAGACATACTGTGCAAATAGGATTTTATATTATATTTATATTTTACAGAATAATTTCGCAGCCTGTTGGACTCCTACTGTTCTGCTTTGACACATTTTGAGACAACAACACAACTGGTGTCTTTTGGTAATTAGACAATAGAAGATTTCACCAAGGTGTTTTGCCTCTTGGTGAACTAACTCCATACCATCCCCCTGTCCCCCAGGTTTCCATCACCTTAAATGCTTAATTTAGGGGAAAAAAGACAATCTTCATAAGGAGTAGTCATACATTGTTAGGTGATTAATTTACAGATTTTAACTTTATTGGCTTTGGAAACTTTTCAAGATCATTCTTCAGCAATGACTCATCCTTTTCCCCTAAGAATTGAGGTCGTAGAGCCAGCCCTGATGCACTCATGGTAGTCATCTAAAAAATAAATTATGGTTTTGCCTCTGCCAAAGTAGCAAAAAAATACACTCTGTAAAAGGTGTCGTAAAGGACAGCAATCATTTCATAAATGTACCTAACACCTAAGTTTTGAATTTAAATTCTTAACAGTTTTTCCTTTATAATAAAGGTGACTTTTTTATACAAGCCAAATTCATATACAACATAATGATTCAATCTTTAGCTTAGAAATTGAACTTTGCAGGCTCGGAGGGAATGGACTTAATGGATCAGTGATTTTGAAAAGGCAGTAACCTTCTTTGCTTCCAAATATTTCCAGTGACGGCCTTGTTAATGTCAATTATAGGATAGCTGTGGGATATTTGTTCTGAAATTATTGTTAGAGTATTTAAATCATGCACCGAGAGGTTTCTTAATACCCAAAGTGTGAAGGAATACGTGAAGGAAAACTACTTAACTGAGATAAACGTAGACGTAACAGCTCCATAAAACTCTAACACATTTTTATCCATTTATTAACTATGTTAAATATATTCTAGTTGCTTATTGAACAACGGTAGGACTGGGACAAGAACAAAATTATCAAGTCTGGGGTATGGAACCAGTGCGTTTCTTTAGTAAATTACATGCAGTGAAGACATATCCTTCATCTTAACCTTTTTCAATAAATCATGACTCCTAGATACTGTTCAAGCAGACTTCTAATGTTTATGAAGAATTCACAAAAACATTTTCTTTCACTAGACAGTTAGTTGTAGGTGAGTTTTGGCAAGTTGAAACATTTCATCTCACTATTTTAATTTTTGAAGGGTTCTTCCAAGTGGGCCAGATTAACAATGAGGCTAATGCAGAAGAAGCTCCAAGCCCATGTCTCTTTACTAGGCCCATTAGCTCAACATCAGCCACACAACCTAATTTTTCATGGTATATAAAATATCACCAATAATGTAGGCTAGTAAGACTGATGGTGGGGAGGCAGTAGGGTACTTATTGAAGGGGAGACAGTTTGATCCAAAACCTTCCGTCCCTCTTTTCTCCCTGGATATCCCTCTTTTCTAGCATCTGAGTTTGCCGGATATGAATGCATATCAGAGTTGAATGGTCCAACAGGAAATGTGTATTTTAAATGTATATTTTAAATAAAATACACTAGTCTTATTTTTAATTATGGATTATATAAATCGCTATCAAAGAGAGCTGTAATAGGTCACAAAGTCACATAACTTTTTCAGTAAAGCCCCAACCCCTAGCCAAGCCTTAAACCACAGCTTGTAAAATCAAAGTGTTCCTCTTCAACCATTTGAAATGTTGGGAGATATGAAATCGGTATTTCACCTCAGGCTATCTCACTTATAACTCAGTGCTTAGTAAATAAACCATAGAGTAGAAGAAACAGGAAGTGCGATCGGGTGAAGCATTTAAGTTGGTTAATATGAGCATTATTTGGCACATCCTTAGAGACTAACCAATACTCAGAGGTTACCCTCCAGACCAAGCAAACAATAAGCTCAGAGGACACCTGTACACACAATTCAAAAATCTGCCAATATTAAAATAATCCATTACGCAAATTGTACCTAGTGCACAGGGCTGGAGTGGCCAAGGCACTACAAGGCCAACTGCTGCCAATTGGCATACGTGAGGCCAATACGTGAGGCCTGCCAACACAATGTTGTTGTTTAGTGAAACCTTCCATTGGTTACTATGGTATTACTATATTAGAAACTTTACACCACAATTGCTCATTATACAAATCATTATGGAGGGCCATCTCCTAACCCCAATGCTGAAAATGTTGAAGCACCTAATCTAATAACTTGAACTGTCATTTAAGTAATTGAACAGTGCTTCACATAGACATGGTTTGTGGCCAGGAGAGATACAGGGGCAGTGGAGCAGGCCTAATTTGCTTTACTGAATCCAGAGGAAAAGAATGGGGCATGACTAACCTTTTAACTGATACTGGCTAACTAGCCTGTTATAAAAGCTTTATATGATTTAATTACACTTTAGTGCTGAACCTCTAACTACGAAATGCATCGGAAGTAATTGTGCTTCCAATACTTGTGTGCACGTACTATCTAATTCACTGACTGTGATCCTATAATGTCAAAGGAAGGCCTGCACGTCTCGTAAAAAAAATAAAAACCTCTGCTTAGTATTAAAAAAATAATCGGACAGTTAAGCAAACCCCAGTTTGCCGCACAGCTAGGTTTATGGCAGTTTTAAATAAACCTGACAAAAATAATATCAATTATGAATTTACCAGGCATTAGGAAAAGAGCTAAAACAAACAAAAGCTGGTAATATTGACTGAACGATAAATCTTTTGTGTGCGGGGCCTTGAACTCTCTTAGAAGGACATGCATGGCAAATAAAGCCGCGTGCGCAGGGTGCTTAGTGTTCGTCAGAAAAAAAACACTTTCGATATCTGTCATCTAATTTAAATTATGATGACTTCAGCATCAGTTAACAGAATATCTTCGCTGGGGGAACACTCAGGAGCAAGGAGAGAAAGCAATCCAATCTGGTGGAAAAAATAAAGATATCCATGATAGGATGTTAAATAAAACATTGTGCCTTCTCAGCAGGTAGCTGCCTTTTTACTACTCCCCGGTGGATTGGTCTGTAGGTAAACTTGCATCTTTTGCTTGCTGACAGATGACCCCTTGATATTTTAAGTGCTTGAAGCTCATAGACCTCTCGATGACATACTTTGTGCTAGATTCACATCTACTTGCTATCATCATACCGAATACTATATATCACTATAGGCTATGCTACAGGGAGCCATCATAAAAAACTATTTATGTTTATCAGTCCCTTCTAGCTCTGGATAATATCGGTGGCAGGAGATGAAAACCGAGTTACTTTCCTGAATTCTACGGAGAAACGTAACTTCTGCATTATTTTGCCAGAAGACCCGCCTAGTATGTGAGGTTTTATTAGTGCATTTGTTTTATGTGCCTTACGTTTGATACTTTTTATGGGATTATGGGCTTTCCATTTCAATTTATTTTACAAATGGATATCTTGATGGAAATTCTGCCATTCTTTAACGGGACAACACCGGGGAGAAAAAAAAAATGTGATAACGCAAGTTTGGAATTTATATCACATTAAGAGGCACTTTTATGATAAATGTCACATACAAATAACTTTTGTTCAATTATTATTTTAGATTGTTATTTTTTTTAATTTAGATCAATTTCTATGGTAACCAAGTAGCTTGCATAATTCTATTTATCTAATGATCTGTTCTCAGAGTAAAATCATTTAGCCGCCAAAGCTGTTAGCGTACGTTTATTTTTTTTTGTTTACAAAATAATTATTTTGGGATCATTAGTCAGAGAGAAAGAGAGAAAAAAAAAGCTAAGAAGCTAATATACTCTAATGTGCTTGACAATAAATGTTTTATATTCAGGCAAACCAGGAAAAAAAACGCTCTGTGATTAGTTATGTGATTAGATGAACTGTACTTTTCCATTTTAATAATCAAAATAATCAAACCTGAGAAACAACTTGAGATGAATACAATTCTTTTCCTTAATAGATCACAATTGAAAAGGCAGCATGCCTCATTATACAGTAATGGTTTATTGTAAATCTATGTTGTATTAAGGCACGTTTTAATTAATGCATTTAATAATTTGCGTGGGGCAAGCATTGTGACATTAGCAAAGGGGAGGGATTTTAGAATAAATTGCCCAATATCTCTTTTAACTTTGAAAACCATAGCAACAAAATATATAATTTTTACATAAACAAAATTTATTAACATATTATAGTACCTATAATAAATGAAAATAGTAAAAATATTTATTATATTATATATTATATTATTATATTATTTCTTATTCATTCCCTAGAGATAGAGAAAGATTCAGGGAGCATAGTGATAATTTGCAATTAAATCAAGAAATCTGTAACTGTTAAAGAGACTGTCCAGTATCCCAGGTATGCTCCTGATGTACATCAAGGAACTTTGAAAGTATGTTTATATGCACTTAATATAAAACTGCAAAAATAAAAATGTATGATGTATCTTGAGGGGAAGCTGCAGTTCTAGAGCTCCATGCCATGGTCTCCATCGCAGTTCAATGTTTCTCACCACTGATTGGCTTACTGAGCACTGACTGGCCATAAGCATTGCATGTGGCCGCAGATGGTTTTGTCAGTTTTCAACAGAGAAACCATGACAATGTAAAGGGATCACTCAGCTATCGTGTGCCTTAAACATACATTTTGGATTTTATGGGGGGGTTTTTTGGGAGGGGGGGTTGAGTCATTCATTTGAGTCTGAAAAAGTGACAAGTTAAACCCTTATGTCTAGGATTTCATGAAACCACACCATCAAAATGTTGCTTTGAATTTAATATCACTTGAAAAAAAAGAAACTGAGGTTATAACACATGAAGAATATAACATTCAAGAATATTTAATCATCGGACAATCCAAAAAGAACAATGAGTTCTTGGCACATTTCATAGCTGCTTTAAGGCAAAAAAAAAACCCATAAAAAATCTTTCTGATACTATGTGATCAGCATTTAGATAACCAACTAATTATGTTTTCCTCTCCTTGCAGAAAAGGTTTTGCTACGCCATTTAGACTCCTCTACCCCTAGAAGGACACGCTCCTGATTAATGTTGCTGACGCATTAGTAATATATATATAGAATTTCATTTGAGATGGATCTTGGGTACTTTCAGTTCTAATGTGATGAAATTTAATTACTAAGCAAAACAGTATAAGTCATCTGCAATCCCTTTTGCGTAAATACACAAAGCGTTCAATACTAATGATTTTCATACCTTGAACCTTATTACGACAAGAAATTTGTAAAATAGAATCATAATACCGGATGTTGAACTGTAGACAGTAGGCATTCACCTTACATGTGGTCGATTAAAGATGAAGTGAAATGTTAAAGTATAGGATAGAAGTTAAAAAACTTTTTTTTTTGTTTAACAGTACTGCTTCTTCTAGCGAGTAGCTTTACAATGGACAGGGCTAGCCTACTGTATAGGTGGGCTCCGCATGTATGGATGTGGGGATTCCTGTACTAGGGACAGGGCTGGCCACACGCAGCGGCAGGGTTAGCTCGAGAGGGCATGGCCAACCCCTACTTCCTATGCCAGGTGAAAGTGACCAGGAGACCCTGGGCAGCAAAAAGCTAAAGAGTTCCTAGGTATGATGAAGAAGGTACGGTACATGTTCCCGCTTCAGGTACATTAGTGAGCTTAACAGCTTAATCTTCAGATCATTAAAGAACACAATGGGTTTTATGCACTAAATTGGGAGTTTGCTAATCAGTTGTGTTATTAACTAGCCAACTTTGCAATGTATTATGGAGAGATAGAGCTGGCTCTGTATAACATCTTTACATTAAAAAAAAACTCCCCATATTAACTAGGTTTCACCATTGTTGGTACTTCTAAATGTTTAACATGGAGTCGGGAACTTGAGTCAGCAGCTGTCTTCCAATGTTGCCTGCAACCATAGTGAATAAACCCCTATTGTATTAACAGTTTAAGAAATGATTAGACAGTTTTATTATAGTGTTATAGCCTTACTATTCTCAGCCGAAGAGACCGTACGCGCAAACCGAACATGCCATATGGTATGTTACAAATGTTACCACAATGAACAATGAACCCTTTGCTCAACTGATTAATCTGCGGCAATAACATATGTCTTGTAACTTCTCTAAATGTCTTTCACATAGAACTAGTAGCTTCTGTAACACAGGGCAGGACTTCAGTCTAACACATGTGTATGTTCTGAGTGATCTAGGCTGTGGTGTATATATATATATATTTTTTTTATTTGTTGTCGCAGTGTGTTACTTTATAGCTGTACCTACACACTAGAGGACTGCATTGGGAGGCGGGTCCCGCCAAGAAACTTGCGGGCGGTTTTGCTGGGGTTGCGGGCAGGAGCGGGCCGTCAGGCACTGTACCTGCGGGTCCCGGTAATCCCTCGCAGTCCCGCAAGGCTGCCTTCTCGCTGCTTCCTTACAGTGTCTCCTATCTTGCTCTGCCCAGGAACAAAACGGAGTCATGTGATCTGATGTCACTTCCTGTGACTCCGCCTTATTCCTGGGTGGAGCAAGAGAAGAGACACTGTGATTGAACAACTCGAGGGCAGCCTTGCGGGACTTCGTGGGAAATCAGGTAAGGAGGCGGGCGTGATTGGCCACAAATGTGGCGGGAGCGGGCGGGATTGGCCACAAATGTGGCGGGAGCAGAACACCCACAAAGCGGGAGTGGGCGGGAGCGGGATTAAAAACAGCGGGAGCGGGATTAAAAAAGCAGTCCCGCGCAGGGCTCTGCTACACACCTTATCCATATCATTTCATCGTTCAATTTGCTGTGTTTGTCAGTTCAGAAATATTTTAATTAATTTCAAAGCCGCGGCCTCCTTGCATCGCAACAGAATGCACCAAACATGACAGGTTATTTTAAAAAGCAGTTGAATATTCAAGTAAAAGCAATATATGTTCCGAAGCCATGACTGTAAACGATATTACTTCCTTGTAGCCTAGTGTTGAAATTGGCATTACAATATACGTCACTATGTAGGACTTCTGGAATGAGTTGTCTTGTAGAAGTAGACATTATTACTTCTAGGAGTGACACTGAGTACTGTAAGTGAGTAGAGGCCAATGTTCCAGTTATGGTCTTGCCTGGACAGATAATAGGACCTTCTGGATTGTTGTAACAGTTATCTATTCCTTCTAACATTTATTTGTGGTGTGCACCTCACAGGGTAGAGCTAAAATGCTCTGCGTGTAGTCATTTCTATTTTTCAATATCGTGATAGTGAAAACTGCGTTCAGAACACAAATAACTGTCAGAAACAGAGAAAGAAGCAATGAGACAAAAAAAAAGTCAAACATGATTTTTCTGCGTTGCTGTGCTTTGGAATTGAAAGACCTACAAGAGATACAAAGCGACTGACACATAATGTTCACTTTGCTCTTTAGAAAGTATTTTGTCTAAAAGAGAAAAAAAAATGAAATGTCGGTAGGAAAATAAAAAAAAAAAAATTCTACACAGATCTTATTGAATGGGTCTGCTTTTTTGATCGAGTAAAGATAATATTTTATTTAAAAGATGCATATTTCATAGGAAAATATATGTAATATTGGGGAAAGTGGTTTTAGTATGGCAGAGGAGAGAATTTAAGAAACGATCCCTCTGATCTGAATGTTTTCCCTCTTTCTACGGATTTTCGATGTCTGCATTTTGTTGCATGGAAAGAAGCAATCCGTTATGGAATGCTGCCTGCCCCTTACTTCTACTTTTAATCAGATCGTTTAACTCACATTGTTTACAAGCGGAAATTAAGTAGATAAACAGGGCTTTATTGGCATTGCCATAAAGAATAATTTTAATGTGCTGTTTGAGCAAGTCCCCCAAAATATCACATGCCTCCCGACAACGGCAGCCTTCAGGACAAAAGTTTATTGGGGGGGGCAAAGTTTTCATTAATTCTAAACTAGCTTACTATGTACAGCACTGTATTTAAGGCTCAACGGAAAATATTTTTTCTCCAGGAGACTTTCCCTTTAAAACCATACTGCACTTTGTAAATTGTCATTTTTGCACCTAGAAATTCTCAGACCTCAGGCTGCATTTTATCTTGATATGGACACTTTCTCTCTCGTGATTTACACTCAATCACTTTCTTACATGTGCTAAAAAGTGATTGCCTTGAAAGTCTTGAATTAATGATACATTTATGTCTTGCCATCTGATAAAAAAAAGGATCTTAAATCCTAACTTATTTTTTTTTAATTTCTCCTTGAAAATTAACCGTTTATGTCCCATTCTGTCTAATGTGTTTCAGACGGCTTTTTACAGGAAGAAATCCAAGGCCTTGTCAGTTCTGCAGTTTATCAAGGAATTGTCTCTCCGTTACTATGGTAAAAGAGCTTAAATATATGATGTGGTGTTTTGCGTCCGTCAGCTTTTATCTAAGATCCAAATTCAGCAGTGCGGCTGGCAACAAGCTTCCTCTAAATATTTATAATGGTGAAATAGCAGTCTCAATACAACTGTAAATATATTATTCATTGGTTTAGAAATAAAATTTAATGGGAACGGATAAATTTTCTTTTATGTATCTTTTTAGATTTTTGAGATTTCTGTGCATACGTTTCTCACCAAGTGAGGAAGGGTAAAGGTGTCATGATGGGACCTCGTCAATGATTTGACTCAATCAGACCAGATGTTCTCGGCAGGTCACTTATTCTCTTTAGAAATTAGAATTATGTTTAAAGGCACTTTCAAAAATGTTCACTAAGGGTTTCAGGAACTCCTGATTGTATTTTTTATTGGCATTCAACTGTCAGGTCTAAAATATCCTGATGCCTTCAACGTCATTACCTGGAAGGGCTTACAGAGCTTCTGCACCGTTTGCATCCACCATCCTTGTAATACCTCTATAGAATCGCCAGAAACAATTTAAATGATATTAATACATATTTGTAACATCTAATACAAGTACATATATACGTTTTAAGCCCTTTGAATCTATATTACGTACACCCAATGGAAACTAGTACAGTTAGCATAACAACAGCCTTTATCCTGGGAACTCAATTCGCTTGGTTTGTAAAACTTTGTGACTCTGTGGGTTTGTGAAATCCATGTGCAACGCATTAAAGGACCTGTGTTTATTTTAAGAATTGGTTATTTTTAAAAATGAATGTCTTAAGAAATAAATGGAGAAGTAAAAAAAAAAAAAAGATGAAAAATACAGGATTTTACAAAGAAAGCTATTATTGTCTGTAAGGAGCATAACTACTTATCTGCCTGCAAGAACCTGATCCCATTCTGTGCTCGTTTTAGAACAGTTTTTTCATGTTTGATCCTATGTCAGACTACTTATTATGCCTTGCTCCAGGGCCCTCTTGTTCAGTTAGATGAATGATGGGGTAATGTTGGAAGTTACAAGCAAAATTACTAAGCATTGTCACTATGCATTTAACTTTAACACCAGTCTGACTCACGTCCTCCATGTCTACTTCGTGTTCCCTACTGTCTACCCTCTTTTTCTCTTCCCTCTCCATTATTCAACAATGGTCTTTTAATAAGTACACGGAATCTTCTAGCTCTCTTTCCTTTTTGTGCTCATGTCTCATTCCAAATGATCCCTAGTCTTAGTTCTTATATACATATTACACAACATGATCGTCAATTGTGTTAATATTTAAAAATCTAACTTTCTGTTGTAGTGCATGTGGAAGCTATCATCTTGCTGGTATATGATATATATTTTATTTGCTGCCTCACCCAAAATACTGATTGTTGGATGCATCGGTTATCTTATTCCTACATGATTGCTGAATTTTTGGCTCCTTGCATGGGCTATCATCATTATTTATATAGAAAAGAGTCATGGAGAAAAAACACACCCGCTATTAATGCATTTTGTATGCAAAATGCATTTCTAAAAACAGTTATTTTTATTTTAGACGTGTGGTAGACTCTGCCAAAAAAACAGAAAATGAGATTTGATAATGATGACCGTGATTAACGTTTTCATCTGAATCCACAAACAGCGCCTTTATGGCACAGACTCATTTATTGCTTTTATTTTATGGGCAGGCTCTGCCAATTTCCTGCAGATGCAGCCGCAAAACATGAGCCAGGACCTACCAGGCTTCCACTGTCGGATCACATGATGTCGCGCCACGTGACTCCACTGAGCTGCTGCCAGCCAATAAGAAAAGCAGCTGCTGGACACATGACCCGACTCTATTGAGACAGTTTCTGGCCACAAAGATTGGCCATGTATAGAGCCAGCAAGTGAAACACTAGGTGCTAGGTGCAAATTTAATTCCATTGAGGCAACTAAGCAAAACATGCAATCACGACAATACAATAAGTAAGCCTTAGCCTGTGTGTGCTTGGCTGATTGTATACTGACTCACTGCTTGTCTTCAAGAGACATGGATGACTCAGTGGCCAAGGCACTTAAATCCCAATAACAGTGATTTTCATCACAGAAACACAGGGTTGGCAACCCCATTTTCCTTTTAGGCACAAGCTAGCAGAACAGCTGAAGGACATCAATGTCTTTCACAGCAAACTGAGCACAGCGCCCTGTTAGGAATGTATATGCTTCAAGCCTCCGCATACATGCAAGATCAATAGGATTTATTTACTAAAGTAAATTGAGGGGGAATACAAACATTTCGGCTTGCCTACTTCACTATTACATTTTTCTGGCAAGAAGGGCCATTTTGGCCCTGTGTATGTGCCCTTGATTGCTTTACCATTTAACCCCTTAAGGACAATGGGCGGTCCCTAAACCCATTGAAAACAATGCATTTTGAGCCCGTACATGTACAGGCTTTGTCATTAAGGGGTTAATGCTGAATAACATGCCTAAAAAGTCATCAGCTTAAAATGTACTAAAAGTTTGCACACCCCACTGAACTGCTTAGGTGGGGTTGTATCAACTCAGCTCTAAATAGTCTTAATTTAACAAGGTTTTCACTTCTGTTATATTTAACGGTAACTGAATTGAGCCCCATGTGTTATATCTTCCATAACGCATTATACTGTACAGTACGACATATAATGTTTTTTTGATTTGAGGTGGCGCCTGTAAAAACCACATGATCAATAACAATATGTTTATAAACCACTGTCCATTACAATTTTTTTTTAAGTTTTCCAGGTGTGAGTTCAAAGTGAAATGAAATACAACTATAACTCCAGAGGATACGATATGTAATAGACATATTCTGTGCACCAGCACCAAAAATCTAATGGCAAAATTGTATTTTCGGGTTAACAAAATTGCACAGCTTAGTATTAGTTACTACTACTTATAGATTCTCCATACTTTACATGAGATAATTGCTTACATACAATTTGGCAGATACATCCTTTAGAAACCTTACCTTGCCAACGTACTGGTAATCAGAACCAGTATATTCTTCAAGAAGGAAAAATTGATTCCACATCCAGCTTCTTTTTGATCGGCTCTTCTCCATTTCATTTTGGTCTGGGATTTGATGGTCCTCCTCTGTTATGGGTTGGGTGCTGGTAGTAGTCCTTTCCGGCAGTGGAGTTGCAAAGCCTCTCTGGGAATGATTAACCCAGACCAAAAGCAATAGCCAAAATCCGAAAGTCCTCATGGTGTAGTTAGAAAATGTTGACCACGACTCATGTATGTGCGGATCGTTCTTTTTAATTCACAAACTGTGTTTCTCCAGTGGTGGTGGCATCAGTTTAGGTCCATTTCCAGATTCCAGCCATTCAGTTGGTATCTGCTAAAAAATTCAAAGGAGAACGTTGTCACCCAATAATAAGAAAAACAAACCTTTGACACAGAAACACTGTTAAAATAAAATTAGACGTTGGATTGATGTTGCGCCGTACCAGTTGATTTTATGGAACTCATAGCTTGTAATGGTAAAAATTCCTCTGAGCCACAGTCTGATGTATAGTCTCATTTTGTGATGTATCTCTGGGTATTAGGGATAATTTTACAGCGTGGAGTCTGTTAGTACTTGTAAAAGAAAATAATTGGCACTTGTGATATAAAGAAGTTTTGTTGGAGCCTGTCTGTGTCAATTTAATGAGAAGTTATCAGCAATTTTTATTTTTTAGCACTTTCAAAAATGTGAAGGCCCCATTAGAGTTTTAGAACTAATTAAGGAAAAGCATATACAGACGCTGTTGACTTAAAATTAATGGATGCTGGGGCATATGTTGCCTTTATGTTCCTGCCAGCCCTTCAGGGCAGAATAGCAACACGCTAAGGAGCTGCTTTATAGTATTAAACATTCACCAGTCTGGGTGTTATAAGGCGTATTTAAAAATCTTAACCTTCTTTTTATGGTATAGAACATTGTGAAAATCCACGGTAACTACACAAGTGAAATAACCAGGTTGATCAATGCCTCTACATTTTTTACAAATAGAATAATATTCAACCACTCAATTTTAGTAATGAATCACCTGCCAGCTCTGGACTCGTACGTTTCTACATTATTTAATGTATTACTAGAACAAGACCGAATCCATACAGAAAGTTAGCATTATATAAAATAATCGAAAAGTCTCTAGATGTAGAATGTAAAGGATCCCCGCATTCCAGTTGCACTAATAATCATGGTTTTCAACCTGTCACCCAGCTGCAGGGTCATCCGAAATCTGCCAAAGTTGGAAGACCTGAAACGTGTGATTGTCTACAGCACTGCAATCTTCCACTCTTCTCCTTGTGTTGCCATCGCATCCTCACTCTCTCTGCCCTATTAGAAGCACCATGACATTAATACATGCCGTTCTATTCTCCTAGGTGCAATTACAGGAAAAAGAAGACAGTACGATCTGCATGCACTAGTAAATCAGTAAGCCATATCGCGCATGCTAGAGCCATAGTTACAGTGCTAGCTGTCGCGCTCAAACACACGCAAATTATATATATACTATATATACATATACATTTATACACACATACTGTATATGTACTATATATAATATAGGGTGTGTGTGGATATACAATAAGTGCAGCAGTCAACACTGACACTGCTGTTTAAAATATATATATATATACATGATATATACATATAGAATATACACACACATACTACACTGTGTAACGATCATATATATATATATATATATATATATATAATAAAACCCTTTTAACACACTCCCACAAAGCAGTAATTTATAAGAACTAATTAAACTTACTTTTTCTAGGTACCCTATTTATGTGCAGGCACCGCTGTGACATGTGGCCTCAGCTTTTAAACAACCTTGCAATTTAATGCTGGCAAAGGTAAAGAGTGTCAAGTGCCTGCCCAAGCGATTGGAAAATGAGACAGTACACAGGGGTTACCGTATCCACAGGAACCGCGCACAGTCCTATTAGACGCTACCAATTAATGGCTATGACAGAAGCCACTGCAACCGTGCTTGTATTTCCAGCACAGAAACATGTAGTTAAGCAGTTCCCAAGAAAACATCTGCTTTTTATTTCATTAGGATGCAACTAATCAGCTACCGCTTTCTGCCAACTACAGCAAGCTTTATAATTAGTTACTCGCATTATTGTTACTGCTCCTTAATGTCCATTTACAAACTATCTTGAAACATATTCAAGTGGCCTGCTTGCTTTGTTTAGACAACGAAGGGGGCTGCAATATAATATGCTATGAAAAAAAATAAAAGGAAAAAATATGCATTAGCATTTTATAGAGAAAATGATAACAATCTAATTACTAATACAAGCTACTTGCGGCGTTGAATTGTGATGGCATCATTGCCACTCTATTTACCATCTAATTGCAATGACATTAAAGGTTGTCGTTGGACTACAATACCTATCATCCTTTGTTGTTGTGACTATCTTATCTTAACAACCTGTAATAAATGCAAGAGTAATCCCATGTATCAACTCTTATGGTGTTAATTTATTTAACCCCTTCACGAAAAAGCCGTGTATGGGGTCACACTGCATTGTCATTAATTGGTTGTCCTTAAGGGGTTAAAACAGTTAAAACAGCCGTGGCTGAAGAATATAAAAGCCTTAGCGGTCAAAGGCTCTTGCTTAAAAACGCAAACATACGGTTACCGTTACACAATGTACTAAACTTATTTAAGTTAAAAGAGGCAGACTGCGCATTTCTAATTAACTACTGGTCCACACTAAGGCGAGATATGGGAAATAACATTATATTTATATTCCTAATCAAATCGGTATGAAAGAAGTGTGCTGAAAGCTCAACTCTGTTCATTTCGCTGTAAAGTTATTGAGCAATAATTATATATAAACCATTTCAGGAACACTGGCTCAATTATAAATTCAAGCACTTTATAGGTTAATAAATCTTGTTAATTTACTTGTCCCATTCACTTGCAGGTACTGTTAACACACTGCTAAATATACAATAGCAGGAATATGAAAAATCAATATTAATATCTCTGCAATGAAAATGAATGAGTGTGCAGTGTTGGAGCCCCATGTAGATTAGAGACCTACATTAAATAGGAATATATCCAGATTCTTTGGATCATTAGGTTACGCTATTATAATGGGTGCACTAAAAGCCTCTGGTTTTCTTTACAGCTACCTCTTTACCCCACACACAATCAACGCACAAAAAGGCGATATGGGCAAGTGCCAAAAAAAAAAACAGAACTACGAAGAAGAAAAAACAGGCCATCATCTCCCTGAGCGACCCTCTTTGCTCTCCTGGCATCTCCTCTTGGAACCAAGGACATTATAATTAGCTGGAAGTTAAGCATTAATAAAAGAGTTAGTTTGGGTAGTGGATAGTAAGGCTTGAATATCTTGGGTAGTGCAGGAGTTAGTTTCACTGCAGAGCTTTAATCTTGGTGATTGGTATCACATCTGGTTCCAGAAGTGAATGGAAAAACAAGGGGGTGGAGGTGCATTGCGTAGAGGCAGCTCAAGACTGTCTCTGCCCTTGCAGTCACTGAAAAAGCTGTCCTTCTTGCCCTGTTGAAGTCATAGCCCTGATAACTTGTTCTACATCGGCAGAGATCGCTAAGTGCTGGCCTTCCCCATTGAGAGGTGTCCCTGGTGGACTCACTGTCCTGTCCTGGGATTAGAAGATCTCAGGTGTTCCTAGCACAGTCCTCCACAGGTTGACCATGGTCCTGTAAGAGCCAAGCCATCTTGGGTTAAGTTCTATTATGTTTATCTATGATTGCTCTTTAGTTTGCTACTTTAGTCAGGTATCATATTTACGCTTTTCTGTTCATATTGGATGTTTTGGAAAGACATGTAACATTGACAGCCTTCTGCAACCCTGAAAATCACAATAACGTATATAAACAGCAGAAAATGTATTTATAAATAAAAATATAGAAATAAAACACGTGTATTCACTTAAACCTCACCTATGTTAACAGTAACATTTTTACTGTTGCTATATGATAGAAGTGAGGAACTTATGTCACGTTTGGCACAATTAGCAACAGAGCCAAGGTATAGTGGGCAGCAAGGTGAGTTTTTTTTTGCATTTTCCTTAAAATCCACCACACACAAATAGGAGAAGTGTTACGTTTAACAAAGGTAAGGTTTGATTAAATGTTTTATAAGATGTAATGCATCTTTAAGTAGTTGTAATCTGAACTCGGTGATGCTATGGGGATATGACATACAATCTTGATTTGACAGGAATTAACAGCTGTCTCTGTTCCCTAAAACCCACGACTCTGAGGGTCAAAGCAGAATTAATGTTTGAGAATCATACTTTTGGTTGTTTTCTGATGAGTATCTGAATTCCAAAGATGCCTTGAGACATTCTCATTGCAATGCACAATGGAAACACCACTCGCAAAACAGAAGTTATATTGTACAGTCTACAAAATAACTGATGTAAGAAAGCATCTAAAAGGTTCATGCTTGAATACACAAAAACCATAAAGTAAAATGGCTATTTTCTTTTCATTCTGCAGATTGTGTGATTATACAAATGCGATGGCAAATATATATTTTTGTATGAAATGGCTCATTGGGCAAGGGAATAGCTGGAGACCATGTGTGGCCAAGTTGCTTTGTGTCATGCTGATTTTCGAAAAACTTTGCTTTCCTCAATCAATTACATCTATGACAAAGGAAACAATACAAACATTATATATATATATATATATATATATATATATATAAATGTATATATAAATATATATATATATATATATAAAATCAACAAATATGGTACAGGGTTGCTCAATATAATAAAAAATAAATTGTGGTCTGGAGAAAGAATGTTTAGTATTTTTTTTTTTCATTTTAAATTTTGTTTCCATCACATTGAGTAAAAAAGAAAACTAAGAATAATAATGCGAAGTTTAAGCCACCATTATTATTTTATGCAGGCAACGAGCACAGTACTGATTATTGCCAACAACTTTAGTAAAACCAAACTTACTTTTGTAAAACATCTTTTATTTTGCTTCATGATATTGGCATTTTCGTTGCCTGTGTGTTGCTGGCACAAGGACACAGGTTATAATTTTGTATTCTTCAATCAATTATGATTAAGTCAAATTATTAGTTAAGAGCACATTTGTTGCATTCTGCATTATCTTTTGAAAAAAGTAATTGTATAAGCTTTTTATTTATAAATTTAGTATGATGCCTCTAAATAACAGTGTTCTTTCGTATGGGAAATATCTATTAAATCTAAGCTTTAAAAGAAGAGTAGTCATACAAAAGGTGAAAGTACCAGGTTAGCTTGTTTTAGTACACATGCATTCCATTCTTCTACATGAGGAGAAAGCAAATACATACCATTTAATAATTTGGGATCACTTAAAAGCCTCCCCTTGTATGTGAAAGGAAAGCAAATTCTGTCCATTTAATAACATAAAATGGATCAGAGATACAGTGTGGAGATTCTTCATTATGTAAATGAATGATTTTTTTTATGGAATATCTTTCTAGGCGTACAAAAGCCCTTAAACAGCAACCAACAATGGCACGCTGTGTTAGTTAACCTAAGTTTAAGTTTGAAAGACTAATGGATCATTAGAAAACCACTTTGCAATTCTGTTTACACAGCTAGAAATTCCCTTGTTTTCCATGGAAAAACAGCTAAGTGACCCCAAACTTTTGAACGTTAAGTTTTTAGCCACTGCGTGTGCTTTGCACTTAAAACACCATGCCTACAATAATTTCAAATGTTACACTTAAGTTACCTGAAAATACTGAACAAAGAGCAATCGGGGATTACTTACTCCAGAAGTCAAATTCCATGTTCTTATAGCCGTAATAACATTAATCAACATTTCACTTGTTTTACAGTACAGAAAAATCACTTTTAGAAATATTTTACTGGTCTCTGGAAGCCTATTAAGAAAAACACAATGAAACCAGTCCCTTTATAACAAAATGTATTCTAATTAGCTCATATGAGATCTTTGACATAACTAATACAGTGAACTGGTAATTTATTTCATAGGCATAACTCCGGTAGGTAGGCAGTCTTTGGCATTCTAGCTGCTGTGGCCTAAAGTTCCCTTAACGGCCCAAAAAGTCATGTATTGATGAGGGTTTAACGAGGATAATGAAAGACATAGTCCATTACATCTGGAGTTCCATTAGTTGGCTCTTCCTGGAGGGACATACTGTAGTTCAAGCAGGGAAAACACCCCAGGGGGGGGGATGAAAAAAAAAGAAATTTACTGGATTTAGACACATTTTATGGAATGACAAGTATAGACAATAACAAAGTGTTAAGGGAGGGTCAAAATGTATAAATGATTTTGTAAGGACTTCTACCGCTTAACATTTTGCTATCAAACAAGGAACAATTTTTAAAAACAAGAATAAGATTGGGGTTTTTTGTTATGGAAACTCAATAACTGTGATATATGTAGAGAAATTAGTTAACATGCCCTAAATGGCATTGATACAGCAAACAGGAACCCTGTCCCGCTGTCATGGAAAATGATTTTCCCATAAGAAAGCCAAGTGAAAACTGTCAAAGAAGTATAAAATCACCTTCCCAATTTCACTGTCAGCTAAAGATACAATTCTTGAGAGTACAAAGATGAAAAGTTGAGTACAAAAATGATTCAGATGTAATTTTAAAGAGGACTTATCAATAAACAACCAACAGAATGACCTCCTGGGTGGACCATTTTGCCACCTGCCAGGGTGGTAAGTCTTCTCCTCTAAACTTTGAACCAGAATCCAGCTTTATAAACATTCCCTGCATTCATACACAGTATTTCAATTGTGAAGACCAATTCATGGGGACATCTTTGCTTTGGTGAGTGTGACACATTTAGAAGTGGGCTCCTTAGCTACGCTTTTTACATAATCTCTATTATTTGCCACTCGTGTTATCTTTCAAAACCTATACCAGGGCTGGGCTACTCCAGTAGTATATTAAATATAGAGAATTATAAAGAAATCTGGTGAAAGTTGAGAAGACATTTCTAAAGGTGTTCTTTTGCCTTTTTTCCATTGTCTGAATCAATTAAATATGCCATTTGATCACTTAAATTAGCATTCCCAGGTTCCATTTTAATTTGTCTTGGTTTTTTTTTTAGCTATAAACTCAAACATTTTATGAAGCAAATCAACTTTTATTTGTTGGAAATTCATGTTATAGCACAAAACATCGAAAGCTGTGACTTGAAATGTTAGGCACAATTTATTTTGAGTGATGCCCCTTGGCAGATGAATGATCTGTTTCTTTTTCCACATCCAACATATCGTTATGGCTTTCCATTTCGGTCTGCCTATTTTTAAAGCAGTCAAAAAACCCATGCTAAGAAGCCATTTAATAAGCAGCAAAAGAGTCTACTAATAATGGGTTAGATACCTCTGAGGATTATGGGAAGTTCCGCTAATGCAATACTTCTGTGTCCATGTTATTAAGACGTGATAACCAACAGTCAGTCTATCTAATCATTTTCCTAGTTTGCTCTTGTTTGATAATGAAAATCCTCATCTTCTATCGGGATTCTTCATGCCCATAGACTCTAATTTAAGGTGTCTCTGAAAGAGTTGCTGTTGGGGAGAGATTCATTAATGTAGCGTAGCTGCCATCATAAATTATACTCCATTACTTTGAGTGACAGTTAATGTGTAGTTGCGGAGTGATAACGGCTGTTTCACTGCTTTGTACTATAAAGACAAATAACTCCTTTTCTACGCTGGTTTAAATCGCATTCTATATAATTTGAAGAAGTTTACCCAATGATCAAAACACTCTGCTCGATTTAACCATTGAAATGCCAGAGGGAAAAAAATCCCTAAAAGATAAAGAGGGTACTGTGTATACCTCTATAGGCATTATTGCATTTCAATAATGGTGACCCTTTGAAGAAGTATTGAATAAAAAAAAGTAAAAAAAAAATTTTGTATGGTAATTTTTTATTAATTAATTTTATATAATTGTAACATTTAAAAGTGTGATTTTCAAAATAACCCTGATATATATATATATATATATATATAGTTAAAATAAACATTGATGAATATTGGTGGACTATATTTAATTAGAGGTTATTAAGTAATCTTTTAATAGTTCCAGACAACCTTAACTATCATGATATGCATCATATCATAACATAGTGCTAAAAGAGTCCCTAGCAAAATGCAGACCAGTTGCAATCATATGCAGATCAATAAAAGATATGTGCTGATGGAGCTACAAAACCCCCTGCTCATCAAAAGAACATTCAATATACTCATAAGGCAATGGAAGTGGGAAAAATCTTTAAGGACACATACCCCACTGCCATGTTAGTTTACCTGCTGCTTTAAAGATTTGGTGCGTGTGAGTCTTTTTAAGTACTTTTCTATTAACTTAAGGGTATTCAGTTATGTAATTCGCTAGATTATTTCAAGGGCCATTTAAATGGAATAATTAGAAACCACTTCATCATACATATAGCTCAATTTATTAAAGTATACTTTGTTCAAATGGGCATGGGACAAAATGTCAGAATTATTAACACAAGAAGCTAGGGTGGCTTCAAGTTCTGCTCGGAATGTAACATATAAAATTGGGGAGAACAAAAAAGCACTGCTTACAGTTGATTATTACATATTTTGAATGGTTAGTCCCCTATGTGATCCAGTGCAGGGAGAAGTTCTATATAAGATTAATGAGACACGCAATGCAGGTAAAAAGATCAAAAGAAGGGATCTAATCACACTTTCTACACGAGGTAGCTTTCAAACCTCTTGGGTGGATATATTTAACCCCTTAAGGACAATGGGCAGTCCCTAAACCCATTGAAAACAATGCATTTTGAGCCGGTACATGTACGGGCTTTGTCATTAAGGGGTTAAAAGTAGATTGCAAGAGCAAATTTAGACCTTACAGGTTCCCTGAAAATCAGACTTAGGTCAGCCCTTCCAAATACAGAGATTGGAGATTGAATATCAGCCATCTGTGCTTTAGCATTAAGCAAGTGATATTCAAAATACAATTATAGTGTATTAATTGTATTTCACACAAATACCTCCTGCAATAATACCCTCGCAACATTTGACGTGCCTAAATCGGCACAACTCTCTCGGGGGTATGTGGCTTGAGGGGGGAGCAGGACTGGATCTGGAAGAAGTGGTGGTTAGAGGAATGGCCATCAAACTCTCTTACCTGAAGAACAGCTTCATGTGTCTCTGCTGCAGAGCTACATGAGACTCGGGATGTCCTGTGAAAACTGGGACACTTGGAAGGTATCCCAGAGAATGGAAACCTGCTACATCTGCCATATTGCTTTTTATTTTATTATTATCTTTTATTTTTATTTTTGTCAATAAGCAAATGGTAGCGACCTCTTTCAATGCCTGACATAAAGCCATGGAAGAACTATACAATTGTCAAAAATAATGAAGCCATATATATTGTTTGGATATCGTTTTCCTTCAACATACACCTGCTGTCTCCTTAAGGTCACCGTGTAGCTGAGTACACAGTTTGCATCTCCTCATCATTCTTCAACGCAGCTTTCCATTAAACCACTTAATTGTGTTTGAAAACAAATAAGAATTTGTTATACCACTCTAATCTGCTGAAAGTGTTGAGAATGCCTTTTTAATTCATTACTTTTAGAAGTCAGAAATTGATCTACAGATTATATTGCGCTAGGTTCTACTCACCAAGCAAAACATGTGCGAGGCGGCAGGTTGGCTTCTAGATTGTCGTGCATTCAAAAATGACAAAAGAATACACTACAAAATTAGAACATAACGTCTCTATAATAGATTCAATTTAAAGTGAAAAATAACTGTAAATACTTAACAGCAGCGGAATATACACAGATATAAAAATATATACTTTTCTGTCTTTTCCACTATCCTTCTCCCTGTCCATCGCATTATCTGCATCTCAATATACATATTTATTATACCTAATAAACACCTGGTTTAAAAATGATTGAAATCTGTGACCAAATGAACCCAGTTATAAAAAAATGATAAAAAGTAGCAGATGGTGTTTTATTAGCGTATGCTGTTTTGTAAATATAGTTCTTTGGGTCAGATTATTGGTGTTTTACTTGGGAAGCAGGTCACCTCTAAAATTGTGACTTTATTTTGCATGCTGAATGCTACTCGCAGATCTTTATAGACACATTATGAACCGAAGCATCTTGGCCACGACATGTTGGCATATGCACATTAGTAATAATTGGAGAGCTGGGATTGTCTGATATTTTATAACAAGCATTTTAATTAGGAACAAACAAACCTGAATTGCTTGATGTTTACCAGTGATAAACCTGGATGGAGAATGCTTCCATAGGGATAAAGAGTTGGTTATGCAATGGATATTGAAAATGTATACATAGTCATACATGAAAGAAACTGGCACTCGCTGGACAGCTTACAAATCCCTCTACCATACGCTGAGCATTTCCGATTTCCCCCACATGAAATCCTGCAACATTTTGGCAGCCATTTTGATTGGAGGAAACCCGTCAATCAAATGGTATCTCAAGGTCAAATGAGAGAGTACATCAGGGTTAAGCAACTACACGAAGTCAGAAGAGATTATACTTCCTGAAATTTGTCTGACAAATGCAGGTGCCCTTAATACATAATCATTAGAGGCTTTATGCCCAACCTTAAGTTTAGCCCTGAGGTCCCAAAAGCGTATGTAACTGTATATCTTTTTATATAGTGGGCCAAAACAATATTAACTAAAGATTTTAATCGTCGACTACAGCTTAATCCATTTTTTTTATACAGATGCAAACTACTATACAACCAGGTGTCCTGTGCCAAGAGATATTTTAGATACAAGGACATAAATTCCATGAAATGTCCTCAAATAGATGTGCTGTTTATATACAAATATGTTTAAGATCAATCCCTGGGAGTCTATTTTATATACAGAACAACCTGGCAAAAAAAGGGGGTTATTACATGTAATTCATGTAAGAAAAAACGATTTATAGACTTTTTGCAATTAGGGCTTTTTGGGGGGCAATTTACACTAATGTATATTTTTCCTCAACTTTAATTAACTGCGTGGCATTATCACATAATTAAAGATGCATAACAAAACACACAAACACTTCCCATGAAGCAAAGCCATTATGGTTTGAAAATGCAATATGAAAAGCTAAGCAAAGTTCTCGTAGAGTAAATAATTGCCTGACCATTGTCTGCACAATTTGCATTTCAATCATAAACACATCTCAGAACCTGCTGCTATTTTATCCGCTGACTGTGACTTGCCCTAAACCAAATGTCCTAGACATACACACACACAAATGTGATATATATATATATATATATATATATAAAAAATATTTTTTTTTTAAATGCCCAGTACTTCTATATATATATTTATATATACACACATATACATATACATACATAATATACTATCAGTAAGATGACCAGCCGAATCGTGAAGCACAGCAATTGGAGCCTTTCATCCAACATTATGGAGATATAAATTTAACCCAAGGTTAGCTTTCATCTAGCATCCCTTTGTACATTTCTACAAAAAATAGTGTTACTGGGTCCCTGCTGTCATTTCCCATAGGGCTTTGTAATATTACCCATGTATTTACAAGGTGAAGCAAATATCTTTATCTTTACCAAATTTTAGTTCCTTATTACATGCAAAGAGGAAAGTTTATGAAGGTGTTTAAGGCTTTTCTCTACTGGCTCATGAATATGGGTTCTTCTTTTTAGATATTATCTTTCAGAATTTGGGTAGTACCAGAAGCACAGGCTAGGGATTTCACAAGCATACAGCCCCATAAACCCCTAGCGTATTAACTACATTTTTATTGATAATTTCAACAATATAAAAAATAAAGAGTAAGTTTCATTTATATGCACTGACTAGAGGTGCCTATATACCACACAGGCAGCTTAGTAGAACAAGCATGAATGACAGCCGTCCAGGTTCATTATGGTGTTTAATGGTATAGTATACTCTATTGACAGAATGCATCCAGCAGGAACACCAACACTTCATGCCTACCTTCACACTAACACCTGCAGGTTTAGGAACCCAGGGAGAGAATTGGAAATAATATCAAGAAAATAATGAGTAAGTGACACGTGGTGGGAAATGGGGGGTAACAGAAGTGAGGTAAGGGTGGATATATATTATTGGGCGGGTCAACCCATGAACCTCTTAAATTCTGCATAGTGGTCCATACGGACTGGCAGCTGGTCCATGGAAAGCTTGACTAGCTCCTCCACTGTGCTTTTCTTCCAATAAATAGGAATTAGGTGTTCAGCTGCATTAAGTGTTGCCCCAGCCTGATACAAATGAGCAATGAATAATCATCACACCATACCTACCACAACAGAGCACCAGAAATAAAAATGGTTGGACCTCCAGTATATATGTTCATTAGTTATACAATGAAAAAAAGGTTATATGAGAATATTTTTCAGAAATGTGAATCTCCTAAGAAAAATAGACAAAGCTAAGAAAAATTCTTCTAGGTAGGTATTAAAATTACGTTTTTTTTTACCTGTGATGAAAGAGTGTGACATTTTGAAAATGAATCATATTACAACAATTGTATGAATCTCATTCATTGTATTAGGAGATGCTGGAACAGTTTTCTTTCTTTATTAGTATTTGTCATACAGGTCAGTCCTACATTCCCTGAGCTCTTGATTTGTGTTCCAGTTCATGGCTTAAAAGAACAATCTCGAAAGACTTGAACCTAGGGCAATCCCAAATTCAAAATAATCTGCACTTTCCCTTCCCCAGTGTTTATTGATTTATCTTCAATGAATCGGTTTCACAGTGGACTTTAAATCTACCTTATTAAACTATGCTGCCCCTCTGCCCCTGGAGTCAAGAGATGGTTCAGTTAACCCCCTTTAGTTTACTCTGAATACACAAAGAATAATTCTGCTGGATCAAAAAAGTCAAAATTAACCATTTTTATACTGGGTAAACATGTACCGCATACTTTTAGAAGTGTTTTTTTTTTCCTGATCTTTGAATTGTACTTAGAACATAACCCCGATTATATTATAGTTCTATATATTATAGCAATAGTTTATTAACTTATTTCTCAAAAACCGAGAAGAGCTTAAAAAACAGGTTTTGATTTGAAATTAATATGTCTGCCTAAAATAATGAGCATTTCAGAGGTAAGCCTTAATTAACTGATTTTAAATAATACCACCAGCATTTTATATTTTGACCTAGAATACCATTAAAACAACCATCTATACAACAAAAAAACAGGTTTAACTGATGAGCACAGTTTCCTACCGATACTTTGTTTCTGGTCTGCCTTGATATCAACAGCGTGCTTCCTCTGATAATTAGGAACAAAGGGAAAACTAAACCTGATCTTCTCATTCATTAGCTTCCCTCATGTTTTTGGTTGTACCCATTTAATCATAAATCAGTGGAAAAACTGATTTCTGTAAGCATTTTGCAGTCAGACTCGAATTAGTATGTGCTTTGAAATGATTTTTTTTTCAGGGTCATTAATGAAAAATTGAAATACATCACATTTAGCCATAACGGGCTTATAAACCTTATCGTGGATGTTCTCCTTATGCATACAAGCAAACGGAGTCTATAATGTAGTTGGTAGAGCTAATGTAGCATATAGTTTGTAATTTGATAATAAAGGTTCATGTTTTCAAGGTTTTAGCCACCAAGCTCGGAATGATAAGGGCCGACTCAAGCAGGACCCTGAAACACGCACATTGTAGCTGACTTTGCACAAAGAATGTGCTGAGATTTGCCAAACTAAATCATCTCTGTTTGTAAGGGCAACATGGTAGAAATTTGGCAGCAGGTAAACCCCAAAGGACCCCACATGCCAAATTTAAACCAAACTCACAATCGTCATGTTTGACGGCTATAAGTTTGGAAGTTAACTTAATACCACTCTGGATTTAGAGACCAGGTCATCAGATACTTGTTTATGAGCTCTTACATTTGTAGAATAAAAATCAAACATTTTAAAACACAGAACTATGTGTTACTTTAAAGTATAAAATATATAAATCCTTTTTTTTGTTCTCCATAACAGATTGCCATTAATTTGTGTCATCGCTGTAAGTTTAATTAATGAGAAGATTGTTTGGAACACCATACAGACTTTGCTAAGTAATCTTTGTGTCAATAAATGGAGGACATTGCATTACATTAATATTTGGACAAAATAGTCCTTGTTTGAGGATAAATAACTTGAGAGTGTGTGTCCTGGATGTCTGTTTGCAGTCAACATTCAGTATTAACCCCTTAAGGACAATGGGCGGTCCCTAAACCTATTGAAAACAATGTATTTTGAGCCCGTACATGTAGGGCTTTGTCATTAAGAGGTTAAATAATGTTCCTGTAATGTACATATTTCTATATGCAGTAAGCCACGGTGTCAGGTTTGTGTGACCATCAGACTTTACTCAACTAGAAGTCCTTTAGCATCACAATGATGATGATTTGTAGTCAAGCTAGGTACAACTAGAATGTATATTCTGCCCAACCCCGACATATCCCTTTTAATTGTAACCGTAGTATGTTTTTGGATGCGGTTTGCATGCCAAGATTCTGCGATCAACAAGTGTCCACTTGAGGGAGCTCCTGACTTTACAGTACAGCCTAGCGATGGAAAGCGCCAGCAAAGCTTGTCAGATGGCATTTCACGTATCAGAGATTAAATATGACACGTGGTTATGTAAATAATCAGTGGGCTGAAATTAAATGAGAGTCTACTTTCAGAAAAACAAAGGGTCCCTTGCTGCATTAAAACTGATGGGTGATAAGAATGAAAAATCCTTTTAGTGCTTCAACTGGAGTTGAGAAAGTGTTTTCGGTATGGACATATATTTAAGAAAATCATTAAACAAGTCAACCGGAATGAAAGGAAAGAAGCACAATGTAAAATATTTACAGAGACCTAATACCCTTTCTCAAGATCACATTTTAGCTTCATGAAACCAAGACATATTTTACACTAGAGAGCATATACAAAGTGCTAAGGGTTTAGTACCAGGGATCTAGAAAAACTGCACAGGTCACTAGTTTTTTGATATATACTCCAGAGTACGAAATGTAGCATGAAATACGTAGAGAGAAGGAGGGAAAGGGAAGAACGAAAAGGATAAAAGCCATAGTGAGTGAAAAAGAGAAAAAAAGGTTAAACATAATCTTACATGAAATTGATTGTCAAGAAATCTCTTCCGTTATTTTAAAATAGATTACGCGCAAATCTTGTTCTCCAAGAAAATTAGCAGAAAAGACAAAAAAAAAATATGAAAAACCTCATTCTAACGCTTGTGCAATTTCCTGCTCCAGATTGAATTTCTACAGGGTTTACAGAAATATAGGTATATAATATTATTTCTTAACTCTACTCCATAAGGCATATTCGTGTGCCAGGAAACACTCTATGGCCTAAGGTATTTTTCAGCTCCAGAATAGATTTTCTGTTAAGAACCTAATTTGTTTTGGAACACACAGTAATCTGTTTAGCTGTTTCTTTCGGTATTTTTTTTTTCTTTCTTCCTTCCTTTCTTGTTTCTTTAAATAAGACATCAGCCTGCTGGGATGTGTGGAAGCAGATACTACAAAGTATGCATTTGTTTGTATCTTGTTTTTGATGGTAGATAATTAATGTGTGGTGCTGGAATTGGAAAAAAAACAATGCTTATTTGTGGCAAATCTAAGGACTGCAAAACATGCAGTTAGATATACATCATGAAATAGGTCGGAATATCTTGTCATCATTTGGTTAAATGTTTAGTGAAAATGGTTACACACGCCTCTGGCTATTTAACTGTTAATGACATAAACCTAGAACTAGCACTTAGATATTTAGTCATTTTTGTCCAGTGTTGACTTAAAGGACAAGACGTAGAAACTATTATTTGTTTTCACGCTACATTACCAGGCATTACCAGAACCTTCCAAGAGGCACAAGAGCCCCTAATTTCAATTACTCAGACACGGGCACATGATCCCATTCAAGGCAAACATGAATACATTGTCCGTAAATCTATTCACATATCACATTTCAGCCAACCCAGCAAACACGTATTTATATAAAAGCCATTAACAAAACATTTATGGCTTTTACGAGTGAATAAAGCTTTATTCAGAACAAGATTAAAGACGGAGCAATGGTCCATCCATGGTCCCGGCATTCTGAAGGACCCTGCACAAATTGTTTTTGTTCACCTGTCCTATAAAGTAGCTATTCAATCAGGTCCCATGACGTGTGACAATCATACTCCCTCACTGACACTGCACGTATGGAGATGACATCACTTCTCGGTGCGCAATGTAAGTGAGGGAGTATGATTGTCACACATTGCGGGACCCAATTGGTTCAGGAGGAATAATGGTATGCGGCTTTTTTTCAGAGATTGGCCTAGGCCCCTTACTTCCAGTGAAGGAAAATCTTAATGCTTTAGCATACCAAGACATTTTGGACAATGCTATGCTTCCAAATTTGTGGGGACAGTTTTGGGAAGGCCCTTTTCTATTCCAGTTTGACTGTGCCCCAGTGCACAAAGTAAGGTTGAAGGAATAACTCGACTGCTCCTCACAGAGTCATAACCTCATTCCCATCGAATACCTTAGGTATAAACTGGAACCAAGATTGAGAGCCAGGCCTAATCAGGTGTCCCAATACTTTTTTCCATATAGTGTATGTATGTGTGTGTGTGTATGTGTACATATACACTACTGTTCAAAAGTTTGGGTTCACCATCAATGAACCCAAACAATGGCACAGTCAGCCAAGTTTAAGTTTTGATCATTAGAAACCCCCTTTTGAAATTATTTTTTTCATGAAAATAGTGACCCCAAAATTTTACGTGTATATGTATATGTGTGCATGTGTGTGGATACGTATGTGTGGGTTTTGGCTGAATAGACGTTAGAAAGAGGATGCAGATATCTAGTAACCTATATAGATTGCCAATATTTGATGGAATTTTTACAATAGATGATAGCATTTAGCCCTATACACTGTGGACCATCAGACAGTAAAGAAATTTAGGATAAGATAATGTAGTGACATATATATAGAAAAAATTATGCTTATGGGGTCACTGGTATTGTCACATTGATAAAGCTGAGAGGTAGAATTTGCTAGACTCTGCTCAAAGGACACAGCTATATTTGAGATATTAACCAACATTTCTACCTCAAAATACTTCAAATAAATTCTTACAAATGACACCCTGTGTAAAGCCAGAGTGCAAAAGGTTCAATATTTTCTACTCTATGGTCGGGATTCTACAAAACAAGTCTTTACAAAGAGCTTGCATCAAGAAAATACCAGCTAATGTTGGAATACTCAAATGAAGCCTATTTTGACAATTTTTTTTTACCTTTTGTTGTGCTAACTTGAATGAGTGAGGTTGGCTGGAGACACACAAGCCTCAGATGAATTAGAGCCAGCCCTGCTGCAGACACGTCTTAACACATGTCCTAAGGACCCGGTGTTTGAAGGAGAAGTCATGCTTTCAGCTGGTTCCTATTTTGTCTCTCCTACCACCAAGCCCTTCCTACCACCAAGCCCTTCTTGCACCAGCCTGCACATCCTTTAAACAAGATCTGGTAGCTCCTAACCCTAATATGTTTCGCCTAAATGAATAGAATCAGTATATCTTCAAATGTATCTGTTTTTTTGTTTTTTAAGTAGTAATATAACCCTAAATTGAAAAACTAAAGCAATTCTGACATTCTCAAGCCAAGGGACACCAAAAAACAATAGAAAATCTGTATTTCCCATTTGCTAAGCTGAGTAAAACGTCTGCAGGGCCCTCAGTCAGCCGCTGAAACGGATACACAATTGCTTTTAGCGCCTAACATGATTTGTGGCATGCATATAATGTAGATGAAAAAGTGAAGCACATTTTCTCTTCCCAGAAATGAGTACGTTTCCACTTTGAATAGCTTGTTATAAAGACACATTTGAAAATTCGAACAATTAAAGTGTATATTTCAGAGTCTAATTAAATTATTGACACCCTGAGTAATAGACTTGTATGACTGTGTTTTGTTTCACTAAGATTATAAAATAACATACATTCTTTTATCTGTTCCTTCAGCTCTATTATTGCCAAGATAATAGAATTTACATTCTTAATTATTTTTCAGTGGTAGCTTGAACTTGCATTTGAATACATTTCAGAATGTTTCTTTTCTCTTCACTTCTTTGGCAAGATTGTCATGCAAAGTTTATTTTTAACTTGAAGTTCAAATTACTCTGATGTATCGTTATATCTTTCAGTATCTCTACTATGTGGTCAATTTGTAGGAAAAAAAGAAGAAAAAAAATTAGTTTATCCATTAAACATTCATTCCAGCATCTACCGGTTTGCTGTTATATGTGCACCTATTTACAGATTGGCACCTAAGGCAGATAACAAATTAGGGACTTGCACGGACTTATGCTTAATTCACAGAAAAACAGTCATAACTAGGTAACAATAGCCCTAATTTGCTTGTGGATGCCATGGTAGAGCCCCTACATAGTCATTGGCCCTGGGCAATATTTTAGGTTGCCTTGTAGTTTATTTTCTGATGTCGCTGCAATGTCAAATTGCAGAAATTAGAGAAACTGATTCTAAAAACCAATCTACCTTTGAGTTTTCTAGCAATGTATACTAGCTCAGGCGGTCTAGGGTATTGGGTATGGCAGAATCTGTACTGCAAAGCAAGAAGCAAATCACCATATTGAATAACCAGGCTCCAAGTTGCTGTTACATCTGGCCAGTTACGACTTACTCAGCTAGCCCATTTACATAATGGATGACTGTAATAGCCTCCATAGCATGCTTTACCCAGCACTGCGTATCCTCCTAAGGTGGCGCACATGGATATGATGTCATATACTAACACTAAGTTGAAATGTCGGTGGCTGCAGAGATAGACCTAAACACACCTCTGTATATACTGCAGGGCCAACATTTGGTGATTTTTGCATGAATATAGGGTAAACCTGAACCTTCTTATAGAAGAAACTCACTTTAAATGGCAGGATATGATGTGTAGTTAACTCAGTCAAATGGAAGCTATTCTTTCCCTAGTTCACATACATCTTACAGTTTAGGAAAAAAAATATCTAGTGGTGAAATAGCACCAGTCCCAATCTTTGGTCCACAACAGTTTATGTTCTCACATGTACAAGGACAGTTCAATCGCTCAAAATGCTCAATCTATCTGTGCTAGTTAAAGAGAAACATCTGTGAGGACACCCTGAAAATTGAGGACCAAAGTTTGAGCACAACCTGGTGATGAATGTAAAACTATTGTAAAATGAAGCAAATCAGGAAGGTGGTGAGGATTCATTACCTAACTGGGTCAACCTTTATTATAGAAGAGGTTTTAGGTATAAACATTAAGTAACCAATGTTCCAACAGCAAATTCCACACATCATTTTAAGTTACCAGTAGGTTAAAAAAGGTAAAAACTATGACAGCAGGAAAACTTGCAAATATTCCATTCTTCTTGTGCATGAAAATCAATTAAGAGCAATAAACCACACACTCTATGGACTATGTGCTATATCTGGGCTTGAAGGTGTTGTAACATATACTGTAGTTAATTTACTCATAATCCCAAAAAGCATTTTCTGACTAATTCTATGATCTCCAAATCCCAATGAAGGTGTTTATAGAGGGTCATCTATAATGCTCACAATGATCTTCATTGGAGTTTCAACACTCATACAGGATGTAAGCTCCTCAGACCAATTGAATTAACCTAGGCTGCACGCTTTAGATTAGTAGTTGTTCTAAAAGGAATATTAGTTACAATTAAAGAGGATAACTATTGCTCACAGATCAAAGCCTAGACAATGTGAAAACATTAGAGAACAGAGAGGAATTATTGAGGAATTATTAATAAAACTGTTCCATAATGGTTGTTGGAAGTCAGGATGGATGAAGATATAGTAAATTCAAGGGTGGTTAGAGAAAACGATTAAAATGCAAATTCATGTTAATATGGTGGTGCGAATTCTACAGATTATAAAGGAACTACAGAAACACCTAATATATTAGACATACTTACATATCCTCTGGATATCCAACCCTTGAATTAATTTCTCACTCCTGAACAACAACCAACTGCCCCAATCACACAGCTGCCTACCCAACGATTGGACTGTTTCACCTCTGCTTCTTGCCTGTTCATACTTGTTACCGCACTCTAGGATTTACCAAACTCTCTGCAGGGGTTGTCCCTCAGCCATCCATGGACAGTCAGTGATGTGGGACTCCAGACTACATTCTGGTTAAAACATGAGGATTTTACGTGTAAATTAACCGGGAAGTATGGCTACATGTGATCCATGCATGGACATACAGTTAACGTTTCCAGTGCGTTCCAGATTGGAAACTCATTTTGTAGTAACGCGTGGTTCACTGCTCTGGAAACCAAGGGGTTATTAAGTATAATGAGCAGTGTATCCATGCACAGAACATAATGCATTAGCATAGAAACATGTTGCTCTGCAGCTGTTACGGCACCAAGGCTACTAAAATCCACAGCTGATGAAGGAACTTGTAGCCCTCACACAGCTGTGGAGTCACAGGTTGATCACTCTTGCGTTACTGTCTATTTACAGCAATAGGAATGGTTGTGCTAAATGTACTATACTAACACACATACTGTACATCTTCTCAATATGCTTGATTAGAGTACATGATTTGATCATCAATAATATGCAGTCTCCATAGTACACATTTAGAAATAAATGATTATGAAAAATGAATAAAACACTATATTTTACCTATATTGTAGGGCCGTAAACTATCTTCTCTGTTCAGTCTCCAAGACAGCTGTGTAAGCCTTATTTTTACTATAATTAAGGTTTACTTAATAATTTTCTACTGTGATCCTGCCCCTTTAAATTCATTCACCGTTTATTATGGTGACGTCAGCCATGGAGCGAGTAACAGACGTTCAGAAGTATTTATCGCCAAAAGTCTACAGAGAATCGCGGCAAACTCACTTCTTGTATTTTTTTTAGCCTGCCTTTTGGGAACTAATAAAACATTTAAGAAGTTAAGGATTTATCAAACATTTACTCAAACATGACATTAAAGCAAAACACTGCTATTGTTCTCTGAGCAGGAATGCAGGTGCAAAATTATTTTTAGAACCGGAGTCTGGAATAAGGTTGAAGTACAAGTCTGATAAATTTCCCCCATGGCGCCCGATTCTGGCTGTTCAACGATTTTGGATACTAAAATGTATTGTCATTTTGTACTTTTAGCCTGCTGGATGCAATGATGCATAATGCAATTTAAATCTTTATCTAATGCACTCACACTTTACTCAAGAGACTCAAGTGTTTTCTAAATCAAATAATACTTTCGTTCTGTTCTCCCAAAGGTGGTAAAGATAATATAAAGCCAGTTAAATGAAATTAGCATTAAATTCGTACGTATAATGAAACACAATTTTTTATATATATAAAAACACACATACGTTGATCCATACATACACTTACAAGGTCATGCATAGCCATCTCAGTTAACTGTTACAGATGCTGCTTTGAGATAATAGAATATTATTGCTTATTGACATAATAATTACAGGTCCTTGTAGATCTCCGTACCAAACAGTATTCAGTGACTGCACTGTATAAACAAAATTGAATAAATGAAACAAACATTACTTTTACAACTCATATTGTATAATGTCAACTGTTAGAAATGTGACGTACCCCGTAGTCCTCCCATCAAAGTTGTGTTATTAAAAGTGGTATTGAAAGATTTATTAACGTGAACATTTGCTAGATTATAATCTCAATAAGATCCATGGGATTCTAGACATGCAGTCATTGGTCATAGAACACATAAGACCCCCAGCCACTCTGCTGCAAATACAACCATCAGTGGGTTTTTGACAGTAGAGTAATGTTGGTCTTCACTAATATTGATGATGGAAAACCCAACACGAGCACATGGGCTAATAAAAGGGCCATGTGGGCATCAGAGGATATTCTAAAAACAAATGATACATTTTATTAGACTAATTGACAGGGCAAATATTGATTAAAAGAGAAAATATTGAAAATCTATAAGCTGCACTCAGACCTTGGGATCTAAAGTGTCTAGGAGGCTTTGTGCTGCAGCTCTGGATCTGCAGGTTTAATGAATGCAAATTATTGCAAGATACATTCTTTGTTGGTCAGGCTGCACGGTGCAGTACACTGTCCCTTTAACTGTCCCTTCTGTTATAGAAAATGATAACATACTTTAGACGTATGACCATACCTGGGAACTTCTGGGCTCCGGCTACCCGGAGCCTTCCCTTGTGGGACGCGGCCAGAACTGCCCACTGACGTTAGCAGGTGGTCCTGTGACACCCCCATTAAAAGGGAAAATGGGCGGGGAGCAGGGAGTGTCAAGACCCCGCTCCCACGACCCAGAGGATTCGGGTCTTGACCCGAAGAACCGGTGCTTCACCCGGAGGTATGCATATGACAAATTAGAGTGTTGTGTACATAAAGACCTTATACAAGCAGCATAGACAGATTATGGATCTACACAGATATGTATATGAAAAGCAGAATGCTCGTTATTTTACAACTTCCTGCCAGCCTTGATCTGTATATAATATGCAACATTTGTTGGTATCACATTTTTCCTGTAACCTAGAAAAACATCATGTAGGATCATCACATACAATATTTTATCCAAAAAGATGATCTTTAACATTAAACAATCTCATTGTATGTATCCCTACCTCTTCTGTAGAAAGCAATTCTGTATGTCTGCTTTGTTTCTGTTTTGCCATTATTTAGAGCATAAACCCACAGTTAAGTCCACCAAAAGAAAAAATGAACCTATTCTGTTCTATATTAAAGTACCTGGAGAAATAACAGACACAGTCTTTGCTGACCATGCCGGTTTACGCAAGCTGGATCTATCTGGTTTGTAAAATATGCCCTCATTTAAGCACATTAAAAATGACTTGATTGTCCTTTGACTTTCATACTGTGTTGATTATACTTTGAAAAATTTAAGCCCAAAGTCTGCTCCGCACATGACACCAAGGGCAGATAATTTTAATGATTTAGTGGAGATGTAGGCTTGACAGCGGTAATGGGTGAATATCAGTTCACGTGCATTTAGGCCTTGCTTTTGGAATCAATCAATGAAATTGTGCCGTGGGGGTTTATAAGCCTTTACAAGCGCTCACATTTCCAATATGAACTATGACTAGCTCAATGTATTAGATGAATTTAGCATATGAAACTTGTACACCAAAAGTGGTCCCTATGTAGTCAGGAAAGGGCTAAAACAATATGAGTTTGAGTTATTTAGGTGTAACGCAAGAGTTGCAATAGACGGCTGTATACTAATCCCACCACTAACACCAACTTCATTACGTCTGTCATAATGTACACCTGTAAAACGTAAAGCTTTTATTGCCACTATTACTACCATTTAGGTGCTTACTTGTGTGTTATGAACAGCATTAAGACAATTAACAGTGTGCAAACTTACTTATTTAACCGATATTAAGGGTTCTACACAACATATAAATATTATTCTGCAAAGTTTTGGTATTTGAAGTAGGTCAAACCTTGGGGAGAGAATGTTACGTTGGTAGAGTAGTCCACCCACAAAAGGTCATAATTCTATAAATATCATATCGGTTTTCTGTTTAGGTTGGGAACTGATAACTGCTTTTCTTTCTAGAAACCCATCCAACTCCATCCAATTTTATGACACTTAAATATTATTTTTTGTTCCTTTTGTTCGAAAAAAATTGTTGCAATTATAAAAGAATAACAATATTCAATGAAATAGGCAAATAGAATTTGTATTATGTTAAAATATTTTTTCCTGGGGAAAAAGTAGCATATAAGGGTAAAGAAAAATGTAAAAACGCCTTAAGGCATGGAAGTTGCTTTAATAGAGCTAGAATCTTTTTTTTTTCTCTCTAATCTAGCAAGGCCTTGGTTTTTTAATATATACACATGCTTTATATTTTGTTAAATCGAAATCAATTATTAGCCTAAAGGTTTACAGATAGGCAGCTGCCATGTCATATTTTAATGAAGCTGCTACGTTCTGACAGAACGAAGGGAGACAACCATTACAGCATTGCGACAAATAAATATATGAAGACGCAGACACCATTTTAGCACCGAAACAACTCAAAATTTCCCATCTCGGATTCAACAAATAAAATCATGAAGATAAATATGGAGGGTGCGTCTGCCTTGAAATTCTGCGAACAAACAAATGGAGATAGACTACCATTTTCAATAATTGTCTCTTTCTGCATTGTGCTCACTAATGGCAAGACACAAAAAAACAATGCATCCTTCTGGAGGCCACAACAGCAGACTAAGTTCTTTGTCAAAAAGCCTTTCCCTTCCTCGCTGCAGAGGAACATTTATATGCCATCAAAGGGAAAAAAAATGTTCCTGCTAGAGCCATCTGAACAGAAAGGTAAACATATATCAGCGCTGCAGCTTAAAGCGTAATAATCCAGAAAGGAAAACGTACTACTTTGTGGATTTTTTTTGTGCAAAAGGATTTATTTCTGATATTATTCATTTCCATATACAAGAAGCCACTCTTATATAACTCATGATGAGTTTTTCATGTCCAGACTATCCAATGTTGACAGTTCTGCTCATTAATTGATTTCGGGAAGAGTCTGGCAACTCGTCGTAAATCCCTCAAACTCTGAAAGGATTTGTTAGAAAGAAACAGATGTGATTAAAAGGCACATGATAAAGCTTGGAGAGTTTAGCGAAACCTGGGATCTGAACATCGGCCAATTTATGAATCGCTGTAAAAGCTTCTGAGAACAAGTCTTGTTACCATATATTTGAAGGCAAGGGGCTGGGTATTATTTAAAGCCATATGGTATAGGGTGTTCTTTTATTTGTATAAACCATTAACCTCTTGTTTTATTATTATTGGTGAACAGCACTCCGCCACTTCGTTTTTGGAATATGAGTTCAAAGCCATCAGTTTTTGTGTAATGTTATGCCAGCGTGTTTTATATTATTATGCTAACCAGCACCGTATATTTGCTATTATTCCCTTTTACTGCTTATACATTTGCATGGTGTGCGGAAAATGCAGGCATATGACATGCATAGCAAAGCCATATAAATACATTCAGTCGCTCTTTCATCATGTTATATATATACTATTTATCATGTACTATTCCAAGAAGTTCAAGTAAAGATCTTCAGCTTTTATGGAACTATAATTCCCATGATTCTGAGAAAACCCAATGCCACACTGATTTTCATTTAAGATGCTGGTTAAACATCAGCTGGGGAGCAACCCGATGGCTGCCGTTTATACGGACTCATGTATATTTATTTTAACCCTCGCTCCATACGATCTGTATAGTTATTTTTCACCTATACCTTAACACACATCACCTTCATATATGCCCGTGAAACTATTTTCACATATACGGATTGCTCTGTACCATTTAATATTGTTGGTGAGACAAGTTGCATTTATCAATTATATTGAACAGCATGTTTTACTTTTGAAGCTAAGTGGCCGTTTTGTATACTTTGTTACTCACTTACTGTAGTTAGTTACCCAAGTCTGTATTATTATAGAAATTGTGTATATATATATATATATATATATATATATATATATATACATCTCACACATATACATGTACATGTGCCTGTATGTAGGATTACAGGAGCAGATGCCTTTATGAAGTATTGGGTGAGGTATAGAGTAAAGGTAATGATCCAGTATAAGGCAGCACAGTTATTATTGGGAGAGATGTACATAATTCCAGTACAGAGCAGGGCATGAGGGTGTTTGTATAAGGAGGAGAGGGGTAAGGCTCCGGTATAGCCCAGGAGAGGGATAAGGATTGGTAAGGGTTAGTGGACTCAGGTATGATACAAAAGAGGAGTAGTAAAGCACAGAAACAGGGCAGAAGGTGGTAAATCTCTGGTACAAGGAAGAGGAAGTCCAACACGGGGCAGATGGGTTATCCTATGGCCTGAGTTATAGCCCAGCTTGTTGTCTCTCTGAAGCCCCATCCGTACAATGCCCCCACACAATGGCCGGGCTTAGGCCAGTTCTCACTCGCTGTAACCTGTGAGCCATGGGGGTTTAATTTGTGTGCCTGCCCATACCCCAGGCCACACTCAACTCAGGCCCGTCAATGCTACTGAGCCGCCTCCTGGTTCCACCACAGGAAGACACCTCAGAACCTGCCCAAAGCTAAGGCTCTGCAACCCAGGTGCATATGCATTTTTGAGAATCTGAGCAAATAGTTCCAGTAAATCCGCTTTCTAAGCTGTACTATATTAGATTAGACATTGCCTGCTGCCAAGGCTAACATCTCTCATAATTAAGTGACCGTGGTCATCCTAACCAAAAGCCGAAGCAGGTATTTACTATGTAAAAGAACCAGCCTTTTAGGCGTTTAAGTCCCAGCAGAAGAATAATATTAATTAAAACATCTTATTAATATTTATAATGAAGATTTGCCTATAAAATGGTGAATTGTTCAACAATGCGAAAAAGACTACAAAAGTCTGTATTTTCATTAACAGCTGATTTAATGTGTTTTATGAAAAAATGCTCAAAATGGCAAGTTTACTTTGCCACATAACATTAACATATACATCACTAGCTTTCAGTGTCAAATAATAATTGAAATGCAAATGTAGCTAACTCTTTACACGCTGTAGCTCATGAAAACATGAAACCGATAATGGTTCAATGATTATATATATATATATATACCGTATTGGCTCGAATATAGGCTGCACTCCCCCCCCCACTTTAAGTCTTTAAAGTGGGGGTGCGGCCTATATTCGGGGTCTAGCGCCCGACGCCCGGGACATGCATCCTACTCTCTGATACGCTCAGACAGCCTCCTCTGCCAGCACTTCCCACAGGGGGGGGGCGGCACGGGAGGCTGTCTAAGCGCATCGTGCAGACGTTCACCGGCAGCAGCGATGCGCGTAAACAGCCTCCGCTGCCGGCACATCTGCACCATGTTAAAGCACATCGTGCAGACATGCCGGCAGCGGAGGTTGTTTACGCACATCGCTGCTGCCGGTGAACGTCCGCACGATGCGTTTTATCTCGTTTTATCTACGCAATACACGGAAGTTGTATACGCGTATTGCGTAGATGTCCCCCGCCGGCCCCGCAAGACACCCGGGAGTCTGCTCTGGTAAGTCGGGGGGTGGGCAGAGTGGCAGCATATCTCGGGGGGGGGGGTGGCAGCATATCTCCGGGGGGGGAGGACAGTGGCAGCATATCTCGGGGCGGGAAGACAGTGGCAGCATATCGGGGGGGGTGGGACAGTGGCAACATATCTCGGGGGGACAGTGGCAACATATCTCGGGGGGGAGGACAGTGGCAGCATATCTCGGGGGGACAGTGGCAGCATATCTCGGGGGGGCAGAGTGGCAGCATTTCTCGGGGGGCAGAGTGGCAGCATGTCTATTAAAAAAACACCAAACTTTTAGGGTGCGGCCTATATACGGGGGCGGCCTATATCCGAGCCAATACGGTATATATATACTGTATTTTATATAGATATATATATACATATATATATATATATATATATATAAACATACAGTATATATATTACCCTGCTGATAAAAATGTTTCGTAAAGGAGACAATGTCTTTTTAATTCAGATAAATAAAAAAAAGTACCTGCTGCCAAACCAGGTTCTAACTGTAGAAACATAATTAAAAACTGGCTTAAGATTGCAGTAACTTTAATTGCCTTATGCATTAATATTACAGTTCCAGAGATAAATCAGGCACATTTCCCAATGGAAAGATAATAGTTAACATTAAATAGTCAGCTACGCTATAGTTGAGTTATTGAATTTATAAGGCTCTCTTATCGCTTCATGTATACCTGTAGTATTTGGAAAGAATATTAATTCTCTCTTATTAACCTTGTCATATCTTTATAATAGGGTAACATTGGAAAAAAAAAGTGAAATTCTGTGTGGAATGGCAGAAAGAAAATCCTTGTTACAAAAAAAGATAGCATTTGTGTATTTGTACAATATGACATCATCTTTTGCTAATTTTAACCCCTTAAGGACAATGGGCGGTCCCTAAACCCATTGAAAGTACAGGTACGGGCTTTGTCATTAAGGGGTTAAACTGGTCAGTGTGAAACGCATAGCCTGTAAATAGTTGTTGTTTTATTTCTGCAGAGGACTGAGCAAAGGGGCAAAGCACTGACACTAAGCAAAGACATTAACTCATATGGCATGTTCCGAACAGCAAAACTTGTGAAATGCATCATTGCCAGAGGCAGAGATGCTCAAAGGCTGCTTGTATAGCTTGAAATATGTCCCAGGAAAGTGAACCATATGTGCTTTTTTTTTGCGGCCTATAATATTTTTCTGGCAGGAAAACTAAAACGAGGGAAGTAGTCGAATTTCGATAAGGGTGGAGGAGTATCTACTAATCCTGTTAAACCTTACTGAAAATCGAGTAGTACCCTAGTAGCTGTACCGGTGATTGATACCAAGGCTAAGGCGAGGATGCACTCTTCTGTAAAAGAAGAGGATGAATAATTCTTTCTGTAACACATATGCAGAGGCAAAGTCATAAAATTAATTGTAAATTAAGGCTTGCAGAATAATTAAGTATAATGTATGCATTAACTAATTTAAAGTGAAGGAGACACTTCTACGTTCAGATAATGTTGTGCTTTGGGATTTATCACTTTGATAAAGATAGTCGGTCATAGAGATACACATACGAGTGTTTTTTGGCATTATTTTGTGAAATAACCCAGAGAAGGTCCGGTTCTATCTCGCTTAGTATTCAGATTATAACCGAACTTTACTCAAAGAAAATCAAATACTTACACTGGACAAAGAGCACTAGGGTTCCAAATGTGTTGCTTCGGCGGCTATCGTTTTATTAGTCATGTGATATTTCCATTAGGCTATATTAAAACATACAGATGGAGACATTTTAAGGCGCAACGTCTTTTATCTTTCACATAGAGGTCGTCATGAAAAATGGTTATAGCCGTATCAGCCTGGGAGAAAACTGGCTCTTTAGTTGAAGCTGATATCTGCTAGCGGGCAAACAGAAAAAAAAAAGATGTAAAGTCACATAAGCTTTTGGGGCCGCAGAAACCTCTTCTTCCATCTGAATGTAATTTTTCTGTGTTGGCCCACTAAAAGATATAATCTTTGAATAAGACTCTTTAAATGTGAATAAACAAAGGCAACGGCGAGACAACAGCAATGGAGAATGATAAACTCTTAACGAGAACGCTGAAGCAAAAAAAGCAAATTTACAGTTGTATGTAATTTGACATCTATATTAAAACCATTTCACAACAAGGGAAGGTAAGGCTGCATTAAAAATTAACGATGATATTTAGTTTACTGGGCTAAGAAAATATGTGTTTTGGAATAAAATATATATCAAACTACCAGTTTAAACATTCTACTTAGTTATTCATAAATTTTAATCTCTTACTGCAAGGATAAAAGTCTCCACCTGCCGTAATCTTTCTCGCACGTTGTACGCCTCATAAAATAATAATTCACGTGAATATAACCTGTATGAGATTTAAATAAAGATTTCAATATCAAACTGATACACTATGGTTAATCCTTTCTTTAGAAAGATATAAATTGTTAATCAGTCCCTAGGCAGTATTGTTTAATACTAAGTTTAATAAAAATGCTGCCTTAAGCGCTGAGACAGTTGGGATCCTAAGCCGCAAAGTTTGGTAGCCCAATCAAGATTTACGTGGCCTCGGGCAACTGTGCTACCTCTTTGAAATATGTTCAGTTTTTGAGCACCTCCTAAATTATAAAGTGTATTATTAATGCAAAAGATGAGGTGTGAAGAAAGATGGATCAGCATTTTCTGAAAAACGGGGGAAAGATGACAGAGTTTAGGGAATATTTAAGCAAAGGACACTACTTTGATGGCAGTGTGGATCAGTGATACTGAATTTATAATCAAAAGAAAGCCTGCAAATCATCAGCGCCTGGAAAGCCTCGAAGAAGCGCAAAAAATGTCTGTTTGATGTGTTCTGCATCCTGGATTTTATGTTTAATCCATTCCGACCTATGATATCAAAGTCTGTTATTGCAAATTTTTGATTCGCATCTCTCTTGTTTGCTAATGTCTTAAGACAATCACGAAATTTTGATTTCCAAATGTAAGCAAAGATTTGCATTTTAACAGGACAGAAATACAAACCATGGTTTCACCACTTTGGTCTGACAAAGAAAAGAACAAACTTCTGTGGAATCATACTGTGGCGATGGTCTCCATCGGAATACGGAAAAAGGACCTTCTAAGCTTCTCTGTGCCATCAAGAACTATTTCGCTTTGACATGATGTTTACATTTTAAGCTATATATCATTTTGTTTCCATTCCATCTTTACAACAATTCACAGACGTATTCAGTTGTGCCTGAATTCAAAGGGGCCTTCTGGAGATCTTCAAGGCACCAAACACATGCCAAGACTTAACATTTGTTTGGGTGGAACCCTTGGTGGTTTTTGTTTGATTTGTGCTTTACAAATCTTAAGGCTGCCATCACTTAGACTTTATTCAAGATAACGAGATAAAACGTGTGATTATGTTTTACTGAGCATTACCAGGAATTATCTGAACGTTATCATTTAGATCATGAAAACTTAATTTACATTTCCCAAACAGACAGCTGCCCCGGACTATGTTGGTGTTCTCCTTTAGCAGGCTTCCAGTAGCAGGCTACTCTACATTCAGAGATTAGTGGAGTTGTTCACGTGTTATATACAGTATATCCTCAACACAATTTCCAGCGATAGATTTAGTAACTGCGGTAAAAGAGCGTTGATTGAAAAATATGCTGCATTTATTTACATTAATAACGGATGCTAACATTAGAAAAACATGCTTATATAATGCTTGCCCTACGTGTTTTTGTGTTACTTTCCTGCTTAGGAAAGTTAATCTTACTGACACGGTGAGACAGTATGAATAATTTACATACCTGTGGATAAACGATACTAAAAATACCTAACCCAGCCATAATAATCACGCATGCTAGGTAGCAGATCTCTGACTCACTTTAATATATATATATATGTGTGTTTGTGTGTGTGTGTGTGTAAGAAGCTGCAGTGTACGAAATATACAAAGGGTTATTTTTGATATCACAGTTATTTTTCTTAACGGTATGTTTTTTTAGCACCCAAGGATACTACCCATATCATACTCTTTAGAGAAGAGCCTGTTAGTGAACACGTTTTTGATGTTGCAACCTGGGCTAGTGTCCATACGTGGAAACCTCTCAGAGATAGCCTCCTTAAGCTCTCCAAAACGAGTGTGGTCAGCCCCAGTAGACTTAAAACAGGAGAAAGGATAGGCTCTGAGGAAGAACCTTTAGTGGCTTATTATAAGTAAGGATGAACACATGCAATTAAATCAAAGCCTTCTGATGACATGGATATTATTGTATGCTCAATAAATCCACAAATCCATTATTTGTATGCTCTGCTAGAAGTCTCTACCAGTTATATGCTATACGTTTGCCACCAAGCCAACGAGAAAAAGTGTCAGCGGTTTCAAATACGTTTTGAGAAAGCATACTTTGTGTGAGATGTGTGCCAAGAGCATAATATCATTGCTGTGTTCATTACTACTTAATTAATCAATCATGTTTCTGTTTACTGAAAAAAAAATCAAAAATGATTTTTCAGTCTTCAGATGCCATCTGTAATATCTAATTGTAAATAGGGCTTCAAGTCGATTTTCCTTGCTTAAGAATTGTCTTAAAGCCTGGAGCTCAGTTATTGGCAGTGCCTCTAAGTAATTCACTAGGTAGATCTGCTGGGACAAGACATCAGATGGCCAGGAGGTTGCTTTGCTGCTTTTTGTTGTTGTTGTTTGTGGTAGCCAAAAATTCCAAGCTGTTTTGCAAATGTTGCAGCTGCTGAGAACTTTAAGATAAGGAGTTTAAGACGACAGTGGCTCAGAACTTAAAAAAACTAATGTAGAAAGATTCATCTCATCAAAGACTCGACCAGTGAGGGACATAAATAAAAAAAAAATTCAAAAGTCTACACTGGCTAGAGATTTTTTCACTAAAAGAACACAGGCCCATAAAACATAAAGCTAGAAACTCAGCAGCCTGCCCCACATCGCCAATGGGGAAATCAGGGAAATCTTTATGCAATATTGCACATTTATGTAGAGGAGAAAACGGAAACAACTTTTTTTCATCAGTCAAATTAGTTTTGTTTTCCCTTAGAAAACGTACAAAGTAGAGTGTTCTTGGTACACAAATAGCCATGCAGCTTGGCAAATGTGAAGAAAAAGTTATCCCCACCATTTTCCAGAGTACAACATAATCCAAGGTGAAGGTTGCCCTATGCAAAATGAGAAACATATTCTGTTGGATTGCCTTGAAGCTAGTTGATGCTAAATTTGCTAAAATTGGTTAATTTCTAATTTGAGACTACAAACTACTTGAACGTCAGTGTGCTTTAAATGCAAAACAGCTGCTCCCTGTAGCCTTGGCCTGTGGATGCCATTCATACATCTCAGAAAATGTACCGATTCACACCTGAGAAAGTGGAAATTGACAATTTAAAAGGCTAAACATGACTAATCAATGGGGATTACAAAGCATTCCGTTTCTTCTCTATCACATGCATTGATCTATATATGACCCGAGACGCAAAGTAGTCTACAGTCAATGAACACTGGAATGGGAGCTAGGGAATGCAAAGTAAAAGATATGTTGTGTTGTGATACCACCTAAGCAGACGAACCGGAAAGGGAATTTCTTGAGAGATTTTAAAGACGCTAAAATATACAGCAATCTTGTAAAGGTTCTCGATACAAAAGTGATAAAAAATGTAATAGCAATTATGAAAAACTCAATGGTCTAGCCACGGTAACTACGTAGCTACTGGGTAACGGAAAGTGTGCAGCAGTTACCAGATATCCTACATCAATGACACTGAATCACAGGGTAAGGCTGCCAAAAAACTTTTTTTGTGTATTTTACTTGCAATTCCACATTATGTCTAGCAAAACATCAACATAAGGGTGGCATTTGTACCATGACTAGAGCCCTTCTGTTCTTATTTTATTGTTTTTGGCTTTCTTTTTTGTATGTTTTACATGACAGATACACACAAAACATTGTATCAGTCATATTGATTTGGACCATCTGGTTGGGCTTGCCCCTGCCCTAGGTGATAACTATCCAAGCCACCACGGCTTAAACGAAGCACCTGAGCCAAACCCCTTGTTCCAAATCTTCCCTTCCAGAAAATGCTTGCTCTTCCTGAGTCCTGTTGACCAGACAGCCATGTGAAAAAAAAATAATAAAACCAATACTTTTTATTTGTTAACTCTGTTGAAATATTCTGTCCTGGAGACCACAGTGGAAGTCAGGTTGATGGGGAATAGGGAGTCGAGGACATAAAGTAAACTTGAGAAGTGCTGTATCTCGAATGTTCTAGCAGTTATTTTAGCATAAACTTTGTATCTTAACATCTGACTCATAATAACAGCTCAGCTAAATGCCAACCGTCCAAGAAAAAGAGAACGAGCAGGCTGCCGACTTGGTACGAAACATACCGTCTATAAAATGAATCCTTGCTTGCAGCTGTGTATAAACATAACCTTAGGTGGTCTATCAGTATGTAAATATTAGCACTTCTTTCTTATCACACAAGATCTGCTTTCCCAAATCCTACATTCATATTATAAACATACTTTTCTTTTTATGGTGGTTCTTATAATGCAGCGCGTTGACGTTCAGCAATGTTTAGACTTCCATCTAAAACATTACACAAGTAATGGAATGCCTAACTTTTTTTCCCTGCTATTACTGCACCTGGGAAACTTCAGGATGAGCTGACACCCTAAAATATTAACTAAAATATTAACATTAAACGTTTACTTAACCTTAAAGTTTACATAAGCGGGATTTATGTAGATGTTTGATTGGACCAACTTTCGTCTCAAAACATGCCAACATAAAAAACATAAACTACCCATGTACCGCTGAGTTGTAAAGTCCATGCTACTAAATCTTTTCTAGGCCACACGTCTCGGAATTAGGCTCAGAGGAAAAATATATCAAGTACAAAAAATGCTATAATGTATGTTTGGGATATGCATAATATGTGTGTGGAAAAAGTTTTAAAAGTTTTCTGGAACCAGTTCAGTGCAAGCACCTTGATCATATGGACCTTGAAGTCTCCCTCAAAATGTATACATATATCTTGGGAACTTTTCGTTGGCAATCTCAGGGTTTCAAGATGAAAATGTGGATTACAAGTCACATTTCTTCCGCTTACCACCAGAGAATTTCATTTTTTTTACAGTCTGAGGATAAGTAACATTATTCATTCTCATAAAAACGTGATTGAACACTTTTTTTATCTGTAGTAAAAGCTACCGAGCAGATTACAGCTGCATAGTTTATATAGTTTGTCATTGCTTTCAACTCACTTGACCGGTAAAATAAAATTATGCATAAGTGAGGTTAAATGGTGTATTTATTTTGAAGTGACACCTGTACGATGGGATTTGAAAGGGTCATAGAAGTGCCGAAAAATAATAAGTCCCTCCTCTCAACTAGAGCTGTAAAACAAGCAACATCTAGAAAGAGTAACATGAAAGCCCCCCCCCCGACATGATAACCCTAACATGTAAAAAGGTAATGACCAATTATAAAGAACTGTTCCAAGAACTGAAATGTCATCTAGGTGTTACGACAACATCCAACATCTGAGCTCAGAAGGAGGCCTGGAAGCTCATATGTATGTATGTGTATGTGTGTATGTATGTATATATATTCCGTGGCAAAAATTATAATGTCATGTATACTTCCATAAAATATATAATTCATACATCAAAGAAAAGTTCTCTATTGTAAACATGAATTAAAATAGGCATATACCTTGTTTGGGATATAAATATATTTATATATGTTTATTATATCATATTATTTCAAATCCTAGCATGGAATTTCTCGTTCATATTTGCAAGGTCAGTAACTCTACATATCATATTATTTTGTAACAGGCATTGACACCTATGACTTGATGGACATCAGAAATCAGATGACTTTTAATATTGTATGTACTTTCTAGCCTGTGGCTAGTGGATGCGCTAATGAGTTCAACTGCACTCCTTGGGGAGGTGGAAAAGGATGAATTGTTCCGTCTATCTATCTACTATCTATCTATCGATCTATCTATCTGCCGTTGTGTCTTCTATCTGTATATTCTTATATTTTCGTGTCTAACATATAGTGGAAACCAATTATTTTAGGCTATAATATTACTAGATAAACAAAAAGACACATTTTACAAAGTGTACTTTACGAATCGTTATATATATTTAAAGCCATTTGACCAATTTGTTAGAAGAGTTGGATGTGAGGTTTCAGCACATTTTTTCGATAGAGCCGTCATCTTTTACAATAACCCACTTACGGTTAGAACTTTGTATTTGAAGTGGGAAATTGCAGCACTCGAGAGCTGCTAAAAGGCCAGGATGGCTAATGATTAGGGCTGGATTTTGTGTAAATGGCAGAAGATATGAAATATAGCATTGGACAATACATGGTATTGATTAAGATTATAATGATTAGTAAACAGTTAATATATAAGACACAGTAAACATTTTGAATATATACATTTAATACTAGCAATGCTTTTGATTCAGCATGTTCGGGGTGGCCTGTGGCTGGAGCACCTTCTTCGCTACACACACACACACACACACATATATATATATATATATATATATATATAATCTATATATACACTATTTCAAACTATGATGAGGATATGCTTACACCATCAGTGCAAATGACTGGTCCACCAGTTAATTATCAACACGTTTGATGTTAGGTCCATCGTCTTGCCAACACGTTGCAAGGTCACAGCTGGCCCAAAAACTCATCCTACTTAAACCGCAATCAAGGGTTTCATGCATCCAGTCCGGTCCGGTCAGCTGCGCCTGGTACATACTACATACGCTATGATCTAACAACAATGCCAGATACAGCAAGGTGTACGGCTTAGAAGTGTTTTGAGCAAGCGGTACAGTGCACGGTCATATGCAAATAGTACATTTTGCCACAGAGCAGAACACAATTACTTGTTCACAATAATCGGGAACAGTAACACATTTTGCACCTGGAATTTTATACATAATCCCCATTCCCTTCACTATCCCCAACTTCACCAAGTTTTGTCTTATTCACAAACCAGAGTTCCAATTTGCAAAACAAGGTTGTGCAACTGCTGTTTGATAGGCTGTGAATGTTAACTAGGTCCAAAGTAGGAGGCTGGATGTGGGTGATAGGAGTTGATGACAAATCATCGGTTAACAGCCTATATGACCCAATGTGTAAATATGCAGGCGGAGTACAGACATTACAAAGCTACCATCCAGTCTTCAAACCATTACTTTTTAAAACTTTTGATGTGATTGCATCGCACACTGGTAGGGAAATGATTCACCCAAATCTCCATGATTAATCAGTCTCTGCAGCCACTGTGTGTAGGAAGACCGAGGAGCTTAAACAAAACCATTTGTAGCGACGGGCTTTATTTCACCTCTAGCTTCACCTTGAAACATATGAATGTTTCTTACAGCGCACCGTACAGATGCAAGAATAATGTGACCCCTTTTCTCAGCCAAAGCATTTACGCCACTAAATGAAAAAGAAAAAAAAAATAGGCAGAAAAAGCATCCGGCATATTAGCTGCCAACCAGCTGCAAACCTTACACCCAGATAACAGAATTAGCATACTCGAGCCAATACCCCGATCTGATGAAAAACAAGTATGCCTTATCTTGTATAATCTACTATTGCTACAGTTATAAAGTAAAAGTACACCGATCTTATCTCCATTCCCTGAAAACGGTTCCATTTTTCTTAAAGGAAAAAAAAAATCTATTTTATATATATATATTATATATATAATTTATATATATATATATAAAATCAGATTTTCTCTATGCTGCACAAGAAATAAATATACTTCACCACCAATTGAAATCCACCTGATGTGCCAGCAAGGAATTGCTTTACCGACAAATAGATCACATGGGAAGATTATCTAGTCCTAAAAGGTAAATAGATCAAAGCCACTTGTGTCTGGCAAGAAGAGGTCATGTGATAAAGCTACAGAAATTAAAGATGCCTTTTGCCCTGTCAGCCACCAAGCCAATCCATTCAAATTCCAATTTAAACCACGTAGCGTAAATTACATTCCACGCACACACACACAGAGAACGAGTAAAAACACATACGTGCGTATTATATAATAAAGCACATAATAAATATGTACCTAATACTATTTTGATTTTATGCATTAGCTAGCGGTGCAAACAACCTTAATATTAATATTTTATTAGAAACTAGACAGGTCACAATATTGTGCGGTTCCAGACGTCTAAAATTTTTTACTCATTTCCATTTCTGAAGGGGAAAAAAAAAAAAGAAATCAAGGTATTGTACGTCCTGAAGAATATAGTGTCATGACTAAGCAAGAATTAAATGAGCCGGCTCCCCCCCGAATTTTATCTTAGCTGGAACACATTTCAGATGCTACAGTTGCTGTTCAATAGCAAGGCAAATCCTGCATTTAATCAGCAGAAATATTGATTCACCATGCAGAACTTTCTGCCGAACTCTAATACGGGTACATGTTTTCTCTTGAATAGCGCAAGGAAATGGAAGAGTATGAATGGTAAACTAATAACATTTCAAGCTCGGGTTGTTTAATTTCTGAAAGCTCTCTCTTTTACTAATTTGGCTAAAATCCATTACAGCAGCCCGTGCACTGATAAGACACATTTGGAATTACTAGCCGAGAAAAAAAAAAAAACTTGTCTGGGTTTGGCCTGTATTCTCAAAAAGGGTGATGCTTATTCTAGCTTCTAAGAAATCAGAGGATGATCTTCTACGCATGGTTTATTTCCCGGAGGCGCAGAAGTGTCAGAAATACAGTGCTTGTTAATGATATACCTGGCCTCGTAACATCATCACAGAAAGGCCACACAATTATAAAAAAAAAGACAAACAAATGTAACGTTGTGCCACTGTTAACCCCTTAAGGACAACGGGCAGTCCCAAAACCCATTGAAAACAATGCATTTTGAGCCCATACATGTACGGGCTTTGTCATTAAGGGGTTAAAAGTGATCTGCTTAACTTTACCAGGGTACGCAATGTTGAAAAACATAAGTAGCAAGTAGAGGATACATAAAGTCCATGAACAGATGCTGCCAAACCCCCATGTCCTAGCGTAATTAAACATAACCCACATCCAAAAGCAGTCAAAGAAATTAAAAAGGTCTCCTTTGATGGGAACAGACGAAAAGCAGGGAGAGGAGAAACACGTTTCCCTGGGGAATATGCATTTGCTTCAAAGAAAAATCAGTCTGGAACATTAGTTCAATCCCATAGGAGAAATGTAGGCGGAACTACAGTCACTTTCGCTGAAATGTGAAGTTCAGCTAAGTTCTTAATTACTACTCTTTTTTATCAGCCAACGCTGTTCATCATGCGAGATTACGACTCATTTTGAAATATAGAAAGGAGCATGGCATATCAGGGTTAAAATAATAAGTCAACACAAATGAAACTGGGGAAAGCAGCATATGTCAATTTGTTCTTAGGGATGCATGCATTTGACTGAGTTGATGGCTCCAAATTGGATTTACTGGATGACCCAAAGGGACATTGAACTCCCAGAAGGGATGAAGGCATATGGCTATATCTTAAATAAAGTAATTGCAGGGGAAAAAATAAATGAATAATAAAAAAAAAAACACTGACTTCAAGGGCAGAGTCTAATAGTATTATCTTAAAAACTATGGATTTAGTTTTACTTTAATGGATTGTTACTGCTGGGAATGCACATATCTCAAACATATATTTATTAAATGCATGCCCTGCATTATTCACTTTAGCTGAATAATGGAAGGAAGGAAGAAAATCTTTATTTGCTAATGAAATGTATCCTCTAAGCAATATCAGGCCTAAAAGACGAATGAAATAAAGAATTTTATTGATATGGTGCATTTTTGTGTTTGTACGTGTCTCGGTGTCAACATGAATAAGCAAAAGGAACCGAGATGCATTTACAAAGTAACCCAACTGGCAAATATATTATTTCTCTTTAGCCTCAGTGCAGAGCTCTGTGCAGTCAGGTGTGCAAATCAAATTAATGCCATTATCTAGTATTAGAGGCAAATCTTTTACAGAAAGCTGAGTTTTCAGTGAATGCAGCCGTCAGTGAAAGTACATTCCCCCAGTTAAGACTTTAATGTGGACTGCAAAAGCTTTGCTTATCATCTTCACAGATATAGACAGTGTTGTAATACCTGTTGTAGCTGAATCCTTTATTGTACAGTACAATCTAGAGGATGTGAGAGATACCTGATGCCAAATTCCAGTATAATTGCTTGTTCTTTGTGCCTGTCCGTTTATTAGACGCCTGCTTCCAATTTTCAAACAGCAAAACACTATTATTTCTTCCAAAGAGGTCATTGCAGTTGTAGATACGAATTTCCACGGCAAGGAAAAGAGCCTCCAAATCTAAAATCCAGTAATTGCATCCATTCACAGCCATACCTCTTACATTTTTAATTCAAGTATCAATGGCTAAAGATCAAATTTGCACTGTGCTCCTTTTCTTTTTATTATAGTTCATCAAACAAGGACTTTACTGAAGCCATAGTCTGACTTTACAAGAATAACAGATTATGAACAAAATACTCAAAAGTGAAATTATCAGTGCTTTTCCTAGTTCCAGACTTCATCTGTACCATGAAAAAGACTGCTGTACTTTGTGTGATCAAGAAAATAAAAATAACTATTCACAAGCGCAGGAGAAAGACAAGGATCCATGCAACATATACATTTCTATATAACATCCATATAGTTTGCCGGTACTCTATAGAGATCCGTTCTAATAAAACTCTCTTCCATTCAACTATTAAATCACAAGACTAAAGTGCACACGATTTAATGCTTTCCCATTATTACAGCATGTGCCCAATATATCTTAAGTCAATCACCTGTACTTTGGACCTTAAATAAAGTACTAAGTCCAAGAAGTGTATCATTAACAATAAAGAGAGGTTCAAGTCAATTGACTGTGACCACTGTAGATTATCAAAGTGTATATACAACAGCTCTGTGCCCCAGGCTGGGATCACATTCACTTCCAGGAGAGTGATTTTAGCTATCATCTACATCACCTGTACTGGAGAATAGGGGTGTGCAGCCAAGCAGACTCAGGACCTTGAAGACAGCAGGACAACATCTCACAAGGCTAGAGATTCCCTTTGAACGTGCACCATAGCACCTTGGGTGTTCACCACCATCAGTGATTGAGGTGACCTTCAATAACCTAAGCTTGTTTCTGCTGCTAACTTTCTACGTTGTAGTATTCAAGCACAATCAGTAGGAGGATGCTGCTGGTCTAAGTGTCCTACGGGTAAAAGAAGAAAGCCTGAAGTCCTTACCGGAATTGGAGGCGTTGGAGTGAGAGTCTCGAGTCTCATTCAGCGCTATGCTGGTCAGCGCTTCTCTTCTGCTGTCACTGCTTTCCCCCCCACAATATCTGTGTTAAACACACCTCCTCCTCCTCCTCTTCTTCTTCTTCTGTATCTACTTCAGTCTAACTGAGGATCCGTTATCCAGCATCACTTTTTACTCTGACATGCAGGGAGAAGAAATCATGGGGGCTTTCTAGTTGATTAATAATGGTAGAGGGGGGGGGAGTGAGAGAGAGTCAGAGAGAGGGAGAAGACAGAGCAACACCCTCCCCTACTGCTCTGAGCCTCAGCTTGTCGCTGCTGTTACTGGAGATGCAGCACTCAGCATGGAAAGGTTAAGGACTGAGGATACAGGCTTACAACACACACACACACACACTCACGCAGACACACAGTGATTTGCAAGTGAATTCAGTGGGAGGATACAGAGAGGAGGGCTTTGTTAAAGACCCCTTGTCAAAAAAAAGGACTTTTTGTGTTTGAAGTCTGAACCTGAGCAGCCAAAACGGACACTGTGTCAGTGAAAGAAGGAAAAATGAGGTCAAGGCACAAACACATAACTTCTGCTATAGATTTGCTTGCAAGGTCCCCCCCCCCTCTTTTAAATATAAGAATTCACACAATGTAACAATTCCCTGTGAAATCAGAACATTAAAGCCTTGATCTACATTCCAGACATAAACACAAAATAAAAACGGAATGTACAAACATGTAACAAGAATTATATTTTAACCTTCAAGGCATTGGCACAGGAACACAAACAGCTTTGGTGGTAGCAGAAGGTGGAAATTGCAGTATAAGGACTATGTATCACATCTGATTCATTCCCTTTGAGTCTGTATAATAAATCCATAGCATGAAACAAAGAGGCTGGAACTGTACCTTAAGAATCAATATATATATATATATATATATATATATATATATATATACACATATAACCATAAAGTTTAGTCTGTGACCATATTAAATTACTGCTCTATAGTCTGGTTGCTAACATTTTAACTCTGCAGCTAATCAATGCAATATTGAATTTGGTAAGCAAATTCAGGTGGGGAAACAAAAAATCTAATTTAATCCCCCCCCCCAAAGTATTAGTCTCAGCATAAAGACATGCTGTCTGCGTATAAAGAATCCTACACAGGAGCTCCCAAATGCAAATAAACTGCTTTATCCTAACTGCTAAACAGCTGAAATGTATCTCCCAGAAACGCTTAGTCACATATATCTTTTGGTGACATCTGAGAAGGTTATTGCCTTCATCTACACACAGTAGCACTGACCTTGATCTGGAGTATATTGGTTTGGAATACAGCACCACAATGACTCTGTTCCGCCTCAGAATCAAGATATGCATTATCTATATTACAGTGAGATAAAAGCATATACTTGGATTAAGGAGGGCTACGGCAGGTGTTGACATTTCCACATGAGTGATTTAGAGGTTACTGCAAATGTGCTTCGTCAGTATGCCAATGGCTGCAAGATATGGCCAAAATGTAAAAAAAAAAAACTTTTGTAAGTTTTAGCTGAATTTCCCTGTGTGACTTCAGTTCCATAAATCTTTACCAACTATTAATGTAGGCGCTGTCAGTGAAAGAAAACTATATGTCAAGCCCAAACAAATGTATGGTTATACATTATATATACAGTATATATATATGGACTTCCATAAGGCATGATTATTTTGTGGCAGAATCTAAGACATTTTCAAAGCTGGGGAAGCAATTTCCTAAGACACTATCCACTTCCTGCTGTGGCTTACATTGAACTCCTAAGGAGTGCTCAAAATTTGCTCAAGGAAGTATAAAAAACATTATAAATACCACAAATAGTGAAAAACAGTACACATATCTTTATTTGTTTAATTAGAGATAGTTATACTTACTTATACTTATATATAATTATATAAGTGATCCTTATACTTTGTTACCATCGAAGGAACACTATTTTTGTTATAAATCCAAAAATACTGTCTAAAAAAAAACAAAGCAAAGCTATTTGGAGAAGCAGGTTCGTGGAAGAAAGCGTTATACAGACAATCACCTTTAAAGCAGAAATGAAAACTGGGTCACTAGTCTGCTGTCTGGAAACTGGGATACTTTGTTATCCGCAGAACCACTGGCAGTTGTAGAGGAAATGGGATCCAGTAGGAGCTTGTTACTGAAACACTGCAAGAGCCATTGATGCAGATAATGTGTTGGCTCTGTGCAGTGTTGTGTTTCTCCTTGCCTCCTGGTGATACCGCCTGCAGGGTATTTTGGGACCATCATTTAATTGTTGCTGTTCCTTAGTGACTCAGAATCTAAGGGCTGTTGGCTGGCAACATGACATAACATCCAGAATACCCCAGTTTGAAACCTTTGTCTTGTTTCTGTTGACCCACCGAGATATCAACCCATGGTAACCCCATATTCGAAATCTCTTCTAGTATATCTTTATAGAATCCTTTCTCCTTCTGGTACAATTGTTCAGAGATGTCCCTGGTCCTTTGAGAAGTCTCTATGGAGAAAAGGCAACTTGCCACAACATCATCATTTAAACTAATGGCTGCACTAAAATTGGATGAAAACAGATGGTCTCTAACGGCAAATATTAATAAAAATGTTATGATCATAACATACATAAGTTACTCCGAGCAAAGTGAGTGAATATTATATGTCTTATCGTAAAGCTGTAGTAAAACAATGTGTCCTCTGTGTGATCACTAAGTGATTTGCTGGGTAGTACATGTCTAAATGTTTAATATAAGAATACAGCTAATTAAATAGAGCAACACAAATCCATCTGCCTGTCTCTGTATACCGTCCTTACTAAATAAGATGCAATACTTCCAACACTGGATACTTTGAAAAAGTGCCGTTTTCAAAAGACTATGACATTATTATTTATTAAATAATGATTTTATTACCATAACTATCCATTGCATTAAAGAGCACTTGCCATTTGTAATAATTAAAATTGCTATTTGTCAGAGATCGAGTCGAATTTCATCTTCAACTAAATTGCTAATATTCTACATATTTTGACTTCCATTTATATGACATCATAGTGGAGAAAATGTATTCCTATAGGTGTAAGAAACATGTAATCTCGGAAATTGTCTGTCATGCTGGCCAAGACATAGAGCCAAGTTCCAACCATTCTGTTCTTGGTGAAGTATGACTGAACGGCGTAGCATTCAACGTTGGAAGTAAGTGAAGAGAATTAGCGCCTCAAGTGTTTAGTGAGAGCTGTGGCTGTATGCCTGGATTGGTCTGGCGGGTGTTTGCATACATGTGGAGAAAGGATTGATATGTGTGTGATATTTGTGGGACATTTGTTGCTGATGAGGAGAAAGAGATGCAAAGAGCTGATATGCTGTAAACGCTGCTATGCTAAAAATAATAAAATAAATCATTGTTGGAATGCCATTTTAACAGCGGACGTATACACCTGCCCCATATATTTCCCTGTTATTTAATCTATGTTTTATACGACATCTATATTCCCTTTCTTGTTAAAGGGTTTGCTGTTAACCCTCGTATCCCACTTCCTGTGTATAAACGGTCAATTGTTGCAGTATAACTGCTAAACGATCCTAAATTAAAATGAAGAAAAATAAACAAATTAAGAATAAAAATGTGTTGAACTGGAATTGTTTGCATGTCTACTTGCAGTAGAGTAAGCTGTTGCAGGGTTTTGCTCATCCTATTGCAAGGTTTTGCTCACCCTTTCTGGCACTCAAAGAGTTAAAGAATAAAAATGGTAGCTCATAAAAATACATGTTAACACTGAAAAGAGGCTTGAATCCTGCTAAACAAATAACTACTTTGACTTAAAAACTGTGAAGGGTGAAACCATTCAAAAAGAAACATTTATTGAGACAAACAAAAGAAATAGGCCCATTGAGAAAGTGTTAAGGAGCACTTTCCCCGCTAGGTTATGGTGCTTTTCAGTATTGTCACGTAAATGTAATTGAAGAAGGCATTTTTTTTCCCCCACACCTATTTAAACTATAGATCCTGTCTAAGGAAGAACCTAATTCACAGAATAAAGGTTTATTTTGCCGTTTAAACCTTTACATCCAAGGAAATAGTGCTATATATCCTACAGCAACGTATCCGTTAATTCTTTGCCATTTAAGGAATAAGGAAACGCAAATAAAAAGAAAAAATATATGTTTCTTGAACCAGCCAAAATAAAATGTGACAATAAGTGTTTCTTTTTACCCTTTAAATGAAATGGACAATATCAAGATCCCTACGTTTATTGGAAACCTGTCAGAAAACATGGTAAATCCCAGTAAACGTTTGGAAGTGAAAGAATGAACCGCCGTCTAGACCAATACGTGACTCCAACAGTATCTCAGTAATTTTATAATATAAAAGTGAGGTAATGTGCTATCTGCCTCGCGAATCGACACTGACGTAAACCCTTTCATTTTTATAACGACCCTGTCCGCTCGGCACTTCAGTTATAATAGAGGTGTACTTAAATAAATAGGTTTTTCACCCCATTCTAGTAAATGCATCTCAGTGACAAAATGTGTGAAGGATTATGATATCAACAGCTATGTGAACAACCTATTTTTTTTTTCTGGAGAATTTTATATTACATGGCTCAGTGATTTTTGATCAATAACAATAGTACGGACAGATAATTATCTTAAAAAATTTCCAGCGAGGCTAGCAAAGTAGCCAATATTTTATCTTGTATAGTAACTCTGGCAATTGAGCACCCTGTTTACATGAAAGTGTTATCATCAACGGCTAAATTAAAATGAAAGAGTAACTTGAGTGTCTTTTTTTAAAAGCTTAACAAAGAGCCATGCTATGCTGGGTTTGTAGGGGCCGCATGTATAGTAAAAGAAAACTACTTACCACAATCAACTGGAAAATAGGCAGCTTAATCCCTTGACCACTCTGGTCTGGTGTGCTAGATCTCATGGTGGCAATTCGTGATCTTTGTATGAAATACATACTGTAGATCTAAGTAGATGGATGTTAATGGTTTTCTATATGATTTCTGTTTCAGCAATTGTAGTTTATGGTCATACCTGGGAACTCTCCAGGTTTGAGCCCTAGATTGCCGGGTGAAGCACCGGTTCTCCAGGTCAAGACCCGAATCCTTGACACGCCCCACTCTCCGCCCAGTTTCCCTTTAAATGGGGGTGTTTCCCACTGCCGTCAGCGGGAACGCCCCTGACGTCAGTGAGAACTCCCACTGACGACACGGGACCACCCGCCGATGTCACGGGACCACCCGCTGACGTCAGTGGGCAGTCCTGGCCGCGTCCCGCAAGGGAAGGCTCCGGGTAGCCGAAGCGCAGAAGTTCCAAGGTATGTTTATGTTCTGCTTATAAATCACTTATCAACTTCCACAGCTACCTCTGTCACAAAAATGTGGGCTGTTTTGGAATGGAATATCAGAGGTTAGGAAACATGCCATTACAAAGTGCTGGATCCCTCGACCTGTTAATAAGAGTAATCTACTTTTCATCCATTTCTGTATGACGGCTTACGTTGGGTACAGTTCTGCTGTATTTTTGTCTGGTGGCATTTTGTTAGATTTGTTAAATCTTGATGTATGAGGGTAATCCAGATGTGGATCCCTTACTTACTTGATTCCAATGAACGTTACTGATTAGACCCAGGAGAGGCCAAAACATAAACAAGAGACAGGCTTGTAATTCAGATGGAGATTTTTCTTCTGTAAGGGCACAAATCAGCAGCGGCCGACTATCCATCAGGGACACTAGGCCTGTACCTATGGGGCACTAACCGAAAAGCAATATCTGTACCGTGCACTAATGTATGCTGAGGTCACGGTGGCAGTTCTCACCTCGTAGGCTCAGAAGAGAAGCCATGTGCTTGGCAGGTAAAGAGATTTGTGTGTATGTATATATGCATGTATGTGTGTATGTGCCTAGGGGCCCTTAAGTGTCTTAATCTGGTGCCGCAAAAAACATTAGACATGCCACTGTGAATGCCTACCATAGAGCAATTTATTAAATGTTTCCTGTACTTGGTTGCTTGATCTTATTTCCATTACAACTAAGAGGAAACATTGGACATCTGCTCTGTCTGCTTGCATTGTCAATTGTCCTCAATCTGTACATACAGTACAAGGATGCCTAAAAGTCTCAGAGGGCTGTCACTTGCAAAGACTCAGTACATGCATTACAAATTAATGTAAACTTATGAATACTAATTTTAAGAAGGAGCTAAAGCAAAGATATATATCTCATGTTAGGAGGAACTTTCATCATGGTATGAAAATGTGTAAAAACAGAGCTGTACATTGGCAACGTCATAAATATTGCTTGATAACATTAATAATTTCAAAACATTATATAAGAACATAACAAAGGTGTATTTGGACTTCCTAATAATCAGACAAAAGTGAACAAGCATGGAATAGAGTTTAAGGAACGTTCTCCTAGCTACACCAAATATAATGTTACTTAAATTGGAACTTCTCAAGAGTCTGCTAATCCCTTGATATCGCCCCTATAATACATTGACATCTGCTGAGAGTGAGCCACGAGAGTTGATATAAATATTGAAAGAACATCTCCCGTCTTCTCCCTCCCCCTTGTAAAAAAATCAGGAGAAAAAGCAGTGGGGTAAGAAGGAGACAGAATCTTTATTCCCTTTCTTACTATTCTTCTTGGCAGGAGCCTCAGGAGAATATAAGTATGTCTTTTTCAGAACAAAGAGGCAAACATATTTCTGAATACGGTACAAAAATAATAAATAAAATATCTGCAGCTAACTGTATTAAATGTGAGAGCATATGGCCTGTATTTTGAGTTATTTCTTCCTTCGTACAGTATTAATCTCGAAAGTCACCATTGTAACTGCAGAATCTTATACAATATTAATAATGTAGTCAAATGTCATCGTAATACAATAGAAGCCCATTTTTAACATAATGAATCACTGCACATGACTTTCTTACACTATTTATATATATATCTTGAACTTTGCTCACCTTTTTATTCGTGGGAATTTCTGAGAAGTAGACCCAGGTACTAAGGAAACCAACTGCCTTTACTATCATAACATGAATGATCTATCTTACCCATTATTAGAAATCATTCAACAGTGAACACTCAGTACCCAAAATATTTCAAATACCTTTCACTACGTGATGTGCAGTTTTAGCATTTAAAAATAATTCATTGACTTTTTTTTCTCCAAACTATTTTTACTTTCACAAACAACACTGTTAGGAAAGCCTGTTGAATTATGGGGCGTTAATGAAATAGTTTTGGGTGATACATTCAGTGATGAGCAATTAACGTCCTTTACTTTAAAAGTGAGTAATGCTTTTATACATGTGGATTTTATATAAAATAACAGTAGGTCACCAAAGAAAAATATATAAATTTACATAATCTTTTGTGGACTCGGAGGTCTCTTCTTCAGATAGAATGGCAGTCTAAGGAGCGGGAGTCTTAAATACACACAATTTTGCATAGAAAGTAGTATCTAAAATATGTATGTAAAACAGATATGAAAACTTTCTTCCATTCATTGCTGAAGGCTGGTATTTATTGAGAATGTCAGAAGAAAAAAATATTCTCAATAAATACAGACCTTAGAAGAAAAAAGATGGCATTGAAAATGAATGCCGAATCCTTATTGCCTAGGAGTTTGCAGCAATATAGAAGACGAGTAGAACTGAAGATGAGGGTAAACTAATGGTAGACTGCCTCCTGTTAGAAAATGGATCGATAAAGCAAAAAAATACCCTAACATTTACATGCATGTTTGTAAGTATGGTACTAATAAACATAAGCTAAACATAAAGGGAAATTCCCCCTTTTCTCTAGGTGTTATTGATACCTGGAAACTCTCTTGGTTTGACCCAGAGTCTCTGGGTAAGCCACTGGTTCCTCAGGTCTCCGGGTCTTTCTCATGAACCCTGCCTACTCCCCCATCCAATCCCCCCCCCACTCCCATGAAGAGGAAGAGCTCTGGGTAGCCTGACCTGGGAAGTTTCCAGGTATGGTTTTATTTGTATTGTATGTAGGGCACGTACGATTGTTTATTAGGTCACTTTTTGTTACTTTCGTGAAGTTTTGCATCGTGATTTACAGGCAGTACATCCAGTGTCCACCTAAGTTGAGTGTTGCCGGTACTAGCCTGAGCCGTGACAATACATGGCTCTCCATAAAGATGTTTGACATCATCTTCAGCATAAATATTTAAGTGATTATGTTGCCATGTTCCGATCTCCAAGAGGCTTCCAAGTCATAAGAACTAGTTTTACAAATAGCAAAGGATAATGGGCAGGGGAGTACTGACGTAAACCATAGAAATAAGTGATAAAGTTACTATTTATGAGACTTTTTGAGGCGATTATCACATACAAAACTATAGAACAATAACAAAATGATATAACTAAAGCATTTAATATGTCCCCTTTAAGCATAGTGATATTGTTTTGCTTTGTTTTCATATGTATTTTAATAGTGATATGGAATGATTATAGGTCGTTATCTTAAAGTTTCACAATTAACTCTTAAAGCGGATGTTAGCTGGAAGGCATTGAATCAATCCTCCTTTTTTTTGGGGCTTGAAGGATTATGATATGGGTGGCTTTGCTTCGCGTTAAGACCCATGCCTGCTTTATCTGGATATCTAGGTAACATGATGGTTATGGTTGTCAGACTTACAAAATTGCCATGAAATGATATATCTGCTTAGGGCAGCCATCGCATATGCTGTTTACCAGAAAAGATATCTTCATCAGCGATGGTTACAGCTGAGATGTTTAACACTTTAAAGACCTGGGATAAGTCATTCAATTTGTATTTTATATTAAACATTTCTAAGCATTTCTATTTGTGATTTTTCTGTTCGTCCATGGCAAACATGTCATCAGGTGCATAGCAATGTATAGTGACAAGGCCTAATTACATTTGACTGTGGCTCCGTGTGTTGCTTTAGTTAGTGGCATCCAGGGTAATAGAAATTCTGTTGACACCATAATCACCTATTCCTCACAAGCCTTGCTTTGTTACATATTGCATGAAAACACTGTTTTTGTGTTGAAAAGTATGTTATCTTACTGAATGCTGCACAAACAAAAAAAAAATCCTTCTTCTCGCAGAAATGGGTCATGTGTTTCGTAATATTTAATTACTAGCAACAGTTAGTTGTGGCAAAAGAAAATGAAATGTATTCTATACAGCAGAAAATATAATTCGATTTCGCAATGATATTAAAGAAATCCATCCAAAATATGCAATTGGTCTGTGTTTTATTGAATCATATTTTTTTTACTAGGTCCGGTCCAATGTAACAGATGGGAACATGTAATTTAGTTATTATCTGTTCATAATCCATTTAGGCTAACACAGGTATAATTTTTAATTTTGTAATCAGATGCAAGTCTAAAAAACGATTTCTGACTATCTGTACTTTTAAATAAGTTGTGACTAAATTTGATATAAATAGTATTTTACATTATTAGTTTTTTTTCTTACTGTTCATGTTTTTCTGGACTTGGATACTATTATGTTTTGATGAGATGATTCTGGGCTTCTATTCAATATATAAAGTTAAATTTGCTTTTTGCTGGAACAGCTGGCTTGAACTGTGTTTTGCTTATTTTAGATTAACCCATGCATGGCAACGAATAAACAATTACAATTCACAAATCAATAAGTTACATGAGATGCGTATGTATGGCCCAAGTGCAAATACTCACCAGTCACTGTATGTGTGTTTATTAGTATGTCCAAATCCAACATACATCTAGCTTATTATAGCTTGAGAGAATTTAAAATGTAATATATTTGAAATTGAATGTGCCGTTTTGTTTCTGCAGGCGCTATGTAAATATAAGGATGCTGTATGGCATACCAGGTAGTGAACAGTGTAAATAAATTCCCGTAGGTTGTAAGACAAGAGCGCATAGGACTTTAAATGTGTTAACATTTTTTAAGGCTCAAAAACATTTACATATATGTTGCTAACAGGATAGTCAAAATGTGAGCGTGAAATATTACATATAGAGGAATATGACATAACATACAAAAAGGTCAACTTAACTGTGAACCAACAACCCGAGGCATAGGTTTCAGCTTTTATGGGCCTGGTCAGTAGAGTGAGGTTGGCATCTCTATAGGAGCAAGTGACCAGGAGAAAACCTGTGTAGACCTGTGCCAGGAGTAAATATAGAGAATAGAAAGAAGGAGAAAACGAGAGAGTTTAGTATTCTTTTGTAGTAGGGGCAGTGCCCCTAAACAGATAATTTGTTTTTGGATACAAAGTTTTAGTTTAGTTAAAACACAAATAATATAATAAATATAAAACACAGTTGTAATTAAAAAAAAGTTGATTGGTATCCACAGGAGTTCTTCAACATCCTTCAGGTCATCTATTACATATACTATATACATACTTACGTTGAAACAACTGTGCTTTATATTTATTGTATTATTTTTATTTTATATAAACTGCAATTTTGTATCCAAAACTATAAAAAGCTCTACCTATCCTTGGAGCTAACATCTACCACACTCATTACTGCAAGTGAGCAAGGAGGTCCACATCTGAACTTACCTGCCCTTATGGGTAGGATCAGATTGATATGTCGATGTCTATTAAGTGGCTGTCTATTAAGTTCACACCTGGCCAGTCTAACCACATCATGCACAGCAACCATAAAGTTGCAGTGATTTTGTTTTGTGATTTTGAAGGCTTGAAAGATTGAGACCCTTCCCCTTTAACCCCTTAAGGACAATGGGCAGCACCTAAACCCATTGAAAACAATGCATTTTGAGCCCGTACATGTACAGGCTTTGTCATTAAGGGGTTAATTTACTCTCCAATGCCTACTTCTCCCTGCCATTTACAGTAGAGTGGCTCTATTACAGTACAGGATTAGGCTGTGTCCACAAAGAGCTGTAAAATCCTCACTTGATGTCTTCATTTTTTTAAGAGAACGATTGTACAAATTTTACTTTTAATATAAGGAAAGTTTGGTTTATTGTTTCCTTAAAAACGTACCAACAGTAGATGCTGCTTCATGGTAGTACGTATTATTTTCGAGGGGCTATATATACTTTATAACATAGATAGGGATCTGTATTTTAGCAGTAGTTTTTATAGTTTTTTCAGTCCTAGTCTTCCATTCACACAGAAAGAGGTCATTTTTTTTAAGTTGCTTGGCAACAAAACCATGCAACAAAAAACCCATTAGGTTTGTTAAAATGTCAATTAAAACCAATAGGATGTTCCCGATTGGTAAATCCAAAGCAGCATTTCTGTAGCAATTTTACTGAGGATTTGTACTGTGATAATGAAACTCCCAAAAGGTCACTGAGCCGCATGCATATTTATATGTTAGTTCTATGCCACCTGATGCTAGCTTTACAGCAAAATGTCACTTTAGTCTCTAGTTTACAAGAGCTCACAAGACTCTTTTTTTAAGGGAACTTCCATTTTTATACATAACACATTTCCTTAATCCAATAAAATATAGTAAAAGGCAATGCCCCCCCACACCTTTTCATCCAATGGAAAAAAAGTAATGTGTTTTCCACCAATTTTTTTAATGTATTTTAAAAGAAAACCATAGCTACAAAATTGACCCAGCAGCAGGAAATATGCTGATTAGCCAGTTCTCATCATGCGCTATTTAGGATTTAGCGTATCTCTCATTTTATGGAGGTGGTGTGGTATTTGGTGGGAATGCATTACACAAGTGTATATGATCACTGAGCTGACAATGTGCCTTCTGCCTGTGTGCTCTAAGACTGAATGAAGCAACAACATGTCCCTATGTGCAATTATTATCAGTGGAGATCAGGGGCTAGTCTATAGGCTTGCTTGGTGGTGATTTTGTAAGAATACCACATTTTCTGCTATTTCTGTACACATCACTGTGACTTTTAGAGCTGTAGAGTCCAGTGATTTGTTCATACACAGAAAACATAGGAACACAGAGATTTGATCCCAAAGAGGAACTACACCTGCTCAATAGGACCACTTCATTTAGCTACAGTATAGGTAACCACCGCCTTGCTTATATGATATGACAAAACAGAACTGAAGAAGAACACTAAGTCTTTGGCATTTCTTTCTAGTGTCCCAGCCTCCTCAACAAAGAATAATTATGAGAGAGCTTTGTAGATACATTAATAAACATGAATTAAACCTTCAAAAATAACTTTCATTAGATTTCTGCACAGAGGTGTCTCTTTAGGCCCCAAAGAACCCTCATCTAATAAAACTTGAAGCTGAGTCACGGTGAGGGTATCACGTGGCAGAAGGTGTGTTCAGCCAAACACATTTCCTACAAGTCAAAAAGCAAGGGTTCTACCGATTACTTCCATGCACTTGTAAGGAGAACCACACGGAAGTTTAAAGGGACCACTCGGCGATCATATACATTATAGCGCATGTGATGGTTGAAGTGTTTCTTAAAAGTACACCCACAGCAACATTAAGAGGCAAGGTTGGTAGAACATCATGGAAAGGCTTGAGCTTCAGAGGAAAGTCATGTTGCCCACAAGTACATTACGTTTATATTGTTGCTTTGTTATATAACAGTGGGTGTCAGAACTATATGTATGTTAATTAAAAAAATCACACTGCTGTCCCTTTAATGTTGAATCTCTGTGCAAAATGTTGAAATATAAACTTGATAAATTCCCTTATTATTAATCAAAGTATTGCTGTAAAATTAATTAGGCGTGAAGCTAGATTCAGAGATACATAGAAACTGACAGCCTATAACATGACTTATTCATCCTCCTCATTAATGTAATCTGGAAAAGAACACTGCCATAAGTGTACCCTATGTAATTTGAAATCTGTTATGAAATCTTTGAAATGGGGCCCCCGTCTCTGTAATTAAATTAGTGAATCATTTGTGACACCCTCTGAATTCATTTTGACGAATCTGTCACTCCTTTGGTCACAATTATAACGTTAGAATTACTGAATATGCAGCCACATTTGGACTGGCATCAGTTGTGAGCGTAGAAAAGCGAATAAATATTTTAGCTTTTATGCGTCCGACCACAATTTCCACATAAGGAACTGTAACATCTTAATTGGTAGATGTGTTCTACAACCACTCCAGGGAAATCTCAAGATTTCAGGGTTTAAAATGAGGTTATGGAGACTTTCAAGGTTGTGTGGATTTTTATAACACACACCTATTTGATAGAAAACCTTCATAGAAAAAAAAACCCACACTAACAGAATGTTAAGGAATGACAACCTGGACATTTTTATTTAGAGGGGCATTGTCTCCGTAGGTTGGACATGAATAAAGAACCCTTTGGTGCAGTAGAAAAACGAGAGAGTGCTGTCCATTGTAAATTCTGATACAGTTCTAAAGATAAGATAATGTAAAGAAAGAGTTCTAGAAGATGGAGTTATTTTTTCTATGAACAATACCTGATTAAGTAGACAACATTTTCAGGTTCAACACTTTATTTTAATATTATCTTAATTGGCTTTTATCTGTTTAATAATAATAACAATAATACGTATATATATATCTATATCTATATATATATATAGATATATATATATATATATCTATATATATATATAATTTGTATATCACCATTTTCATTCATTTTTATCATTCCTTTTTTGTTAAGGTGACCAAAATCTGAAGGATTTAGGACAACTTGCTTCCATCCCAATATGGAATGGACTGGAGAACTCACAATTATTGGGTTCTCTAGACAGTAGTTTTAACTGACTTGAATAAGTTCCATATATGAAACCAGAGAAACTATCAAAACTGAAAAATATATATATATTCTCACACGTACTCATTCTCAAATGTAGCAACAGGAAACCCTGAAATAGATAATATCTACTTTATTCCATGCAAAAAGGTTAACATTAAAAAAAACTATCAAACGTGCTTTGTCATGGAGACAGACATAGTATGAAAGGATTTTTGCTGTAGTAGCGAACAGCCAGATATACGCCATTAATTGTTATTGTGATTTTTAACTTTTTATATAAAAACGCTGCCAGCATATGTTGACATCTGTATTAGTAAGTTACTGATGCCATTTTGTGCTTATTTTTTTCTGTGGAGAGTAGATGCAGATGTGATCTAGTACATATTCTAGGTATAGTAACTACTTTACGCAAAAACAAAATCCTATTCAATAGCAGCCTATAGATCAGCCCCAATATATTTTTTTCAGCTCTGGTTATTTTTTTAAATTGTTAGGAGGTCCGCACATCCACTCGGAAACTATTCAGTCCTCTCTGTATACTTCTCAATGTTGTTGTTCATTTATAGGACAGGTGTTATCCCTCCCTTGTTCTACAGCCCTGAACATTAGAGTCATGTGCAGAAACAATGAGGAATAGGTTCCTGAATTAAATTTTATAAATAGAAAACATTATTTTGCTTTTAAATACTTTACTCAGTTAACTAAGATTTTGGAGCCAAGTAAAAATATGCAGCTAAGGCATTTCTTTTGTCAATGTCTACCGGGGACAGACAAAAAAGTACAGTTGACACTTCTTTTCCTAGTTGGATAAACATTGCATCTGGCAGCTGCCATATGCAACAATCCTATGCATTTTCTCAATGATTTATATAAAAACAACCTTGAAAAGAAAAACTATTCTGATACCTTTATTTATTCCTAGTGTGCAAGCTAATATTAGCAAATATGAAATTGTACCCCATACTGTAGTGCAGAGTTACAAATAGATCAGTGGAAGAAGAGGCACCACAAATATTCATATTCGTATTCATTAGCGAACAGAGTACTGCAAAGTTGGGTATCGGCAGAATTGGATGAACTGACGTATAATCAAAGTGAGAAATTCTTCATTAGGTGATCCCTAGGTCTGTATTGGAGGAAGGGTACACAATCCAAGGATCAACGAGCCAATGGAAGACAAAATACAAAAAAAATGAGAAGGTCAACGCAAACCAGGTCAAGACCAAGTCATTTATGTGCATGTATGGAAGCATCCACTCTTAACTCCAGTTGTCTTAGTGGAGAAATTGCATATTCCGTACTTCTGCTGTGCACCATCTGGTACTAAGGGTATGTTTTGATTTGTCACAGTTTTTTCCATTACATAAAACGTAAAAATAAGAAGGATAAATCTAAATCAATGTGTTAACGGTCACATAGAAATACTTTTCGAAGGTCTAAACGATGGTGCTCTGCACACTTCCAGGCACCTGATACAGGTCTCTGCTATGCAGGGAGTACACAGTCATCTATCAAAACATTCTTTAGAATGAGATGGTGGTTGGATTTTCTGTGCAGAATAAAACTGGAGCAGTACATTGAAATTAAATCATAACAGAATTGGATACAGTCTGCTTCAGCACAAAAGACTCGTATTTGAGGATTATATTTTTAACACTGAGGAAATTTGATATAATAGCACTAAACCAATAAAAAGGGAAGGAAAAGGAAGAAAAATGAAAGGAGAAAAAAAAAGAACAGAGAAGACTTTTGTCCAATCAAATGCAAATTAAACTGACCCTTCAGACTGCAGGAAAAGAGGGTTTTTTTGTGTGCAGACAATGAACATTTTTATACAGTGACATCCATTTTGAGACTCATTAGCAGATGCTGTGATCTTGCTTATTTTCAGCTCTGTTGTCTGGTTGCATCAAATTGATTAGGAAGCCTCTGATATGGGCTAGGCTTGTGAATTACAGAGTTATTTCAGGTATTTCTCTAATTGGCTATCATGCCTGTTAAAAATGCTTCTGCATAACCACTTTCTTTTGAACTAAATTATTATCCCTCAATTGCTGTCTGCTAGTTGTTTATTACATACAATTGCTGAAAACGGAAAGATGTTAAAGATAAATTAACTACATGCATAGTTTTTTTTCTGTTAAATGAAAATATACTGTTAATGAACAGGTATATTTTTTATTGTTTGTTTTGTTTCCAGAAAATTACATATGGAAAACCCATTTTCATGAAATTCAAAACCAACCAGGTTAGTGTAATACATCAGTGGCCAAGAACAGCAGATGACAAGCTACTAGATATGTAAAATATGTAATAACCTCTTCCACTTGTGATGCCTCAGGCTAGCTCACGTGTTGGAAGTAGGTGGATGTCAATGCAGGGCCGGCTACTTGGAGCTGTTCTTCTTCTCAGTGTACAAGTTTGTAGTGGGTACTGTAAATTGTTGATTATAAGACGACCCCGATTATAAGGCGACCCCCCAAAATCTGAAAATTAATTTATGAAAAAAAGAAAAAAAAACGGTGTGGGGAACTCTGATCTCTGACAGTCAGGGAAGGTTTGCGCGATGGACGCAGACAACCCCCGCTGCTAACCGCACCTCCTTCCGGCTGCAGTGGAAGTTGTCTACGCGAATTGCTGCCCCGGCTACACAGCAGGGACTCAGAAGCACCAATAAGTTGGGGAGGGGGCATAAGGCAGGAGGATCCAGGTCCCCTGCAGCGCTGCGGGGGATCTGGATCTTAGTCTCATAGGCAGACCTATTTGAGGTCTGATTATAAGACGACCCCGATTATAAGACGAGGGGTATTTTTCAGAGCATTTGCTGTGGAAAAAACCTTGTCTTATAATCGAGCAAATATGGTATTACGAGTTTGTTTCTGTTTGTTGAAATATGTCGTTATTATGTACCATTCTCTCTGTACAGATCTGAGGAATTTATCAGTATTTCATAAAAGTGTAATAGTTTAATTTTGAAATGACATTTCTGATGCCTACTGAAAAAGAACATTTAAGCTTTGCAAGCAAATCATTTGCTTTTCCTTAATACAGGAAACTTTATATTGTTATGTCTTACTTCTCAAAGGGGAAACATTGATGTCTGCACTTTCTGTGCCCAGTGTCCTGTAGAGGATCCATAGGACACTTGCAACTGACGGAGAGTTCTTGCAGAAACAACTTCTCTTTCTCCTAAGTTGAAAAGGATTTAGCCCTAAGGGCAGTAAGTGTAACAAACCAGTTTTAAAACAATTAGAGGGCGTCATAGAGATTTTGGAAACATACATGTGATAATTGCAGTTCATATTGCCTGTTTCATTATTTGTCTTTATGCAGCTTTTCAATGAAGATACTTGTTGTCATCCTGCTTCACTCCCACTGTTGGTGAACCACAAGAGTTATCATACCCAGTTTGCGAATATATTGGTGGACAATGATGAAGGCTGTTGTCAAACGATGAGACAAAAATTGATTTCCTTTGTAAAAAAGATGTCCAGTGTCTTTATCTCTGAGGCTCAGCTGCCCACAAACTGTCATAACAAAAGAAATAAAATACCAATTGTCGTGCTGAGCAATATGTCACTATGTACAAATGATGACAATAATGCTGTTAATATTTTATGAAATCTAGAGAATGTCTTAATAGTATTATGTAGGTCATAATAACACAGTAACACACCTGGTGTTGCTCACAACAGTTTTATAGCTTACTGCTGAGTACCATTGACACAACCCACTGTAACTGCGTTTAAATGTAAATCATAGCCATTTATTAATACAACCTTGAGAGAAAAGAAATATTCTCCGCAATTCTTACTCCTACATGGACATTATTGTTTTAGTGGAAACATAACATTTCATAGCAGATAAGAACTTGTTGCCCCTAACTGTTTCTGCCCTCCAGTCGCCATTTCCTATGGCTCTCTTGTTCTTGGCTTAGTTCCCTGCAGAAACATGTTATCATTAGGAAATATGTTCACTGTTGTGCACTGCGTATTCTTTGTCTATTCTTTTATTTTACTAGTGTCTTATTAATACATATGTGAAAGCTCTTGAACAGCTGTATACTATTAATCCATACCATTAAATGGTTGCATCCACCACACATTTTTACACCTTAAGGAGAAAAATTCAAACTTGAGCATTTTCACTATGATTTTCCTAAACTCAAAATTCTCATTTAGTGTACCTGCATAATAATATCTTATATTTTCAGGACAAGTAAGGCATTCCTTATAACATAGCCATTTATATAAGCTATCATTTGGCATTACAAAGTTAAAAGTGGGGGGAAAAAACCCTGAAAGTTTAACATTTTAGCCTTTATAAATTATATATTATAAAAGCCTCAAGGTATAATCATTACTTCTTTTGAGTTTATATATGCCAAAGATTTTCATGTATTTACTTTTTGTATTTTTTGTATCTCAAATACTGGAACTCTACCGCTTACAAATAACAAAATCACACCGCCAAAGTATGCATATCTATTTTTTTGCACAGCCCACAACCTAGTCTGTTTCACAAGGGTCATTCTAGAACGCCTCATACAGCCAATTCTCCAGCTACCTCTTCTTCTGAAATATTTATTATATATATCTTAAAAACTTTTATGTGATGTGTCGACCAATGTTACACAGCATATAGGCAGTATTTCATAATTCAATCATTAATCATTTTAGAGGAGAACGCCATTCCATAGTGAAGCCTATTTTCAATTGACAAGTCTGATTTAACTTATTTTGGTCCTAAAGGACAGCTGTGGACGGTATTGTTATCCTACGGAAGGGACACCCTCAATTCTTTTGATTTGGTACACAACATAGACTTATACGTGAGGGAAATCAAACAGATATAAAGTAAATGTTGAAAGAAAATAAATAAACCATGACACATATAAATCACAATTGCAAAGCAAATAATGGCTCCTGCAGGCAAACAGAGTTATAAAAGATAGTCTAACTAGGATCTATGAGTGATATAGACTTCTGTAATCAACCTTTAATTAATCAATTAAGGCGGAATGGGCTATACAGCATAGTTAGTTAATAAGCAGCTGGTTCATTAAAAAACCCTAAACATCTCACAGGACTGGTTTAAAGGCATTTTTTTAAAGAATAACTAAATACACACAGAACTGTTTTTAGAGAGCTAAACTATTATTGACATATAATGGTTTATGTATATACAGTGAAATTATTTTTATATCTCCTTCGTTTCATTTTATCTTTGAGCTGGTATCATATATATAAAGCTGAGAACCCGAGAACAGGAAGTTAAAATGGCTGCTCCTATCTTATATATTTAATGTGAGTTTCTAATACACACAGTACTTATATATTATTATAATTAGTACGTTACTAATCAGTGTACTGAACTCCAATATTTTAAACTTCCCGGACATATTAACCAATAATATCTAAATATACCTTTATTAACAATTTTTTATGAAATGAGTTTCTGCTGCTTTTTGTAAAAAGGCATTGTTAAGTCTAAAAAAAAAAACTTGAAAGTCACCTCACGGAGTGAACTATACGTTCTGCTGAGCCCTTCTAGAGGAGAACCTTCTACGATTGGCCCTTCATCATGCCTAATGCATAAAGTGCGTTGAAACCACAACTGGTTTTAGTGAATAATCCTGTTAAGCCATAAAGGTGCTACAGAAAATCAGGACAAGACTTTCTCCAATCACAATGCATACCGGTTAAGAGTTTAATAAATATTTTAGATAACTTTTGAAAAGCCATTGACATATATTAAATTTATTAAATGTTACTGTCCTATTTGGATGGGGACAGATGGATTCCTGCCGAGGGTGATAAAATAATTATAAGAAATTAAGTAATATGTTAGTTCTGGCACATTTCGCACGCATCTCCATGTGCAAAAATAGTTTTATACCGTTGAACAAAATATCTTCACATGAATAACACTGAGTGGCAAAATGTACTTTTAATAAATCAATTTTGTAAAAACTTTTGCTAAGTAGTGTTATTTACTTTTCTATTTTTCCTGTATCCTGGCAATCTGTTAATCAATACAACATCATTTCCTATTTTTTTTTTCCATTACTTCCAAATGTATTTTTATACTTGGAGATGTAAAATTACTAATTAACACAAACACAGCATGAACTGTGAAAGCTCATTACCAAAAGCGCAGGACACAACATGCTAGATTCTGCTTCTCTGTGTGCGGGTGACATGAAATAACATGTAGACTCAGATATGTAAGAAAGGGCATAAACACGGTAAACAAGGTAATGCACATCACAGTAAAAAGCACAGTTATTATGATTTTAAATTGAAGATTTTCTTTGAGCACCTGAAGCTGAATAGAATGCTTACTTGACGACCATCTTCACCGGGCCTTTCTAAACAACCATAACAAAGTTCAAGGGGACCAAAAACAATGTTTTAAGGGGACAGCCACACTCTTTGGCCTTGAAAATTTTTAAGATATGGCATAGCTGGCATGTGTAGGTTTTGTGTATCACTGTGATTCAGGTGAATAATTGTTATATGTAAGCAGGCCCGGCCTTAGGGGTGTGCGACCTGTGCGGCTGCACAGGGCGCCATGGCAACAGGGGCACCTGCCAGGGACTTAAATTAAAACATCGGGGTTTTTTTTGTTTCTTTGTTTTTTTAACTTTATTTAACATCCTCCATGTTAAATAAAGTTTTTTTTAACTTTATTTAATACGGAGGATGTTAAATAAAGTTAAAACAAACAAACAAAAAAGTGTTTTAATTTAAGTCCCGGGCATGTTTGTAGATTTCCCCTGTGCAAACAATAGCATTGTGGTAATTGTTCAATCCATACATTAGCTAGCAAACCTTCTGGCACAGTATATATAGGTTACCCTTGTTTTTCTACTTCACCAGCTGGATTTTCAGGTGGTTAATAATACCAACATTAATGATAAAATATCTCCAAACTTGACCTCGTGTTTTGCTGCATGTTTCGAAACAACTTGGAGCCTCTAAATAATATAAAAATCACAATGATTTTTTTGGGCAGCCATTAGCTACATTTTTTAAATCATGAAATATTCATTGGTTATAAAATAGGAAAAATACCTATTTCATATTCATGGAAGAATTTCCATACATCTCTGATGCTTATTTTTTTTCCCATTGCAGCATACTTTGCTTGCCTGTGTAATGAAGCCTGACATATTTACATCAATGCATAAAATGATGGGAAATAAACGTAGGGTCCTATTCAGAAGTGCTAATTTAAGAGAAAGAGAGGTAGGGAAGTTCAATTTGATAGATCTTTAGACTGATTTATGGCAACCTCCCTATGAAATAAAATGGAAATATCCAACTAAACTAATTCAAATGTATGGAATATGTTTTGTTAGGAGGTGATATGGCTCAATGGGAATTTCTGGAAACATTTGCAGTCTCTCAGTTACTTGCAAAACCTCAATCCAAGATTCATACCAGTGATGTTCTCATTAGCGTTTAGGACAGCAGGATGGAGCCTCTGAGAAGCTTTTCAGCTGGTGTGAAACTACAATTCCCATGATGCAATGAGGCCTCCTAAGTGACAAAGGACACATCTAGGGTTCAATATACTTCATGAATGTTTAACAAGTGCAGAGCTAGATACATATTCCTTGGGTGCATACTGGCTTGTAGAATTTCCACTTGAACAGACCAATGCCAAGGGATAGAAGTTTGCATGCGGGTGAATTAACCTTATCGGGTCTATTCAGGAAAGTTTGCAAGAGAGTTCTGGTTTCCACTTCTTGACTTCACTATACATTATGACAGTCCAACCCTAGTGATCGTCTGCTGGTTCTGTATAATGCACAGTTAAATTGGTGAGATTCCTTTAGTCACCCATTGAATTATACCTATACAGGTCCCTGCTTATCCCTTCTTGCTGTATAAGCTCGCCAGTGTTGGCCCTACATAATGAAAGGGGAGGTGAGGGAACTGCAACCACATCTCTCCTGCTAACTTTGCCTTTAGCGAATAGATCCTTGCTAAGGATTATGGGAAATTAAGGATAATTTGTATGAAATGCTCCCAAATGCCAATATTGTTTGGTACCAGAAGTGAAAAATGTAAAAAAATAAATAAAAAAACCCACTAGCTATATACACTATGTACCTCCCTAGATTTGCTTCACGATAGCTAAAGTCATCCAAAACCTTTCCTTATATCTAATAGAGCTAGATGGAGTATTAGATATAGGAGAACTTTAGCTTTCTTGAAACAATTCTAGAGAGCTACATAGCGTACATAGGGAGTTTTGTTATAAGCAGGATCATTTAAGGTTTATACTACAGTGTGTATTAAGTTCTGTACAAGTTTTATTATTACTAATAAAAGTTACGTTTTAACTTTTCAGGGTTCCTAGGTTTTTTAGATGAGCAAGGGGCATTGTCTCATTTGTTAGAGTAGGACAAACAGATAATTAGGTGGTTTTGTGATTTAACATAAAATGGAACAGTAAATAAAACCTTTAAATGTGTTTCAAATATTTTTTTCCTAACCAGGATGTTATAAATATACTAAAATGTCAACCTTATTAATTTATACAATGTACAAGGATATGTAGTCACAATTAAATAATAAGAGCCTCTCATTAGGTCAATATAAATATTTAAGTGCCCCTGTAAATGTGTTGGCCCACAGGGGTCCTGGCACCAGCTGTGGATTTCTATTCAGTTTATCTCATTGTCTTCTATAACTGCCATATTTACTGCTAAGCACTGGGTTATGACATATCCCTGCTCTACTTTTAACCCCTTGGCGGTGCAGGATTTACTAGTATGTCCTGCAGTTCCTAAAAGTACATCCTGTGCTTGAATCTCCAGCGCTATGCTGCCAAGGTGATCATCAGTGGGGCGGCTGATGCCATAATCCAGGGTTTAGGCCTCACATATGAACATTTTTTTAATCACATACAGAGAAACCTTCTGCAGACAAAAGCAATTTTAAGAAATATTGCAGAGGGACTGGATAACAGTACAGTATACCACATAAAACCTAAAACACTACTACTGAATTTTTACATTAAGGGTTGATTTTTTCTCTCCAAATGTTTATTTCAATAAATTAAATAATATTGTTTATTAATTTTAAATAATCCGGTTAATTGGGGGTTCATGGGGAATTTAATTAATCATTATATTGGTAATTTGAAGTTAGTAATGACATTTAGAGCTAGGGGTTCTTTAGTTAGTAGGTAAGTTGAGTTGATGAGTTGGGTGTTTTAATTATACTTTTAGTTAATGGGGAGTTTAACTTTTATTAATTTTATTTTAATTTTTTAATAAGATTGTTTGGTGGACATTAGTCAATATCTAAGTATTTTTAGTTGACTTGCTTATAGTTAGTAAGTGGAGCAGTGTATTACATTAATTAAATTTTTTTTTATTAAGACACATTGTTGGATGAGTAGTTAGGATTTGACCTGGTTTATGTGTATTTTTTCAGGGGTTAAACAAACAAAACATAAAACAGAAATGTATATTAAGTTAGGACATACAGTGGATATAAAAAGTTTACACACCCCTGTTAAAATGCCAGGTTCTTGTGATGTTAAAGAATGAGACAAAGATAAATAATGTCAGAACTTTTCCACCTTTATTGTGAACAATTCAATTGCAAAATAAGCTGGAATCTTTGAGGGGGGACAAAAACCTCAAAATAACCTGGTTGCATAAGTGTGCACACCCTCTTATAACTGAGCAATTAACAATCACATTCAAACTCATGTTAAATAGAAGTCATAACACACCTGCCATCATTTAAAGTGACTCTGATTAATCACAAATAACGTTCAGCTGTTCTAGTAGGATTTACCTGACATTTGCTTAGTTGCATCTCAGAGCAAAAGCCATGGTCTGCAGAGCTTCCAAAGCATCAGAGGGATCTCATTGTTGAAAGATATCAGTCAGGAGAAGGGTACAAAAGAATTTCCAAAGCATTAGATATACCATGGAACACAGTGAAGATAGTCATCATCAAGTGGAGAAAATACGGTACAACAGAGACATTACCAAGAACTGGATGTCCCTCCAAAATTGATGGAAAGACAATAAGAAAACTGGTCAGGGAGGCTTCCAAGAGGCCTACTGCAACATTAAAAGAAACTGCAGGAATTTCTGGCAAGTACTGGCTGTGTGCTACATGTGATAACAACCTCCCGTATTCTTCATATGAATGGGCTATTGGGTAGGGTGGCAAGACAGAAGCCTTTTCTTATAAAGAAAAATATCCAAGCCTGGCTGACGTTTGCAAAAACAAACATCAAGTCCCCCAAAAGCACGTGGGAAAATGTGTTATGGTCAGATGAAACCAAGGTTGGACTTTTTGGCCATAATTCCAAAAGGTATTTTTGTAGCAAAAACAACACTGCACATCACCCAAAGAACACCATACCCACAGTGAAGCATGGTGGTGGCAGCATCAATTTGGGGCTGTTTTTCTTAAGCTGGAAGCAGGTCCTTATTCAAGGTGGAGGGAATTATGAACAGTTCCTAATACCAGGCAATTTTGGCATAAAACCTTCAGGTGTCTGTTAGCGCACATCCAAATCCACAAAAGCATGGCTTCACCAGAAGAAGATTAACGTTTTGGAATCGCCCAGCCAGAGCCCAAACCGGAATCTAATTGAACATCTGTGGGGTGATCTGAAGAGGGCTGTGCACAGGAGATGTCCTTGCAGTCTGACAGATTTGGAGCACTTTTGCAAAGAATAGTGGGCAAATATTGCCATGTCAAGATGTGCCATGCTAATAGACTCCTACCCCAAAAAACTGATTGCTGTTATAAAATCAAAAGGTGCTTCAACAAAGTATTAGTTTAAGGGTGTACACACTTAAACAACCAGATCATTGTGAGATTTTATTTTTCCCCCTCTCAAAGACTTCAGTTTGTTTTGCAATTGAATTGTTCACGTTATAGGTCACATTAAAAGTGGAAAAAGTACTGACATTATTTATCTTTAACATCACAAGAACCTGGCATTTTAACAGAGGTGTGTAGAATTTTTATATCCACTGTATGTTAGTTTAGTAAGTTTTGTAAGTTAAGTGGGCTTTTTTAAAAAAGTTGGTGATTTAATTAACCTTATTTGGTAAGATTACTTGGTGGATGGGTGATTATATGGGTGGCTAGTATCACAGTCTTTATACAATTCACCCTTTAATTATTTTCAGCTCAAACTTTCTTAACTTTATACCTCCAAAAACTTGTGTGGAATACTTTCTGATAAAAATTCTAAGCTTGAAATTATATATACTCATGTTCCAATTTAGACACTATAATGTCCCATAAATATGACAAACCTATGTATGTGGGACATTGATGAACTCGGCGGATGTGGCCAAATGTAAGTTGTGAGGGTTTTTTTTTTGTATGTGCATTTATCCTGTCAGACGAAATGGTATTGCGATATTTCCTAAGAAACGCGTGTTTCCCGCAGTGTGGAAACAACTGAATAAAAAAAGGCTTAAATGCCTCTAGATAAAAAACCTGGTTTGTGTACTTTTCGTTTTAAAAACGCGGGAACGCTATATTGACTCAAATGAGAAATGGGCCCAGTAAAAAATCCAAGTGTAAAACTAAAATTGTACATTTTCCAATTTAGACTGCATGCTATCACCAAAAACATGACATACTGACAATACAATGGGATAAAAATATCTTAATAGTCACCTTGGGTCTATTCTCCAGCCAGCTCTGCTTTTAGTCAATATATTTCTTGATGGTCATCCAATGAACCCGACTAATGAAACTATGTTTTAAATGTACTGTAAAAGTAACATACTAATTGTTGCCATGAAATAAAGAACAGAGCGGAGGTTCAGTCTTAAGTACTACATGTAACCTAAAATGCTAAGGTCATAGTCAGTACATAAGTGCTCTAAGAACAACATAACAAAGCACTTTACAGAAATAACAGAAGTAAAGTTTGCATCTTTAACCTTAGTTTTGCTGATACTAACTTAAAAGGTTTACATAGTTTAATGACATTGAAAAATGATTCACATCTGATAACCTTTCACAAAATAATCTAAGGCTATTTTCAAGTATCTACAGTACTAATACAGTAGCATTCTAGTGACCAACTATGTCATATACATATGTCTATTGCTGTAAATAATAGTTATTGAACTGGTGAATACAAATTTCCTTTTTTCCCTGGTGGGTTTACCCTTACCAGGACTAAGAGCTATCATCAGGTTCAAAAGGTCCATAATACCTTGGGCACATAGTACCAGGTTGACTTGATAGAGCTTTATAAAGGCACATTTTACTCGGTTTTAATTTCTCTCTCAATTTTTTGCTTACATCATTCAAAGCAGTTTTTTAATTGAAATGTTTGGCCATCATCACTAGCATAATTGGTTTAAGCAACATCCATGATTTCTTGTAACTAATAGTGGTAAAATATATTACTAAAAACCAGAGACGTGCTCTGAAAACTCATTAACCAGTAGGAAAAGTGTCAGAAACATTTTGGACTTTTTTCCATCTTTTCAAACAGAAAAGACCTCAGAGGTCTTGAATGTTTATGCGACTATAGATCTTTCTTGTGCTGGCCCAATAACATATCAACTTCAACTAAAGGCAAAATTCTTAAGCCACTATGGCTATATATACATTATGTTTTGTTATCAGTGAAGTTGGATATTCATTTTAAAAATAATTAATTGGTAAAAATGTTATATTTGTTGTAATCTATAAATGCATTTATGTATATACGACGTTCAAACTGCGTCCAAGACTTTCAAATTTTCTCCAAAGCACGTAAGCTCAACTGCCATCACAAGGCACTCCATGAGAAGTGAGTCTTAACTTAAATACAGAATCATTAAATGTGGTTGGGCTTCCAAACCAAATATGTCTTATCCATTAAAGCCTTAATAGCAGAAATGACATATATATATATATTTATATATATATATACCCCAGTTTCTAGCCCCCACAATATGCCTTTATATGACAATCTTGCAGAGTAGCACCAGGCTGAGAATTGTTGACCTTTGCAGGACAAACCTAAAGGTACAGATGTTTCAGCCTTGAGACGTGGGCAGATAGTACTTAGAATATTAGTCCCCAATAAAGCAGAATAGCATACCTCTTCCAAAGCATGAACTAGAAGACTTTCTCATTTTTCTTCTGGGTTTGAGCACTCGAGTCTAGTGAGAAGGAACAGAATGATAATATCTGTCATTCACAGCTAGAGGTGCTAGACTATCTTGGTTTCATGGTGATTTAACAATAGCACGTGTAGATGATGGAATGACAGACAGTGAAATAATTACATTAACAGCTCTTTCCCCAAACACCCAACTACCTGTTATCAGTACAATGAACCAGTGTAACAGTAAGCAAAGTAGTGTTAAGTTTCCCACAATAACAAGTTCAAACCAAAAAAAAATGTGTGCGCTCCATGAGACCAATATTCAACAGTAAATCACTCTGTACCACTTTGTGCAGTACACATTTCATGATTTTTCCAAACTGAATTCACCTTTAAAAGATGATTTACTATACATGAGATATAGAAAGCCAACATTCCTTGCATGCATGAGATGTTAATCCAGCCATAAATTATGGTATATACTTTATACAACTGTAAGCATGAATGCAAGTGTCTCCACTTTACCACTACCCAGAACTTTGCCTCTTCTGAGCAAGTAGCTTCAGAAAGTGAAGGTGCTAGCCATGCATGATGGTGGAGATGGCCCTTCAAGGGGTCTGGTTAGATGTGAGATGGGCTGGGCTAGCTGACGACAAGAGCAGGACTAGTGCCAGATAGTACTGAATGGATTAGAAGCAGGAGAGGAATAGGGCAAGGAGTACTACATTCTGCCAGGAGACCCACTGAAGCAGTGTATCACCCTTAGACACCCTTAGTATTTCACCTTCTGCAGCAAAAGCTTGACCTTAAGCACAATCAGATTCAGATATAAATGGCCTATCAATATATGGATGCAGAATTTCATTTCATTTAAAGTTGACTGGTGAAATATCAGCAAATAATGGCCGAAAAAAGTTCAGTAGGCAAGTGAAATTGCAGGAAAATCATGTCTAAAAAGATATTTGTAATACGTTGTTATTTTCTCCATGGGAATCACAATCAGACATTCAGTGTGCAACTCCACATATAGCAAAATCTCAATTATTATGTTTTCTTAGTTCCTAATCTGTTATGGAACCTTATTTTTGTTTTCCACAGGCTTGCACCATGCTGTTATCCACTTGGTTACCAAACAGGGAATTGTTTGAATTTTGTTGGGGGTTTCCCTGTTGCCTGTTGTATGTCTTGCTGTGATTTGGAAATGTTATTAAACTAGGCAAGTTACCAGTTTTCTGGATTTTCTTTGGTTATCCAGTATTGACTGGGGTTCTTTTGTTTGCATCTCCCTCAGGCAATGATTTATGTGCAAGGTAATTGAAAGCCTTTCAGCAGGGGGCCTTTGAGTTGTGTTGTCAAAAAGGTGCTAAAAAGGCTTGTCATTTGGAAAGAATTTATTTACCTTCAGTGGAGCAGTTGTTTTTTCATTTTTTACTTTTCCATAACAATTAAAGGGCAGATCCGACCAAACATCTTTATCAGATAAAGTTTTGTACTGATATTGGTAAAGATATTTGTACTGATATTTGTAAAGATATTGTACATTTTATTTGAAAACATTTCTGCGTATCAGTCATCAGAATGTAATCTAGTAGGCATGTGCAAAGGAGCCAAAAACATTTTGGATGAACTTTTTGTTTAGTTTGTGACCCATTCGGGAAACAAATTATGTTCTTTGCCCATTTGGTTTGGACAAAAATGGGGGGGGGGCATTTTTCAGTTCATTAAAAATGAAAGGAGATGAAGAACAAGAAGATGTGGAAGCAGAAGTGAAAATGGTTGGCAGAGAAGGCAGTGAAACATTTAAAGAGCGTGAGAGAGTGAGTGAATGAGAGTGTGAGAGAATGAGAGTTAAAAAAAGGCTGGCAAATTTCATGGGGGGTCTGGCCTTGTTTTCGTGGCTTCATACGAAACGCCAAACTTGCCAAAATTCTGTAAATTTACAATTCATATGAATATCACAGAACTGTTCGGTTTTGACCCAGGCTGTCCGGATAAAGCCCTGCATTCCTGAGTTGGCTTCTTCCTTCTCAGGTCAAGAGAGCTGCATTTTGCCATGCCCACTCTCTGCCGACTTTCACACCCACTCCCTGTTAACTAATGGCTGCCTGGAGCTAGCCTCCCCTCACTAGACTGACTACAATGGAGACTAATAGGTCTATAGACAGAGGAGATTTATTGAAGCAAAATAGAAAAATAAATCTTTATTGCTAAATCCTACTACTGTATATACCACTGTACTTAATGCACATAGATTTTTTCTCTCTTTCCCTTCATGGCTTGGGATACTATGTGGCACACAATCAATAGTGATTTTTATCTTGCTGTACAACATAATAATACATTACACATTCAAAAGCTAAAACCTTTCATTGTGGATTTGCACATATATTTTTAGAGGTGTTAATTATCCAGATGACGTTTCAAATAATTCATTCAAGAAAGGAAAAATAAACATGTACCCTATACAATAAAAGTGTCTCACCAATGGATGAGTTGTCTGCCTTTAAAACAGGCAAATAGATCATATACAGTAGCTTTCAGATTAAGATATTTTGTGTTACAATACTATTATTTTTTCAATTTTCTTTTTATTACTGAAAAGGAAAATTAATGTAGTCATAATAGAATTATTCTATAATAGAGGTTAATACCCTTTATTGTGCCAACATAGAGAAACATGTAACATAAGCTATCAAGATGTGAAAGCTTATGTGACTTTACTTCTTGTTCCCACGATAGCCCAATAAAAGGTATCGACTTTGACTAAAGACTCCAATAATCGAGCAATTAAACGCTTACATAGTCAACAGCTTGCTTAGATCCCCATCCATTTGAACACCTTGCTGTTTTATTAATTATATTCCCAGGTTATTTTGTATTGCAGCCCTCTGTATCAGAAGAATGCATTGAAGCTGAGCATCACAATTTAAGGAAAAAACCCAACATATAGCACTGTGTTGTCTATATGCTTATTAAGAGAAAATAATGAAATTTTTAGGGTGAGTAAACCAGACAATATGTCTGACAATCCATTTACTACTTAATCACTCTAGAATCGTAAATTACTTTTGAGGAGAGGACTGTTACATCTTACGTTTCTGAGATTTCTATAAAATTAACATTAGGTGTTAAGTATCGGGGTAGCGAATGCACAAGCAACCTATACCCTAAACGGTAGTGAATTAGGGGTAGCGACAAATGAGAAGGATTTGGGAATTGTTATAGACAACAAACTAGGCAACAATGTGCAATGTCAGTCTGCGGTTGCTAAGGCCAGTAAGGTATTGTCGTGTATAAAAAGGGGCATCAAGTCGCGGGATAAAGATATAATTTTGCCTCTGTATAAATCAATGGTATTCTAAAGAAGGATATCATAGCACTAGAAAGGTTAACTAATTTAAATCAGTTTAGTTTAGAGAAACGTCGCCTCAGAGGGGATATGATAACGTTATATAAATATATTCGGGGCCAATACAAACCATTGTGTGGAAATCTGTTCATAAACAGGACTATGCATAGGACACGTGGTCATGCGTTCAGATTGGAAGAAAGGAGATTTAGACTAAAGCAGAGGAAAGGGTTTTTTACAGTAAGGACAATAAGGATGTGGAATTCTCTGCCTGCAGAGGTAGTTTTATCGGAGTCTGTACAGCCGTTTAAACTGCAACTGGATGGATACCTGGAAAAACATAATATTCAGGCATATAATCTTTAATTATGGGGAAACAGCTTATTGATCCAAGGAGAAATCTGACTGCCATTTTGGGGTCAAGAAGGAATTTTTTTCCCTGGTTAGTGCAAAATTGGAAAGAGTGAAACCGGGTTTTTTTTTTGCCTTCTTTTGGATCAACAGCAACAAATTAACAGATATAGGAAAGGCTGAACTTGATGGACGCATGTCTTTTTTCAGCCTATGTAACTATGTAACTATGTATAAAGTCAAGTGTGAAGTAATTAGTGCTTGTCCCCATGTGTAAAATTATAAGTGAATGAAAATGAACCCCCAAAAGCTGTTTTGAATCAAAATAGAAAAGTGGACTATAGTGACGTAGACAGTACATGGTGCAGAAATGGTGCTATAAGACCATCACAGATTGGTATCCCCTCCCTATCAAAATTTGTGGTACCCTACTGTCAGATTGAATATTACAGCGCTCTAATTTATCACAAATGTGGCTATTAGCTTGCTGACTGATCAAACAAACAAATTATTTTATGGGGACAATTTGAATTGAAGGGTACATAAATAACCCAGGGATGTTGCTGAATATAAAATAAATCAAAGGTGTGCATGAAAACCACATAAAACAAAGTTATCACAAATTGTGGAAGAGATTGGTGATGAAATGGCTTCCCGAAAAGTGTTTAAATTGTGTTTTTTTTAGTAATGTGTAGTTTTATGAGTTTAAAGTTTAAAAAAATGTGATTGAAAGAAAAGTGATGCATACTTTGAAGTGTTTGTACTATAACTGTTGACATAGATGAGAATCCTAGGCATATTATTATTTATTGTTTTATATAGCGCCATCAAATTCCGTAGTGCTGTACAATGGGTAGACAGGACATAACAAGTAGTATGTAACATAACAAATTGAATGGGGTAGCTTCAAAATCTGGCCGAGTTAAGTAAGATATTTTGGGTATTGTTACCCCATAGGCCCTAGCTTTTTACAAATGTATACAGATGTAAACTGCAGTTTTTTTTCATTTTGGTGCCCTTTTTATTTTATTCATGCAAAATAATGTCAGACATATATGAACACGGTTCAAAAGAAAGCCCTTATAAAAACAATTAAAGAATGAAGTAGTCCTAAAGGGGTTTGAGCGCTACCACACTTAGTAACCCTGTCCCTGGCATTTGTGTACTGTGTACATGAACCTCACTGAAAAACAATGGCAATTATGTCTCTTTTTTGATGTATAAAACCCATTCAGACAAGAAGCAAAAAAACAAATACCAAAGGTACCATTATTTGTATAATACATTTACCCCACTGTGTCTAATGTTTGAATGTCTCCCTGAAAAAACACTGATATCACATTTATTATTACTGAAAACAACTAATGATATTTAATCTTCTCTATTGCAAGTAACAGAAGAAATCTCATATGTATTGACTCTCATTGTAAATTGACAACAAGTTATTAGCAAGATTATACACCAGAAAACATAACATAGTTGATATCTAAATTTCCCATATCACCCATAAAAATAATGTAATTCAGATCTACATCTGGATCTTGGGTTCTAAGGATTCCATTATTCCTTCTGCGCTTACAGTTCCCAATGTTATCAGAATGTATTATGTATTCCACGCAAGATCATGTATTAACTAAACTGTTACAACTCATTGTCTGAGCATTTACTCGTTTAGTTGATTAATGATGATAATTCCATTTAAAATGAAAATACTCCTGCAAATAATTCTCGAATGTGGTTAAAATCTAAGATGGAATTAAAATGATTGAGACTAGAATATGGTTCAGAATGTAATACATTAATCAGAAATGGCAATTTGAAATTATCTGCATAAGGCATATTGCTGCATGTGTAAATGTGCATTGGTGGTTTAACAAATAGCAGAGAAAAGTAAGGGTGTGAACATATTTATGCAGAAATGGATGGCTGGGGAGGTGTCTGGGGTTTATCTTTTTCTGTGAGGTATGTCCAGTCCCTCTTTATCTTTTTCTGTGAGGTATGTTACAGTCCCTCTACCACAAAAATCCCACTGGATAATCAGGGTACAAGATGCACTGCTGCTCAATGTGCATGTTACAAAGGAGATCTCTAATCTCCACAACCAGCCTATTTGCGGTATGCAGGACTATGTCAAGGCAGCACAGCCTTTATAGCATAATCTACCCCACTTCACTGCATCTTTAGAAGGTGGTTCTCCTCAAGATGATGTAATTTTGGTGGGTAAAGAGGTGATGGCTGGAGGCACTGCCCTGAGTCATACCTGGGGCAACTCTCGTGGTAAATATGTCACCAGGTACATCTATTGTGGTGATCACTCTTTTCTGCTGTCTCATAAGGTTCCTTAGTTTGTAACTCATAACAAGAGAGATCTAAAGGGTTCAGAATTATTGCCATTCAATGAGACCATGGTCATGGCAGCAACTCATTTTAAAGAGCTTAAAGAGTTTTTGACATGGTTATTCTTGTTGTCCCATGTTCCAATGAAATGTTCACAAAGAAAGTTTTGTAGACCTTTCACCAGTAGAGGTTTTTATAGTAACATAGTAACATAGTTCATAAGGTTGAAAAAAGACCAAAGTCCATCAAGTTCAACCTATATACATATTGTGTCCCTACCGTGTTGATCCAGAGGAAGGCAAAAAAACCCTTATGAAGCAGATGTCAATTGCCCCATACCATTATCAAAACAACTAATTAGATTATTTGTATAATAAATAATAAAAATATTCTAACAACATATTTGGTGTATACGCTTTGTTACAATAGACTTGTTTAAGTTACGTTAAGTTTTAGTTCAATTCTGTTTTAAATAATATTTTACATGAGAAATACTGACTGCTGTAATCTCAAAATGGCCTGAACAATGACTTACATTTGGGGTTAATTCAAGGATACTTCGAATTTCATCCATCTGTCTTGCAGTTTCTATTTTTTGCTTTTTGGCTATACACCATGCTCTTTCAGACTGTGCATTTCTGATCTTTGAGCTTTTAACACAGAATTTTATGTACCCTATTTGACCAGAGGCATTTCAGACCATTAGCCACTTTTGTTATATTTGGCAAGAGCAGGCAACATGTAAAACTGTCAGGGGAAGTGACATGCTCTCTGGCTCTACACGGATACAATATTTCTTCTGTATTACAAAAGAAAAGTGTTCACAGTACATCCCATTGTTTATTTCAGATTCCATAGCTTATAGACACGGTTGATATTAAGAGGTGCATAAGTTTAACGCATAACATAACTACTAAACTATATCATCCTGCTTTTCATGTAATTAAAAAACAAATATAGAAACAAAAACACACTTTTATGTAAATTCATAATGGAAAATAAGATTTATTGAGCCCAAGTAAAGTGTCTGTTCATGTGTGATATATAAATGAATATGTTCATTGATTCTTTTCCTTTTTTGATTCTATGGTATGTCTCACTCACCCTTTTTCTGATTAATATTATTCCTATAAACTATGGTGGAAAGAACACTTAAAACTTTGCACACGTCATATTCTTATAACCCCAATTTTATATTTTTACAAATATTTTTAAATGATTATTAAATGTGAAAGTAACAGAAGCATCATTAAACTTAACAGACTACTTATCTTAATGTGACACTGTGTCCTTTGTCATAATTCCACTACTAATCATCATTGTATGTTAAAAGAACTAAAAAAGCGAACAGTCAAATATTACAAATTCTCCATCTTTCTAGCCTGGCCGATAAACACATTTTTGTGAAGGAAATGTCCAAAAAACATTGTTTCAATTTTAAAATGTGTTTTCAGATGACAAGATACATTTCGAAAATTGGTTATTTGTAAAGATCACTGGAAATACAATGGCCATCATAGGCTGCAAAATAAAAAGGAAAGTAGCTTTTAAAGGATAGTCACAGTGATTTAACTATTTCATTTTAGTGGCCCAGCTCTTAGCAAAGGTTTGGACATTTTAGGCTGTGCAGATTCTGTTAAGATTAAAAGAAGCGTTATAATTCAATGACTAAATGTGAATTAATGTGAAGCAGTGTTGAGAATGTGTGAAAGAATAATAATAGCTCGATTAGTTGAAAGGTGAGGAAGACAGAACTGTAGAATCACATGAGATCAGTTAATGTACTTAAAGGACATGTACTGGATCATATCATACAGATGGCATTTGAGTCTAAAGTCAGAATGAAGAATAATTAATTATCATACATACTACACTGAGTGAAATTGATCAGGATTACAGTGGTCTGAACTAGATTTGTGCATGACAAGCAAAATCAATATGGACAACTATTTTTCCAACCATTTGGTACGAACAAAATTCTGAATTGAATTCAGAAGCAACTTTCCTTTGATCAGACTTGATTTTGTATTGCAGGACCACCAGCAACAGCAGCACTTCCAGAGTAAAGAAAGTGATATGGCAGTAGTAGTAGTAGAAGGTCACTGGGAATACATAGGCAGGTAGACACATCCAGCTCCATGGTACAGAATTCCTCCCAAAATTGGAAAAAATAGATTAAAAAAATTGATCTCTTATTTCCTCAGAGTAAGGAAGAAGATTGAGGAGCAGCAACACCAGTAGTAGTAGGGCACTGGGCTGCAGCAGTCACTGGCAGACAGACACATGCAGACCCTTGATGCACGATTAAATGTCCACTATATACACAAAGTTAAAAGAATTGATCCCTCGGTGTAAGGTAGGAGAGATAGGAGATGCTGCAAGGCACTGGAGTCACATGCAGCCTCTTGGTGCAGGACTGAATTTCCCCAATATTGAAAAAAATAACAGAATTGATGACAGTGAAGCAGTAGCAGTAGTAGGACACATGGCCTGTGCAGGCACTGGCAAATAGACACATGCAGCCCCTTGATGTGGACAGGGCCACCTTCAGAAATTTTACGGAAAACATTGAATGGGCCTCCGCATACCCAGATGACCCCCTCCACACTACCAGAATTTCTCTCTTATGTTTTATAGTAGCAAAGATGGCACAGGCAAGTTGTTTAGAGGAAAAGATAGCACAGGTGGGCTATTTGGGGACACTGACAAGATAGTGCAAAGATGGTAATGCAATCTGTGTGCCTCTCATTCCAGACTATGGAAGCTTTATTTTTTTTTAAAAAAAGTCTCTCAGAGGAAGGAGATTGAGCAGAAGTACTTGAACATCATTCCCTTTAAATATTGAGTGCTGGATAACCTAATATGGACAGATTGAATTTCAAGAAAGCCATCTGTTCCACAAAGTGGAAGACTGTGTCTTCTGGTAAGTTGCCTATCACAGAGAATCCCTCTCAATTTGGACACTAGTGGGTAGACAGGAAAGCAACTGCTGGACCACTAAGTAGAGTCCTGGCCAGATAATGGTCCCAATAGCTTAGAACTTAAGTTGTAGGAGGTAGTGGCAATACCCCAATTGGCTTTGACCTTTTCAGAGGCCCTAGTCTGACTTTGGGGAGCTTGGATGGTACTACCCACCAAAGTACCAAGGGCTTCTGCTGAAGTGGCTGATGTGCCAGTCGATCTAGTGGTGCTGCTCTGAATGAGTGCAAGAGACTGGGAACTAGGCATCTGGGTGGCGTTACTACCACAGCTGCTGGGAGTATCATTTTTCAACACCTGCATCTCTCCTTCACGCCCCTTTTGTGCTGCCTCTCAGGCACCCCGGGCGGCCGGCAGACCAACATTCGAAACAGCTGCTGAGCGGCTGTGAGCGGGTATGAAATTAAAGCGGCCATTGTGCACGCACAGAGCCGCCCAATTGCCGTGACTCAGCACTTCGTCCCACGTCTTAAAAAGGGTGGGACTAAAAGCTAAGGCACAGCCATTGGGCGGTGCATGCACAACGGACGCTTTCATTTCTTGAACGCCGCCCTCCACACGCTGCCCCCACCAGACACCAGGGAGTCAGAAACAGTGGTAAATTGGAGGCAGAGTGTCCAGTGAGATGCCTTTTAACCCCCTTTATGCCATTCTGCCTCCAGAAATGCCTTTTAACCCCCTAAATGCCACTCTGCCTCCAGAAATGCCTTATACCCCCCTAAATGCCACTCTGTCCCATGATATGCCTTTTAACCCCCTACAGAGTGGCATATAGGGGTATAAGGCATTTCTGGAGGCATCTTTGTCCGATAAACATCCTGCTTATACCATCTTTGCCTTGTTGACAAATCAATTATACACCTATGATTTACAAACACTTTTACAGTCACTCACTAATTCACTTTCATTCACACAATCATTTATTCTTTCACTCTTTCACACAAATTATTTACACATTTTCATTAATGCATTCTCACAAATTCATTAATTTTCTCACTCATTCACACAATGTATCCACACATTAATCCATTCATTCTCTCTCTCATTCTGACTCTTTATTTCAATATTCTTGCTACCCTCCTTTCTCCCTATCGTTATCTATACAAAAATAGGGACACTTCTAGGTTTAGTAATAGGCATGTCTAGTAGGGCAAACATTTTATGAACCAGGTTTGTTTATGATTTTATACAACTGTTAGCAATGGGTGTGGCTGAAACACCTAACCTAATGAGAAGGGACGTCCAGATACAGTGATATAGTCATATAGTGTTTGTCAGAATGGTTTTAAAAGCAAGCTGTACTTGACAAGAAAAAAAAACCACAATACGTTGTTTGAGAGAGAGCTCTGAGATAAAGTTATATGTAATAAAAAAAATATATTACCACATTTAGATACACATGCACAGAGGCACACAGGCAAATGTGACAAACTATACAGAACTAAAGGTAAAATAGTTAACACTCACTATGTTAGCCACAGACAGATTAATTAATCAAGGGTGTGGTTAGGGGGCTGAAAAAGGCAGCTCTCAGAATAGCCTGGGAAGAAGAGCATGCTGCTGAACTGATCAAAGTGCAGGTATAGTAAGAAACAGACACAGGGCTGTCGATGTTATTATTCAGATGCCTGCGGTTAGCCAGGAATACAGGCGGGCAAGCAAACAGTCTGGCCATGGTACAGTTAGATCTCCAACTGGGAGATAGGTTTTGACATATTTGTAAAACAGCCTCTGTATATGCTGTGATGGTATCTGTATGATGAGTTGATACAGAATAAAAACCTGCATTATTTTAAGAAAAAGGGCTTCACATGCGCTCAGTGGTGTAACTACAGGGGTCGCAGTGGTCATAACTGTGAGGGGCCCGTCTCTCTAGGGGCCTCTGACAAACCACTTGTTTCTGTCTCTCTTAGAAAGGGCCTGTCCAAACTAGACCACACCATTCCAGGCCGATAGGGCCCTGCACTTGCAGACGTCATGTAATCTCACAGTGAAACCGAGGCTGATCAGATCGAAATCTGCTGGAGAGATAAGGTGGTGTGGGCGGAAGGAGGGGGGTATGTATGTATGTTTTATGCATGTGAGCATGTATGTCTATGTATAATTGTGTGTGTGTGCATGCATGTCTATGTATAAGTGTATGTGAGCATAGATGTGGATGTAGAAGTGTGTGTGAGCATGTATGTAGATGTGTAAGTGTGTGGGCATGTATGTGTAATTGGTGTGAGATAGAGTATGTGTTAGCATAAATGGTGTGAGAGAAAGGGAGTGTTTGTGTTAGAATGAGTGTGTATGTGTGTGTTAGCGAGTGTGTGTGTTAGCATGTGTACATATGTGTAACTGTGTTTACATATGTGTGCCATTGTGTATGTTGGAGGGGGCAAGGGGCAATGATGGCACAGACAAGCTGTTTGGGGATAAAGATGGCACAAATTAGCTGTTTGGGGCACTGACAAGCTGCTTGTGGCAAAGGTGGCACTCAAAAGCTGTTTGGGGGCAATGAAGGCACTCACAAGCTGTTTGGGGGAAAGCCGGCACTGTGGGACAAGTTGGCTGATGAAGTTGGGGAGCCCTGAACCAGTTTCGCACCAAGCCCTGTGGCTTATAGTTACACCCCTGCACAAGCTGTACCTACTATAACAACTGTCAGATTCACCCAGCAGAGCTAGATATATTAAGGTTCTTGGGATTGGATGTAGTTAGAGGAACATAGCCCAATCACAAGACTTCAAAGCATTTATAAGAGTAACTAATGTAACATACTTTCCGTGGCTCAAATATTTCATCTGAAAACAGGTCTGTTAACTAGTAAATGATACAGTGACAGAATTATATTAAAATGAACTTTGAATGTAGGACCCTTAAAAGGAAAAATGGATTTATTGCATTGAAGCATACAGATTACTGAACAAAGCAGACATGTAATTTAAGTCATAAGCCTTTTAAAACATCTTGAAAAGGGCCTCTGGATAGGCTTTAGATTAACATGTGTCCATCCACTGTGAGATAAACTAGGATAAATGCTTGGCTTATAGTGAAAGGATAAATATCTTGTAGAAAGATTTTATCTTTACCTGGTGAGACATCTGTTATCTGATCAGTAACTTGTCATAGTCTTATTTTTAGAATATCTTTATTAATCAGCTATTTTATTTACTTGATTTAACCATACGATAAAATTCAGTTCTATCCACAAAAATATTACACTCAAGATAAAGAAGCAGGTTTCATGCATCTGTAATCAGCATGCTTATAGGGCAGATATTTTCAGCTGTTGTGTTGATATGAGCAGAACTGGCATATATTTTTAATTATACGTTACAATGGCCTGTGGGCCAGCCTCCTCCCTACAGACTATGGGCCCTGGTCTTGGAACGGGTTCTGTTTTAGGAGAGGGGAGTACAAAGGGACTACTTCTTCCCCCAGTACAGAGAGCCCCGTTTCCACAATTACCATAGACTCTAAAGCAGGCCTGTCCAAAGTCCGGCCCGAGGGCCAATTGCGGCCCGCGTTCTGGACTGATAAGGCCCCACAGATAAGTTGCCCAATTATAGATCTGTTTTTTTGATATTACAGGCAGAGTGATTTAACACCTGTTTAGATTTGTCATCCAAGTCACAAAATGAAAAGTATGCAGTTTTCAATAAACTGCATAAAACAGTTAATTTGCATTTAATTTTAATGGTTCAAAGAATGTCAGGAAAATAGGCGGCCCTCGCACATGTTCACTTCATCAAATCTGGCGCTGTTCGAAAAAAGTTTGGACATGCCTGCTCTAAAGACTGTGGAGCTCGGATACAGATTTGGAGTACCTGCATTTTGTGAGGGGTTTATGTGTGGTGCGTTACTCTCCATCAGGTCAGGGCTTACAGGCAGGGGCAATAAATAAAAAGCATGGGGCCCTGGTGCATCATTGCCCCTTGACCCCCCTTCCAACATACAACATATGTGAGCATACAAGTTACACACTCGCGTACTTACTCATACTCACTAACACACATGCTCACACACACAAGTACACATCCATGCTCACACAAGTACACATACATCCTGCAGTCCTGGTCAGAAGGGTCCTTTCTAAACAATTTTCAACCGGTATGAGGAGACAGGAAGAAGCTATCGCAGGGTCGCACCGAGCCCCCTAGAGGCACGGTCCCCGGTAGTAACGTCTGTGCTTACAGGGCAAAGAGCTCTATGGCCAGTGTTTGCACAAAGATCTTATATCCAGCCGGTTTTGGACAGAAGTCAGGGAACTGCCTGTGTTTACCATCATACCGATAGACTACAATTGCAACCTTCTACTGGGCTAAGTTGGGCAGAGTGCCAATACTGAGCTGTATGCAAAGGAGGGCCTGATGGAGAAGTATGTTTTTTGCTGTGACTATTGTATGTAAATTACCCCCTTGTTATGTTTTTAATACCAGTGTTTCCCATTAAACAAAGTTCCTGATTTTTACCCTCAATCATCTAGTCTCGGCTAATGTTTGTAACAGCCGATAGGAAGCGAAAGGTTCAGCAGTTGGTGTAGCAGACGAAGCAGACTTTATTGGATATACCCTTTCAGGGTACTGAGATCCATTAGAGTGGGGACACAACGACACTGAGGGCAGAGCTATACTGCCAGTCATTTGAAGGATCATGAGTGCTGGATCCAAAGCCTTCCTCCAGTAGTAGTGATCGTCACACGCAAGCAGATTTCCATGCCAGGTTGCCATAAAATTTTGTCTTGCATGTCACCAGCTGCCAAAAGTTTTGGCTTCAGAAGCTAAACCTAAGGCATACATTTTGTTTTCTGGAACCTTGGCTTATGAAGCTGCCAAATGGACCTTCAGTCCATTAACCATTAAGGTGTACTGGCCAGGGACATTGGGGGAAAGCTGGGACAACATGAGGGGAAACAGATGAACACAAGAAACACCACAAAGACAGGGGACAAAAAAAAAGTAGATGGCCCGAAAGTTTATCTGCTGTCAAAAAGTTTCTATGTTTCAAACAATAGGACAAGTAAGATGCCTTTTGATAATTTGCATCACTATAAAAAACATAAAAAAGCAAATTATTCTGTGAATATGTGTTAAGTGCATTAAAAGTGCAGTTCTGCCAACTATAGTGCATTTCATACATCACAAAACTAAATGTATCCGAAACATGAATCCTAGAATTGTGAATACCCAGTTTTTGGTGCGAAATAACTTTTCTATTGTGTTATTTTACTTAATTGTTTTTAGGGAATGACACCAAGGTACACATGGGTTGTTTCCATAGAAACTGCAAATGCTTTTTTAAAAGTGCATGTATCTTATCTGATGAAACCTTCGGATAAGAATAAAATAGATTTGGTTAAGTTTATAGGTTTAACATGCTAGAGAGCTAGGAAAGCAGCTTTAAATCAAAGTCCTGTGCTTTATTCTGAGCACAAACAAGAAAAAAAAGTAATATTTCTTGCAGCTACATCAAATTGAGCTGAAAAATGGGGTTGACTGTAGAGAATTCTATTGTGAACAAAGAATTAATTGAAACATCACCGCCACTATATTTCCTCTAACATGATGTCAGCAGATTTAGACCAGACAAATTGACCTCATCTCCGTGAGCTTCTTGGACACCAATTCATAAAACTATACAGCACATGCCAGGATGTTATCTCTTGTAACACCGACTTTTACGACAAAGGTAGACAGGGTTGTGTTATCTCATCAAATCCGATAAATGTTTTTTTTTTTTCCCTTCATTTATTACATTGAAAGCAAATGATAATCTAAAAGGGGATTGCATATTTAGTGGCAAAAGTGGGGGTTATTAGTAATAGCACTGTTCAAACAAGTCTCATAGACATCACTGCTTTTTTTTTTTAACTTTTTTTCTATGATTTAAATACAAAAAGATGAGCCATGTAACACAAAGGCAGTGATACCACCTGCTGACATATCTATTTTTATTTGGTACTGGTTGAATTAGCTCATGTAACTGCAAAAAGGACATTAATGATTTCACAGCCATCGTCAATTTGCAGCATAACTGTGAATATTACGGGCACCTGCAATTCTACCATCACACCTTCTTGGAGAGATGCAGTTTATATATAGTTATCCTTGAATGCAGCAAGTGTATATTTATAAGTGACAATAAATCCTGTCAGTTGCACACTTTTCAATGTATTTTCTTTGTCAAAAAATAATAGTTAACGTGAACATCACCAAAGATGGACCTCACATTCATCATTCAAGGGCAAAAACTGTCCATATTTGAAATAAAAGTGCATCCCCCTTGTTCTTTCCTGGCTGCTCGTTTAACAAATTTGTAACATGCTTTACAAATGTTGCAGAAAACAGAAAAAAATATAAAATGTTAAAAAGTAATGAAGGTAGGTACATTTTATTGCAACAATCTTAAAAGATATTATAAGATAAGGCAACCTGCAGGCAGTATAAGACAAGTTTGTTTTTGGTGATTGAGTAGGCTTTACCAAGCTCAGTTTATTTAATTTATTCAATCTAGAATATTTTTCTAGTCCGTATAATTAATTTTTATATATTGGATAGGTTGAAGGCGACTTATTGTGTCCGGTCCAGGGCAAAGCCTTAGATAAATACACTACTTATAATATTTTAACAAAATGTTTTGTGGCTAGGTCTGATGTGGGGTATGATAGTGTTTTTTCAAAATGGTGTGTTAATAAATACTGTAAGTTGAGTGTGCCTGACAAGACCTTACTAGAGTCCTACCTAGGGATTTAGCAGTAAGAGCGTGGTAACTTTTCATTTTGTTTTAGACTTATTTCTTTCATCCCACGAGATAAGGGAAAGGGGTGGAGGGAGGCATGGACAATGCATCTACAATGGGTTTATAGGACACACTTATGCCCAGTGGAAGAGAGGCCCTGTATTTTTTGTTTTTAGATTTGAATTCCCTCATATCCCCTCAGCACCTGGTACTGTAGTCAATGAAACAGTGCAGCTTAGTGAAAGTGGCCTCGGCTATGATAGGAAGTGAGTTAGGGTAATAGATCCAATGTTATTGGTCAGCTCCCTCTGGGGCAGGCTTGGTATTCAGCACATTTAATCAGATCTTTTAGTTCTGGAGGAACTTCTTTTTTCTTGTTTCAAGTGTTATGGATACAGTAGTGGAAGTGTTGCTGGAAGGGATTAGAGCTGCAACAAGGCAGACTGAGGCACACCGTGGCAGCAAGCACAGCTTGGCCTGCTTTAGTCACCATCCACACATCCCACATGGTAGTCCAGCCTGTATGAAAGACCAGGTCACCTCAACGACGGAGCCCTGATGCCGGCAGGCAATGGAGCAGGAGGAGGAAAACTTCCCTGTAGCCATCTGGAGGACTGAAGGTCCCAGGGGAAGGAGCAGGAGACCATCCTGGGGATGCAGCACATCCGATAGGCCTACGGGAGAAAATGGTGCTTTTACACGGACCAGGAATTCAGCATCTGGCGGCCTGCCAGTCAGAATGAGCAGTGGGTATCAGCCTCACAGGGACTGAGGGAGTCTACTTTTGAAGTCAGGCTCCAGCAGGCAGGATCGCAGCAGCCCATGAAGGACAGGGAGAGCCTGCTGTGGGAGGATCACAGTGGAGATCTGACGACAGCATTGACACCAGGCGAGAACAGGCACTTGTACAGCCCTTGTACTTTAATGAGGTCACCGAGCTTGGTTTCAATTCATATCAATGTGCAGGAGGAAAAGGGAGGCCACTCCCTAGCCCACACAACCAGTTCACCCAGCTTAGCTTTCCATTATCAGGGTAGACAGGTGGGTCAGAGTGGCTGCACTTTATGCCATGTAACCAGGTTCCTGGCTTGCTTTCCCGTTCAGGTGGTAAGCAGTTGGGTTGCAGAGACAACACCTTATCCTGAGCCACCAGGTCACCCAGCGTTGTTTTCTGCTCCCATGCTAAGCAGATGGGTTGGAAGGTCTGCACCTAGGTCACTCAAACAGGTTTATTGATCCTCAGTCAGGTCGGTGGGTCGTAGAGGCTGCACTTTATCCTGCTCAGCCAGGTCACCCAGATTACCCATTCACACTGAGAGTTCATGGAGGGTGGCCAAGGATTCCTCCACTTGTAGCAGGAGGGACAGGGCTCAGGACTCTGCATGGAGCAGGCCACTATAGAAGTGCATGATTGCAAAAGGCAGTCTGCAAAAGCTTTAGGCTTCTTTCTAGGTGCCATCTCAAGTAACAAGACTGGCAGACAGCAGTGGGCTGGGGAACCAGCAGACAGCAACAGGCCAATGGCAGATGACAGCAGGCCAACAGGAGGCCGACGGCAGGCGGAGGAGGCTGGCAGGTGACAGTAAAAGCTAGGAGTGGAGACTGGCAGACGGCAGTGGAGTCTAGCAACAGAGGATAGCAGGAGAAGTCAGACAAGCCATAGTCATATACAGGTAAAACAATGCACAGTACAAAAGGATGATCCAAATATGTTGGTGTTGGGGTTGGTATAACAGGCTGTGCATCTTGCCCATTGAGCAACTGCACATTGGAGACCTTGAGCATGGCCCTCTTAAAGGAGATCTACTGCTCCTATGCAAGAACACACTGCTATTGTATTGTTGCATTTATAGGTGCAAATTGCCTAGATTGTCTAACAATACTCTTTGCCAAAAAGTTCCAAAAAGAGCTTATCTGCAATAAATATGCTATACAAGCAAGAATAAAATCTTTTGAGAATTACTTTATAAAATAATTAAACTATATCAGTGAATCATTTGTTGCATGGGTCCATTTAAATAATAGTCATACAAATAAGTGGTACTCAATAATCATGCTAAGATACATCACTAAGGTGAAATTAAACATTTAGACAAGAAATTCAGTTGCGAGTGTCCTAGACAAGCAAAGTCCTAAACAAGACTATTTTCACCATTCCTTCCAGACTCAAGTGTCTCAAATTCAACCAAGTGTTGAAATCCAAGAGTTACATCTCAAAGTAAGTCCTCAATGATGACCATTTGACCCATCTAGTATTCTCATTTTCACCTACTTTAAAACTTTAAGTATAGGCCCGGGCTGACAATCTGGCATATGAGGAAAATAAATTAAAAATGTAGAGTGTTCCAGCTGTTGACTGCATGACGTATACCAGCATTAGAACATACCAAACAATCTCTCCAGGTGCTCTAAAACATGACAACACTGTCGACTGTCAACACAAAATGTGTCTCTCACATTGCCTTTTGCATATATTGCCCTCACCTGCTTGGACTGGGGTAAATACCTATTTTCAATTTAAACATAAAACAAGTATTAAAAATTAAAAGTTACACAATCCAATGAGAAATAAGGGTACAAAGTAGAAATTATGTAATGTCACAATTGAGTCCTGTACTAGACATGTCCTCGTAAATACTTAAATGCATTTGCAGTCAAATAATAGAACATGAAGCTTTTCAAGTCCTGTCGGTCTCTACTTGGACAGCCTGAATGTAAAAGATCAACAAAGGATAAATTCTTAGTAAGTTCAGTACAATACATAAACAATACATAAAAAATATGTTTAAATTCTGAAAAGATCTACCCTTTAATGATTTGCAGTAATAAATCAAAGCATTTTGTGGAAGAAGGATCAAAATGTAGCAAAATAAAAATTGTACTACCGGTACTTTATTATGCACCTGAAAAAAAATGTTAAGACTTACATTATCTAAACATATGACAAGATGAACATAGAATTTTTAATCCTTTACAAGAGAAGTTGCCGTCAATGTATTATTATTGATATCCAGCCTGATATTATTACTTAATACAATGTGCTGCTGTTTGGTATTATACCAAGTTGGTTTGTAATATCCCAACAGATCAATAGATGACAGTTCTCTATTCTTCTACCTGTTAGACTAAGTAGGGGTTTCCTAGTACATTGCACATAAATGCTTGAAAATGTATTCAGAAGAAAATATTCTGTATGTCAAACTAATTTGAATAACTATGCTTGGAGAAACATTTGATAACGTAACGGTAGTATTTCAATTACAGATGTTTTTTTTTAAAGTAAACAGTAGTAAATCATAATTCTTCTCAGTACACAGTGGTGTAATATAGCTTAGTGCTAAAGCAAGTGTGAATGAATGTAAGAATAACTAGACCAGGAATCGATAAAGCTTAATAGCTTGCCATATGATAAATCCCCACTTAGGAGACCACCATCACTATAGAACAAAGGTCTACATCAAGACCGATCCCACCCAAAAAGGGCATACACAAATTGATATCCCCAAAAGACTCATTGATCAGTGACGAGCCAGGGGCCTCAACCAATTTGATAATCTGTCCCCAAGTTACGCCCTCAGGTTAGAAGGCAAAGGGGGCGCCACTATTTGGTAATTCCGTTTTAAGCCTTGTAGTCATAGGCCAGAACGTGACACAGGAACTACAATTTGAAAATCCAGATGCTTTTCATAACTTAAACCGATTTATTCCACAAGGAATGAAACATTATCCTACTTACAACTAAGCTTGAAAAGAAATATTATCATGTGTAATTTAAATTACAGATTGCCTGAGGAACATAGACCATCTTTACATATCATTTTCCATGGATTAATTGCCATGTTTCCACAAATAAAGAAACAAACCATTTATAATTTTAAGCATTAAGATCATTTTATTTAACATTTAGGGAACCTTTTGATAGCATAGAAACTAATTTGTGTTATATGTAGATGATGTATAATTAAGCCATGCTCAGCCTCACCTATAGCTTATATAGTTCTTATTATTTAAATGTGTTATTTTGTGCAAATTATTCTAATTCTGCTGCAATTATAAGCAACATCCATACTTTGTCAATATTATAGTGATTATTGTAAGAACTAAAATTAGACTTATTTTAGAGGCAGAAGAAGAAAAATAGGTTAACTTTATAAGCAACATTATTAGGGGTTTATTCACTACTGACCTGTTACTTCCATGGGATGAGAGGGGACAGCTGCTCCAGGCCCTGGAAGGTGAGCCACACAGTAGCAATGGTGTCTCTGTTCGCTACCAGAATTGGGTGTGGTGACAGTCTGGGATGAGACCTTCTTTCTTGCCCCAGGTGCCGTAAGCATTCATTACAGCGCTAATTTACTAAATCCAGGCAGGACCAGGGAAAAATCTTTTATTAGTCATGTGCAAATGGGACAAAAACAATTTTGACAAATCTTTCGAGCATCACATTTAATTCCCTGCCCATTTGTTTCGGATGGAAATTCGGGGGGGATGCCCACATGCAGTCTCACACTCTTATTCTCGTTTACTCTCTCTCATACTTTCCCTATCTTCTCTGCCAACCCCTTCCTCTTCTGCCAACCATTTCTGCATCTTCCTCCGCACCTTCTATCTTCTCTTTTCTATTATGTCCTCAATCCTTAATCTGATATCGTCTATGTCCATGTGTCCACTGACATAACCCGGTGGCAACTTCCACCAAAATGTCCGTGCTGATGTCCTCCTCGAACCTCCAATCAGATAAGAGGACGTCACTGAAGCGCCAACTGAGGGCAGTATGACGGCATTTGCGGTGACGTACCCTCCCTAATCTTCCAACTGGGGAAAGGGGGTTACAGTAAATTACGTGCTCTCCCCGATCTTCCAATCAGGTTGAGAGAATGTCACTGCAAGCACCGGCATTACGGGTGCTGTGATGTCCTCTTCCTAGATCGGAGGATCACCGCAGCATTGCCATTTTGGCAGAAGTTGCTGCCACGTTATGTCTGAGTAGATCCATGTTTCATTTACCCATACAAATTACTGTATTTGCTAGATTATAAAATTATAAATTATAATGCTCTGAAAAATACCCCTCGTCTTATAATCAAGGTCGCCTTCTAATCAGACCTCAAATAGATGTCTGACTATGAGACTAAGATCCAGAATCCCTGCAGAGCTGCAGGGGACCTGGATCCTCCTGTCTGGTAATCTCAGTTGCTGCCGGCACTTCCACCAGGTCTTCTTCTGTTAAAAAAACTATATGAACATGATATAAATGAATATCTATTTTTAATGACATGTATTACTAGGAATATGATGGCCCATATAAAAAAATTGTGAATGCAGAGAAAGCAAACCTGGGGTTAACAGTTCAATGTAAGCTGGACTTGTGTTTGCAAGATAAATTTGTGCTTAACCCCTTCAGCCCCCTATGGGCATACCGTTACGTCCAAAAAACGCATCTAAAGAAACCCCATACGTCTTGACCTTCTTGCAGGCTGGACTCCCCCTGTAAGCAGAAGCCAGCATCACTGCCTTTCTGTTGCCCGATCTGATATAACAGCGTCCGGCGCGAACGCCAGAAAACTGTTACATTTTTAAATGCCCGATCGCTCGATCATATAATCAGGCATTCCCTTCCCTGTCGCGTCACTGCTAACGTCACCCAGAAGGTCATCAGAGGACAGGATATCCCCTGCAGGGTCTGTCCAGACCCTGCTGGGATATCCGATCGCTCCGATGAGGCACAGATCACAGACACCGTGATCTTGACGCAAGTCTGTGATCGGTGCAGGGGGATCTCAGGGATCTCCCATGCTGAAAAACGAAAGGAAGAAGAAAAAAAATTGTAATAACATGTTCAAGAGGTCCCTAAGAGGACCTCTAACCATACTGCACTGATAAAAAAAAATACAAAAAAATTAAATAATTTTTTTAAAAAAAGATAATAATAATAAAAAAAGCCCTTACATACCATTGCCCTAACACAACATCTAAAAAGTAAAACCCTCCTGCCCCCGTTCACAACCCTCAAACCTGTCATAAGCATAAAAATTCTACAGATAATTTTATATATCTATACACCTTATAGTATGTTCCCTATAACTGCTGGGAAAGTATGGAAAATCTGTAGAAATTAGGTATTTCTGAAATCAGGACACCTGAATTGATAAACTTGGAGGGGATTTTCCATCACTTTACCTAATTTTGTGAGGATTCAGAGGGAAAATATATAAAAAATTAGTTTTGCTAGTTTTACTAAATTTATCATCCTAAATTTTCAGCTAATCATCTATGGTATCAAAAGAAACTCTATCTCTCCTTGAAAAAACAATATATAGTTTACATGGGTACACTATTCACGGAGAATAATCGCTCAACCGACATACCACAAAAATGGCAAAATTGCTTTGAGGTACCAAAAACCCCTGGGACTGAAGGGGGTTTTTAAATGGACGCTTCAGTGCCTCACACAGTCTATTGTAAGTACTTTCATATGCATCCTTCAACCAATCCTTCAACATGGTGATAACATTACGAGGAGTTGCAATTCCAGACCTGCAGCGGACCCTCCTCTATGGTCCCAATTTTCATGCCACTGTTGGCTTCTATGAATGTGCAAGGGGAGTCTTGTTGGATCCCCTGGAACTCTTGTGAAAGCTGGCTGTTGGAATAACATGTATATACATATTGAACACAAGATACAGTTTGGCTGAACACATCTCCTGCAAGCTTAGGAGCTGGTGGATGAGAAAGAAGCAAATGCTTCAGTATGGACAGTATGGAATCCAGTTCTCTATAGCTTACAGTATTACATATCCATATGGATCACTACCAGAACAACTCTGCATAAGGGGTTTAAATGGATGACATTACTTTTCGCATCAGAAACTATGGCAATAAGAAGGTCATGTGACATGTTGTAAGTTCACGTCTGTAATGAGGGTAATTGACATCAGGTTTCAAATAGATGCATGATGTCTGTTCAAACCATTGTTAGTTGGGTCACTTAACTTACTTGCTGCTAACTCAGAGTTGGGCATTCCAACCACTGTACAAGTCGCAAGGAAACCACTACAACTGTTATGTTAACCATAACACTCTTTTTACACTAATCCAATAAAGCGACTGATTATTCAGAACTGGAGGAATAACCAAGGTTGTATCTTTTGTTAAAATGTATATCTATGTGTATTCCATATTAGATTTTTTACATTTTTAATGTGACCCAATGTATCTTTTCACTGCTCTATTTCACTGCAATTTGGAACTCACACAAAAGAAAACATAATTCATTGCACTTCAAAAATCCTAATTCTGTTTATATCATGTCAAAGACAGCATTCTACACATCCATTTTATTTGCAATGAACCACAGACCTTGCTGGTCTTTGTATATTCAATTTGAATTTCAATCAGAATCAGCAGTCAAATTATACACATACAATCGTACCTTTGCTTGAAATGTTATGCTATCCATGAGTCGAAGAATAATAAGATATGTCATTTGAGTTTTATTATAAATAATATGTTTTCAAGGTCATTCATACTATAACACATTAGCTGTGTAAGTGATTGAATCTGATTGCCTATTGATATTTGGACCTGTCTTAAAAATGTTATTTTTTTTAGATTTATATGGTATAAAAGGACTTTGTTCTCATTACAATATTCTGCAATTTTTTTCATGGGGGGGGATGGAGACATAAAAAGAAACATTTATTCTTCCTTTCAAAACTTTAATTTAAATCAAAGCTTAACCAGATCATTTATACAGGAATAAGAGAACAGAGAGATCGCTCATTTCTCGGAGGCATTGGTATAATATTCTATCACCCTATGTATTCCCCGTCCAGCTCTTTACTTACTCCGCTGTCAGTCATTATCAGGTAGGGAAACACGATACTAATAGCAAACAGTGTAAAAGACATACATATGGATGTGTGGGGAAACACACAAGCAGGGGGCTACGTGCAACAGTAGCATGATAATGAACAAAGCTATCATTTTACATAAATAGAGTGCACCATATGGCACTGAGCATCAATTCCAAAATTAAAAAAGGGTCTTATATAAGAGCTGGGAAATACCAAAAATACTAACTTTAAAATGCATAAGTCTTGTTGGGGATATATATACATATATATATAATTTACTTTTTATTTATTAAGTATCAACAAATTACGCAGCTTTGTACAATTTAAATGGGGCAGTTAACACATAACGACTATACATTAGTACATAAGACACATCAGGAGATGAGAACCCTGCCAGTAAGTCCCTGGCAGGAATGGTGGGCTTTTGAGGGCCCCTCTTGTGAGCTTACAATCTAAGGGTGGTGGTTATTGAATCAAAAGGAGGGGTGAAAAGAGAGGGGGTAGTAGCTCTCTTGTAGCAGTAATTAGGGCTAGGTGGCAAAAGAGGAAGTGTAAATAAAATGAACAGAAGGGTTGACAGATTAGTGCTTGGTTTCAGATAGTGGTCTACAGAGGGCTTGGGTCAGGGGCGTAACTAGAAGCCTCAGGGCCCCTGTGCGAGAATCTGATAAGGGCCAACCCAATCTACCCCCTTCTCACACTATCTAACTCCCTTCTCAGGCTATCTACCCTCTCCCCACCCCCTTCTCACTATCTACCCTCTCCCCACCCCCTTCTCACTATCTACCCTCTCCCCACCCCCCTTCTCACTATCTATCCTCTCCCCACCCCCTTCTCACTATCTACCCTCTCCCTACCCCCTTCTCACTATCTACCCTCTCCCTACCCCCTTCTCACTATCTACCCTCTCCCTACCCCTATTCTCACTATCTACCCTCTTCCTACCCCCCTTCTCACTATCTACCGTCTCCCTACCCCTCTTCTCACTATCTACCCTCTTCCTACCCCCTTCTCACTATCTACCCTCTCCCTACCCCTCCTTCTCACTATCTACCCTCTCCCTACTCCCCTTTGTAGGGCACTTACCGTGCAGTCCTGTGGTGGGAGCGCGAGGCCTCTGTCTCGCTGCTCTGCCGCAGTGCGCACTGCTTGACGTCATATGCCGGTGCTCAGCGTAAAGTGCCGGCACCCAAGACAGACGCCTCATGCTCCGACCGGTGCAGTCTGGGCAGCGTTGAGGCTGGTGGCAGCAGGGAGCAGAGGAGACAGAAGGGCGCCGAGCGGTCGCTGAAAACGTCTAGTATTATACACTCGTGGAAGCATTCCAAACATTATGACTCAATGCTAGTCAGGCTGGTACAATGGGCATATGGCTGGCTCCACCAAGTTTACTGGGCTTTGAAAAGCTGGCTGAGGTACTTGCCTATTACCATTGAATCTCTTCTTATATAAAGTTGTCATGATATATGCTCCCCAGATGAGTACGACTCAGGTTGTACATCTTTCATCTCACCCGCCTCCACAAAACACATGTATTTTTCAGCATTCTGCTTTCAAATGGCTTGGTTTCTTCGCATACTGATGTATTTTAACATATAATTGTTGTTTTTTGTGCAGAATTGTTAATAATGTCTCATTGGTTAAGGTTCATTGTCACCATGTAAACAACCAGATAGCATTATGTTTGGCTTTGCAGCAACAGAGCCTACAGGAGTTGAGAGAAAAAAAAGAGAGGGAAAAAATGTTTAGACCAATAACAAGGTATGGCTCCCTAAGACGATAACCTTCAAGGTTTCTAAGCCTCTATGGGAAAGAGATTTAAAACCAAATTATCTAAAATGTCTTGCTGGTGTCCTATTAGTCTCATTAATAATACTGAAAGAATTATTGAACAATACATAGCAATGAAAAGTCGTGATTAATATCTACTCCTAGTGTGATGAATTATTAGCTGCATACATTTTTAATTATACGAGTAAGAGCGGCAATTTGGATGTCAACAGGCATCAGCACTGATGTCTGAGAATTAGCACAGATCAAGGGACTAGAACAAGAATGGAGAAAGAAGCTTAACATGACAGTGCAGTCAGCATTTATGTTTTTCAACTGCTTTCCGAAAACATTACAGCTTTGCATCCTTTGAGACAGCACGAGCAAACACACGTTGTTGAAGGTAAGAACAAAGTTCGAAAGTGGTGCAGAAACAACTTCTTTATTGTAACATACGTGATTTTTTTTTTTTTTTTTGATAGCTCAGCCGCCTCTCAATTACACCAGTTAAAAAGGAATAGCATAAGAGTAGGCTTACATTGGGCACCAGGAGACTAAATGTGGTACATGGCAAGTTGTAAAATAGAGACTCTGATGGATTTGTTGAGAAGGCTCAGAATAGGGAACTCACAGCAGGCAGGGATACAGAGTATAGAAATTTGAGGTTCTTTTTTTTCCCTTTTAATAAGCAACAGAGAAAAGCTCTTTTTTGATCCTGCCGATGCTTATGTTCTGACACCTGCCACCAGCAGTACTTGGACACATCCTTTTTATTTTCTATTCCCTTTTAACTCTCTGGCATTCGCTTTGATTTTTGTCTATCTGTGATGCCAGTGGAACAAGGTGGTAATCTCACCTAGGATTTGTCATGACATGCGTTGCCTTACCCTGCAGCCATAACCTGGAAATAAACACCTGAATTAAGACTATTCTAATTGAGAAACCACTTTAACGGTGTTGTGGGTTGTGAGTGAGAACATTTAAATATGATGCATTCCGTACTTTGTGTGCTTCACAGAAAATATATGGATAACGCAAGAAAGAGAGGTTGGAATGAATGGCAGTTTCTTAATATTTGCTGCTCTACGGCATGCAGTGTATCACCCAGCAATTGACAGTGCTAACATAAGATGGCTATCGGTAAAATTATAGCAATAAATTAACTTAATATATCATAAAAGACTCGAAATGTAAATACTTATAACTGTACCCAGAGGAGCCGTCATCTTTTTTTAAATGAAAGATATAGCTATGCCAAGACAGATATATATGATTTGATGTAAGAAAATGCACAGTGAAAAGTGTTTTGCTAAACAAGAAGAGACATATTTCACAAATTACACTCCACAGGGATCTTTTAAGTTTTTTTTCATTTGTGTTTGAAGCAAAATCCAGATTTGGTATTTCGCCCAGCTGATATTCCACCTCCCTATATAATAGTCCTAGCGTCGAATAGGTTAAAGACATCATTTCTCATATTGGTGTTCCCAGAGCACAAAACTAGTTATCTCAAAAATAGACTCTCATTTCGACACAGTCTGTCTGTCATTTGTCTCCCTTTGACATTGAACTTTTTGGTTCAGCTCCTTGATGGAAGATTAGGAATTATCAAGATATGGAGGTGGTCTGTCAGGTGAGATTGAAGGAAAGGAACACATGTCATTGGTAAGCGCAGAAGCAATAGCTAATGTTTACTAAGCAATGCTATTTCATGTTTGTAAAACTGTCTATGTCATTAAGGTATGACTTTTCTAGGACCCATCTAACAACTTGTGAATAATTTGTTTGGCTACCCAATATTATCTTGAGTACTCTATATTAATAAATTGGTAGCAATATGGCATAGCTGGACCTGATGCCATGGGAATGTGAATGGCTTACATCTGTTTCCAACTGGGCTTTAGTAAAATCACGGAACTATCAGGTTCATGTAAGTCTTGATGAAGAACAACCATTTCAACCTTGGCATAATTGAACAGGGGATTGTGGATAGAGAATAAGCTTGTCATGCTTTGATGTCATGCCAGATGAACTGTTTATTGACTTAATTCTTTGATAGGTCATTAGCGTTATGCAAAAAAACAGAATAAAAGGTGTTGGACAACATAAAAAAGCTATATGAATTTACTAATACTGTTATATTCGATGATGAAATCAGTCTGCTGTAAACTTGCCCATTGCATTGTATATTCCACATTTATGAATCTTATTTTTAGCCTTAAGTATTACAGGCTGTTGTATACATTTTAACCCCCGTTGTAAAGGAGCTGTAATGATTAGTGTGCCCTCAGTCCAATGGAAGCATTCACTAATTATACTGCATACAGCATATATCTTAAAAGCAGCTGTAGCTGCTATGGTAAATAGGCCTTAAGAAAAATGCTAAGATAAGGAACATTGCCTTAAACATAGCATTTTGTCTTAATAAATAAAATCACGTTTCTTTGCTTTTCCCCAGCCCGAGGGGTTTCTGAATTATGAAGTTCTTTAACAATTTATATAGCAGATGGTTAAAACCCTGAAGAATGTAGAATGCCAACAGCATGTTGAAAACAAAAAAAAAAGGCTGCAGCAATTTAAAAACAGAATAATGCAGCAATAACCAATGCAATTATTCATGTGAGTTTACAGATTCTTCTGTACGTACATATAATACCCTTTTTTAACATGGAATAGTGATATGACCATTAAAAAGATAATTTTTTATTGCGAAAATTTAATGACATTTCCCAGGACAAGAACAAAGCAGTGTTGCAATCTAGAGACAGCCCCGCAAGAGAAGCAGGAGTTGATGCTAATCAGTAAATTTCCCTGCAACCAAGATAAAGATTCATGTGCGCTCATCAGTATGCATCAGAGCTGAGACTGGAACATCAGTGAGGAAGAAGAGCCTACAAGGGTACACATCAAACAGGTTTCTATGTATTTTGTCCCAATATTTTCACATTTGTCGTCTTTTTTTTTTAAACTGACAAACATGTGCTCTTATGTGTCTTACTTCTTACGTCTCATTTTGTGTCCGGAGTTTTAGAATCCATCTAGAAGACAAGAAAACGCGTGCAGTTTTCTGTTGTAGTAACGATAAACAGCTTCTGTGCTTTCGTAATATAGCACAGTGGCAAAAGGTTAATATTAGCATAAAAGAACATGTTTTGCTAAAAAAAAATGCATACAAACTCACACTGCTTCTAAAATAACTCACACATCCACCTAGCTATCTTATCAAATGTATTCTTGGAATGTTGCAGTGTTGCAAATTCGCCAGTTGGTATAAACTTTTGAAACAATATGGGTGTAGAGGGGATCCACTGCCCTTCTATTATACTGTATTTGCCCGAATATAGGCCACACTCCCCCCTCCCACTTTAAGTCTTTAAAGTGGGGGTGCAGCCTATATTCGGGGTCTAGCGCAATTCATTTTACCCGACGCCCGGGACTGGCAGAAAAATGTTTTCTTTAGAAAAGCACCTAACTTTTAGGGTGCGGCCTATATTCGGGTGCGGCCTATAATCGAGCTAATACGGTAATTTCTTCTGGTGTTTACATAGAATAGTAAATTCTGGCTCAGATTTATAGCCATGTGATGTGACTTGTTAAACTGGAACACTTTTCATTAGTTCTGCTCTTGGAATCAAAATTATATAAATCATCTGTACTACAACAAAATATACAGAGAGGAAGGCGCACAACGTAAAAAGCATACACATTTAGATTCCCGCGTTGCTGCTTCTGGGCCCCGGCTACCTGGAGCCTACCCTTGCAGGACGCGGCCAAGACTGCCCACTGACATCAGGGCGGTCCAGTGGGTGGGCCGCTGATGAAGGGGAAATGGGAGGGGATTGGGGGCCTGTCAAGACCCAGTGATCCCATGGATTCGAGTGTTGACCTGGAGAACCAGTTCTTCAAACCCGGAGAGTTCCCAGGTATGCTAAAAAGTACACAAAACAAAGCAAGAATGATGTGTAACAAACTAAAAACAATACACAACACATCACCTCTAGTTTCCATGCTGTCTGGCTGTCCTTCAAACGCTTCACAATCTCCTGGTTCACATCCCACCTTGCTGATAGTGCCTTCAGTGTATCCCTCTCCAGTAACACTTCCCCATCCCCTCTCAAACTTGGTCACTTGGCTACCGAATCTCAATCTTTTGCTTTTAATACCACCTGTATGCCAATGGCACACAGATTTACCTATCCTTCCCTGATCTCTCTCTAAAACCGAACTCCCCATTTTTCCTCCCTCATCTCTCTCCCTCAATGTCAGTGGTGCAATAATCTTTCCATCCCCTCACACTTGCTGTCTTGGTGTCACCCTTGACACATTCCACATTCAGTCTGTCTCAAAACAATGCGGTCTCCATCTTAAAAACATTGACTGCATGTATCCCTTCATCCCTTCCCACTAAGGCTCTTGTCCATGCCCTCACTATCTCCTGCCTTGACTGTTGTAACTGTTTTAGGGTCTCCCTCATACCCATTCATCCATCTACAATCCACCATGAACATCTTTCCCTCCCATCGCTTTACTTATACCTCTCCCTTTTGTTAGTCTCTTCACTGGCTGCCTGTGCTCTTCAGAATATGTTTCAAAATCCCAGCACTCTAAACAGCTTCCAATCCTTGGGTTACTTTATTCAGAGGAAGCAAAACAAAAAAGCAACGTTTCGGCCAAACAGGGGCTTTGTCAAGCTTGCTTCTCTGACACCAGCATTCAGCTGCCACTTCGGCCATCTAATTATTCTCTCTCACCGTCATCACTGGGGAGCAGAGTTCCCAAGGGCAGACCTATAGCTAAGGAAGTCCAAGGGGTGGAGTCAGTAGCATGATAGGTCAGGTCACTTCCAGCAGCCCCTATAACCTCCCAGTTCCCTGGCACTCAGTTATTCTGATGCTCTCAGTGTGCTTCACTGTATCCTTTGCTCTGTGTTACTGTTCTTTGTTTCCTGTGTTCCTGGACCTCAGATTGACTTTCGGATTAACCCGAAAGGCAAAGGCTGTCTGCCATTCTGACCCTGGAATGTTTATTGGACTACCCCTTTGCCTGTGGCCCTCCATTCTGACCCTGAAGTGTATATTTTGATTAACCCTTTGCCTGCTGCCAGCCCGTTTGAGTCATTTCTGGATTGAGTCATACCCATTCTTGTCTGCATCTGGACTTCCTTCTATTACTCTAGCTGGTTCCTAAAACTCACTCACTCACACCCCCTCACACAGTCCTTCACACTTTCTCCCACTCTCATTCCCACTCTCACTACTACTCACTCTCTCTCACACTCTCTCAATTTCCCCCTACCTTTTCCACCGACCACTTTTGCGTCTCCTTTCCTGCAGCTCCGCTTCTTCCCTTGACCTTTCTTTTTGTCTTTTTTTCTTCAGTTTTCTTCTCTTCATTCCCTTCTCCCCAGTATCAGTTCCATTGATCAGGCCTTCCGGGAGCACTTCTGCATAAGGACAAACCCATACACAATCAGGGGAGAGGGTGTGCACAAAGGTTCTGTCCTTTTGAAGAAGCTCTCCATAAGGCCTGGTCAATGAAGTTGATACCAGGGAGAAACAAAGGCAGAAAAAAGACAGATGAAAGAAGATAGATGAGGAGACAGGAATGAGGAAGCCATCGTGGTGACATTGAATGAGTTTGAGAGTCTCTTCTCCCCTCACCACAAAAAACTGGCTTTGCATTGCTGGTATTTAACTTATGCCAGCACTGGCTCCAAAGGATTGATTACCAGCTATGCCAGTAAAATACCTGCCAGATGACAACCCTATAGAAGAGAGCAAGCCACTGGTCACCATGAGCCAAGCTGGTGCTAAGTCAAATAGTAAAGGCAAGTCAGACTAAATTCTGGCTTGATTCAGACTTGTTTTTTCCTTCCCAGACATTCGTCTCAAGCCCACATAGGCTCACTCTGCATTAATGATGAGTATATCACATGTAATCATTCACATACTGCATAATAAGGGTTACAAAAAATGACTGCCTGTAAGGCATACACGAGATGAAAAGTGGGAGACGTATGATCAAAAGGAAAAAAAAAAGAAGTGGAAAAAATAGGACTTCTTGTACCAATGTTTGTGAAACATATTTGTTTCGATTACATTCATGGTTTTATATAGGTGTTTTTATAGGCATGACCATGATACAGATACTCAAAGGACAGCTTTGATCATCAGGGTCCTAATCTTGTAGTTTAGATGTCACAAATAGTACCCCACATATAACACACAGTGGACTTGCAGGCAGGAAAATCGATTCCAGAAAATATTCTGGTAACAGGCCTATCCTGCTCCTCATATCAAAGCATGTCTATCTGCCAAAAGCTTGTATATTTTGCCAAGTAGACAAGCAAGGAACATGCACTTGGATATTATCCTATATGACACCCCTTGTAAACACTTAACTGACGCAACTACTTGAAGGTAACTTGTCAAGACCACTACAGGCATACTCCATATTAATGTACACAATGGGTCCAGAGCATCTATGTAAAATAAAAATGTACTTAAAGTAAAGTGACTGTTCTCATGAAGTGAGTGTATATAAATAGAGGTGTCTGTAAAGTGATGATCCGTATAGCAGGGTATACCTGTACTTAATAATTCTCCTTGACCTCAATGTTTGCAACAACGTAAACAAGAATTGTGTATGTGTTAAAATACATAATGAAAATACAGGTTGATATTTTTCTTTCTGTAATTTCCTTTGACAATAATAAAGTGCTCTCATGGTAGCCTAAACTGAAATGTAAAATATTGTCTTTTAGAGTACATAAAAATATACTTATGCCAATATTGACTTGTCTAAGACAAAAACAAAGTAAATTGCAGGAGTGTCTCTGTATATAGGAAGGCCTTTTGGCTCCTGGTAAGTAATATATTTGAAGAGATTTAGCTCCATATAAGCAACAGTATTTAGTGTTAGGACCCATCAACATTGGAGTACTTTGGCGTAGTTGATGGGCTTGGCATAATATGGCCATATGATGTGACTAAATCTACAATTTTGTTATCTTAGAAAGGTTTTTTTAAGTAGCCTTAATAAAAATTACAGTTTTGAGAGTTTATAACCTATTTGATGTGAGCGCGCTGATCTATGGCTTGTATGTATATATCGTACAGTCTTGTTGGTTTATTATTTTTGAAGTTGAGAGGCACTTATGTGGATTGCAGCTTTTTGTTTTTATCACTCTGTAATAGCTGGGCGGTAACACTTTTATATCACCTAAGATTCCCCAGTCCTCTGGTCCAATAAAATCAAACTTCATTTAATGGTATTAAAAGCAAAACTGAGTACATAATGCAATTGGTGCTATTATTATTTATTAAGCAATAACATAAGTCCTAGAGCTGTGAAATAACAAAATATTACATGAAATAACAGTCAACGGGGTTTGTTTATGGAAGCTAACAGTCTTTATTTTCCAAAATAATCTTTTTAAAGATTTAAATGTTTCTTTTTTTTTGTACTGTCAATAAGGTTTATTTTTGGTCTCTTTTAATTTCCTGTCTTAATGCACTTGGCAATTCTGCATTTCTTTTTCAGAAAAAAAAGAAAATCTAAAGAAAAACACATCTGTCCCGTACCTACCTCAATCACCAGATCCACATTAAATGTAAAAGGAGATGTTTTTTTAACAGATTGACGCTTTAGAGAGAGATCTCCTTAATTTTTAAAATGTGCATAACAAGATGAAGCAGATGGCTACATTGCCCCTTTTTTTCTCCGAAAGAGTATCTTTGTGACACTTAGCTGTAAAGTAATCTGATACGGTCTGAAGCAAAGATTACTTTGTAACCTTAGGAGTGAAAACAGACTGAGCAGATGTATTAAGCAAAGTCTGCCACCCATTGAACATATTGCACTCATTTACTTTCAAGGATGGCTATATTTGTATAGCTGTCCTGCATGTTGTGCTTTGAGATCACCTAGCTCCATTGTGTCATATCTTGCTGTTGGGGATATTTCCACTTGGATTTTTCTTAGCTCAATATGTCACTTTTTAGCTAAGTAAATAGAATAATGTTACTATTTCCTAAAGCGCCACTTCAAAAGAACAAACCTTTATCACATCTGAGAAGCAGACCTCCAATTTAACTCCTGTGCTGCCAGAGGGAATAAACTCTTATTAATCGTTTCATTATTCATAAGATGAAATTTAATGACATATATAATTAGTTGGCTTTGCACGGCACTGCTCTCCTGTCTACCATGGAAGGAGTTTTATATAAAAAGATCTTGTTGGTGGCACTTTTCATCTTTTTTTGGCAGCCATTCTTTCCTCTGAATACAGCTATTTCAAATCTAATTCATGTTTTAAATAATTATAATTTATCCTCAACTGGTACATATTAAATACATGTTGAAATGAAAAAAAAGTTTTTAAATCAATACATTTTTATTAAAATGTTAAGTTTGTTTCATGTGTGTTACTATTATAAAAACTCATTTACAATGTGTTTTCCTTTTTTTAATAGGATCGTGTTTATTAATGGATCGTTTACAATAAAGACTAGATATTGATTCTGTTATTGACTTATTATCTATAATTTTTTCTTTATGTTGTATTCATAATCATCAAAATTACCGGACTGGTATAGAAGAAGAGGAGGGTCCTGCTTTTGTGAGTTTTGGAGGTTTAGGGGTAATGAGACAAAAGGTTTGAATGGTTATGAAAGTCTTTATTGTAGTATTGTAAGGTTACATGCAGATGTCCAGATTGTGGAGTATTAAGAGAATAGATTGTGCAGATTAAATGCATGGGCTTGTAGAAAGTATTTAATGCTAGAATAGGTGGGGGAGTCTGACAGAATAGGGTAAGGGATTCCAGAAAATTAGAATTCCTAGAGACCAGAATGGATAGAAATCCCTGTTACTTTATCTCCAAACACTTTTGTAAGAGATATATGATAAAGTCAGGAGTTTAAGATGTACATTATAGTAAAAAGAAAGATATTGAGAATTTTGTGAAATTATATTCTCTTTTATTGTGTATGTATGTTGTATACTATGGAATTCAATTAACAACAGAGCATTTTTTATCTTAATACATTAGACCTTCTTTCCCTTCCAGAGAATACAGATGTCCATCCAATCAATCTCTGTCCAATCCGTGATGTCTAGCAAAGCACAAACAAGGACATATTCCGGTCCCAAAACCCATTGAAAACAATGCATTTTGAGCCCGTACATGTATGGACTTTGTCATTAAGGGGTTAATTGCAGCCGTGAGTGTCATACCTAGCAAGAAACTTCTTTTTGTGTTAAGTTCTATGTTTTTATAGAAGCATTATCTGTTTATGTAAATTTAACGCATAGACACATTTTTCCCTTGATTTATCTAACAGTAATGGGCTCATTTGCACCAAATATTGTGAGCTTTTAGGAAAAGGGGACTTGAGTCCCAATAGGGCAATATGCCCCTAGTAAGGTGGCCCTGGGGCTACCACCATTTCAAATCAGTTTCCCGTGTAAGAATAAGCCATTTACGAAGCAGCTGCCGGGAATGCCTGGTGCTAGGGCCAGCACTGAGAAGCAGTAGCTTAAACATATTTCCAAAAGATTCTCAGATTAATGCTGGATGCTGTCGTACACAGGAAAGGTCTAGCAAACCCAACCAACAGTAGCAAAATGGACAAAAACACATTTGGCAGACCATCTACTTAGTGTCTACTATCCAGTCAGCCCCAATACATGTTCACTACATGGAAAACCAATAAAAGGAGCACAGTTATGAATGCCACCCTAAGTAAAAGCCAGTTGCCTACCCTACCAATACACATCTGGAGGAAGCCTATGGTCAACAGTACAATCCACTCCGGTGGCCTATTATTATTATTATGGTACCTAAGATTCATGCATAGTTTCTTCCTCTAAAACTACCAGCCCATGTAACCTCCATCAGAGTTGTAGAAAACAAAAATGGGAACTAATCATCATGCAAGAGGGGTGTTTACAGGGGTAGAGCAGTTAGAAAGATGAGATGTTCTGTACATATTAATGCTTCCTCACGCTATTTATAGATAAACATATAGTTCACAGGTTATATCACCCACCCTACGCTGAAAAAACAGTGTTAGATCACAGTATTAAGGTAATTACAAGCTTAATTAATGACAAAGTGGTAAATCAAAGTAAAGTTTGCGCATAAATAACTAATGCTTAGAGTCAAGCTTAATGCATAGGCCAGTAACATAAAAGAATGTATTTTAATGAAGCTGCTTTTTAATTATAACTCAAGCAGAGCAGAGATGTATTCAAGTTATATAACAAATTGACAGCTTGGTTATACAACTTGAATAAATATATAAAGATAAGTGTCAGTGCTAATACAAATTGCTACAAACCACACTTCAGGTGTACCCCTTCAACACACCCAAAACAAAACACAATAAAACAATTGAGTGGATGCGCACAAAAGAATAATATAAATCTGTGAACACAGAAAAAAAACATGTTCTTTTTTATCACCAATATGTGACCCAAAATATATAAATACTAGGTAATTAGGGAGATAATCAAAAAACAGTATACTTATATATTTCAATTCTTTTTGAGATTATATAATTAGATAATCCGACACACACACACAATTACGCATCCATGCTCACATACACACACACACTTACACATCCATGCTCACACACATTGATGCATAGACATTCATGCCCACATACATGCATGCATACATACATACCCCCTCCCACCCCTGTTTACCTCACTTCTCCAGCAGCTTTGTCTCACCTGCTCACACACTCTGCGAGCAGCCTTGGTTTCACCAAGGGGTCACGCGACGTAATGTGACCCCGATACGTTCCTTTCTTTGTGTGCTGGTTTAAAATAGTTTAGAAAGGGCCCTTCCGACCTGAACCAGTGCAGTACAGGTCGGAAGGGCCCTTTCTAGACATCCTTGAACTGGTGGGATCCCCTGCTTTAACCCCTGTAGTTACGCCACTGAGCTGATGGAATGATGTTTTTGATGCTACATTTAGTTCCCAAAGTTAATCAGAGTGGATAGAACAGCACCCTCAACATTTTGTGACTGAGTCTATTCTAATTAGTTCTGGGTCTTTCCCACATTTTAAAATGTCTGAAAATCTGTGAGTCTCTTGATGTTACAGACAATGGTTTCCTGGCCCCTAAGGATGTAAGACTGCGGGTATTGGTAAAAAAATTTTTTTTCACATTTTAAGGAAAGCACGGCTCTGGAGAAAAACGTACCTTATATTTCCATGATTTACGGGCTTCGCACAAGTTACTAAGGCTATGATTCTTATTTTCTGTGCTGCCCAAATTGTTGGCATGAAGACAAAGTTTAAAGATACGTCTCTGGTTTCAAAGAAGGTTACTGACTTTGCAAAAGTGATGTATATTTGCTTCAGGATTGGACACATTATAGGCTATTTAAGAATAAAATACATCTCTTTAGAAGATTTTTCCAAAGACGTAATTACAATGGCAAATAGGTGATTTGTAAAATAACCAGCAAATTACTCTATTTCGTCCATCTGCTTGTAATAGCCAGTAAAGCTCAAGGAAAGATTACAGTGCTATCTTTATTTGCTCCAGAGGGAATGTGTGTGTGTAGCTAGTCCAGTAAACTGCTTTCAGAGAGCATGATGTTGCTGATGCAAATTTAAATGTTAAATCCCTTGACTCTTTCCTCTATCCTGTATAAGTTTCTGAAAACTAGATTAATATTCTAGATATTTTTTTGTTGGAGGGAGTCTCAAAAGCTTTCTTACTGTTGACCATACTTAGAGGGTACCTCCTAGGGACTGATCATAGTCTTCAACTCATTTAGTTGTACGCCATATGTATTTAAGTATTCATACAACACAAACTACAAAATAGATACAAAAGTATCTAAAACAGTTTACAGTGTAATAAAGGGGAAGTACGATAGATCATTTTACAGTCATATAATAAGTACAGTATTTAAGCAGACCTTATAAACAAGGTAGAGCAGGTACATTAGGAAATGACAGTGCTGGCAATTTAAGGCCAACAGACGCTGGTTGGATACGCATCAGCGCATACACTTACACTCACCTAAAGTGTGGCCATCTGTATGCAGCTACACATTTAAGTGCTTGATCTGCCCTACAAGCACAACAGAGTTAAGAGAGTAACACCATCTAGTACAAGCCCACCAGGCATTTGCCTGGTGTGTCAGATGGCCAGTCCTGGACTGGGAAAGGAGGTCCCTCTTCTCTGACAAATGTCCTTCTACTGAAATATGCTTTATTCTGAATATTTGTTATTGAAACAGCTTGATTTGTAAGAATAATATTTTTTAGCCAAAAATGTACTGACCATATATAGTGATAGTATTTCTCCGCCTGTCCTCCAAAATTACAAGAATAAATAATGGAAAAACAAAATGACAACCTCATACTAGGATTGATTAGTTTGTTACTACCAGTGATGGATGTAGTATGTTCAATGTACATTAAGCTTAGTGATTTGGAAGAGTTGATGTTTGCTGGATTTCAGCAACGGCCAATCACCATTCCTAGCTCTCTCCAAATACAATAGTGTAAGAATAAAAACGAATTTTATTGAACTCACTGCCATTAGTATGTGGCACACATCTCTATCCAGTATGTGATCAGTTAAATGGCCTTCTGATATATAACAATTTAAAAAAAAATTGCCAATGGAGCAATATTTTTTTGTTTAAACTTTTTTAAAGAATGATTTATCCCACTGTGGTCAATTAGATGCCTAGTGAAAGAGGCTTGCAAATGTCACCTTTCAATGCATACAATCAGGACTTGAAAATATGCATAAAGTAGTAACAAGCGCAGCTCTGTACTTGCCCACAGGATATTTGGTTCTAGTCTTCCGAGGTCTCGTCCCTCGTGACACCAGGCAAAGGTTGGGAAATTGATTGACTGCTGATTCTGCGTTATGTTCAAGACATCAGTATCGAGCAGTAACTTTTCAACAAACTCATTGTCTAAAAGTAATATTACTTTGTGTCACGCTTCACCATGCGCTGGCTGGACTTGTTTATTCTTTTCCTTATTCACTTCATGTTTCCAGCCAGTAGTGGCCGCCCTTGCTATTCAGAGCCTCTCAGACTAATTATCAGGTCCAGCTGCAGTTGATCTCATGATCAAATCAGCCTTTATAACCTGCCCAGCCCTGCAGTCTGAGCCTTGACATTGTAATGTTTGAGGACTACCTGTTTGGTTCCTTGCCGTGTTCCAGTACCTTGCCGTGTTCCAGTACCTTGCCGTGTTCCAGTACCTTGCCGTGTTCCAGTACCTTGCCTTGCTCCAGTACCTTGCCTTGCTCCAGTACCTTGCCTTGCTCCAGTACCTTGCCTTGCTCCAGTACCTTGCCTTGCTCCAGTACCTTGCCTTGCTCCAGTACCTTGCCGTGTTCCAGTACCTTGCCGTGTTCCAGTACCTTGCCGTGTTCCAGTACCTTGCCGTGTTCCAGTACCTTGCCGTGTTCCAGTACCTTGCCGTGTTCCAGTACCTTGCCGTGTTCCAGTACCTTGCCGTGTTCCAGTACCTTGCCGTGTTCCAGTACCTTGCCGTGTTCCAGTACCTTGCCTTGCTCCAGTACCTTGCCTTGCTCCAGTACCTTGCCTTGCTCCAGTACCTTGCCTTGCTCCAGTACCTTGCCTTGCTCCAGTACCTTGCCTTGCTCCAGTACCTTGCCTTGCTCCAGTACCTTGCCTTGCTCCAGTACCTTGCCTTGCTCCAGTACCTTGCCTTGCTCCAGTACCTTGCCTTGCTCCAGTACCTGCCGTGTTCCTGAGTTGCGGCCTGCGCCCCACTAAGTGGACTCCCAAGTAGAGTACCCTGCAAGTGGGCAACCTGCCGTGTGCCCTGCAAGTGGGCAACCTGCTGTGTTCCTGAGTTGCGGCCTGCGCCCCACTAAGTGGACTCCCAAGTAGAGTACCCTGCAAGTGGGCAACCTGCCGTGTGCCCTGCAAGTGGGCAACCTGCCGTGTGCCCTGGAAGAGGGCTTCTAGCCGTGCCGTGTGCCCTGGAAGAGGGCTTCTAGTCGTGTGCCCCGCAAGTGGGCTTATCTGCCGTGTGCCCCGCAAGTGGGCTTATCTGCCGTGTGCCCCGCAAGTGGGCTTATCTGCCGTGTGCCCCGCAAGTGGGCTTATCTGCCGTGTGCCCCGCAAGAGGGCTTATCTGCCGTGTGCCCCGCAAGAGGGCTTATCTGCCGTGTGCCCCGCAAGAGGGCTTATCTGCCGTGTGCCCCGCAAGAGGGCTTATCTGCCGTGTGCCCCGCAAGAGGGCTTATCTGCCGTGTGCCCCGCAAGAGGGCTTCCTGCCAAGTAACTTCCATTGCATATCTATTGTTGTACCATCGCATTCAATACAACTCTTAATCCAGATCTGTTGTCTGTGGTTTATTCCTGCGCCTGTCTGTAACCCCAGACCATAATGCATCGTGGGGTACAGACAGAGCCCCTCGTATCCCCTGCACCTGGGCTCCTTATCAACCTGTGTTCTCAGCTCGTGACAGAATGTCAAGGCCAATACAAGGAGTTCGCGGGGATACCTGCAGTACTGGAATTGTTGGCAGAATGTGTACTCCACCTATGCAAGTCAGTAAGGACTGTGGTAGAAGCTGAGTGCGTGGACACAAAAAACAAGACCCAGACACCAAGAAAGAAGGCTGCTAAGAGCTTTAAGCGAGAGCCGCTCACCAAAAAAGAAAAACGGAGAAGACAAGAGGACGACTTATGTTTTTACTGCGGAGAGACTGGCCACAGGATATCGTATTGTCCGCACAAACCAGTCAAACCGTCCGCAACCCACCTGGAGAAACCCCATGCCCCGGAACCTGCATATGACGCCAGCAACGTCACAAAGCAGGAGCATACCCTGTCGCATCCACAGACAGGTGATGCAGGGGTTAACCAGTCCTCAGCACCTAGGACTCCTACGCCCTCCATTGGGATGTCAGATGACCTCCAGACCTTGTCGGACGCCCCCGAGTGGTCTGATATGGACAGTGCGTTATCTGAGACAGATGAAACAGACACATCCATGGATATCAACCCCCCAGCTGTTTGTGTGGTAAGGAACACCACTCCTACCACTCACAGGAGTAGGAATAGGACACTCCAAACCGCACGACACTCCCTAGGGGCTCCTGGCAACGTCCTTGCATCAGATGGAAAGATCGTACACAGAACAGAACTGATACAGTACGAACAACGTCTCCGTGACCAAAGGTCCAGTAAACGTTCCTCCTTTCCACCTGCAACCCAGCCCTGTTTTGATGCTATTCAACGCCGATCAAAGGAGATCCGTGCACAGGGTGATTGCCTAACCCCTGGTGAATTCAGGAGTAGAGAAAGGACAAGACAAGCACTTACCGGGACCATCACATCTGTGTATCCAGTAGCTGAGGCCTATCCAGCCCAACTCAGCACAACAGAACCTCTGCCATCAGATCGTGTAGTGACTTCCAACGGCAATGTAATATGTCGTGTAGATCTGGAAGCGTATGAGAAAGCACTACGTGCTAGAGAGGAGGAGGAAAAGAAGATGAAGTCTCACCGCAGACGGTGAGACCACCGTTCCATGGTTCCGTAAGCATCCGGAGGCTGCTCCTTGCGGTGGGGGTATGTCACGCTTCACCATGCGCTGGCTGGACTTGTTTATTCTTTTCCTTATTCACTTCATGTTTCCAGCCAGTAGTGGCCGCCCTTGCTATTCAGAGCCTCTCAGACTAATTATCAGGTCCAGCTGCAGTTGATCTCATGATCAAATCAGCCTTTATAACCTGCCCAGCCCTGCAGTCTGAGCCTTGACATTGTAATGTTTGAGGACTACCTGTTTGGTTCCTTGCCGTGTTCCAGTACCTTGCCGTGTTCCAGTACCTTGCCGTGTTCCAGTACCTTGCCGTGTTCCAGTACCTTGCCTTGCTCCAGTACCTTGCCTTGCTCCAGTACCTTGCCTTGCTCCAGTACCTTGCCTTGCTCCAGTACCTTGCCTTGCTCCAGTACCTTGCCGTGTTCCAGTACCTTGCCGTGTTCCAGTACCTTGCCGTGTTCCAGTACCTTGCCGTGTTCCAGTACCTTGCCGTGTTCCAGTACCTTGCCTTGCTCCAGTACCTTGCCTTGCTCCAGTACCTTGCCTTGCTCCAGTACCTTGCCTTGCTCCAGTACCTTGCCTTGCTCCAGTACCTTGCCTTGCTCCAGTACCTTGCCTTGCTCCAGTACCTTGCCTTGCTCCAGTACCTTGCCTTGCTCCAGTACCTTGCCTTGCTCCAGTACCTTGCCTTGCTCCAGTACCTTGCCTTGCTCCAGTACCTTGCCTTGCTCCAGTACCTGCCGTGTTCCTGAGTTGCGGCCTGCGCCCCACTAAGTGGACTCCCAAGTAGAGTACCCTGCAAGTGGGCAACCTGCCGTGTGCCCTGCAAGTGGGCAACCTGCTGTGTTCCTGAGTTGCGGCCTGCGCCCCACTAAGTGGACTCCCAAGTAGAGTACCCTGCAAGTGGGCAACCTGCCGTGTGCCCTGCAAGTGGGCAACCTGCCGTGTGCCCTGGAAGAGGGCTTCTAGCCGTGCCGTGTGCCCTGGAAGAGGGCTTCTAGTCGTGTGCCCCGCAAGTGGGCTTATCTGCCGTGTGCCCCGCAAGTGGGCTTATCTGCCGTGTGCCCCGCAAGTGGGCTTATCTGCCGTGTGCCCCGCAAGAGGGCTTATCTGCCGTGTGCCCCGCAAGAGGGCTTATCTGCCGTGTGCCCCGCAAGAGGGCTTATCTGCCGTGTGCCCCGCAAGAGGGCTTATCTGCCGTGTGCCCCGCAAGAGGGCTTATCTGCCGTGTGCCCCGCAAGAGGGCTTCCTGCCAAGTAACTTCCATTGCATATCTATTGTTGTACCATCGCATTCAATACAACTCTTAATCCAGATCTGTTGTCTGTGGTTTATTCCTGCGCCTGTCTGTAACCCCAGACCATAATGCATCGTGGGGTACAGACAGAGCCCCTCGTATCCCCTGCACCTGGGCTCCTTATCAACCTGTGTTCTCAGCTCGTGACACTTTGAATTGGTCACGCATACTGTATTTTGCAAGGAGCTTTGAAGAAAGCAACCACACTCTAGAACAGAAATGGGTTACTTTTAACATTGCAACGACAGGAAAAGATCAAAGGACTGAGACAATAGAAGTCCTTTCAATACTCATAAATGCCGGAATGATGTAGGCGATTTGGGAAATGTTCCCAGATTTTACGTCAAGCAGTTTCTGTATAAACCATTGTCATAGTCGAACAAGTGCTACAAAGTATTTGTAAGGGTATCCCAAAAAAATGTCATGCGCTGTCTACAGTTTCAAATCTCTGATATTACATAAATAATAAAACAAAGTGTCGTTAAGTGTAACATGTTACGAAAAATCATAACATACCACTATGATTAAATAAAACAGTATAGTCTCACTGAACTATATAGTGTTTAACCACATAATTTAACAATGCTTTATTGTAGAATGATGCAAATACTATACCCTTGTCTGCTAAATTCCCATGATATTTACTAAATATATGTCTAAAACTCTTTGGGGGAAAAAAACTTGTCTTATCTGTTCTTTTGATGTCTGGATACATTTTTGGGGGGATTTTTTTTAACAGATTTACTTTTATAAAATGGTATTGCGTTGTACCATGCTGTACACTACAATGGGATTCTAAATAAGGTTTCTAACAGTCTTGTATATGGTATTACTCAATATGTGGGGTAATAAGGGCTCTGAGTCTGCATATCACAGTTTGGGCTAATGGGAATTATGGGAAATAAAGTAGATTTTTTGTTTACTGTATTGTTAAGAATATTTTATTTTGTCCACGGTCAATGGTATTTAACACTCAATTCACAGCTTGGGTGGCCAGTGTAGTCCATAAACCTATGTCCGCTTGCTGGTCTAGTCTAGTCCTGTCTGCAACTATATTAAGAAACTGATTGATTTGCAAAAAGTTTACCATAAGGGTATTTTCAAATGCATTTTTTAAAAAGGAATGCTTTATGTCCCAACATTAGTTATCACAGCAAACAGGCAATTTACAATTTGTTTGAACTGGATACATCAGAGATTAACCAAAAGAGACTCTTCATTGAGAGTGCATTTCTGGCTATGTTGAACATATTAAACCTATCTTCTATGCTTCTTTCTGATGTTTCTTAGTGCCTCACCAACATGACTCAGTCATAGCATTAAAGTCTCATAAAAATCTTTGATCTTTGCAGCAAAGCTCGTTTGATTGTGTGCATGCAAGATCAATGTTCAGATTCAGATTTAATTAAACCACAGATGTGGATTAGTAAATGGAGGTATTTTGAAAAGCATTGATACAATTTTTTTTAACTATATCACATAACGTGGTCACTACAATTTTTTTTAAATGAATTTGGACATGTTCAATATTAAAAACAAACTAGCTCATAAATATAATCAATTTGTGTTGATACCTAATTAGAGATTTACTCGGATTAAAGTATACAAAAATACCGGATCACATTATTTTGCAGGGCATTCTCAATCACATTCTTAAACGGTTTTCTGAATCACAAATACTCTGTATGAGTAATGTGTAATGGTATCAGAACTAGGGGTAATGACATAAGTAATGATTATTGATTGGTAAATAGGGTAAGTAAATAATTTATGTATGTATTATACACAATTACTAACCTTTTACCTAGAGCAATGTATACTATAGATCATTTTAGAATGTATATGAATAGGGCTTAAGAAATTCTTTAATCTGTTAACGAGCTTCACTTGGGATTCAAATTATACTGGTCAGTACAGCAAATGTATACCTTCTTCTATACCTCTAAAACATGCTGGATGCAAGGACTATGGTTACCATGAAAGTGGACTTCCTCAATTATAATATTGTGAATGAGTGAACTTTAGAAGATGAGCTCTACTAATCCACAAATAGTAGCCTGGTGGTACAGAGTACTTATAAACTGTATCAAAATACAAGTCATTTCAGCAAGGCTTTTTGAATGATTGACCAACCAGGTCAATACAAACAACAAACAGACAAGAGTTGGCAACCATGGGGTAAAATAAGCTCAGACTGCCTCAATGCCAATACAATTGTCTATTGGACTAAAAGGGGTTGGGCACAGAGCTAGCCAGACTGAGGGTGTGATCTGAGAGAGGGGTAGGACTGGAAGGTTGGCAGATGTAAGCAGCGGTAAGCCTTGGGTTAGTGGCATCAGAGACCAGAAGTTTTTCTGTCACCCCAGCAGTAAATAACTCACTCTAACATCATTAGCTAACACATGCTCTAATACCCAGCACTAACACATTCATACTTTCTCCCCCTCTCCCTCTCAGCCACTAACCCTGGGCTCAGCCACTAACCCTGGGCTCAGCCACAACATCATACTCTAAGGCACACCCATGCTTAATGCCATAAATGCACACTCACATGACGGTTAACACAATAGTCTAACACAATACTTAAACCACATGATGGCTTACACCATACACTCATATACATGCTAACACTGTACACTAACACACACTCTTAAACACCATACATTTAAACTAACATGCACTCTAACACCAAATGCTTATATATAGATACACAGACACACACTCTAACTCCATACATTTACACTAACACACTCACACACTTTAACACCATGCTCGCACATACACTTAAACTAACATGCACTCTAATACCATGTATGTATACTTAGATATACATACACCCACTTGCTCTAAAATCATACACTTACACACACTTTAACACTATACACTTTTACATACACAGATCAGCCATCACATTATGACCACCTGTCTCATATTGTGTAGGTCCTTTTTCTGCCAGAGCAGCCCTGACCTGTCAAGGCATGGACTCTACTAGACCTCTGAAGGTGTGCTGTGGTATCTGGCTTAGGACGTTAGCAGCAGGTCCTTTAAGTCCCGTAAGTTTCGAGGTGGGGCCTCCATGGATGCATCCTGGTGCCATGTGTTCTCCAGGTAAGCAACGCACCAGGCCACCCATGTGATGTAAAAGAAAATGTGATGCACTGTGTGTTCTGACACCTTTCTATCAGAACCAGCATTAACTTTTTCAGCAACTTTTTGAGCTACAGTAGCTTGTCTGTTGGATTTGGCCACACAGGCCAGTCTTCACTTTCCCACATGGATCAATGAGCCTTGGATGCACTTGACCCTGTTGTCAGTTCACCACTTTTCCTTCCTTGGCCCACTTTTGATAGTACTGACCACTGAAGACCGGAAACACCCCACAAAAGCTGCAGTTTTCGAGATGCTCTGACCCAGTCGTCTAGCCATCACAATTTGGCCCTTGCCAAAGTAGCTCAGATCCTTATCCTTGCCCTTTTTTTACTGCTTCTAACACATCAACTTTGAGGACGAAATGTTCACTTGCTGCCTGATATATTCCAACCACTGACAGGTGCCATGATGATGAGATTATCAGTGTTAAACACTTAATCTGTCAGTCGTCATAATGTTATGGCTGATCGATGTATAAATACCCACCCTCTCATCCTTGTTTCCCTGTACCAACTAACAGAAGTTAGTACCCATGTTTCTGTGGCCACAAGCCAGACACTCAGTAAGTTGAAGTACAGCAGAAGACCTATGCCCGCAGGATCTAAGGGTAGGTTAGGACTAATTTGTATAGTTGCTGTGCTGCTATATAAAAGCTTTTTAAAAAAATATAAATACATACACATACATAGTTCCATCACCTATACTTTATAGTATGATGTGTACATTGGCGTCTCTTTGTGTTTTTAAGAGAAGCAGCTAACCAGAAAATTAAATAAAAAAGTTTAGCAGCATAAAAGCAGAAAGAACAATTAAATACAAATCCCAATAATATTTTATTAATTCCTTCATTAAAATGCAAATCCACTTATCACATGTATGAGTAATGTTTATTTAAAATCATTCAAAAATATAATTGACTTTTGTTCCTTTAATTTACAATGCTTCGAACTGCTGTGTAGTAGTTACCTTGGTTTGCTAATTGAACCCCTATTAGATCCATGTTATAACCAAATACCTTTACATGTTCCATACACCAGGCTTTTTAGAACTTTACTGCATTTGCAGCAAGTATATATGTCATTGTATGAAATGTGTATGTTAATATGGTGGGTATTAGAGATTTTTTTTTTATTTTAAGAACTTAACAAAAAAAGTTTAGCTGTCAAATGGGAAATAATTTGTGCCAGGTCTTGTATGTGATCTGTATTATTTGGTGTGTTACTCTTGTTCACTTGAAACGTGCATAGTCTGAGCAAAATGTCACTTACCAAACAATAATTGTTTAGTAAACCTACCCCTCTAATTCACATTTGCATTTTATTGCAGTTCAAAATAAAGCAATAGCACTTTAATTTACAAAATGTATTCATCCAAAATGTATTCAGATATATGATCTCATGATAAATCACGCATGTTGTAAATTATGAATGCACAATGAGCTGACATGGTGTTAGCCCAAGTTTGGCTCTCTGATTATATATATAAATTATTTGCCATGAAGGCTCCAGATATCACAGCTCCTTGTCAGATCCCTAGATCCTCTTGGAAGGAGAGGGGTGTTTTCCGGTTAGACTCAACCCCTGTGGGGGCAGCCCTCTCTCCCCAACCCATCTATGTATATTGAAAGGAAGGGGAAATCCACAAATTCCACTAACATCCAATTATCTTGGCAGTAACATAATATTGAATAGGCTTTCCTAGACTATGATTTTTTTAGTCAACTTTTAGATGATAAAGTTATTATCATCTAAATTTCATAGAAAAACAATAAAGCAGATATTGATAGAATCCTTTTGGCATGTGGAAATGGTTTATGAAAAGAAAGCCTTGACGCTATAAGCGCATGGGCAGCATGACTGGGGAGGCCAGTCAGACAATGCTCATATCACCCATGTAAGCAGCTGTAAGAATAGGAAAATGTTGAATTCTGTTGAATCTTGCTATGGCGGAATGACGTATTTTTCAAAGGAGAGGAAACAAACAATATGTCCTAGTCAAATCTCAAGAGTATGAGGTTTAGATGTAATGTAAGGAAGTTTCACTTTGCTGAGAGTGGTAGATAAATGGAACAGCCTTGCATCAGAAGTGGTAGAGTCTAATCAGTAGCGTACCTAGTGGGGGGCGGAGGGGGCGGGCCGCACCGGGTGCCACTCATCAGGGGGGTGCCAACTTGCCGGCACCCGGCACCCCTCCAGAGACGGACAGTAATGTCCGCCACTGGAGGAGCAGGCTCGCAAGGGAGCGGTATCGGAGGTCTTTAACAGACCTCCGGCTCCCTTGAGTGATTTTCTCCCTTGAATCCAGCTTAAAATCACTCAAGGGAGCCGGAGGTCTGTTAAAGACCTCCGATATCGCTCCCTTGCGATCCGCGCGGCAACAGCTGCTGTGAGCCGGGTTCTGTTGTAAGATCCCGGCGCACAGCACTGAAGCCGCGCCCACAGCTGTCAGTGCCCTCTCAACCGGAAGAAGACAGAGAAGACAGAAGAACTAAAGAAGAGGAGCGAAGAAGAGGCAAAGAAGCTGAAAGAAGAAAAGAGGAAAGGTAGGAAAGCATAGAGTGAGAGTGACAGTGTGAGTGGATTGGTATGCGTGTGGATTGGTATGTGTGAGGATTGGTATATGTGTGGATTGCTATATGTGTGGATTGGTGTATGTGTGGATTGGTATATGTGTGGATTGGTATATGTGTGGATTAGTATATATGTGGATTGGTGTATGTGTGTGGATTGGTATATGTGTGGATTGGTGTATGTGTGGATTGGTGTATGTGTGGATTGGTGTATGTGTGGATTGGTATATGTGTGGATTGGTGTACGTGTGTGGATTGGTGTATGTGTGTGGATGTGTGTGGATTGGTATATGTGTGGATTGGTATATGTGTGGATTGGTATATTTGTGGATTGGTATATTTGTGGATTGGTATGTGTGTGGATTGGTATATTTGTGGATTGGTATATGTGTGGATTGGTATATGTGTGGATTGGTATATGTGTGGATTGGTATGTGTGTGGATTGGTGTATCTGTGGATTAGTATATGTGTGTGAATTGGTATATGTGTGGATTGGTATATTTGTGGATTGGTATATGTGTGGATTGGTATGTGTGAGGATTGGTATATGTGTGGATTGGTATATGTGTGGATTAGTGTATATGAGGATTGGTATATGTGTGGATTGGTGTATGTGTGGATTAGTATGTGTGTGGATTGGTATATGTGTGGATTGGTATATGTGTGTGGATTGGTATATGTGTGTGGATTGGTATATGTGTGTGGATTGGTATATGTGTGTGGATTGGTATATGTGTGTGAATTGGTATGTGTGTGGATTGGTATATGTGTGTGGATTGCTATGTGTGTGAATTGGTATGTGTGTGGATTGGTGCATGTGTGGATTGATGTATGTGTGGATTGGTATATGTGTGGGTTGGTATATGTGTGGGTTGGTATGTGTGTGGACTGGTATATGTGTGTGGATTGGTATGTGTGTGTGGATTGGTATGTGTGTGGATTGGTATGTGTGTGGATTGGTATGTGTGTGGATTGGTGTATGTGTGGATTGGTGTATGTGTGGATTGGTAAGTGTGTGGATTGGTAAGTGTGTGAATGATGGGTGTTATGATGTACCATTTCCAATGTATTTTTCATTATATAATTATGCTCTAAAGTACATCATAACTCCCATCACTCTATACTGTTCCATACAGTGGCAGAGCTGGGAGACAGAGGCCTTGCACCCCCACCGCAGGACTCTTGAAAGGTAAGTGAACTTCAAAGAGGGAGAGGGTAGATAGTTAGGAGGGGTAGATAGGGAGAAGGGAGTGAGACGGGGTAGATAGGGCAATCATACTCCTATCATGCCAAGTCTGCAAGTACATCCTGGAATCTGGGTATGCCTGGGCATGATAGGAATGTGATTGCTGTTAACAATCATATATATGTATATAGTGATAAGTGTTATGCTGTACCACCATCAATGTCTGCCTCAGTATATAATGATAACAGTAATGCTGTACCACCTTCAGTGTCTGCGTCGGTATATAACGGTAGAAGCTATGCAGTTTTAACCCCTTAACGTCCATTGCCGGGTCAGGCACGTCATGCAAAACGGTCACTTAACGACCTATGACGTGCCTGACACGTCATGAGACTTAAACAAGCTTAGAAAGTGATCAACGAGATCGGCATGATGGGCCATGTCTGGCCCCTCCCCGGGCGTCAACAGCCGCCATACATTGTATGGCGGCGGACGCCCGTTTTAAAAGCGTTTAGGAGGCGATCAACGATCACCTCCTAAACGTCAATGGTGTCGCTGGAATGCCTCGATCAGGAGGCATCCAGCGACACCAAACACTTACCTCTGGGTTGGCTGTGACCGCTCCGGAGAGCGGTCACAGCCGCAACTGCACGCTGTCTTCGCCATCCGCAAGATGGCGGCGGCCCGGGAAAAAGAATAATAAAGTTTTAAAAAAGAGAACTCTGGCTCCACTTGCAGGTTGAATACAGGTACTGCATTCAACCATACAAGTCAATGGAGCCCAGCTTTTTAATCACTATGTGATTAGTAAAATATTAAAAAAAAAAAAATATTACAAAAAAAAAAAGAAAAAAAGAAAAAGCTTAAAAAAAACATGGTAACATTTAAAAATTATTATGCTTTAGAGGAACTATCCAGTTCCAGCAAAATGTAAAAAAAAAAAGTCCAAAAAGAGTAAAATAAATAAAATAAAAAAATAAAGTTTATTATTATGAGCAAGTGCTAAAATTAGCGCTGTATCTTCCCAAAAATCCTGACATGGAAAAATTTTAATAAAAGCATTTCAAATACCCAAGGGGTGTCTAATTTAAAAAAATGAATGGTTTGATGGGGTAAATTGGAGTGGCCGGGCTCAAAGATAGGGCATAGGCACAGACTGACCGAAATGGGGAAAAAAAGGCGCACTTCCAAAATGTGGCATTTTAACCCCAAACACTAGACAAACCCATACATGTGGGGTATGACTGAACTCGGGAGATGTTCCTGAACACATATTAGGGTGTTGTTTGATAGTGACGTATACCTAGAGCTATAAATTTATACCCAAAGTACAATTTGTGTGAAAAAAATATGGCAAAGGCTGGTGGTAGAATCTGATGCATGGAAAGGGTTAAATACTACCATTTTAAGTACCTTGGGGTGTCTAGTTTTCAAAAATATATGGTTTTATGTGGTAAATTGTAGTGGCCAGGCTCAAAGATAGGGCATAGGCACAGACTGACCAAAATAGGGGGAAAAAAGCGCACTTCCCAAATGTGGCCTTTTAACCCCAAACAGCAGTCAAACCCATGCATGGGTGGTATCACTGTACTCGAGAGATGTTGTTGAACACATATTAGGGTGTTGTTTGATAGTGACGTATACCTGGAGCTATAAATGTATACCCAAAGTACAATTTGTGTAAAAAAAAATACCAAAAAATACTAACACAAAGTGTGGCAAAGGCTGGTGGTAGAATCTCATGCATGGAAAGGGTTAAAATACTAGCATTTGAAATACCTTGGGGTGTCTAGTTTTCACAAATATATGGTTTGATGGGGTAAATTGAATTAGCCGGCTTCAAAGATGGTCCTATTAGGACATGGGGGCAGAATGACCAGATGTAAAAGTTCCAAGTTAAAAAATGTGCACTTCCTAAATGTGGCGTTTTACCTCCCAAACAACCCAACAAACCCATGCATGAGGGGTATGACTGTACTCGGGAGATATTGCTGAACACATATTGGGGTGTTGTTTGAAAGTGATGTATACCAGGAGCTGTAAATCCATACCTGAAGAGCAATTTTAGCGATAAAAAACACAAAATAAATTACTACCACAAAGTTTGACAAAGGCTGATGGTAGAATTAGTGCATGGAAAGAGTTAAAATTGTAGCATTTGAAATACCTTGGGGTGTCTAGTTTTCAAAAATATATGATTTGATGGGGTAAATTGCATTGGCCGGCTTCAAAGATACCCGAAATGGCACATGGGGGGAAGAATTACCAGATTTGGAAAAAATGGTTTTGAAATAGCAAAACGCTACCTGTACTTATTGCCCCATAACGTGCAGAAAAAAGCAAAAAAACATAAAAACATTGGGTATTTCTAAACTTAGAACAAATAGTAGAATATGGTTAGTAGGTTTTTTCATTAGCTTATTTGGATGAGTAAAATATTTTTGGGGTAAAAGTCAGAAAATGTGTTTTTTTTTTACATTTTTCATCATATTTTATTTTATTTTTTTATGGGAAATTAGATAATATGATTAAAACAATGGTATCTGAAGAAAGCCCTTCTTGTCCTGAAAAAAACAACATATAATTTGTGTGGGTTCACTAAATGAGTGAAGAGAAAATTACATCTAAACACGAACACCGCAAAAGTGTTAAAACAGCCTCGGTCCCAATGGTACAAAAGGTAAAGCACAGCCTGGTCCTTAAGGGGTTAAAGTGTGTGTGTGTGGGGGGGTGCCACATACAGGATCTGCCCCAGGTGCCAAATACTCTAGGTATGCCCCTGAGTCTAATACATTAAGGGAATGTAAGCATGCATGGGATAGGCATAAAGCTATCCTAAATCCAAGACAAGATCAAGGTGGCCCAAAAACCTCTCATGATGGCATTGTTACCCAGTGGTACCTGGTGCATTAATGAACCGTCACTCATGATCCCCATGCTGGAAGTCTTACTGAAGAGATTTTCATTATGAGTGGATGCATCATGTTCTGAATGAATGTGATGGTCAATTCACGTTAAGGAGTGCTCCGGATCGGTCAAAATACATTTAAAAAAAGGTAAAAAAAATAAAATTATAAAATAAAAAGTGTAAAAACAGGTTGCCAGGATCTAACTATTTAACTAAAAAAGCTGTCTAATGCCTGCTGTCATACAGGGGATTACTATTATTTATTGTTTTATATAGTGCCATCAAATTCCGTAGAGCTGTACAATGGGATCAGACATTATAGCACAGTCAGCCACTCCCCCCCCACTTGCAAATAAAATCAATAAAAATGACACACAAAAAATACCAAAATAAAACACAAATAAAAAAAATAAGAAAATGCTGCACATATTCTTCCTTCCTTTCTTTCTTTCTTTCTTTCTTTCTTTCTTTGAGAAAAGAAAAAAGTCTGGCATATGGAAAAATGCAAATGTATCTTTTGTACCTAAACTGTGTTTGTATAGTGTATTATTATTTAACCCCGTTATTTTCGGTGTGCCTACCTTGTCCTATTCTGTGTGCTGTTGTGCAGTGAAATGTAGTATGTAGTGTGCCCTATGTGGTGTATTTCTGTAATTTAAGAGATGCTGCTGAATGCATTTTGGTGGGGTTTTCTGCAGTTATGTGTAATCTGTGCAAATAACATGGAAAATGTGGTGAAATGGCAACAAAAATTAATGTTACTGCTTCCTTTGCCAGGGACTGGTGACCAACTGGTTGTATGATGTGTCCAAATGCTCCTAGCGAAATACCCTGGGTTGTCTTCTCTCCAAAAATCTATACTTGTGTGGGGGTATTACAAGCTGGCGGACTGTCCCAAATGAGACATAGGCATCAGAAAATAAAATTTAAAATTCCAGGTGTTTTGCCCTGTGATTTCCAAAAAAACACACATCAGGAAAAATGGGCAGACTAGATTGTCTAATTAATTTTTTATCTGCTGTCAAAGTTTATGTTTCTATGTATTGAAGCTCAAAAATGTGTCTTGCAACTCTTTTGCTAATAAGCCAGCAGGTAGGCTGAAGATGTAAAACAAGTGTGTAAAACAAGTGCATCACCCAGATCTACAACTGCTAATAAGTGACAAACATAACACCAATTCTCTGGATTGAATTCTCACTGCTTAAAGTATACTGTCCATTGTCTCAACTATTTTAGTGAGGGTCTGGGTGGTCCGCTTTATTAGACATGTATCTAACTCTCTACAACTGTGATTATATTGTAGTTTATTCATTTATTGAATTGCATAAAGATTTGACTAGACACGATAACACAAAAACTTACAAAACAAACATAAAAAATGTCCAATTGTTCCCCTGTAAAACGTATCTAGAATCAGTAAATGGTCATAAATTCCTTGGCGTATGACTTGACCTATGCTTAACATTTGGTCAAAACATTGATTTATTGGCATTCAAATTATACGCCACATTAGAAGCAGTTTGAAGAAAAAAAATCACACAGAGTCCCATGGTACAAAAGTGCACAGTGCGGTGCATTGATTTAGCCCAAATTAATTTGCCAAAACATTAACCTTTTGATTGCTCGGTAATTAACTGCACATCCATGTAACCCTGCTTCCTACTCTTCAGTGTAAGCATCTCACTCAGAAATACTGTGCCTTACTAACCTAACACCAAAGGACAAAGGCTCCTTTTACAATGGATGAAGTGTTCTTTTAGCACTTTGACTTTGTGTTTCTCCAACGATAATTTTCTTCTTTCTCATTTAGAGCACCAACCCAAACTATATGTTGTGTTTTGCTGGCCAGTTAGAGTATTCTTCAAAAACAACATGTCGTTGTGTTTCATCGGTCAGACCCATTGCCACAGGTGTATAAAATCAAGCACCTAGCCACGAGGTCCGCCTTTACAAACATTTGTGAAAAGAAAATTGGTCGCTCTGAAGAGCTCAGTGAATTCAAGCGAGGTGCTGTGATAGGATGCCACCTTTGAAGTCAGTTCGTGAAATTTCATATGATGTCATATCCTAGCACTCGGCATCAGCACACAGTACTAGGGAGCACTAGAGCAGAGGTCTAAAGGAATAGACCTTATGCTCCCTTAATTCTGGGCCAGTAAGAGGAACCAACCAGCTCTGCTCCTCGTGAGTAGGTGCCCCTGATTAAGGCACGCCAGGAAGCTGCCTGGGCTGCATGGTACTAAAAAACCATCCAGAAGCCAATAGTAAATCTCAGAGCACTTGGTGGGGTTAGTTCATAATATAAATATTAAGTAATATCAGGACAGTTATAGCTAAAAAGACACGTTTACCTCTAGCGATATTCCTCACAACAAAATGTTTGTTTTATCCAAATGTAGCCTTGTTCCCTTAAACGACATCTCTTTAATATACTTCTGTTTGAGAATATAGTATGTCATGCTTGTATGAATGAGGTTACTCTTTAAATGTGCATATATTCCATTACTCATATTACATTTAGACCAGTAAATTGTTCAGCCAATAAAATACTCATAAAATGCTCACAATTAAGTGTATTTTTATGTAGCCGCCTTCATCTGCTGTTTAATTTAGAGCGTCACTGAAGTGTAAAATGCTGTACACACAGAGGTCTTGGCTAGGCTAGATTTCATATGTCATAGGATATATTTCCAGTGTATATGATTTAGTTTCCAGACACCTTCTGGACTCTGAAAATCCCATTAACAGCCTTAACAAACAATTCTGTAACACTGGATTGCCCCAGTGCTTGTTTCCTCGGAAACCATGAGCCCCTTGGCACTGCCCGTGGTAAACGGGGAATAAATTCATTAAAATGCTCAGCATTGTTTTGAGCCATATGTCTGTTAGGAAAAAAAAGTTTCACCGCAAATTCACGTGGTTTGCTTTCAAGTATTTCGTTGAAACGGATACTCTGAGTAGAAAAGATGTAACTTCTTGAATGAAAGGGCTAGATTAAGAATTGATTTTTCTGGGTAGTATTATCAAACAATAATTTCCCTTATGTCTAAAAGTTGGCTGCGTGAGAATATACACTTCACCTTGTGCCATTTCACATAATTACAAACGTGCTTTAAAAGTTACATTTTAACAAGTATGTGTTTACAAGAACACTTAATTCCACAGGAAGCTAAAGATAAAATAAGCACTGATGTTATAAGACTTTTAGTGTTTTCCCATCCTCAACAAAGCATAAACAAGCTAAGGGAGAGGGATTAAGGAATTCTCAATTCAGTTTTGCTTTTGGCCAGAGATTTGTTAAAAAAAGATCATTTTCCAAGAAAAATTATTCAAAACTGAGATGCCAAAAATAAAAATATTGACTCTAATTGCTACATAGTCAAGCGGTTTCCAATTATAATGACCCTTTTTGTTTTTAAGGATAATCAAACTTGTGCGAGAATTCTAAGATTATGACAAGCAGTTAAAGGTATCCCAATAATGCTCATATTAATGTAGATGAAAGAGTCAAATTCCGAATGCCAAAATCTATAGCAAAACCAGGAAAAATGAGTCTGGTATCCCTCGAGACAAAAAGTTGCTAAAAGCTAAAAAGTAACTAAACTTAAAAAAAAGCACAACGTGTAAGGCTTCTGAATACAGTCTGGAATATGACGGTGCTGGATAAAACAATAAATACTAATAAAAGTAGAGGTTATTTTAGGTGACAACGCCACGTTAAACACTTAAAAAAGTTGAAGTTACTCTTTAGCTCAGGATTTCAAATTCTTAACTGGTTATTTGGAGGGAAATAAAGACCTACGTAAATGTTACTCACTGAGAAAATAGAACTGACAGCCTCAGATCACAATTACCGATTATACTATTTGTTTCACAGACCATCAGTTTATATCATTGCACAGGACGCTTTATTGTAGGAACTCTCCCAAGATTATTCCACTGCCATTTTTTTTTGTGTAAGAGACATCTCATGTCACTTAATGCATGGTTATATCATGTATTTTGCCCCTCTTCTTACCCTTAGCCTTTCATATACTAAATAGTAAATTTAAAAAAAAATTCTGAATTACATTGGACAACTTGCTTACACCATACATGCTATAACAGACATAGTCCTTTGGGGTAAGTTCAGAAGATATCACATTTGGAAAGCTCTGTGATCGACTGGAAAGCGCACAGAAAAAAAAATCACAGACCACAAATAAGGACACTTTGGACTTTTTATGTAAGCAGATATATTTATTTTAAATATGGGATATTAAAAAGCTTTTCATTATACTCCCTCCTTTCTTCTTTACATTGATGATCATCTTGAGCGTTCACCTGCTGGAAATGTTTAACTTCAGACCAATACACAGAACAACACGGGAGCAGTGCATTACTTCTCCCTAAGACAAGGGTCCAAATGTTTTAAGATATATATATATATATATATATATATATATATATATATATGTTATGTAAAGATATTACTGTGACAGGGCCAGGCTAGCTGGCTGATATGTTCATGTAAAGTTTACCCGGGTCATGGAGCACTTTTGTGTCTTGTTCCGTATACCGTGACCTGGTAATATTTTATATTGTGTATTATTGTGTAACCGGCCCAGAGACTGATGTGGCTGCAGCTCCAGCAGTCTCTGGGCCGGTTACACAATAATACACAAAATAAAATATTACCGGGTCACGGTATACGGAACTAGACACAAAAGTGCTCCATGACCCGGCTAAACTTTACATGAACATATCAGCCAGCTAGCCTGGCCCTGTCACAATTGCATTATGATCTATTGCTTTATCTCTTTTTTTTTTCTTTCTTTTTTTGTTCTGCGAGTACAAATAAATAGAGGATTTCTATTATTATTTCAGGGGAAGTACCTACTTTATTATCTCTTTATTATCACCTTTATGTGCATTGCGGGGTTACTGACGCTGGAGTGACAAATTAGGTGATTTTGCGGGGGCTGGCGGCCAGTGGCCCACCAGGGTATGGCTGCAGCATTAGGACAAATGTTCTTTTTTTTGTGACATTAGCAACTTGAAATTTATTTTTAGTGTTCCGATAAAAAGAATTAGTGTGAAGGAATATTATAAATACTTACAACTATTCAGTTCCCACAGGTAAACTTTTCATACATATTGTTTCAAAATACTCTCAATTTTTTTTTCCATAGAATTGTTAAATAAGTACTTATTGAATATATTTTGCCAATATAAATAAGAAAAATTTCAATAGTGGTGAAAAGCATGAAATTAAGCTCTTATATTAACTAAATTTTAAATGCATGTTACATCTTGGATCCGGAGGAATGGGAGGTCACAATTATGTCAAATTTTCTATTTTCTAGTTATTTTTTTTTCCCACCAAATCTGTTCATCCAATAATGTTGAGTATTCTCTGTTTTTTTCTTGAGTAGCTTTTTTTTGGCTTTAGTTTTCATACTTCATTATTTGCATCCCTTTCCCAACATATGTTTTTCTCTTGTTGATCAATCTGCTTCTGCATTTCAGGATTCTGTTCTCATTCCTTTATTTTTGTCTCTCCACAAGTTATCATTTTGTGAAATAACAAACTACTTTGTCTCTACATACGATTCAGATGCAAATGACACCCAAGCATACAAATATAGGCGTAATCGAAATGTCGCACCTGCAAACTAATTGTAATCTTGTTGACTCCTAGCTGCAGTATACCTAAATTAATAGCGTGCCAGCTGATTAAGTCTGTTTCCAAGTAAACATGTTATTTTTCCATTCAAGTCCTCATAAAACAACGTCTGGAATGACATTTCATGACACTTTTTTTTTTTGTCATTTACAACTCTGTACTGTTTGCCATAGGTCAATTTAGATGTTAAATAACCAAGGGAATACAAGAACCATGCTTTTCAAAACATATAAATGTAAAGTAAATTAGATTTCATGTCACTACTATTTCCATACATCACCTGTGCTGTTTCTTTCTATTAAACCCAGTTATTGCATCCATGCTGTTGGTTGCTAGGCAACTGTGGTAGGTAAAGGCCTGTATTTGTTTTGAGAGTCCTTGATAATGGTGAAATGTCCTCGTTTAGAGGGTAAGAGAGCTGGCTAGAAGGCTAGATAGCCCATTCATTGGGAATCCTAGAGGGATGCTGTTTACTTGCAGAGATCTGCATCTAAGAGGTTTACCAGTGGTAGCATGTTTGGTCTACTGGGGATGTCAACATTTACCTCCAAAAACCAAAAAAATATAAAAAAATACCTCTTCTGAGTCTTGTTGGAATTCCTGTCAGGTGTAATTTATTATTTCCGCTAATATTTCAAGGGATGTGAAATTGTACACAAAAGCCTTTGTGCTCTTTTCCCAAATGGATGCCTGCCTCACTAAAACAAAAAGACTATCACTCATAAGAAATGGATGAAACATGAGTACATTTGCTGTTCCTACCAGTGAAATTTAGAGAAAAAGGTGAACATTTCCTGGACAGATACCACAATTCCTAGGGGGTAACAATAGTTCTCACCAATTGCTTGGGCATGTCAACTAAGGCTTGATTAGATAATCATTGTTCTTCCGTTGCTGGAGGCATAGATCCCAGCTTTAAATAACTCCCAAACGCCATAGGTGGAGAGTACATTGTCATCTATGTATAAGCAAAGGGAAATTTACTATAGTCAGTGTTCTTCTTTTATGATAATATTGTATCCCTCAACATGTAAAGTATCCAAATTGGGACACCTTTGTTGGGGGTATGGCAGGTGACTGGGAGGGTAGGAACATCCACTCTACTCTAACAGCCACCTTGCTGCTCTCAGCTTCAGAGGTGGCCATGCGGGAGCTCCAGCGGAGGCCTGTGCTACAGCAATTTTACAGTTCTCTGATCCAGTCTGAGCCGGTCAGGGGAGGGCAGAGGTTGTCCGAACCAGCCTTTGATCCCCATTGCCTGCAAAAGTGGGACAGTGGGGAAGCCACCTAGTGGAACAATGCCTAAAAATGGGCTCTGTCCTGCAAAAACTGTGACTGTCGGAAGCTATGTAATCCAATAGGTTCTCAGTTACCCTTTGATGCATTGTCTTCAGTTGTACTATTGCACCAGTTTGATATAACAATATATAAAATTCTTTTATATTTGATATAACAAGTTTTAAAATTCTTATTGTCTCGAATTTTATTTTAGTTTGTGGCGCAAACAATAATTATCCTTAAGGATTTTTAATTAGCTACCTGGAACCATGAACCTACAGACACATGCTAGAGAGGAATATTATAAGGCAGCAATTAAAACAGACATTTGCATTCCAGATGGAAAAGTTGTGAACCCAGATTCACTTCCAAACAGCATTTAGTATGATGTATTATAGTTTAATGTCCAAATGAATATCTTTTTCAGAATACTACTTAAAAATGATCATTGTTGCTCGTACTGTGGCTCTTTGTGGATAGCTGTCCTTTGATTGGGTTGCCTTGTAATATGAATACATTTTAAAAAGACAGTAATACTTTATATTTCTGTTTGTGTGCATTTTATCCTTGGAAAAAAAAATAACCCTCTTTTCTTCTTGTTGTAATATTCTCTTTGCTTGGTGTCTGAAAGCATTTTTTACACCTGATATACATATTCAAGAGGAAGCCTTTTTATTTGTATTAAACATGATTAATACAACACTATGATTGATGTGTTAGAACTATAGAGGCTACCTGCCGAAAGATCTAACACAAATTATCATAAGGGACAAAGGTTTTTTTTAATATTATCTTTACTGTATAATTTGCTTGCTCTGAATCTTAAACTGCCACGCAACTTATATGAAATAGAAAAAGGTAAAGCTCACAAGACCTACCCTGCTGTTCCATTTTTCTCTTTCTAGTATAGGAGACTTTAATCTGCTTTTTACAGACAGTTGTTATTTTGTTATTAATGTGCTATCCATTTCTGTTGTAGTTGCAATTAACCACAATTAAAGTAAATCATGTCAGTTTAAAAGCCTCTAGTGCCTATATATATATATATATATATATATATATATATATATATACACACAGTATCTCACAAAAGTGAGTACACCCCTCACATTTTTGTAAATATTTTATTATATCTTTTCATGTGACAACACTGAAGGAATGACACTCTGCTACAATGCAAAGTAGTGAGTGTACAGCCTGTATAACAGTTTAACTGTGCTGTCTCCTCAAAATAACTCAACACACAGCCAATAATGTCTAGCACCTTGGCAACAAAAGTGAGTACACCCCTAAGTGGAAATGGCCAAATTGGGCCCAAAGTGTCAATATTTTGTGTGGCCACCATTATTTTCCAGCACTGCCATTTATATTTACTTCTGTCAGTCCGCTCACTGTTGGTGGGTTGCACCACCAATACCGGTCTTTTATCTTGTTGAAGTGTGGGAGAGTGGGATTCCCACAGAGTGTTGTAGCGCATGTACACTTTTACCTATTGTTTTTTTTTAATCTTGTGTAATCTATGTTGGCCCAATAAAAGGTCTGAACCTCCATTTTCTGTTGAGTTAATACTGGTTTATCTTATTCAATCCTATGAACCAAAATCCAAAATATTCACATGCTTCATGTGCCATCTTTTAACAGACCCAACAAGCACCCATAGTAATTATTATTATAGAACATAATAATCCTTCAAAAATAAGGACTAGTGGTAACCTGGAATGCGATTTCCCTTCTTTAATAAAGAAGATGTAACAACTAGATATTTTTAGACCATTTGTATCTGCTCAGGGTTGTATGCTATAATGCATAAGTATTGGTCTAGTCATCTCTAATTGTTCTGCAGAAACTGTTAGTATTCTACCACATACATCATTCAGTAAAATGTACAGTGATTTATATGTATAAATATATTACCCTTGGTAGTATTTCTTTAAGTATAAGACTCCTTATTCATTTTAGTAATTGATGTTTCTGAAAAATAACATCTTTTTATACATGCAGTCAGCATTTTGATTGCAACTGGGTTAATACATATTGGCCTTTGAAATATACATCACATTGAGGGATTTCCTGTTGTGTATTGATTAGGTAAATTGATGGCTATAACATATAACATACTAATACACTCTCCAAGGTACTCTATATAGCCCAAGGTCCCACATATTGCTAACCTGAGATTGACAGGAAAAAAAATCCAAACTCAGCCAAAACTAAAAGGTGTTCAACAAATAACTCTGTTGATCTTTGAAGAATATTTATATGACTGGAAACATTTTATATTTGTGGAGCAACTTGTTGCTGACCATGTCCATCCCTTTATGACCACTGTGTACCCATCTTCTGATGGCTACTACCAGCAGGGTAATGCACCATGTCACAAAGCTCACATCATCTCAAACTGGTTTATTGAACATGACAATGAGTTCACTGTACTCCAATGGCGTCCACAGTCACCAGATCTCAATCCAATAGAGCACCTTTGGGATGCGGTGTAACGGGAGATTCACATTCCTGGATGTGCAGCCAACAAATCTGCAGCAGCTACCTGATGCCATCATGTCTATATGGACCAAAATCTCTGAGGACCTCTGAGGATCTCCAGCACCTTGTAAAAAGTATGCCACAAAGAATGAAGGCAGTTTAAAAGGGGGTCCAACCCGGTACTAGCAAAGTGTACCTAATAAAGTGGCCAGATAAAAATTGTGTCCCAGATCCTATAAGGAGCTTCAGGGACATAATTAATGGTTTCTTTGGTCCCCGCACTTCCCACACAGTCTTGGTCTCTCACTGCTTGCCTCTTAAATGTTGACAACATGTCAAAGTTGCGTTATGCTACTTCTATCAAGTGATCATGATTAATAATATTGATAAAATTTAAAAACAAAAAAAAAATCTTCAATAGCACTGAACTGGAAGTCAAAGGTAGTATAAGGTCAGTTCCTGTTAGTTAAGCCCAAACTTACAAGTGATCTGATATCAATTATTTTTTTAATTTTACAACATTCATTTAATTTTTAACATTTTATAAATTGCTTTCTGATCACTGACTAGTGACCCTTAAGGTAAGTGACCATCTTATAACTTTCTGATAAGGTAAGTGAAGATCGAATACATTTCTCTCATTATCCTATGTTTCCATTAGATTTTTGGTTGTGGCAGTAAACTTAGAAAGGTAGGTAGAGTGTATTGGAAGTCCGCCCAGGCAATGTGCTTTCAGGGAATAAATAGTTTATGGGGATCATTTTGTATTTTGAGGTCTTGTATTTTAAAGTGTGTCTTCCTGGTTCAACTGTAAAAAGAAAGGTGAAACGTGCAACACTGTCATACATGTATGCTCAGGAAAAGTGGAATATTAATATTTTCCTATTTTCTTTCTTGTAGCCCAATGTACAGCATCAATCCTAAAATGTGCCTCACATATGAAAAGGTAGAGAAAAACCCAGAAATTAGTTACTTAAGTAGGTTACCATTGAAATACTCAAGGGATGTCCTTTTTTGCACTCTAATAATTTTGGGGTCTGTTGTTACCATGTAACACTGACATGCTACTTACATATGGTATCTATGTGCCCAGAAGTAGTTGGAGATAAACCCCATAGTGACTATATGGACGTACATCCTTAAAAGCTGTGTCAAGATGCCCATTAGGACATACCGGTACCTCCTGATTTTGTTGTAGAAGCAGGAGTTTCTCCCTGCCACTACACGGGAGATCAGGCTATCTATTGACAGCCTGGACGCCCTCCTTTCAGAATGATAACTGATTGTGTGTAAATACATAATCATGTGTCCAAATGCTGTATTTGTTTTGTATCAGAAAAACGAAAAAAATATGCCAAAAAACATATATTTCAAAGTTGTTTGTTACTCAGTGTGTTAATAACAAGGAGATAAACTTGTGATGTTGTTATTGCCCTTGATATGAGCCTTTAGGAAATATATGTTTTTGGTTATTCATTTTGACACTTTACCATGGAATATATTACTTGCACGCTTAAAATCATTAAATGCAATTTTGTGTTATTATCAATTTTCACTATATTTTTAGAAAAAAATATCCTTAAATCCACATGTTAAAAACATATTTATTTGAGCCATCCTTGTGTCTTTTGGCAGTTATATAAGATAAAATTGTATCAAAATACGTAATTTGGGGGCTGTGTACTTAAACTTCATATCTTGTCCCAGGCGAACTCCTGTCAAAAAATATTTCATTTTGAATGAGTAAGGTTAACATTTTCCTGTGAATTGTTGATTAAACCAAAGGGTGCAGAAATTGTTGAAAAAGTCCCGGCCCCCCGGAAAGGAAAACTTGGCCTCTGGCACTTAAAAGTTTAGGGGCTATATTAGCTCAGGAAACTGCAGTTTGTGACAAATGGCATAACCAACAGAAAAAATAATTTTCAATTAGTTTCCACCAGCCATAAGAGCAATAAAAGGGCAGCCATATCACCAATAAAAAAGAAAGCAAGTAACATAATTATGATAAATAATTTTGCAAACCATGAAAACAGGAAATTATGGTGGCTGTTCCATGGAATATCCATTAAGTGGGTTTTAAATATTCATTTATTTATTTTATTCCCTAAGCAACATTATATAAGTGTATTTACTGCACTGAACTGTAAAATGTAGAATTTGGGAAAGTGACTAATTTTTTATTGATTCTGGCCGAAAAGTTAGCGAAAGTCATACAAATGTATTGTTTTATCTAGAAGCCCAAGGTTTTACAAATTAAATTAAAAAAAATATAACGAAAACAAACATGCTCAGTGAAAACTGTGGACGTCTTCCAAATTAGCATTGTTTGTGAACTGAAAAAATACGCAACATTAAAAAGTATTGCAATGGGGCTCCTGCTTTAAGATATCTTTGCGCTCCATAAGTTTTGATATTGACCATCACAAGAATGTTGTCAATTAGTTCTGCTTAATCGTAGAATAGTTGTCTTTATTTCTATTGCACCTCAGAGAGCTTAGAAGCATGTCTGTGCGTTTGACTGGGACTACGGGTCAGTTTCTTCAGTCTCCAATCAGGGAAGTCCCTCTCATTGCACCTTAGGTTCTTAGGGGGCTGGCAATAAGTAGAAGGTAACTTCCTCTTCTATGAAAGTGGTCTGAATATGTTTGCAACCTGGCCCCTGGCTTTCTAGGAAACAGCTCAGAGCACTTTACGTTGAAATAAGTGATATTTGAAATATCTAATAAATTACTTTAAAAAGACCAGATTGTCTTGTTTCTAAAATACATCCATTTTCTTAAGATGATTATATGTGTTAAATACAGTGAAATATGCTTTATGAACTTCAGAGGTCTCTACTTCAGACGGAAGAGGAGATGTGTTAAGTGACTATTAATCTTTTTCGGTGTTGGCCAAGTAAACACCTTCTTTGTTTATTGGACCAATACAGCTATATCATTTTTCAGAACATGGTAGATTATATATTACAGTTTTTCTGCATTACCTCATATAGATTTCTGGCGTGCTGATTTTTACAGTTATTGTCCCTGTTAAAGTTGGAAATGCCAATAGATGCAACAATTAACAACTCACGTCCTATGACGTGACCTAATAATTTATGCTCCATCCTTGACTAAAAAATTACTCTATTTTTTTTTATTAATTGTACAAAATTCTTCTCTTTTTCCCTTTTATTTGTTTCCATGTGTTACCACGTAAAATTCTAATGGATTTTATGAGATGGATTCAACATTTAAATGCCACCATGCCACAGTGGTATTTTATAAAGATTAGTAATGCATTGCAAATTGAAGTATTAATAATTAGGTGTAAAGGTTTATAACACAGTATAAGAAAGAAGAGAGTCGAGCTTATTCCACTTCCTATAAGCTTCCTTTTGGAAGCTGTTTTAAGCCGCTTGGTAGAACAAAAGTGTTGATTATAGGTTTAACATTAATTGAGAGCCAGGAGGAAATAGACTTAAGTATTAGACAGAAACTTGAAAACCAGTGGTCTTAAATTGAAGGATTAGTCTTAGTCAGTAATGTGTTTTTTTTTCAGCAAATGATTTAATATGAGGTAATTAGTGTTTTCGTAAAGAAAATATTTCTTTTATTATTTTATATAATGAAAGCTATTTTAAAACACTCAGGGAGCCATATTGTAAGTATTAATCCCAAAATGCCCATTATGATGGAACTGTAAGAATTTCAGAGCACAAAAAGGAAAGACTACACACTTGACAATATCTTCATGCCCAGCTTTTTAGTATTATACACAAATCTCTCTCTCTCTATATATATTGTTAACATTTTAACATGGCATGTATTGTATGAAAAAGGTTGTATTACTCCCTGTGTGCACTATTCTACCCTAAGGCTGAACAATTCCATATGCATGTCGGCCATTAACATTCTTTTAAAAGGTCTATCCCAGCAGGGGTTTCAAGCTCTTTCAACCTATTGAGAAGAAGACTTTGTCTGAGCATGCTCGTTCAGTGCAGATAATCACTAGAACCGAACAGACTTCTTGCGGAGAATGTGACTCCACTCTCAGCAAGGGAGCAAATTGGAAATGACTCGGGGCAAGGTTTGCTAAACTGGAAGAAATGAATTAGATACACTCCTAAGACGAACCTGAAAAGATTACATTGGAAGGATAAAGAGAAATTCTGTCTGCACCTGGGAATTGGAATGTGTCTATAAGTTTAAAATAAGACCTCCCAGTGATTCAGATCAAATCAAAGTGTTTATTACTATTTTGCTACAGGGATACTGCAATTAACCTATTAAATGGAGTTACTTTATGGCTAAGAAAGGATATGCCTTGACAGACCTGATCTATTTTAAACTGTATGCAATGGTATTTATTACATTGAACAATATTGTCTCTGTTTTCTGGTCTGTCTGTGAACACGTTTTATTTTCTAGAAAGTAATATATGTACAGTATATATTTCAATATTTAGAAGGCTTGTATACATTTTGTAATCATTTTCTTTCCCATAGAACGTATAACATTGTGAATGAATTCACATGTCATAATGGTCATGACAAATACATAGCTCTATCAAGCCCTCATCATTATTTCTTTATCTAAAGAACTTATCCCATGGAATTACCACCAGCCACTCACAGAACTAGTGGAAAAGCTGAACAATACTGGGATCCAGTGAAGCCCTTTATATACAGCTGCTATTAAAAGTCACCATACTTTGTTAGCTCTTATACAAAAGGGTCCAATGACTGGGTGGGCTGCTGTGGACTCCTTTTTGCAGCCATTGTGAAAATATGCTGTGCATTAATTGTTAAATATCATTCCCAAGGATTTATATCTGCTCAGAGGCTCCCAGTTCTTCTCATTGGGCAACCCCACATGGACTACCTTGACTCTTGCCAAGATTTTGTTGGCATGTCAACTTTTATGTATTCTCATGGTAACTATACTATGCAGCTCTGCCACTGCTTATGGATATTTTGCTGGTATGTGACAAACATTACTTAGATCAGATTCAAAAAGATTACACTATTATGGGAAAAATTTGTAAACATTGTTTACTCAACAGTGAAACCCTTTTAAACTTAATTAAAATAAGAATACAAAGCAAAAAAAATAAATAAATAATGATCTAGTAACAAAATTGAACTTTGCTAATAGAAATAACATTGGGCATATCTGATGGAGTTAAATTAGACCTGAGCTACAAACATTTCAGTCTTACACGTCAGAAACATAATTACTTTTTCCAGTCATACAATGAGCTCAGCCCATAATGCCAAATATTTCTACCTAATTTTCTTGGTCCACAGGCTCCTAAGGGCTTTATTTATCAAAGCCACTGGATTACTTAACTACTAGGAAAAATCAATCATTCTTATTAAAGTCAATGTGATTTACTCTTTTTGTGGGCATTTGTTTAGATTTTTGGCACTGTTTTAAAGTGATTCGACTTTCAATACATTTCCTAATGAAATTTGTTCGATGAGGAGGGTTTTTTGTTAATGATTCTTAAATTTAAGGCAGGGGTTTTAAGAAGCGTGTTGTAAGAGGTGACAGTTGGCATGTATAAGGCCCAAGCCATTGTGCTGCTTGGGTCCAAGGATGAAATGTCTCCCGCACCAGAATCCCACACTTAAAAGAAAAAAAGTTCTGCCGAGCTCATGATCTCGATACTACAGGAACACTGATTAGAGGGGGCTGAGGGGGCTGATTAGAGGGGGCCGCAGCAAGGTGGTTGAAAAATGCTGCCAATAATGTAAGGTGCAATCTGGAAAGAAAATATGTTTTGTAATGAAACATCAATCCCATCTTAGCCCCAAAATAACTGGTCTTTGCCATCTTTGATCCTAAACAGCTTGTCAGTGCCAGATTTGTTCCTAAACAGATTTCTGTGCCCCATTTGCCATGAAAGCAGCTTGTCAGTAGCCCCAAATAGCCTGCCTGTGTCATCTTTGTGACCAAAAAAGATAAGTAGGAGTGATATTTATCATGGTGGTGTGGGTGGTAGACCATTTGTTCTGAAAGTGGCCCAAAAATGTCTGCTCTCACACTCTCTTTCATGCTCTCTTGCTGCCAGCCTCCTCTATGTCTCTCTGCTGAGGGTTGGGGAGGGGTGCAGCATGGATCCGTTCCGCCATGTGGCCCTCTAAATAAAAGAGCATTCTTCTTTGGCAACTAAATTCCTCTGCTCCTCTTTCTTCATTTAATTTCCCCATATTTTTGGAATGTTTGATGGGTATGAGTGTATTACAGTTTTACATTCCTAAAGTCACAATGCATATAGTAACAACTGAAATATGTTTATTAATATAGTATAGTCAGTTTTACATAAAAAAATCTTGGAAAGCCCTTTTGGACTAGCCACACATCTGACCATACGCCTTAAAACAAACGTATCCCTCTTTGGCCTTAGAAACGTTTCAAAGTCTAGCTGAGCATTATGTGATACAAACTCCAAAAATGACATTGATCAGAAAGACATATGCCTACTACCTAGCGGCAATTTTCATTAAGCAGTAACCTAATCAGAAAATTATAACCATGCACTTATACACTGTTTAATGTAATTAACTGGTATTCATTGTTTACATATCCGTTGCTGTCTTGTTAATGATCATTTTATTAACTTTAAGTTGATTTGTTTTTAATATCATAAAGTGCATTTAATTAAATTGTTGCTTTTAGAAAACATATTAGCTTATTATGACAATACGACACTGTTTGTAATGGATCAATGAAGTGCACTAGCAATGATGCATATCCACATGTGGGCATGTACTGTATACATTTTACAGAGTTACCTGTCTTTTAGACTTCCTTCATTTGCCCGCTGGACACTGGATTGTTGGCAGACAGGACTGGCAAAAACATATGAATAAGCCTTCTCAATGACTCACAGTTAATCCTCTATCACAAGACCGATCTCTTTATCCACTTGACACAACCACTCATCCCTAAACTTATTGCGAAGATCTTAATCTTGCTTTCATTTGTAGTTTAGTGTCATTGAACAGCATGGGGGCAAACAAAACATCACTGGAAAAGTTGTTTCCATTAAATGGACAGCATTATCTAATGTAGAAATGTTAATAGAAAGAATAATAAGCATTGATAGATTAGAGGTTATGCATACAATTTATACCGGTGCAAAGTTTGAAAAATAGTCGTATGACCACAGCAACCAATAGAACATTCCTGCTATCTGGACCATGATACGACCACTTTCTAAACTCAAAAAGTCCTAGAGTGAATTTTATTCGCAGGAACAACAACTACTCCAGATGAACAGTTTAAAATGTGTTCCACTGGATTGTGAAGCAGCCAGTATAGGTCAAACATGCAGTAAAATAGTAGCAAAACCTACAGATTCATTTCTAATTGTCCTTGGATAATACATATCCAATTTGCCAGATAACTGTACTTGCGGAATATGTTATTCTCATTACTTAGCACAAACATGCACATATAACAGCTATTTAGCTGGTAATTAATAACTGAATCAGAATTCACTGACAATTCACAGTAACAGCAAATTAAAATGTTCATGTACGTCATAGAATTTGCTTTACATGCATTATCTAGTACATGATATGTAAATAGAAATGAGCCCTTCTAATTTTAGGATTTACAGTGCTTTTAAAGCCTGTGAACTTTTCCGATCTGCCATGTGTCTGCGGATTGAATACTAGGCCTATTTCAGGACTCCTAAACTATGGACTGCCTCTTAAAATACATTTTATATAAACAAGTTTTTGCTGTGGATGATCTTACAGATTTAAGAGGAACGGTAGCCCTCTCATATTTCCTTTGAAATGCACAGCTTGTTTATCTATCAGTCAAATGAAAAAATTACAACTGGCTGCTAATCTAGAAAAAGTTGACCTTAGCATTGATGTTTCACTTAATTGTAGTCTTCTGATTGGTGCTGACCCAAACAAGAAGGCACATACACAGACACCATTTTATTTATTTTTACTGCTAAGTAACAATACCTCTCTAAGGGGTTTGACAACTGTTTGCAGCAATGGATTTACCCCCCCAGGCTTCCCCTCCTCACTTTAGACTGCACTGCCTTAAAAGGCGCACCGTGCCTTTAAGACACAGAGCGCCTAGATATGAGGTCATATCACTGCTCTTCATGTCTTAAAGGTGTGAAGCGCCTTCTAATGCAGCCTACAGGGACTGTGCTGAGTCGACACAGCCGCCATAGTTTAAATTGGCCGATTGAGGAGATC